>NC_050479.2:76579939-77204939 GCF_012460135.2 Molothrus ater | reverse complement strand
TTCTTAATTTTTTGACCTAAAACTTCCTGTTCTGTCAAGGAAAGAAAAATTCTGGCTGCTTCTTGAAAATATTGCATTTCAATACTCTAAATTGTATTAAAGAAAGACCAACTTACACAGAAATCTTTGCAAGGAATTAAACTTCCACCAATAAAGGGCTTGTAACTACTATTAGCACATTTTCTTGCAATGTTAAATTAAATTATCTTCTAAAGAATAAACAAATGAGGAAATGTTGGCACCACCACCTACTAAGAGGTCTAAACTCAAAAATGACAAGGTGTCTGAACAGTATGCATGGGTAGATTTTATATTAGATCACTTATTTGAATCTCTGAAGAAACCTGAAATGCTCTAGTTGTGAGCTGCTGTGATTCTAAATATTTACCGTGATTTTCCTTTCAATATCAGGAAAATAATCTCCATGGAAAATAATGAAGACAATAGTCACATGGAGGGGACTATTTAAAAAACCCAGACGGGAGGTATGCCCTCATGTTTTATCACTAATACTGCAGAAGGTTTTACATTATGGCATCCTGGGCTTCAAATTAAATGTCAAATTCAATTTGCCACTCAAAACATGAAGTGTGTGACTGCCCTTAGAGGGGTAACCTGACAGCACAATTTCATAATTGGTGTGTGCCCTAATGCTGAGTTAAAATACAAGAAGAAATGTTATTTGACTGCAGTCATCTCTTACTATTTAAAAATAAACAATCCATCTCTAGATAAGCTGAAATATATTTGGTTTAAATTTGAGTCCTTAGTAAATTTTGCTGGCTTTGCTTAAAATCTGTGGAAAAAGAATGTTGAATACCATATGATAGCAGATAGAAACCTCCCTGATGGGATCATGCCAGCAGTTATGTCTTTATGTCTCTGACATTTAGCTTGCAATAAAATTAGATTTGTGAAAGAAAATGAAGAGGTACTTATTCCACTTAGAGTACTTTATTTTTTTTCTTTCTATTCAGAGAAGCTTGTGTTCTAATAATGAGATTTCTAATCCACTTTAATATCCTATCATTATATCTTAGCGAACTATCTGCCATATAAGTAATAATAATGAAGGATGTTTAAATATAAAAATGCATCCTTAAGCATCTAGACACTTTTAGTACTGGTTGTAATTAGAAACATACGAATCATGTGCAATTAAATATGCTTGTAAAAAAACCAGATACATCTCTGTAGTACCAATCTATTTGTTGCATCATTAATATTCTTCAGTATGCCAATTTAAAAATGCATTTTACTGTTACAAATAGAAAATAGCTAAGAACAAAATGATTAACATTTAAGCAACCACAATCAATACAGAACAACAACTGAGTGTTTTAGGTGTTTTCTCCTAATTAATTTTGTTTTTACAGATGCATCTTCAAATTCTGCATCTTTATTTCCTCCTCTAACAGCTATGTTCCAAAGATAATGTCATTTTATTGTATATTATACTCTTTGCTGTCATGAGATGTCTCAACTATTAATTTTAATGAGATCGTTTATTGCAACAATTTAAGTCAAAATTAGTATTTTTTTTATTTTTATTTGTCTGAATAGATTGAATTTAATTAGATGTATTGTTTAAAAAACATGCTCAGTTTTTTTAAAATACACTGAGTGTTAAGACTTCCAAAAGTGTCTAAAGTGACTTCTGTCTCTTAAGTTTAGGAAATATCTAGCCAGCCTTGAATTGAAGATGTAGTGGCAGTTTTATGGTTGGATTCAATGAACCTGAAGGCCTTTTCGTGGAATCATAGAAAAGTTTTATGGTTGGATTCAATGAACTTGAAGGCCTTTTCGTGGAATCATAGAAAAGTTTTATGGTTGGATTCAATGAACTTGAAGGCCTTTTCGTGGAATCATAGAAAAGTTTGGGTTGGAAGGGATGCTAAAGATTTCCAACCTTCCTGCCATGAACCTTTCACTTGACCAGGTTGGTCACAGTCCCACCCAACCTGGCCTTGAACATTTCCAGGGATGGAGCATCCACAACTTCTCTTGGAATCAAAATGATTTCCAGCCTAAATGAGTCTGTGATTCTGTGTTTAGATGGAACTTTCAGCTATTTCATTATAGATCACAATAAAATAGAATACTTGACTAAAAATGGTCTTTTTACTAAACCTGGGGGCTGAACTAGTGTGAAATCTGCAACAGTGACTACATAGGTAATAACTCAGAAGTAACAAATACCATGTCAAGTTCTTTTTTTAATACAACTGTTATTTTTCTAATTTATGGACTGGCATTGAGGCAGACTTGTACCACATTTACACTGACAGATTGCTCACGCACACTCGTTTTGCACACAAACCTCTCTGTGTCTCCCATCCACTCTACACATGAAACAGCCTCTTGCACTCAGCACATGTAGCCTACATCCTTCTCAGACAAGTGTCCTTCTGACAGCCTGACAGCATCACATAAAGACCAGGCATAGGAGCCAAGCAGAGTATCGAAGGATCTTACTTTTCCTTAACATGTTTTTGGGACCCTGCCTTGCACCTTCCTCATACAGTGCATAGGATCTCACATCTTCAGCACAGAAAGTGTACCTATCCTTTACATGCATAGTATTAAGCACCCTGGTGCACAATATGCTCTTATGGCACAGCTGATTTGGTGATTTGATGTCTGGAAGAGAGCACAGAGATGAGTTGAATTTACAGATCCATGGAGAGATTGTGGCCACTACTTCAGAGCAGTACACACAATGTACAGGGCTTTATCCTTGTAGAGAAATGAGTGAGGATCCTGTTATGTGTTATTAAAATGCATAATGTCATTAGTCTGGCAGCTGCATTAAGTGGAAGGCTTATGCTGGGCCCATTTATGCTGGTTGATGTGCTGGATGCAGTAGTAGTTAAGAATATTTGTTTAACTGCAGTCATCTTCCCTCTTGGTAGTAGTTGGCTGCTGCAGAAAAAAGGTCAAGATAAGCTGCTCTTTATATGTTAGAGGTGGTTCATCAAGTGCAGCAGAGAGACAAAATAACAGCAGTGTCCTGCTGGTCCTCTCATTGTCCTTAATCCCTTGCTTGGCAGAGAAAGAACATTTCCAGATGTGATTACACTGGCACATATTATGATCTCCCAGAGGAATTTGGAATAAACAAGTGGGCCTGAAAAACATAGCATGAGAATATGCCTTTTTCCTTGCAATTTTTCATTGCAAATAAATCAAGTCTAATACAAAGAGTGCAGATTAAGAGCAGGTTACTAACATGACCTACAATTCTATAGTTTTTCCCTGAACTTCTCAATTTCTCTGAGGCATCTGTTACTCTTAATATTAAGAGCTTACATAACTTTCCTGATAATTAAAGGAAAATACCAAGAAAGGATTATCATAGATGAAGAGTGATTTTATTGTAATTCAACTGAGATTGGGAGTTAAATGACCAGTTGAGTTTTTCACATGGAGATGAAACTTCCATACACACTGGAAAAAAGACAAGTTAAGACTGCTATCACTCCGCTTTAGCCATCTGAAAGTTAATTGAATAATTTAAGACAGCTGTCTAGATTTCTGCTGCAATCAGGTTTCCATCAGAGTTAGCAAAAAGAATGAGGTTGTTCATCTCACTTCAAAATAACTGTCAAAAGACTTTGAATTAATTTTCCTTCTGGTTTTCTATTCCTCTTCATTTACTAACAAGAGAGCTTATAGACTTCATTTCCAAAGTGTCAAATTATACCTAATCTTCTTCTTTATTCTTTTTTTCCTATTAGATATGAATAATATTGGCAGAACTAAAAAAAAAAAAATAAAAATTTGAAGAGCTTGAGAGACTTTGAGAAATGACTGGTCATAAAGTTCGTACAAGAAACCAAACAGCTTAACTGTGGTGTTTGTGACAAAAGTTTTGTTATTTCCAGCCCAGTCTTTAAGAAATTTCAAAATCATGCTGCTGAGTGAATCCATGTTGCTTTCAAAATCCTAAGAGAGAGCAAGGCTTTTTAAACCGCTTTATCCCCAGCAACTGCTTGTTCTTGAAATGTGAGCTGAATTTTAGAAGCTGTCAGTCTGATTGGCAAATAGAGGGAAAAATCCACAACAGATCTAATTCCACTCCTTCACTTCTCAGGAGGCCTCTTCCAACAGGGATTTTATTCACCACAAGAGCATGTCTTGTGGTGGGAGCAGCTTCTTGAAGCTGCCTCAATGCCTGAAAGTAGACAGGAGTTCATGGTTTTAACTCTAGTCAGCACCCTGTACTTCAAGGTATATCCTGAGTCATTTGACTGCCTAAGCAGTACTCCAGCTTTTTCAAGCTTTATTCAAATGAATGTTGCCAAATAGAGCACCTCAGTACTGCTGGTTTAGAGAAGCTGAGGACTCTTTCTGCCATCTTTGCTTCAGCATACACAGGCATTTTATGTCTGATTTGCAGTAAGAATGTCAAAGAGGATCTAGTTTCTATAAAAAATAGCACTGAACAATCCCTCATAATTCTGCATAAACCAGTTCTTGGTCAAGTGATGTTAAAAATCTCCTCTAGACATATTAATGGTTGATTTGGTAAAAAAAAATATTAGACACAATGCAAATGCAGTCAACTGGTTGAAATGTTGGAAAGGGACACATTCTGCATCTTACATACAAACATTCTATTTTAAATATGTATGTGCAAATTTATTCAAATACTATAAAATAATCAACATTTAATACAATATTAGTACAATGTTAATTTTTATTGTATAGGTGTTGTGCACAGCATTGCAAACAGGTTGATTCATCTGAATAATTTAGATGGACTAATAGGTATTTTGAGATACTTATTCAGGGCTAACAATCAAATATTTTGGTTTGTTTTTTTAGAGCAGTAGTTCAGATATTCATTCACCAGTATAGAAATTGTGATTGATCGTTATTTTAGAAAAAGTTATTTGATTCTTTTGTAGAATAGCATTATCTGCTTCTTCCTAGACCTGGACTGGTGTCTTTGAAAACTTATTAGTGTCATGAATAAAACAACAACAACAACAAAACACCAAAAAAAAAAAAAAGAAAAAACCCACTAAAAAAAGAAAAACTTATAAAAAATTAATTTTGATGTTGAAAGTCTTGGTTGCTTGCCAAAAGGAACCTGACAAGGAAAGTTTCCACTACAGAATAAACTTTTAATATTCTTAGCAGTAGAGTGTTCATAAACAACTCTGAAATTTTTTTATTTAACTGCTAAATCTTGATCTCTATTAAATTTTCTTTACAATAGTTTGAACAATTACTAAAGCTTGCAAATAAATGATCTTCCATTCGGGTAATAATCAATCCTACAAGATGCCTTGCTGTTTCATTAGCTTAATATAATTTCTTTTTCATTTGTCCTCTAACAAATTTCAGTGATGTTTCATTGTATAAGTGTCTATAGTATGCCTTTTATCAAATATTAACTTAATATGGTTTTAGTAAACTTAAACCAATATAAAAATAGTATTGTCAAAAAGACTTTGGACTGAACAAATAAAAATTTTATTGAAAGCAAGCAGGGCCATGAACTCAGTTGAGGTTATTTATATTCTGTATAACCACTGTCTGTAATACTTGTGGCCTGACTTTATGTCTAATTATTCATTAGGGAGATCTTTACAGACCAGCTCTTTTTAAAAATTTCCAGCCAAGCTACTTCCTCTGTTCATTATGAGCTTTTTAATATTGGAGCCTTTGGTTTTCTAAGGCCTCTAATTCTCCGTGGACTCAGCATTAGAGGTCTGATACTCATGGGAACGAGGAAGATAGGCTGAATTGTTGTCTGCAACAATTCCATTCATATCTTCCAAGCCCTGATTGGAAGGGCTTGGAAGAAGGGGTTGTGCTGGGAAGCAGAGAGAGTTTGGTGCAGCTCAGAAGGCTTTAAAGTCTAGAAGTATTTTAACCTCTATCTTCAGCTAGACCTCTGTCTTCTTCCAAGCCTTTTAACAGAAAGCCTAGTCACTGGTACTTAGCTTATTGCATTTGTTGATTTCATAGCTTTGCCACCCTAAGTAAGGAATATTATTAGCAGTTTCATTGCACCTTATGCCAACATCCTCCACTTACTAAATGTGATGAAAGGATTTCCTAATAATACTACCTAAAGCAATGCAAGTATATTTGTTCTGCACAGCATATGCTCTTCTTTTTCTATTTGGATGTATGGGTGGGAATGGCTCAATTTCTAATTCCTTTTAGTTCCTGCTTTTGCAACTCTATCTAGAACATCAGAATTGCATATCATTGGTTTTATTTCTTCATTACCTGTGAGTATGGTCCTTTTTTGAAAGGAAAGGGAAAATGAAATAATTTGAACTTTCTTCTAATATATATTGATATAGGAAAAGATATTACAGAGAAAACTTTTTTTTTTTTGAGACAAGTCACAGCATTTCCTCTGAGAAGTATAGTCACTGTAGACACAAAGATTTGCTCCACTGCTTTGAGAGCAGATGTGAATTTAAGCAATCATCTCTTTCATGTTGCTACACATAAATGGATAGATGGAAAAAGGAAATTAGGTAGTGATAATGAAAGAAAGCATTTTGATATCAGTGTCACGTTATCTATACTAAAGGCTTTGTTTTAAAAGTATTTTAATTTAAAAAAGAACAGATCCTTGAAGTTGCATTTAAATTTATCCTACATGTCAGAAAACAAACATTAATGATAGTAGATGCTATTATTACCTTTAGAAAAAGCATGATTTCACTGGATCTGGTTCAAGCCTCTTGCACATTAGGGTTGACAATAGTGAATTAGTACTCTGTATTCACAAAGTCTGCTAGGAGTCAGAACCACAAAAAAATATCCACCCTGTCACTACCAGCCAAAGCAATTCATTAAAACATACTGAATGGTGAGGGCTTTAATAAGTTTTCTACAATTATTACACAGAATTAAAATAAATTGCGAAAGTAATTTGGCAGAAATCCTGGGGAACACAAAGGACTGGGGTAGTACCATGTGGAAATTGAAAACTGTTTCTAATTTTTGTGCTGGAAAAGAAATTAGATTAATTACTTGTTGCACATTATATACATCTCTATTTTAGATCACCTTTTTATACAAATTTCCTTCAGGGAAAATTCATGTCCTTGGTATTAAGAAAAAAATAATTTCCTGAAACTCTATTGCAAAGAAATGAGAATAAGAACAGGACAGAATTTAAAAAATCAAGAAATGGTAGAGAGTTCATCTTTAAATAAAAAATCTGACTGTAGTGCTTTGTCAATTCATGCTATTATGCAAAAGACATCTGTAAAAATAGTATATTCCGGACAACTTAATTTTCTTTTCTTGAAGAATGAAGCCAAGAAACCATTCTAAACAAGTGAGTTGGATTTTAGTTAGGTCCTAATTTGTAACTAAGGAAAAAAACAGATATTGTTCAGCTGAAATTGTTTTAAAGTCCTTTTAAGCAACACCTTCAGAGCTGTGTTCTTTTGCATAAATTACTGTATATTCTGGTTTACAGTCATAAGATTAAAATGTAAATGCTTTTTTTTTTTTTTGCTTTAAAGTTTTCCTCATTTTGGGATAGTTGGGGTTGGGAAAGAAACAAAACAAAACAGAAAATTAACAAAATTTTCAAACCAAGAACAACTGAATACTGCTGGTATATGTGCTCTTAAACTACTTTTAGAATAAGGCAATTTTAAGTGGAAGATTCTTGTTATAAATATAACAGAATATTCATTTGGTTTTTTAAAGCAATAAGACCCTTTTTTTCCTTCTTTTTCTTTAGTAAGAAAGAAGATTCTCCTCTTAATGGATTTAGTTCAGCTTTGATCTTTTTCTATAAGCATAAAGGAATTCTTCAATCACACGTGTCTAAGGGTTAGAGCTCAGTTTTTGGAAAGATAGGTGGCAACCACTGATAGTAAAGCCAGGAGTCCATGCCTTCAATAAATCTAGAACAGAAATTTAACTATCTGTACATCTTTATTAAATACAGCATTTTCATCCTCCTGCCCATGTCATTTCCTACAAAGCACCATTGTCATTATCCTATGTGCCCCATGGCAGCCATACACATGCAGTATCAATGTCTTTGTCAGTCTGCATGATCAGTACTTCCCAATCCTAGATGGTCAACAACCCTACTATGTTGGTATGCATTTCATTCATCCATATGCCAAGTACATTTTTAGCCAATTATACTTCAAGCAACAAGAAATACAGAAAAATAGTTAAAGATGCAAAATCCTTTCCTTATGAAAATAATCAGGATTTCTATGTAGATTTTTTAAAAACTATGCAGTGGCATATTTTGCTTTTGCTTGTTTGCTGGCAATTCTTTTACAGAGATCAGCCAACGTATTTATACAACAAATATCCAAATAGGAAGGCCAGTGTCCAACATCCATGACTTAATTAGATTATCTGTCTGCCATAGTGCTCTGGTTTTACATTTTCGTATTCCTGTGTAAAAGGTCTGAAGTATGTATTACATTAATAGGTACAGGTTACATAAGGTTGTCACATAAAAGTTATTTTAGCTATTCGGCTATAGGCTCCTTACCCACTCAACTTGTGATAACTCTGATTTCTTCAATGACACATTCATTAAAAAAACTTATTTTTCACAGAAAGTTTAAAATCATTCTGTTTCAAAATTTCTGAGGGAATTGAAAATCATTGTCTTTCAAGAATGCAAAGAGAAATGTGTATAAGTCTGTCTTTTATTTTGATATTCCCACTGTTTGGCTCCAGTTATTCTTCACCCTATTTCTGTTCTACCAATCACAACTTTTATTATTATCATTTTAACAGTCTAATCCAATAGGTACAGTAATACCTAGTAATAAAAACAGCAACAGTCTCACACTGTAATGTTTGAAAATTTGGTATATGTTTCCCTGTTGATGCTAGACAAAAATCACCAAGTTAAAATAATTTCTGTTTCACTGTTATAAAAGTAGCTGAAAAGATGTTAGGAAAATAGGAAGAAGAAAAAGTATTAAAGTTGGGGGCAGGGGGAGAAATCTCTGCTTTACTCTCTTTAACGGATATGGCCATGAGGGAAAAATTTAAATTTTAATGAAAATACTTATTTCCCAAAGGCCTGGCCAACAAAGAATGCTGAATGAAATAATTCACTAACCAAAGGAATACAATGACTGAAAAGCAGATTATCACTGAAGTGAAAAACAAAGGCAGAAGACATTAATAATTAATTGAGGAGGTTTCCTGTGGAGGTTGACATGAGTTACAAGTTCTATGTGGAAAGTCACTTGTCTACCAGATTGTTGTGCTCTCTTTCAGGGTTGCTTATACCTATGTGTATGTCCAATATTAAGTTTCCCTGGTCTGAGTTACCTGAAAGGAAGTACAAATCCAAAATGGGATTTTTTTATCTGTGTCGAAAAGCATATCTGCTGTGCTGTTTAAATGAAAGCTGACAAGCTACACCTTTATATTGTTGCAGGAATAACTGCCAGCAACATAAAGAGATGTCATCTTGTGCTCACACAGTGTGTCTCTCTATATATGATGGAAAGACTGTCAAAACTTGTTACAACTAGAGATGCTCAGAGAACAGTTGAAATGGAATAATTCAGCGGGAAACTATTTTTACATTATGATTTATATTTTTATTTTTAGCAAGTGTGCAGAGCCTTGCCTCTGTTCTCTTACTGTCAGGGTTCTAACAGAGAATAGGACACACAAAGCAGCAAATATGGCATCTAACTCAGCTGCTTATAATCTGAAGGAGTCCTATTATGCCCAAAAGGGGTTGGATAGGGGAACAAACGAAATTCTCCCTTGTCTCATAATTATGTCACATGTCATTGCTCTTTTAGTCATAAATCACAGCCTCTACTGATTGAAGATTCCTTGGGCTCCAATAAGAGGATCTCAGAATCCTCCTGAATAGATGTGACTAATTAAATATAGGAAATTAACTTTATGTTTGCAACTTGATGCTCTTCAAGTCAAAGACTAGAAGTACACATATTTCGATACAAAACCAGCTGAACTTTCTCATATTTTGGACTGACTTTTCAGACATTTGAATGCAAAATTTCTTGAGTTCCAATGTGCTAAAATTGCTGACATTGTAAAGTGATAGCTAAGAAGACAGTGATCAAAGACGAAGTCAAAATTTATGTTCATGTCATGGGACAGATAGGAATCACAAATATGGGGAAGAGTAGGAGATGAGTATGAACAACATATTTGGTAAAAGTGCTGATTTTTTTAAAGGTATTCTTAGATTCTTCATACACTAAGTTGAATCTGGAATCTATTTCTATCCAGTTTGCAATTAGTAAAAACACCTGGATTTTCCTAAAACATTTTAAAAATTGTTTATACTAAATATACCAACATATTACTTACCGGAAAAAAATCACATAATGGTTTGAGTTGAAAGGGAAGTATGCAGGTACCTACTTCAAAGCTTCTTCCTAAGCAGATTCACCTGCCCAGGATTGTGTCCAGGAGGGTCTTGAGTACCTCCAGACAAGGAGACTCTACAACCTCTCTGAGCAGCCTGTTTCAGTGCTCTGCCACCACTCTCAGTCTTCCCTCACAAGAGAGATGCTTCAATCCCCTCATCACCTTCATTGCCTTCAGATGAACCCTCTTCAGTACTTGCTTGTCTTTCCTGTACTGAGGAGCCCAGACTTGGACACTACTCCAGATGTGCCTCACTAGGGCTGAGTAGAGGGACAGTATCATCCCCCTCTACCTGCTGGCTCTTTCTAATGCACCCCAGGATCCCTCTGGCCTTCTTGACCACAAGGACACACTCCTGATTCATGGACTGCTTGTTGTCCACCAGGGCCCCCAGGTCCTTCTCTGCAGAGCTGCTTTCCAGCAGGTCAGATCCCAGCCTGTGCTGGGGTTATTCCTCCACAGGTGCAACACCCTGCATTTGCCCTCGTTAACCTTCAGACAGTTCCACTCTGCTCATCTCTCCAACATGTTGAGGCCCTTCTGGAGGGCTGTACAGACCTTTGGGGTATCAGCCACTCCTCCCAGTTCTGTATCATCAGCAGACTTCCTGAGGGTTGCCTTCAGCCAGGGTCACTGATTAATAAGCTGAAGACAACTGGACCCAGTACCGATCACTGGGGAGCACTGTGAGCCACAGGCTCTAACGAGACTCTGCACCACTGCTCACAACACTCTGATCTCTGCCCTCCAGCCAAGTCTAAATCCACCTCACTGTCCACTCATCTAACCCACACTTCAACATAAGCTCTTTGAAACACTATATCAGAAATCAACATACTTCCAGGAAAATAAGAACACATGTCAGGCCATGTGCTTTGAATATATTTGCTGTGAAAGATATGTGTACTATCTTCTAATCTTGGCTTTTTGGAAATTCAAAGCTTCAAAGCACATGTAGTAGTTTTAACGCGATATCCATGTAATATATATACACATATGCAGAGCGCTGCCACAGACAGTTGAGCTATTAACACTGTTAACTACCAGAGTAAGATCCCTCTGAGTCTGAGAGTCAGAGGGATAGAGAGTCCTTTAGAACTAGATTTTTAATTGCATTAGAAGAAGCTTTGTCTCTTTAATTGTTTGTCATATTATTGAGAGATATTTTTAATTTTCCTAACAGAGATCTGTCTTTCTCCCAATAGGCTAAGCTTTAATTAAGAAACGTCAACGTTGCAAACAACTGCACAAAGAGGGACGGAAAGACCTTTGTGACCAAGGATGTGGTTGTCATGGAAACTCTTGCTGTTTCTGTCACTCACTGGCTGTCTTTCAGGTAAATCAAAACAAAAAACAAGAAAATTTTGCTTATCGTTTTAAGGCTCTTAACTGCAAACAGAAATAGGAAGATGTAAAAGCATGCTGGAGAAGATCAGCATCATTATGAAAACTCTTTGCCTGAGTGTGATGATCCACCCTTAAGGGAAGGAAGCCCATAAGATTCATTAATGCTCATTGGTCGAAAAAAATTACAGAAGTGAGAGAGTCTGCAAAGAAGTATAGAGTATTATTGGTAAATTATGCAACTGGCATGAAAATTGGTATGTTAGCCCCTGACCTGCTGTGTAGGCACATGGCAGTGGGGTTCAGACAAAAGGGTAGGGTAAAGGGAAAAGAGTGATTAAGCACAATGCAATGGGTCTTGGATCAAGGGACAGGATGGGATGGAAAACAGAAATTAAAGAGGTTCATTAAAAAGGGAGAAATTAATTAAAAAATGGAAAAGAGAAAAAGGGAGGACAAGAAAGAGGAAAAAGAAAAGTAAAAAAGTGTACACCAACCCTCACTTCAGCATCACTCCAGATGATGGGGATGCCCATCCCAGTCTCAGTGCCAACCCAGTTGAGGGGATGCCCATCCTGTTTTCAGTGTCAAGCCAGGTGATAAGCAGCAATCCAGCTGCATCAGTGTGGCTGATGAGATGTCCAGGGTCCGAGGGTCACTACCTGGACTTGGAGCTGGGTACTTTTTTGTGGAAAATCTTGTTTAGGTCCCAGGCTCACCTTATAGTATATTTCCTCTTTCTGCCATTCATTCCTGCACTGAGATTGTGGTTCTTTCTCACAGAAAAGTGCTGCCCTGTCTCCACCTGGCCCCTCTTCTTCAGTCAAAACTTGTTCTTTCTCAGAGGTTGCTAGTCCAAATAGTCCTTGGTTATTACCAAAATTTCGTGTCAGTTATTACTTAAAGTTCTTGCTTGGCTTCACAGCCATATTGGTGTTTGAGGCACATTAGCCAAGTATTTTCTGGAAACTGAGAGCTCAAAAAAACTTCACTTTGGACCGCTGTTTATAAGGTCAATAGACAGTGGTCTTTAGTACTCATCAGCTCCTCATAACTAAGAGCTCCAAAGGGTCTCACTTAAAATCACTTTTTATAAGATTGCAAGACAGTGGATTTTAGTCATAGTAGTATTCTATCCTGGATGCAATTCAAGTTGGTAACTTTCTTTGAAGGTTCAGCAACAGAAATATTATTTCATTTGGGTTTTTCAGGCAAGAAAAATAGGTTTTAAAGGCTGCTTTTTTAAAAAAATCTGGTGATCTTCTACTTCCTGTGAATAGACAGTGTTTCTGACAAGCTGGAGAGGGACTTAGTCCAGATGCAGTTCTTCAAGGCCAAAGCCTAAGGAGCATTTCGCAAACCAAAGTGGGACCTAAGGGTGGGTGGGAATGTAATTAAAGTCACCTTTCTGGCCTCTACACTGAGTGGTGAAACTATAAAGATTTAGATTAAGATATTGACAAATGCTGTCCTTGTATTAAGACGTGATTATTGAATCTCAGCAGTTACTAAGCTACTCTTTTCCAAAATTGTTCCAAAATTTATTGGGTTTGTGTCATCACAAGATGAAATTTAAAAGTCAGTGAAATAAAACATCTGATTAGTAACAATAAAGTTATATTTAACACAGGAATTTGATAATGGAAAGTGCCCATGGATGTCAACATACATGCTTTGCATGCACACATGAGAGTCTAGTTTAATCTGGTTTCTTTCTTGTAGCTTCATTGTGTTATCTAAGTCTGTTGATTTTGGACAGGGAATTTCTGTTTTCTTTGTGCTGGACTATCAGCCACATTGTTAATATTAGTTTGTATTGTAAATGTTTGTATTTTGGTGATTCTAATAGTAGTAGTACCTTACAACCACCACCTATTAATGTAATTTAATTTTTTAAATTGATATTTATATTTTTATTGCTACAAATTGCAAGGAATTTGATGCAAAATTCAGAAGGATGTCAGAAATTTAAATATAGGTTGTCTTTCTAAGAATTATTTATTTTATCTTGAAATCTTTGATTTAAATGTTAACATCTGGCAGAAGGTATTTATCTGTGAAACTAATGCACCTGAGCCTGTAGCTGGTTTCACATAGATAGTATCTCCTAACTCTCAACTGCTGTTAGAGAAAATACCTGTCGAGTTTGCTCCAGATAGATTTGCCTTACTCTGTATAACACATCAATATGTTTCAAAATTTGTGAGACACATGTAATATGCTGACAATTCTGTATCCTAAAATTGGATACACAGGAACAAGCTTCAGATGTTTGCCACAGGCATTGCTTAGGCACGTACATTCAAGCAACATCTTGCAAAGACTTAAAAGCATTAGCAGTGACTAATTCTAATATAGCATGAGGGTGTGTAACTACTTGGGAATTTAAACTGAAAGTCAATATTTACAGAAGAATTTTATTTTAATAACATTATACCCTGAAAACTCTTGCCGGTCATTCAGCATCATATTTAAAATTGACTGTTCCTCTCATCTGTTAATTTGTTACTTATATCTGATAGTTTCTAAAGCATTCATTTTTTTAGATTTCATTCTGATTTGTGATTCTTTAGGGTTTTTAAATCTTTATTCCATATTAATGCAGGAGATTTAACTTCTGTAAGAAATATTTTTTAACTGCAGTGCTTGTTTTCACATATTGTTGAATATAATGTGATAACATACATTTTTCACACGCACAAGATAACATTTTAATCACTTCATGTGCATTAATAATTAATTATTCATTGTTTAATTTTTTGCTATAAGAGCTGAAACTAACAAAATTTTAAAAAATTAGATTTGAAGTTATTTTAATGAGATCATCTGTACAACTAGCAATTTACTGTCTCCATAACTATGTATTTGATAACATCATCCTGCATTTGGAGATGTTTTTATATTGCGGCGCTCATTAAAACATGT
The DNA here is from genome assembly GCF_012460135.2 of Molothrus ater. NCBI lineage: Eukaryota > Metazoa > Chordata > Aves > Passeriformes > Icteridae > Molothrus > Molothrus ater. Next base: position 77,190,284 of record NC_050479.2, on the reverse strand, counting down.
TTACAACTGCAAAAACATGTTACAACTGCATAGTTCATTCCTACAGCTGATGAAATTCAAGGCAGCCTAGTAAGTTTGATGCCTGAATGCATTGTTAACAGAGCAACAGATATTGATGGTGCTCCACGAAGATGGTTCATTCAATTTCTGTTCTTCTAGACTCTGTTAAAATTCAGCACTTATCCATTTAATCATCATATCATGGGATCACTCCTAGCATCAGGCAGTGTTTGGAAGAGAGTTCTGCACTGTTGTATTGATTTTACAGTGGTGAGGGAAAGAATCCAAGAGAAGGGATGACCTCTTTAGTTTGTGTTGATCCCATTTTTATATCATTTTTATCTTAAAACTGACTCTCTTATTTTGGGTTGTGCTTAAGCATGAATGTATAGAAGTGTGCTTAAGCTATATGGAAAATAATATTTGAATAGAGAAAAAAGTATTTTTCTGAACATAAGAATGAGGACTAAATTATGTCTCTTACTCTGGTTTAAAGCAAAGGTAATCAGGGAGTACAGCTCACAGTTACACATTTAAATTGTCAAAAATTTAACTTTTATGAAATATTGAAAATTAACAGATAAAAAGAAGATCTCAAGATTGATATGTTCTTTCTTATCTGTAATACTGCCCTTCAAGCCAAAATGGAATTGAAGAAGAATTAAACCGTTGTTTTTGACCTAGGGACTGCCTCACTACTGAATTGACAGTTGGAATAAAAATGTTGATTTTTGGAGGGTTTTGGGGGGATTTTTTTTCTTTTCTGTTTCTTCCTCTTATAAAGATTTCTTTTAGAGAAAGACAGCATGCTACAAAAGAATAGTTTACTATGGGGGAAACTGTAAATATGAAATTCAGAGTAACTTTTAAAATTTTGATTTGGTTACAGGAATGCATAAAGTACAGGGATGCTCAGTTTAAATTTAATCTAAGTTCATCAGAATTAGTCTGGGTGTGTACTCCCAGGGTCCTCGTGTCCTGGTTCCCCATGATCACCTTAGAGTCGGCCTTTATGTTTGTAGTAAAGGCTATTTCTTTTTGGTTCACACTAGGAACAGAGTGTGTGAGAAAGCAGAGAAACTGTTTTTTGTGTAGACTTGTTAAAGTTTTCTTGCACTGGATCCTCAGAGAAGTTGGAAATGTATATTACTGAAAGGTTTTTCTTTTAAACAGAACCCTGACCATTTAATGAGACAAGTAGATATGTCTCTTCATGTTTCAGAAAGGGAAGTATTTTTATAACAGAAAAAAATGATGTCAGATTATCATCTCATGATTTATAAAAAAATTAAGATAATGGGTTTTATTTGCAGATGTAAGACACTTGAAAAAGCTAGCTTGAGAATAGGACTCCTGTCATTCCTTTTAATAATTATTGCTGCCTGTTACAAGATGTTTCAAATTTAAATATATGCTAAAAGTTGCATAGTAGAGTGAAAAGTATTTATAGAGTTCTAATTCTATTTTAATCTAACACATATTCTTTATGCCTTTTTGTTCCCCTGCACATTTATCTACTTCTCTAATATTGCCTTCTGCATGTTAATTGGGTCAAAGTGAGACTCATTTTCTCTGTAAGACTGCATAATTCATGGCATCAATAAAATTATGGGTATAATGAAAGTAGCAAGACTTCACAAGATAGAGGCAGTACCTCTGAGACCCTGCGGTCACTGTTCATAGCATTGAGTGGGTAAACATTGTCCTTAAAACTCATCTCTATGTACCATTCATTCCTTTCCACATAAAACATTCTTACTACTAAGCAATGACTGCCTCAATATAGGGGTTTTTTTCCTGTATCCCTTGTTATGGTGTTCAAAGTTAGAATCAGCATAACTTTTTCTGAGCTGTTGTTTGCTAGAATATAATATGAATGGAGACTTACAAAAAATGCTCTTAAGTAAAAGAGCACAAACAAACACAAATGTCCTGTAATAGTTTTGACCTGCAGCTGGCATGGATCTGAGGTGCTTCCTGTCTTTTATCGTGCCCATCCCTCTCCATCTGGCTACTTGGGGGCTTTTAGGAATTGCCTATCATTTGCACTTATCAGCTTCCAAAACACATCACAAACCTGCTCAATATGTAACTTTCAGAACTACAGCAGCCACAGCCAGGATTAAAATTCATAGCCTAAGGTTCACAAATTCATTAACCAAAGCATATAAATATGCATACCGCTCTGAGTTCCAGGACTATTTCTCATTTTTATTCTTCCATTTTTTAGACAATGTCCTTCCCAATTCAGTGGACAGCGTGTGAAAAGCTGCTACTGTGTCACATGAATGATGAACACATGAATGACCAGTGTTATCACTGATAAATTTATACAGTTACCCACGGTTCCCTGCCCCCAACTCCTGGCCCTGCACTGATGGCAGTATAGGAAATACCATGCAATTTTGTCACCTTCGATAGCTGAGGATAAAATCCTGGCGACAGAGCTCTAGATAAGTATTAGTGCCTGGGGACTTTCCTGTTCACAGGCTTCTGAGTAAAAATGGAGAAGATAACACACTTAAACCTTCTACTGATCATCCTGAAGTACTGCATTTGCAAAGGGTGCAAGGCAAGAAAACAGCCACAGCGCTGAAAACTAAGGCAGATTGCTGTCCACATCCTCTCTCCTGGATCAAGTGCTTATTTGAATCAGGGAGCAAAGCACTTATCTGCTAAATATTGCAATTTCTTTACGTTTAATTCAAAAGAAGAATGCAAAGGTAAAAAAATATTTACTGCCTCCAGAATCCTGATGTTGTTTAATGTTAAATAATCAGGAGTGTTAAGGATGGGAAAAATTGCAGGGAAAAAAGATACCGAGTACGGATTTAAGAAAATATTTTTAGGATAAATTCTTCTGCTTGTATGCATGTCTGGGTTGTTCTGTATTTTTTACAATTTTCTATGTTCAATTTATAAAGCCAGTTTCCTACTGCTGGCCAACAAGGTGTTGAAAATGTTCTTGAAGATGTTGTTTTTACGACTTTTCCTAGATATTCCATGTCATTCTTTTCCAAATACTGCAGTGTTTGACCCTTCACCAGAAGTCCTTATCCCCAGGAATCTCTTATACTTTCACTCATACTACAGGGAATTTGGCTGTTATACTACACATTGCAACAGTGATATAATTTTTGTAGGAATATTTGTAATTGGTTTGCTGGCAAAAGTAATTCATTCTATGAGGTGATTATCATTTTCTTCAAGTGTGCTTCTAGATGACCACTTCTCATGATCCAAAGTAATGAAAAGAGCAATACTTGGTCTTAACAAGCAACTAAGTCTGTTTTCTCTTACTTCCTGTGCCAGACATGTACAAGGAGTAGTTAGCTCATAATAGAGAATAATTTAGAGTTTCCAAGCAGCAGTAACAATATCCCAAATACATAATAAGTTATTAACTTCATTTCAAAAAGTCATTAGCAGTTAGCACAACGTTTTTTAAGCATTGACCTGGCCTTTTCTATTAGGAGTGCAATAAAAAGGCAGTGAAACCTTGAAAATTATGACAAATTCAGCTTTGAAATGAGATACTAGTTTTTCAGTAATGAGGTTAAACCAATATTGGAAGAGGTCTGCTAGGAGGCTGGCAGATATGACAATGCTTTAAGTTGGAAAGCAAAATTAAATAACTTTAAAAATTAAGTGTTTTCTTAAGATTCTAATAGAAATTCTGTGGTGGATGCAAGTGAATATGTGAGTTTGTGTGTGTGTATGCATGTGCCTGCGCTGTAAGAGAGTAAGGCTGGGTTGTCCTCAAAATAATTTTGAGCTGCACTAATCCCTGTTTCCCCTTCATACATGTTCTACATCCCCCTGGGTGTTCATTCAGAGCACAGCAAGCTCTCTATTGCTTACTTTCATAGAGCTGCTCAGAAGTTTCTCAATATGCTATCAAATTATCAGGTTAGATGTGTTCAGGAATTTTTGTTACATTACTGCCCTACAACCACATGAGTAAGATTGAATGCAAACCAAATTGTTGGTTCATGTCCAGCCTTATTCCAAGAAATAGCACCTGGTGCTTTTAACCAGCTTGGTAAGGAATACCAAGCTCAAACCTTCTGACAAAATCTAATTTAAAGGTTACCTCCTACCTATAAAGAAAAATCTCAAGAAAGAAGGAAATCTTTAAGAAAAATCTTAAATTGCTGATAATTTTTGCAGTAAATAACTGAGAAAAATACCATACTCTGCTAGGGAAGATGTTAGGGAAAAAAAAACACAATAACCAAAAACACCTGCAAGGGTGTTTCCTGTATTTATTTCTCACTGCTCAATTCCAGCACTAGGTAGCAAACATATTATTACAAAAGTTCTCTGTGTCCTTGAGACTTCCAGAGTTTACTTTTCTTTCGTTAAAAGTTTCAGTCAGGACTCTTCAAGTGATATGTTGCCAAGTGTGTATGGTGGTCTCTTCTGGTTTTACCTAGCATGGTAAATTATACTTAATGACAACACAAGACTGAACTGACAAACGAACAGACCACACTTTTGGGGTAAATGCTCTTTCAAATGCAAAAGATTTTTATTGCAAATAAGATCAGAGAAACTAATTGCTACCATGGGTTGAATAAATTTAGAGCATAAAAGATGGAATATATATAAAACACCATCAGAAAAGATCCAGGAAGGTAAACTCGTTGCTGTGTTTGAATAAAAAGTCAACTTTTTAAGGCTGTAAACTTTCAGCAATGATATGATTTTCTTCCCACAGCTAATGTCCATAGCTATTCTATATATGATAACTATCTGTGTTAGAAGGCAAAACATTAGATAATCTGCCTCCTTGCAAGTGTTCTCCTTTGCTCCCTAGGTGGTGGTTCTCCCTTTTTCTCTCAGGTTTCTCCCTTGGAGTAATGGCAGTAGGTTAAACTCAGAGCAATTTTAGACAATATGAAGTTATTACGTGTTGCCTGTATCATACCTGAAGTCTTCATATTTAAAAAATCCACTTGTGTGGTTTTGTTTCTATTTTTTTTTTATCAGTTGATTATGTAAAAAGTTTTCTTACCACTTGAAAACACTTTTTGGAGTCACCCTAAAATAGTAATCATCAACATGTGTTGAAAACCTTATTGTTATTTGGAAAAATTACTAAATAAGGTAAGGGTAAAATCTGCCAGTTTCTCTACATGGGAGACAAGCTGGCTGATGTGGAGAGGTCACATCTCTAATGATGAATAAACACTTCATAGCTGTGTGAGCTGATGAATGTAGGTAGCTATGGGGAAACTTCTCGCTGCTCCAGACTTGATGCACTAGTCAACTCTATAGTGCCTTTGTTTAAATTGGTGCTAGCAGTTCAGTGACAGCAATTTCTTAACTGTACTGTAACTAAATCTCTTCCCCAAACTGAATGAAAATAGTGTGAAAAATAAATCTCACTCCTGTCAGAAAATGGGATATATGCATATACTGCTCCATGATAGGACAGTGGGAGGCAGTTTATCAAGCTCCATGCAGCACTGAGACTGGTAACTGCTTTGCTCAGTGGACTGCTTTGATAGGGAGGCTTTTCCCTATTAAGTGCAGTAGTGTGAAAATGTTATAATAGTGAAGAACATATCCTGCAATTTTGGCTTTTATTCAACATGGCTAGATGTGCTATGTACTGAGACCACTTCAGCAGTGGGTTTAGTTTACTTCTTTGAATTTATCTACCTTAATGTTGGGTATTCAAGTAGAAAGGCTTTTCCTAGTATTCTGTTAAACACTCCATCAGAGCTGGTTTTGATTGAAATTTTTCTGTGGCTGTGTTTTGGGGGAGTGAGGAGGTTGTGTAGTTTTTTATGTTTTAATCTCAGCATCCCTACAGCTGACACAGTGAGCTCAGTGGTTAAACTGTTCCTGTACCATTGATGTCCGCTGGGGTGTGACCCTGTCTTGAGTGCACCATGGCCTGTGTTTGCCCTTAGTATGGTGTGCAACTGTGAAAAGGGAGTGTCTCAGTCATGGCACTACACGAAGTGTCAATTTGGCTCAGCATAAAGCTGTAGGTGGTTTGCTATGGCTCACCACACAGCCATTAAGAGTATCATCTCTGCTCAGCATAGAATTGCAAGTGATAGTATTTAAACCCCTTATAACACAGTGAATGATAGCGCTCTCATTTTGTCCAGGAAGAAAGGTGAAGACAGACATTCTGACTAAGCCTGTGATTTAAGCGAGTTAGGTAAAAAAAGGATGTAATTTTATCATCTGCAAGGGGATGTGGCATCATTGAAATTTACTATTGATTTTAAAGTGATTAAAAAAAGAACAATGGATGACAGAGTCAGCCATTTTAGAAGAAAAAGATGAGCATGTTCATAAATATTTCCTGACGGTGTAACTTAGCAATTCTGAAAGTTCTCTCTAAAGATGCTGCAGTTCTCTGTAAAGATGCTGTTTTTATCTAAGCCCTGTGGAAACTACTCTTAAATTAGTTACTTGGTCTAGATGATTCTCCAACTGTTTTTTACTCGTCATTGAAGCCCTACCCTGTTCAAAAAGTAAAAAATGAGAAGCCTCTCAAAAATTATTTTAGAATGCAAAACACACAAAAAAACATAGAATGAAAATATGCTGAGGTGGTAGAATACAGAAATGAATGCCTTTTGTCTCATAGCTAATTTTTTTGCTAAGATATTGTAAAGTCATGTTTGTGATGATCTGTTCTAAAAGTACATATGTCTGAGATGGGCAGAAAGTGAGGACTGAAATTATTACATCTGCAGGAAAATAAATGCACTCTGATTTGGTGACCTTCCCCACCAGGAGTAACATGAAACATTACAATTTTGTAGAGTTTACATTTGTACCTACCACTTTGTACTTTGTAACTCAAAGTAGCATATTTTTCTCTTTGTAATATATTTTTTCTTTGCTTAACTCATGTTGTTTGATGACCATTTCAGATAGAATTTTTAAAAGAATAGAATTTGTATTTTCCATTCACTGGGCAGTTCTTAAAATTTTGTAACAGTGTTTGATGTGTCACTTTAATGAGTTTAACATTCATATCTCTGGAAAATAACCATAAATAATGTACAAATTGGGCAACTCAAACAGGAATGGACATAGTGAAATAAAAAGAAACCATTGAAGATCTCTTGTTACATTAATTTCACCATTGATTTGACTTATTGGGTGAAATGGGGCCTAGTGATGGACTTAGCCACTTTAACACGACTTAGTTTGTATAACTCCTTATATAGATTGTTTACAATTGGATTACCTTGTTTAATAGGAAAGAGTGCAAGGCAAACAAAAATCTAAAAGATGACCAGTATGTACTTCTAGACTTCTACTGTGCTCTATAGTTTGATGTTTGCATCATAATTATCTAAGAACTTTTGAACTGCATCTTTAAGGATGTCAAAGCAAACATCAGAGAAAGGGTTTAGCAAGATATGCAATGTGTCCTCCTTTGCATTTCAGAATTTCCCATTAGATTAGATTTAGCAATGAAAAAAATAAGTTTGTTAAAAACTGAAAGAAATGAAATTCTTCTAAAACTGTCTCAGTCTTCTCTGTTCTGTTAGTATGCTCTTAAACAATGTCTGTAATTTATACTCTATTCTATATAGTTAAGGCTGTAAGTTTGCATGTCTCCCAGCTTGCACAGAACAGCAAGTCCTGTAGTGCAGTCTGAGAGTATAGTAGACATGGCAAACTACTGTAAGAAAAATGAAGTAGATCTAAAGCAAAAAATTAACCTGTTGATTGTGTGATATGGGAAAAAAAAAAAAGGTGATTCAATTAAATACCATTTCCAAGGAACCCACCAGGTATTTTTCACTTTTATGTTACTTTTGGTCAGTTGCCCTTACATTTATTGGTAAGGTTTTGAAGTACCTCTGATAAGAATTTTATGACAAGCAAAATTCTTTTAAAATTATGTTTTGTTTTTGGTTTTTTTTTTATGTAAGACTTGGAAAATTATGGCTTAAAATATTTCTAATTCTTAGCAACACTTAAAAAGGAGAAATTATTGAGTTTCCACTTTGATAAGGTATATTTTGTCATAAATTAGAGAGTTCTGTAATGAACTTTTCTTAATTAACCTCATTTTACATTACTCACTTCAGTGAAAAAGTTCATTTTAAAATACTAATTAATCTTCCAAATAGAGTGAAAGCACATGCCTTTCTAGAAAGGCTTCCAGTTTACAACCTGAGTCTTCCTGGAACATTTTTTCATATCTGTTCTCATGAACACTTAAATTTCTTCTTTCCCTCTTATACTCACACATTTCCATCAGTTTTCTTTCTACAAAAGCTGATATAGGGAAGTCTTATATTATTTCATTCCACTGTGTAAACAGTGCTGAATAATAATTATTTACCTGTATAAACAATATAAAGATTTCAGTGATTTATGAGACTGGTTCATGGGAGAAGATTCTTACTGAAGATAGATATAATTACAGTGGTTTTGGTATTTTCTTGATGCTTAAGAAATGAGAAATTGTAAAATAAAAAACCTAGCTCTAGTCACAGCATGCTTTAATGAAGATTTTTTTGGCATGAAATAAAAGTAAAGGATTAAAAATAGATCTATGTCCTGGTTCTAAATCCACAAAGAATATTAATGTATCTGCAGAGAAATTCATCAAAACTGTTTTCCAAGGCTCTGATCACAATATTCTTATAATTAATTTCAGAGTAAATTTGTCTAGCATTTGCTTAATTTGTCTAGGAGTAACCAGTACAAAAAAATTAGCAATTGGTGAGTTCCTTTCAGGTTGGGAGCCTTGAAACTTGTCTTTGCTCTGGTTTCAAAGGCATATTTGCAGCACGTTATGTTGTCTGCCCAAGTTACTGCAACACTGTGGAAGGATTGGCAGGTCTTTAGGAGTATGTGTTCTGGGAAATTCTTGGATATAATTTTAGAAGTTCTTTTAGTTGAACCCAGAGAATGTGTTTTATTCCTTGCAGAAATATTTTTGTTAGCGTGGAAGTTGTTTTGTTCTTGTGTTCAGTGAAACATTATCATAGCTGGCAGTGATACCAGTAGTTTTCCTCTTTCTTAAATTTAAATTGCAAATAGATAAATACTTAAATTTGCTTTTAAGCTTTTATTATGAATTCCAAGGACTACACACTCAGAGACGATTAACCCTAAAGGCCACATATTACCTAAGTAAATAACCCCCTATATTCTTGATGTAATAATACAGCAAAATCATAAACCTGATTTTGCATTACATCATATTTTTTACCATAAGGAAAAGATTGCTATTAATTAGCTCACAATTATTCCCTCTTATTTGCAATCTCAGAGTATTAAATATTGATGGAATTAATAGATTACCAGTTTCATCTTAATAATGTCAAACAGGCCAAAATTCAAATAGGGACTGGTTTAATGGGATTTATTGATTTATGTATATATGCATTTTAATCATTTCTGTGCTTGACCTATACAATTCCTTTATATTTTAGTTCATAGAGAAAATTCAGGGACCTCCTGGGCATATTAGTTGCTGGATAAAAATGTCTCTAGCGTGCAATTTTTATGATTTGCAAATAGAGTTATTTCTGTATGTCCCACACATACTGCATCACATTCTTTTAACAGCAAGTCAATATTCTGTTAATTCTTGCTTCAAACTGAAAAAGGAAATTTCAGGGACTGTGTTGAAGTATTAAGTACCAAGACTCAGAAAATGAGGCATTGTCCTGCTTAGACTACTTAGAGATGTTTGTATAACCTTTTTCAAGATATCTCCATGTGTTTCTTAGGAAACATTGAAATGTCACAGATAATAAATGTCAGAAAGGGTTTTATTTGGACTTCTAAAAAACAAGTTAGATAATTTTGACCAGTGGCTCTTTCAACTGACATGCTAATCAAATAATCCAAGATAAGGCAATAACTACCCTGGTCTCTGTATTCCCTCAACCAGGCCCAAAGAGCATTTCTGTAATTGAGAAGTAGATCAACCCAGGGATATTTTCCTCTGAGATGATGTAGAGACAAGAGCATTCTTGTAGCAGCATGTATGGCACCATGGCTTTGATCTTCAATTTGCAGGAATATGAATTTCAGGTAATCCTCTTGCCTTTAAAAAAGAAAGAGAAGGGAAAAAAAAAGGAAAAAGCAAAAGAAAAACAATTGTTAAATGGATGCTGGTCCTTTAGTAGAGTCTTCATTGTACCTTAGATGAGCTGATTAACTTCATAAAAATGACTCACTGTCATTCTATTGGTGATAAAGTGAGTTTAGTCTCATCTGGTGTGTGTAATTTAGTGCTCTTTTTTTTTTTGGCAAGATTAAATCAAATCCATCAGTCTTATACAAATGCACTAGTGTGGATTTTATTAGATAGATTTGTGCCAAATCACAGCTCAAATCTAATTTCTACTGCCTTTTCCTGAGGCTTTTAAAACTCTGACTAAATTTACTCTCCTGCTGCCATACCCTGCCACCCCTTCTGCTGCCCCAATTGGTGAGGGAGATTCACTAAGTAAACCTTACAACCCCAAGGATGAGAAATTTTTTCTTGTTAATTTTGTTGGATCACACATTCCAAATGGTTAAAATAAAATTTAAATTTACAATACCCTGCTGTCTAACAGTAAACTAGCTTTCCTTAATGAAACTAAATCCATACAGTATGACTGGAGAGTAAATCCTTTGATACTTGCCTGAATTCATAATGGATAGAAGTGTAAAATCTAAATGAATCATGTGCAAATGTAGGTTTTTCAGACTGATAAGGAAAGATTTAGAATAGTATGTTCTCATTTAATCAGCCAACTACAGAATTCTAATTATCTCATCTGTGGATATAAAGATGAGATATACACATAGACATAGAGATTTCATTTCTAAAATAAGTTCTGGAGATACATTGCAAAACTGTACCTCTGCTATGTTTAACTGTAGACAACCAAACAAATCATTCAATCTTCCAAACAGAAGCCCTATGCAGAAATTATTTTGCCATCCATAGGATAGGTTTGTGCTTGTTTTTAAATTAAGATGAAGAGCTGCTAAAATATGTGTTGCTTTGTAAATCTGGTATATATATACTTGCCTTACATATCATCCTTCTATTAAAGACTTTTGGAATTAAGTGGACATAATTTTGCTTCCTATGTATGTAATTTGCTTCCTAGGTATGTAATTCAGGCACATTAAATTAGGAGTCTGTCCTCCAGGTATCACCAGCAAAGACAAGAATAACACTCCTGAGAGATTATTTTAGGGTACAAGCTGAAAGCCTTATTAATCATTCTCATTAGTATCATTACAATGCAGTGTAGTTATCACATTGTATGCTTTTTTACTTATTTCTCTTTTTTCTACATAAAATCAGACATATAGAAATAATTACCCAAAATCAGCCAATTTTTAGTTATGAAATTCAAAATTTCTCATGTAATGAAAGTATTAAATCTCTGAGAGAAGTTTTCTAAGTTTTCCAACCTATTTCAATATGAGAGTGACATATTACTTAAATTAGTACAAATTTTGATACCTGGAAGTACGTAACAATGAATTATTATTGCACAATTAGTGCACTAATACTTTTATTTTATTGCACTGTCAAGGTTAGATAAATATTGTTCTCCTTGGCTGTCACATCTTTTCTAGATGAAAAAATGGAAGTATTTCTTGTGCTTAATTTGAAATTATTAAGAAAAAAGGCATCAGAAGATAATTAGTTCAACATGTTTCTGTCACAAAGAATTTAGATAATGTTTAAAAAAACTAGAATTAATATTAACATGTTGAAAAGACATACACTAAAGAATATTTGTCTATATTTCCACTTGGTACTTTTTTATAAGATATTGTATTCACCTTCCCTTATTCAAGAATAATGATGGTATTTACAGTGTTTTATGAGATAAGGCAATAACACCATCTCAGAGTTCTGTGGCTGGTTTCACAAGACAAGGCCAGTTTGAGTAGATCAAGGATGGAAGTGACTATTCTTTGATAAAGCAGCAAATCAAATTATCTTACCAGTGTGTTACAACAGACACTGCCACTCCCACTGTTATTTCACAGTTATTGGGAGTATTTAGGGAAAACAGATTTTGGTAGATGTATAGTTTCCAACTGATGTTTTACCTTGTTTCCTAGGTCTATTGCTTCTTGTCATTTAGCTAATTTTGCATTCCTTTTTCACATCATCTCTGTAAGTGTGAATTCTCAAAGTGAGCAGCCCAACTATGTGACAACAGAATAAACAAAATATGTTAAATTGTTATATTTATAGGAATTAACTGAAGAGTTTAAAAGCAAAAGGGTATTCTTCCTTCATCAACACATTATAATAAAATCATAAAATCATAGAACCATAGAATCATAGAATGGTTTGGGTTGAATGGACCTTAAAGGTCATTTCATACCAACTCTCCTGACATGGACAGAGGCACCTCCCATGAGACCAGGTTGCTTAGGGTCCCATCCAGCCTGGCCTTGAACACTTCCAAGGATTGGGCATCCACAGCTTCTCTACCAGCCCTGGTGAGGTGACACTTGGAGTGCTCTGTCCAGTGGACTCCACACCACAGGAGAGACATGGACACACTGAAGGCAGTCCAGGGAAGGGCCATGAAGTGAAGTATGTCTCCAATGCAAAAGGCTAAGAGACCTGGGCTTCTTCAGTGTGGAGAAGAGAAGGCTCGGGCCGATGTGATCAATAGCACAAGAGCCTGAAAGGAGGGTGCAAAGAGCCAGGCTCTTTTATTTACTGGTGCCCACTGGAAGAAGAGCCAATTAGTACAAACTGAAACATCAAGAAACAGTTTTTTACTTTGAGGGTGACTGAGCACAGGTTGTGCAGAGAGGTTGTGGAGTCTCTCCTTTTATCTATGCAACAACTTCTTGCACATGATCCTGTGCTATCTGTCTTTTCTGTAGTATGAGGGTTGAGCTAGATGATGTCTGGAAGTCCCCTCCAACCTTAGTTGATCTGTGAACTAGTTAATCAGTACTGAAACAGGCTGAGACAGTCAAGGCTTAAAAAAATCAATGTAGGTACTACATTGGGAGTTTGCTAAGAAGCAGGATTTTTTTTGGTCAGAATTGTTTTCCTTAACAGTAGTGTGCATGCCATAGACTTGTCCTACAGTTTATTGCTCCTTGTGCGTCAGGTCCTCTGCTCCTAGAGAAGTCAGCAGACCTTGGCATTAAGTTTGCTAGTTAGAGAGGCACCAAGCAAAAAGCAAAAGCATTTTTTCATTTTGTGGGTTGACCTTTACATATGTGGTAGATTAAGTTAGCAACATTTTCCCATTTCCTTCTCTCTCTCACACTTCTTTTCTGTCTTCTTTTGCATACATTTTCTTATCATCTCATTACTACACAAAACATGCTCTGAAAACTGCTGTATTAACATTACATCAGTCTACCCATTTGACTTGTTGGCTTTAATGCTTGTAAAATACCTTGTACTGACAGTCAAGTAGAATAGTAAAAAGCATAGTAATTCTACAGACTAGGGCTTTGTAGTTATGAATTTTCTAATATATGCAGTGGTTATTTTTCCCTGGCTTGCTTTGGGGTCTCTAGGTGCTTAGCTTGAGAAAGCAGAAAGGAACCATGTATGAATTTAGAAGTACTATTATGCAGAGCACATTAACTGAGGTTTGCAACAGTTTGGTGTTTTGAAAAAAAAATTTCTTTGGAGATTTGTTGGCACTAAACACAACAGCAGAAATATCACTAGCAACATGTTCTTTACATTCCCAGTGGAACTCTGAGGAACTCTGGCTGCTTTCCTTCCTCATTTACATTTATTTTCTACTTGTTCAGCAGAGCTCAAAAAGAAGACAAAAATTCAACTTATACATGGATCTACATTGTTCCTGGCTATTCCTGTAAAGTCATGATGGTTTGAACCTTTCTTTTAAGCAAAAGGAAAAAGAGGGGAAATAAATTATGTATACATAGATGGAAAACATTAATCACTGAATACAAATGTTTAAAATTCAGCCTTTTTTCTGCAATCTTTTTCACAAGAAAAAAATGCAATATCACTCAGTAATTATTTTTGACTAGAATTTGAATGTGTTTCTGTATGTGTATTTGTGTCATATGATTTAGCTTTGTTTTTTAAAGGGTATTGTGGTATATATTTTCTGCATGTTTTCTAATTTTGGTAAGTTTCAATTCAAATGTATATTTTTTTCCTCCATGTTTTACAGAGAGGCAAGAATTTCAAGTAGTACATTAAAATAAGAATTGAGCTGTCTCAATTGTTGTGGAGCAATTGTACCCTCAGCATGACAAGTTACTGCAAAACAAATAGTGTCGTGAATTTATCATGAGTTACATAGATTTATGTGGATGATTTCTGGTGATGTTGTGTTTCACATCCTTTGTAATGACACGATCACCCATCAAAAAGAGATGAAAGTATGAGTATGGTGACATTACAATGTCACTATTCTGGTAGGTGTTATACACTGTCATAATCCATGACACAGTAATTTCTTGCTGACAAAGAAATACAGATGGTTTGGCCTCTAATTAATCCATTATTCCTAGTCAAAAGGACAGCTTGAATTTTTAATTCAATCCCTCTCTACTGGTTGTCCTTTAAAAAACCCACAACAGGAGGTTTAAAAGCTTTCTTTGACAGTGCTTGAACCAAAAAAAAACATTGTAGTCTGTACTGTCCTCAGTAGTTTATAAGGTATTTCTAAAATTAATGTTCATCAAAGTGCAAATATTTTCTTGGGGACCTAGATAAATAAGCAATAAGTTTGCTTTGAGTTCCACTTCTGATACATTTCTTTTCCTCTTAGAGTACATGAAAAAACATAAATTAATATAACTGTTATATTACTGCTGTACTGATTCATAATACATATTCAAAATTTTCCCATGTTTTAGCACAGTAGCAGACGACCATGTGAAGTTTCATCTTACAGTCCTTAGCATTTTTAGCTCTACTGCCAAAGAAATTTTACCAGGTTAAGCAGACACATTTGTTTAAATCTCTGTATAAATCCTCTGAATATAATCAGCTAAGGCACAGAAGCTTTTATTACCAAATGCTGTTCGATTTTAAATGGCAATGATTGAAAAACCTCTTTATTATCTTCTTGACCTTGTACAGTTTCTTAGAAAAAGAGAAAGAGAGGGATTTGGGGTCAAAATTCAGATCTGTTGTAACCATGTTTTTTTCCTCTGTATTTCATCCTTTCCAAAGAACAGTTTTACAGAAGCAAGTTCCCCTCACTAGGTAATTGCCATGGGTCACTGCTGAACATGTTCCATGGAGCTGTGACTTCTTAGAGAACTGACAGCATAAAGAAGGGTGGTTTTCAAAGTATGAACCTTATGTGCTGTGCATTTTTCTGTGGCTTGATTATTTGAGTATTGGCATTGTTAGACCAACTTACGCTACCAAGAGTGCCAAAGATGTTTAGTTATTTTGCCATTATGTATTTTTTTTTTTATTATAGCATATGTTCTTTTCTGGTTGGTTGGTTTCTTTTAAATTTTTTTAAAAGCTTGACAGTGAAAATGCAGACAGAAGAAAATAGTAGAATCATGGAAAAATTGAGATTGGAAGGGACATCTAGAGATCAATTAATCCAGCCATCAGCTCAGAGCAGGGGTAATTATATCACAATACCCAGTCCAGATTATGTCCAATAGAGTCCTGAAGAATTCCAATAATAGGCATCCCCCAGTCTCCCTGGGAAACATATTGCTATATTCAACCACTCTTATGTTTGTTTTTTTCCTTGGTATCCAACAAAAGTTTCTTATGTTTAAGCTTGTTTATTGCCTCTACTCCTATCAAGTTATAAGGTCAATGTAAAGTTTGCTAATTATTGCCTTTATTTATAATTTACATAAAGCTGCTTGTGGGTGTAAAGAGTTGTAACATGAGTGTAATGGTTAATGAAAAATTGAAAAAATTGAAAACAAACATTGGCTGGAATGGGTGGAGTCATAAGACTATTTTGAGGTTTCACTTTGATATAGGTGAACCTAGTAGATCTGATTCTACTCTGTTTATTTTATTTTTTGGAATGAATCAAAATCTTATTTTGCATTTACAATGGAGGGTAAATGACATTTTGAAAATCTGTTACTGATCTTCCCTAATACATTTTACCTTATTTTTTAATGGCATGATTTTCATTGATTTGGGGGTTTTTATTCCCTTAAAATATTGCTTACCCTCAAAAAAATAAGTGGAGTCTGGGGAACAGTATTGGCATTTTATATGAAGGACTTGGTTCTTGCTTTTGCATTTGCAGTTGGGAGAAAGACTTATTTGACTAAGCTGGGGCAAATCAGGTCTTGAACTATGAAAAATAGAGGTGGTTTTAATGAAAATCATCATAGTGGTTTGGGAATCTAAATCACTCTTTCTCAGGAGTTGTAGTTCAGTGGAACAAAAATATTTCTGTGTAGGCCTGCTGTCTTTAAAATTTAATCAAATAAAGGGTAAATGTTCATTATTTGTTAGAGAGTAGCTCATAGAATACCTAATGATGATATGTAATTTTATCTTTTATGACTTAATTGGTCAATTTAAGAGGTTGTTTCCATATACATGACCTATTAATGTGCTTTTTTTTTAGATTATTACACTGTTGGTTTTTCTAGTTGAATTTATTGCTTGAACCATTAAGATGTATAAGTCCCCATGATACAGAGCCAAATTAGATGATGATGATGTAAAGTTCTTTTTTTTTTGGTGCTTTCTGTTACTTAATATTTAATATTTAATGCTGTTGCATCGGACCTGGCACTTGAGTCATTTCCTGTGTTACTCTACATTTCCTTTTCTGCAGGAGTACCCTTGAGATCTTGTAATTTGCAGGCAATGGGGAGTTTCTATCAAGATTTTGACCAGTCTTTAATTATTTACCATGTCAAAGATTCTCTAATGTTTTTATTGGACCCTCATGAGCCATTTACTATAAAGCAATTTGCTTCTTTGGAGATAAATTAGCTTTATTTTTGCTTGTTGTAATACACAGCAAAAGAGCTGTAAATGGGCTTTTTTTTTTTTTCAGGTCAGCAGAGATCCTATTAAATTCTACTGCCCTCATTTTTCTCATTCTCAAAAGATCTATTTTTGGCCTTGTTAATAACAACAACCATCCTGATATTTTAATACTGCAGTTGCCTTTTCCTAAAGACAATAGATTAAAGAGGAAGTGAGCTATTGTAATTTGTTGTTTTGTTTATCAGTCCTATGGAGAGCCAGGTGGCAGCTGGACAGTGCTGACTGACTGCTGGCTGCACATGGCCAACGTGTACTTTATGTCCCTGGCTTGGTCCTACCACACGGGACACGTGTTGTGCCACAAAGGAGAAGGGATTTTGTCTCGGCTAAATCCACAGGTGTGGGAGGGAAACAGCTGGAAAAGCCTTGGACCCATGTCATGGGTCTTGTCTTGACCTGCCCAATGCAGTTCCTTGCTAAAATGAGGTGGTAAGCTGTCTCATCACACAACTGGCCGTCTAATGGGGTATAACTCCCAATTTTCATCTCTCCCTGAAATCTGTAATACGAATCCTGTGACCATTATGAAGATTTTCATATGAAGGATCAGGTTTGGTTGTCATGGACTAAGACTAGTAAGTAAAGCTGCTCTCTAGAGTGTTCTTTTCTTTCCCATGAATTTATGTAGTTAGCACATTTCTAAAGTCCCATCAAGTAGCTGAAATAAGGCAAGGTGGATCTGGAGGACAGGAACACACTTGAGAGCAAAAGCAAGCTGGTTCCAGAAAGTTTGTTTAAATAGTTTTCTCTGCATTCACAAATCAAAAGCATAGTGTTTCTGTCAATTTGGGTTCCCTTTACAGCCACCAGAATTAGCTGCTTGAAAATCAGCTGGAGATTTACAAAACAAGGCTAGCCTATTCCATAGGATTGTGCCTCTTCACCTCATTTTAAATCAATAAGGCATTTCATGTGTAAATGAATGGGGCTGGCAGATAGTTTACTTCTTCAGTCATTTCCAATATGCATCTGTTTCTGTGTCACTGTTTGAGGTATGTGCAAATATGTGTCCCTATTTATGCATACAAACCAAATCTTCCTTGGAATGACACGTATTATGTAAAACAAACTACTTGTATGCAAGGAGCTTTTTCTGTGATACACAGCTATTAATTTCTAACTCTACTATGCATGTCACTCTGCAGTTTATGGAATAACTTGCATACTGTCTAGATATTAGTGTAAATTTACATTTATAGGGGGCATTTCATGTTGGAGCACTCTGACTGTGCACAGAGACTCATGCATGTATGAAAAGTACTTAGAGGAAACAATTCACTGCTGGAATTTAGCAGCTCTTCATGTATATTTGGAATTTCAGTATCTAAGTAATTCTAATGGTCCTATCTTTGGATTATGACATCCTCCACAAACATTACAAAACTATATAATAAGAAGGGTGGAATTCTACCTCCTTATTCTAGTTTTATCGCATTGAAGAAGATAGTTAAACTTTAATGTTTCAAAATCTGTTTTCTGACCAAAAGAAAAATGCTGTAAAAAAAGAAGAGTTTGGAATCAAACCCTGCCTGATAAATTTTCTCTTGTAATCCAGTCATCAGTTCCCATGGACATTAATTGACAGCCACCTCAATATTGAAATGTTGGCTAAAATCTTGTGGTATACTTGTAAAAACCAATATGGGCAAATAGCAATTGCAACAGCAAAGCATTGGCTATCACTGTTCTGAAGTATTTTGGAGGGATTTAGGCAGAAATTAAATAGACACAGGATATTTTGTTTTAGGAAACTAATTATATTTTTGATATTTGTATGAAATGTGACAATTCTCTCCTTAGAACCAGTCCTGAATGTGATGTGGAATTACATTTAATTTAAACTATTGATAACATAAATTTATATATGCAATAAAATACTTAAAAGAAAGTCTCTATGTTTATCTTTGTCTCTTTAAGAACTAAGAACTTTCAGGAGTTTCACCAATTTTCATGGTGATATATGTAAAACTCTGCAAAATATAACTCTGCAACTAGTCCCAGTCACTCCACATGCCCAATTTCCCCTTTAAAATCTATTTATAAAATCAGTATTCTAATTCTCATCCATGTCATGATTATTGTGGCTTTTCATCTCAAAAATCAAGAATTATTGTCTAATACAAAGACACCAGAGGAATATATGATTTTCAACTGAATTTTTCACCATAATTTTTGTCAGATTTTTGTTGGGTTTTTTTTTTCCACCTAATTGCAACAGATGTACATCCTTCTGTATTAGTTATATGTCTAGATCTGTAGATCCTTTTTTTTTTAGCTATAAAACCCTCATTTCTCTTGCATTCATTTCCAAACACTAAGCTGTTATTAAAATGCTGTTTGGAAGACATTGGCAGATGATTAGAATGCCTAGAAAAAACAGGGGAAAATAGGCAAATATCATCTAGACAATAATGGGAAGCAGTTGGAGCTGCCATGCTTCAGCTGTGTATTGCAATGCTAGAAGTGGGTATTCAAGGGAGAGGTGATTTTACAGAAGTACCTTACAGTCCAGGACTGGCACACTACAAAAAGAAAAGACTGAGAAGAAAACTCTTAGGTATCCTAAGCTCCACAGTCTGATTCCACTGTGATAGGTATAACAAAAATATGTATTTTCTGGATTTTTTTCCCTGTGATTTTGGATATTCACAGAAGCACAGAATATTCTGAGTTAGAAGGGATCCACAAAGATCATCAGACTCCAGCTCCTGGCCTTGCACAGGACAGTCCAAAGAATCATATCATTAGCTTCTTAAAATTTCTGGGAGAGATTTGTACCTATGGAAACTGCAGATTCACACTGAGGTTCTGAGTAGTGAGAAACAGAAAAAAAAAAGATCCCAGACTTTGCAGATCTTAAAATTGGGGTAAGGAAGTAGACAATAAGGTACTAATTCTTAGGAAAATATACATTTTTCCCTCAGTTGGGATTTTGAATGCATAACAGCTATAATAAGGGCATGATTATGCCTGATGGTGTTTTTTAGAGAGTGTTTATAATTAGAGATTCTTCTAGTGTTTTGTCCTATCCAATTTGTTCATTTTGATGGAAGAATCAATACTGCTAACCAAAATAATTGGGAAAATTAGTTACAACTAATGTAACACAATATGCATGCCCTCCTTTTTAAAATTGGCATTTAGGCATGGCCTTGGCAGAGTGGCAGCACATATGCAGAGGCTGGAGAATCTGCAAACTGACAGCTGGTTAGATTTTGATCATTCTTTAATTTCAAACACATTCTTTGTAGCAGTGAAAACAGATGAGGAGGCAGGGAAGCTTTACAAAAGAGAGTGTCCCTGATAAGGACATGTATCTCATTACTAATTGAAGGAATATGTGCATTATTTCTGCAAATGCCAGTTTTGTTGTTCCTCCCTAACTGTTACTTGCAGGCTAGAAGATTTCTCTTAACTGCAAAATTGTACTGAGGGTTTAGAAGCATAAAACCTACAGATAAAAACATATCTCAAATGAAAGCCAGAAAACCAAAAACAATCTCTTTGTGAGTGTGTGTATTTTGTTTTATTTTTGAGAAGAAAGTTTTATTTTACTAAAGAATATGTAAAGGGAGAAATATCCTTAAAAATACAAATAATTTAAATTTAAAATTATTTTTTCTTCTTTCTACTTGCTTCTAATTTCAGAAAATGAATAAATGTTGTGTTGATAGTGAAACAGGGAGGCATTTGTCAAAGTCGGGAATCTAGACATGAGAGAACACAAACACAAAAACATACCTAATCCATTAATCATCCAACTGCACAAAATGAGAGGAAGATCTGTGAAGATTTTGCCATGTTATTCTTGTAATATCAATTAGTTTTTTTGAAGTCATGTATTTCAGTACCTCTTAATTCATGTGACCGTGCTTTGTTCCTAGCCTATCTAACCAGTGAAGGATTTTGTCTTTTCCAGTGGCCAGTGTAAAAGGACTGAATGGCTTATCTTAAGTACAACTTTTACTATGTTTCCAAAAGTTTGTTTTGGTTTGGGGTTTTTTGTTTTGGTTTTTTTGTTTTGTTTTTTTTTTTGTTGTTGTTGGTTGGTTGGTTTTTTTGTTATAAAACTGTCAAAGAACAGACAATTTATCATTTCACGATCAGAGTTATCCTGGCATTTGGAGAGATGGTATGAGACAGCAAACAAGAGAGGGGACACAAAGATTAAAGATATATTCTTGTAATTCTTAGCCTGTTCTCTCAAAGAAAATAAGAAAAGAATACACCAACACAATAAATGGAATTAGATGGCATATTTTCATAGTGTATTTCTCTAAAAAATCATGTCTGATATCTCTACAAAGGCTATAAATCAACAGCATGAATTAGAAAAGCCCTTGAGGCGGCAAACTAGTTTGGTTAGAAAAGTCCTTAGAATTGAAAGCAAATTCTTGGTAGGTAACCTCACTCTAAGCTACATTTCTAGACATTAATTGGGAATTAAATGGTGTATGGAATCCTTCTAGAATGGATTGGTTGAACTCCATCATAAAAGTAATAACAGGTACATAGAATCATAAAATTATAAAATGGTTTGGGTTCACATATCATCGAGTTCCAGCACCCTTGCCTTAGGCAGGGACAATTTCCACCAGGCCATGTTGCTCAAAGCCCCATCCAATCTGGCCTTGAACATTTCCAGGGATGGGACATCCACAGTTTCTCTGGGCAAGTTGTTCCAGTGCCTCTCTGCCGTCACACTAAAGGATTTCTTCCTAGTATATTCTCTAAATCTATGGTCTTTCAGTTTAAAGACACTTCAGTTTAAAGCCTTTGTTCTATTTCTGCCTGCTCTTGTAAAAAGTCTTACTCCAGATTTCCTGTTGCCTCCTTTAGGTACTGGAAGGTGTTATATATTCTCCCTAGAACCTTTTCTATTCCAGACTGAGCAAGTCCAGTTCTCTCAGTCTGTCTTCATAGAAGAGGTGCTCCGGCCCTCTGATCATATTTGTGACCCTCCCTTGGACGTACTCCATCAGTGCCATGTAGTTCTTATATCTTATTTTGTGGCTCCAGAGCTGAATGGAACACCCCAGGTGGTGTCTCAGAAGGGCAGAGCAGGGGGGCAAAATCCCTTCCCATGCTCTGCTGCCTTACACTGCTTTGGGTGAAGCCCAGGACACAGTTGTCTTTCGGGGCTGCAAGTGCACATAGCCGGGTTGTGTTGAACTTCTTGTCCACCAACATCCCCAAGTCCTTCTTGGCAGGGCTGCTCTTGATCCAGTCTCCATCCAGCCTGCATTTTTGATTGTGATTTTCCCATCCCATATGCCAGACCATGTGCCTGACCTTGTTGAGCTTCATGAGATTTGCATGGGCCCACCTCTCAAGCCTGTTGAGATCTCTTCCCTCCAGCACATCAATGAATCTTGTGATGTGGTTCTGCTGAGGAGAAGATTTTGGAAAGGAAATATATTGTATTTTTGTAAGGTTTATATGAATAAATATAAATATTTCTTGATGTAATAGAGAGCACTTAATGACACCTAGTTAATGGTATTATCTATTTATCTTCAATTTTTAATGTTAAAACTAGTACTGTTATTTTTATCCTCAATTGTCATTACTGCTATAACCACTTTGGTGATGTATTCTGCTGTTTTTACAAAGGATAAAATTCTCCCATCCATAGTGAATGAAGGAAGAAAAAAGGTGTCCTTGAAAGTAAAGGGAATTTTAAATCCCTTCTATCCCACAACACAATTTAGACTTAAAAATAATGTGAATAAAAATTACATCTACACTTGTGGCCAGCCAGGCTGGCATATGTGTAAAAATTTTGAAGGAAAAGAAGTCAGCTGAGGTGTCAGTAAGAAGCTGTTTAAAAGCTGAAATGATAAAGAGGATGAAAGAGTCTGTTTTAATTTTAATTAATGCTAAAGGGATAGAAAGCAAAATTTACATTAACATTCTGAGTAATCTTGAACATTCTTTGTTTTTTGGCAGTCTTAGTCAGAAGTCTATTTGAATCAGTCAGTCTTAGAAAATTGCATTATTATATATTGGTTTGATCACTTTCCTAAATCTGTTTGGCATGTAGCCATCATTTAGTAAATTGCAGAACAAAAGCATCAAAATTACTTCATAGGGGAAAAAAAAAAAGAAAGTGAGAGCGAGAGAAGGAGAAGAAAAAGTAGATAAAATGTACTAAGAATTTAAATTTCATATTTATATTCTAGGAATATGGAGCCATTAGTGAGTGATCAAATGTGATATTGTTAACATTCGAAAAAAGTCCTAAAAGCACCTTATATTCTTTAATCTATCTTTGCACAAAAAGCATCTTTCATGATAACAATCAGAATGCACTTGGAAAACTTTATGAAATTCATCTTGAAAGTTGTGCTATCAAATTGAGTTGAAATATCTAAATAAGCAAAACACAACTGCACTTCCTCCTTTATGTAGCAGTGATCTGATATCTTAAAGGGTTAAAAACAGCAGAAGAAAAGTTTGCAGAGCAAGTCCAAGTCACTTGCTGAGTTAATTTGTTTTTCCTGAGTCCATTTCTCAGTATTGATTTTTAATCTGTGCAAGACATTGCAAGGAACTGGATTTTTTGGATCTAAAAGCAGTTGCTTTACTTAGTTTATTCCAGCGCGCACAGTGCATACCTCCTTACAATTATAATTTGTGGTTTATTTTCAAAAAGAGGAAGGAGTGTGAAGTACTTCAGGGCTTATTTCATAGTAGATTGTGGGTACCCAGTACAAAAAAAAACAAAGCTCACAATCCCAGGTCAGTCTTTACTCAGACTCTGGGTGAATGTAAGTTCTGTATTACTTTAATGCCTGAGTTTGAGGCAGTAGATATAAACACAGCTACCCCCATTGTGAAACAGAGCAGTGAAATTATTCACTGACATCACAGCCTCTTAAGGATGCCCCAGTGAGGCATTTCCTGTCTGCAGAGCCTGATTTGGAAGAATTCAAACTTGCCTCAGGCAGATACATAAACCAGGAAAATAAATATAACTAAAACCATTATAAGATAGAACTGAACTGAATTTTTTCATGCTCTCCTCCCTCTCTACAGGGACTCCTCTGTGACAGTGGAACTCCTCTCCACTGACTAAACAATTCTTTCACTATTCTTCCTACCATAGGGGAATATCACATGGCAGCTGAAGCATCTTTAACCGCACAAATTGAGATAGCTTCATTCAGAATGCTTCTGCTACTCTGTTTAGGGGACCTCTATCAGAAGTGATAGATAAAAGCCCTTGTGCTCCCAAAGTAAAAAAAAAAAAAAAAGAAGTTTAAATATTTCCCAATGAATAAAAGGTTGGAATCTATTTCTTGCTTATTGTCTCATTTCAGAGCAGGGAGCTGATTCAGCACTGCTCAACAGATGACAATTTATGGCTCCATCCTTAGCCAGAGTCAGAAACCTATATCCTGATATCTGTATTGAGGTGCACCAGTGAATCTCTCACACTGAAATAAGGGCCCATTTCTCTGTCTGGACTTTCTTACTTATGTTAAAAGCCTGTCAGCAGGCTTTTATAGTTCTTGTTTTAAACAAGTATGCTTCCACTCTGTTTATTAAAAGTTCAGTTAAAAGGTAGTTTCCTTGCAGTCAGTAAAAAAAATTATAGAAAACCTTTAGTCCCATTTCATCTAAATAAATTATTAAAATCACATTTTATTATTCTATTCTGCTTCACAGAATGGAAGTCTCAAATTTCAAAGAAATTAAAGCTTCCTTCAAAGCAACCCCCTTATTGGGACAAGAAACTAAAAATTTCAGGTAGCATACAACAACAAAGTTATGCAATTAAAAGTATGGATCAGAATAAAAAATAATTTTAAATGCAAAATCCAGACAATAATAAAATATTAGATAAAACACTGTTAAAACATTTAAATGATCTGTGGGAGAAAAAATTAATATGCATGATATCAAGTTTCACAAAATTTGTAAAGTAATCTATGCAGTATTATTAATTCTGGAATATGTCCCTCTCATGCCATGGTGTAATCAGATTTATCCTTTGGCAGGATAAACTGTCAGATATTGACAATATTTATCTTATAATCTAACAGGTGTGATGCTTCCCTGAAGGTGAGGTACTTGTGTTCATAATCTTCCTCTAAATAAATTAGATCAGAAAACTGAAAGCAGATACGCCTTGTCTACATATCATGTGTGTAGCAAAGGCCATGACTGTCTGATCTTAAAGTAAAACCAGACAGAAACAGCTTTAAGCTGAAAGATTGTAGATTTAGATTAGATATTATGAAGAAATTATTTACTCTGAGATTGTTGAGACACTGAAACAGGTTGCCCAGAGAACTTGTGGATGCCCTACCCCTGAAAATGTTCACAGTCAGATTGTACAGGGCTATGTGGGCTAGTGGAAGGTTCCCTGCCCATAGCCAGGGGTTGGAACTAGATGATCTTTAAGGTCCCTTCCCACCCAAACCTTTCTCTAATTCTATTTAACCATAACGTTTGTTAGTTTTCAGGTAGGCAAACAATATCCTGCAATATTTTCAAAAGCCATGCTGAAATTGTAGACCATTGTCTAAACTGTCCAGCACTGATTCAAACAGCACCTACTGCTGATATTTAACATTATCCAGTTAAAAGAAGTATCATGATAAAGAGGAATACAGTAAAATTTGCCCACTTCTTAAACTTACTGCCTTATTTCTTTGGAGCACTTTTTCATACAAATGCTGCACTGAAAAAAATCACATTTGGGGATAAAAAAACGAAAAAAACTTAAATTGTAGAGAATTAACTGTTTGGCTATACAGAAGGGTAAACTGGAGTTGTCAGGAGCTGATGACAATTATAAAGCAATTTGTGGGAGAAAGGATGTAGTATATTGCTTTCCTTTTAAAAAGTTATCCACATAAAGAGCTGGCTAGTTCAGCCTTATCAAAATGCCATTCTTTTGGATGCCAGTAACATATCATCTATCAGTACAAAATGTGCAAAAAACTATGCTACCACTTTTTGACTGAGACATTCCCTAATACAGGTGAGCACTATGTTATATCTATATCTTAAGTTGTCTGGGGATCCTTGTTCAGGCAGAATTTAATACTGTTTCGTTGCAGAGAAGGAAAATAAGTTTATGCTGAAGATGGAGATGGATGACCATATTTCATATTGTTTCTCTCTTGCTTTCTCTCACCAGGATGAGATGCATGAATGAATATTTAGTAGAAACAAAAAGCAAAATTATAGGAACACACATATTTTGCATATGTTCACAGTATTTCTCTCTGTAGTAGTCCCTTTGTTATGTGCAGTGAGTTGAGACCATTCCTCCTGTGGTTATGTAAGTAAAACAGCTAGAATCACTATTCTACTTCTAAAAATATAAACTGTGTTTATAAATTAGATTGCATAGTTCATTATTTTTTCTTCTATTCTCAAGAATAGAGAAATTTTGATGTTTATATCTGATAAGCTATTTACTAGAATAAGGTGAAAGATTTTGACATCTTTATCATTCTAAGAGCCACGCTATTGGAAGGAAAAAATCAACCTTTTAATGTAATGTATAGCTATGACACAGTGGGATTTCATGCTGGTAATGATCTAGCAAGATTGTGTGAATGAAGCACAAAATATGCTTTACTTTGGTTACCACTGACTGATTTGAGTACTGTATTCTTCCGCTGCACAAATGGCCTCTAATTATTATTATATAAATATAAAGCACATTTACACCTTAGAGATAACTTGTTGCAATACATGAATCTCTGCAGTGAATGTTCTCTACAAGCCAAAATTAATTTCCACAGCCTATCTCTTTGTTACTGGTAGAGTGAGTGTATATAATAAGTGCTCCCTTTTTATATAGCTTCACTTGAGAGGAGAGGTCCTGAATATTTGGTTTATGACTGCAGGTAAATGTTGTATAAACTACAGAGAGGACTGCTCTGCTGGCCCCTTGCAGTATCTAGATCTTCTGTGCACAACACTCTGTAAATGTCAGTAGAAAAACAAACTGTTTTCAGTACATAAGAACTGCTTCATGCTGCTAAGAGAAGCAGTTTTGGCTTGTTTTAGGTTTTGCCATACTAACATAGTTTAGATGAAATTGTACTGTCCTGTCTTTTTTAAATGAACTCTAAAGAGTGATTAATATTTAATGAACATTTCAAGACATGTTTCTTTATTATAATTGGAACTACCAGGAAGAAGGTAAGAGAAGTTTCTAGATGTCATGGTGTCCTTTGTCAGGATACAATTTGGGAAGTACATGGAACATTTTCCAAATTATTAAGTCCCTAGATATAAACTCCTTATCTCACAGCCAGACTCTATAGGATGTCCTGATCTTTGACAACCAATAGTAGTGAAGTCAAGAACACCAGGAGTTCTGGTTACAAGTCTGTAAGGCACAGCAGACATGGGTGAGACCAAGTCCAAGCTGTTACTAAAAGTTTACTTTGGCTTTTCTTACACCCTGGCCAATACTCCATGATTCTCATGTACAGAGTTGCTATAGATGCATTTAGAGTTGGATCCTCAAGGCACAGATAGCATTATTGTCACTTTTACTTGCTGAAGGGCAAGGCTTTAGAAGAAACAGGGATATCCTGAAGATTAAGGCATAGATGTGATGGTGGTTTTTCCAAAGTGGCTTTCTACACTACAGGGTGAAGTTCCACAAGCTTTCTGAGTTATAGCTGACTAATGAAGAATAGAACCAACATAAAATTCCATACTGACTTGCTAACTGAGAACTTAAAATTTGATCATAGGATCAAAGGTGAGAGGATTACTCATATCACAAAGAGAGAGAAAACAAAGTGCATAGTAAATCAAGTTGATAAACATTTTCTATAAATATTTATTAATGCAAGAAATATAAAAAGCAGCATCTTATGATTATGATAATGATTAAATATACAACTTAGTTATCATAACAGAAATTGCTGAAGTCACTGTTCCAATTCTGGTTGGAACAGAGTCATAAATTGTATATCTTGCCTAGGATGTGCTGCCTAGTGAAAAAGGAGACATGACAGAGCCTATGAGCAATATAAGCCCTTTCTTTGAGTTACCAGAGAAATTGTATCTGCTGAATGCCTGCATGATAACAAAATAGGAGATGAACATGGGTACTGTGACTGAGGTTGCAGCTCAGTGAGAGCATTCACATGAATGAGGATTCTGCACACATGATTAGTGCAGTTTCCCAAAGCACAGGTCTTAGATATAGTAAAAGGTTGAAACCGCCTGTCTGCCACTCGGAACCAAGCACAGTAAAATCCAGATTGACAAGCAAGTTTGGGGGTATGTTAAACATATACTTTTTCCAAAAACAGTTAAAAGGAGGACAAAGTGGCATCCATAACCTCATCGTTTTCTCTAAATTGAATGAAAAAGGGAAATTATCATGCTATTTAGATAAACATTAGTAAAGAAAATTCATGAAGCTTAAAGAAGGAGATAAAGATATGAGAAGAATGGAAACATGAACAAGGTGTACATGTACCTTCATACATCTACTTTAAAAATGTGACCCATAAAATAAACTTGTTATAACTGTCTTAGTGCCTTTGTTAATGCCACAGAAGCAGACAGCCTACTGTAATTCCACTAAACAAGGTTGTTTCTCAGAGAGTTAATGTGCCCTTCCTTCAAATAATGAAGAAAGGTGACATTGGTTGCTCAAAAAAAAAAAAAAAATTAAAAAATCAGCCTATTTGTAAATGACCAGCTGAGAGGCAGCATGAAGTAAGTTTCAGTCACAGCCTGTAAAACAGAACTTATAGCCAAATATTTTATTTAAATTACAAGATTTCTTAGCAAAAATAGTATGTGAATATCGCAAGTATTTTGAGAAGGAAAATTATACTTTCTATGCAACTGTGGACAATTTCATAGAAATCTGAGAAAGCATTTCCAAAACATTTAGTATGTGTCATTTTTAAGTAATGGTGCAAAAATCTATCACCATTTTTTAAAAAAAAGAAATGGAAAAAAATCCTGGCATCCTAAAAACTTTCCAACTGCAGGGCACTGGAAAAGGCCAAACCAGAAACCCAGAACTCACATCTGTTTTTGCCAAACTTGTGAGAACAGGTATTGTTCATATTATAAAACAGATTACTTTAATGGTGTGTTTAGCTGCAGCACAGCCTGCAGAATGAGACTAATTATCTCACATAACTTTAAGAAACTCATTTCCCAAAGGAATGGTGACAATAAAACTTTGTCCTTACAGCACTTTGCACCTGTGAGTCTTGAAAAGATTTATAAAATTTACCAATTAAGTCTCACAAACCTCAAGAGAACAAGGAAAGCAATAATTTACTAATTTTTATGGATGCTGCACATCCAACTAATGTGACTTGTGAAAGGTCACACAAAGTCAGATAGAGTTAGAAAGAGATCAAAAGATATTCTTCTTTCATGAAGGCCAGTGGCAGAGGAGTGCCGAGCAAAAGGCACTGTTCTGTTGCAGTTCAGAATGCTGTATGCCTGTGTCCATTAAAGCGTCATTGACAAGACTCTTGCTATAGTTTTCACCCTCTTTTTGTTCTACTTTTTTATAGTAAAACATAAATAGTAAATTTCTGTATATTAGGTATAATAAATTAGCCTTTTTGTAGGGAAGTTAGAACAAGTGTGAAATTCTTCAAATATTTGTCCAATATGTTTTCATAGTGTTGTGAGAGAATTTGTAGCTTATTAGTCATGAGAATGAAGTAAAGGAAGACTCTGTAAAGGGGAAATTATGAACTTAAAATGTGTGCTATAATAAGACAGACTCTTTTAAATAATAAGCATGTATGATACACTAGTAAATGTTTACATCCCATGTCTACAGTCAGGGAAATTTATATTTTTGTATAGCTGCTGTAAAAATTTGGGGCATCTGTCTGTGTATCACTGAAGAATGCTCGTTAACTCCTAAAATTGCCTTGTTACTGAATGCCTCAAGGGGTATTAAGTCCATCACAAAGTGACAAATTCTCTAACAGAAATCATCTTCTTGTCTGGTTGAAGCTGCAAACAAACAGTATCAGCCATTAATCTGGCAGACTGGCTTGTGGCCAAAAAAAATTTGTTAAGCTAAGAAGGCCACATGAATTGGGAGAAACTTTCTAGGTTAAAAGAGAGAGAGAGAGATATCTGGAATGGAATATCCTTCAGAAAAAGCATGGTTTTCAAGTTTCTGGTTTTCATTTACACCTACAATAAATACAGATGGAGGAAAAAAATTAAGGGTTCTGTTTGCTAAAGAGAGGCTGATCTCAAGAGTAGAGGAGAGGGAAGGGGAGGAGAGGGGAGAGGAGAGGAGATGCACTGTGCATTTTTCAACAACTGCTTTTAAGAATGGGCCAAATTCCTCAGCTTTTTCTCACAACGTAGTTAAAAATGCATTAAATCACAAGACCATCTTTCCTGAAGTCAAGAGCTGCTCATCTCAAGGACTATAGAAACAGGATTCTAAACTAGATATTGACCTTTTAGCCTGATATTGAGAAGACACGTTATTTAGTGATAGCGGGAAAATGAAAGCAATTTCCTGGTCTCAATCCCTCATTCCCCTCTGTAGTGAATACATTGTCATACAGAGAAAGGCAAACCAAAATGCTGTAAAGTGACTGCAAAGTAATTAATCTCAGAGTGAAAGGATGAACACATGAAGTACTATCAGTAATTTACTTTGCTGTAAGTAGGTTAGACACTTCCAAATCTGAAATGCTAACTCGAAGAGAAGGCTGGTAGTCAGCCACTGTCTGTCAACATCAGACTCTGGCTTTGCTGTCTGCTACTGCATTTCTCTGCTCTGGCCAAATTAACTTGACATTTGTCTATAAACCAGTCATAAATTATGAATATCTGAGATTATGTATAAATTTTAGGGTAGAGATTTTTTGTTTGTAGTTAGACTTAAATCTTTGATAAGATATTAACTATAAGCTCTGTTGTGTTTTATTCAGCAAGCCTCTTGATTTATAGAGACAAAAGGTTTTATAGTAATTTATCTAGCCTACTCTTCTAAGGCCTTGACTTGCCTTCTAAATCACAGGTGCACATTGCCATTATCTTGTAACATCAGCTTGTTTTTCACATGTGTTAGTGATTTGCATGTCCTCTAGATGATAGAACAGATACACCTGCATGCTGAAAGGGCTGAGTTAAAGCATTAGTCAAGGCTTATGTCAGGCTGCTTTGGGCCTCAATGCAGTATTTGATTGTAAGCACCTTGTTCTTCTGTTGCATGAGTTATTCTGCCTCTTTCAGCAGAGCACCTTCCCTGGGGGAAGCAGACATGTGCAGTTTGCTAGGTCACCATCAAGTCAGACAGGAGTCATAAAGACCTCTAGAGAAATGAGTTCGTTCAATAACAGAGGCTTCTTCAGGAAATTAACTTGTTTTGAGGATTTAAGTTCATTTACAATCTGGTGTTCTTCTACATATCATGATTCTTCACTGGTGCGGGACAATAATATGTATTTAGTATACAGTGAATAGGTATTATAATATGTATGCATATATTACATATCAATATATTATAAATTTATATTATATATATTAAAATAATAACATATATTGATACTATTATTTATATATAAACATTACTTGTAAACATTATTGGATATAATATCTATTTTATATACACATATACGTATATAATATGCTGGTTTTAGTAAACTGCATTCTGGTGAATTTTTGCAGTTAATACATCTGCATTCCAAAATAAAGGTTCAGAAGAAATATTGTACAGAGGTAGGATGCCAATAAAAGTATGTCTACCTCTGTCTATTGTTTACAAAGGAAACTAAGAGCGATGAGAGAAGAAATATTAAATGCGGAATTATGTCTGTGATAATATTATGATTAGCACCTGGGAATTCAACCAGATATTTTGAGTTTAAGTCAACTGCTGATCCATAAAATCATCCTTAGTAGCTCTGCTATACTAATATCATTCTTTGTAGAAAAGAAAGTGTTTCTGTGTATGCCTAAATTTCATATTAGGAAAACATTAATCCACTATAACCTTTGTTACTCATGCTGATCATCCATGTGGAAAAGAAGAGTAATTTATTATAAAACAACTTAGTTCAACATTTTTTTAATTAAAAAAAAAATAGTTGATGAACTGGCAGGAAAAGAGTAGTCTCTCACTCCATTTATTTTTGGGGGCTTTTTTGTCATTGTATTTTATTGTTTATTTGTTTGGTTTGGGTTTTTTTTAATCTGTTCCAGAAACTGGGTTTTCTGTGATGTAAAAATATTCTCTTCACCTGAATTAGTTTCTGTTTCAAGATCTGGATTCTAAAAATGCTCAAGGTCATTCCTATGGGTTCAGCAGTGACTCCACACTAGTTGTGCTAGTAATCCTTCCATATCCAGAGCACATGTCTCAAGTTGAGGTTACATACTGACCTATACACTAACACTAAAACCAGGAGAAATGAAATTTTAAAGCTGGAGTGAACTTTATAACACTGACTCAATTAGGGGGTGGTAATTCTGGACTGATGATTACTCAAATGGACACAGCAGTACTGATAAACACAGTAAAATGCATTGTATGGAAAAACAGTGATCCAGCCAAGTGGGACATAACTCTAGAAATTCCTATTTAGAAGAAAGTTACAACATATTTAAAGAGAAATTCTCTGCAGAAGATGTTCAAAACCAATCAATCTTTTTGTTGTTAGTTCATCCAGGATATAATTTTTGAGGTGTAAACATGAATAACTTGATTTATGTTTATTGCTTATGCATAAAACATACTGAACTTATTTGAAAAATTACCCTATTATGTTTTCAAATACAATAGAATTAAGTAAAAAAAACAGAATTAGAGGTTTCTCTAATATGTTCTTAGTCACCACAAAGAGGTTGATTAGACAGGATAATTACTGAGGTTTTATGCAACGTGCATGTGTGTGTGAGAGTGCATATATGTACATATACAAACACAGAGAAAACTAGATAAATTGATCAAAAGGAAAGTCTTGGTCAACAAATGATAAAGAACTGTTGAGAACTAAGTGCAATGATTTCTATAGGATTTCTGACCTTTGTTTGAGACTAACAGGTATGAAATGTCCTTGTGTCTCTTCTTGTGATTTCTAGAGAAATACATCTAGCATTGAATGGTTAGTTTATGGTCCATTGTGGGGGAGGAACTACTGACCAGAAAAGCTTTGTGCAGGCTAACAGGAAGAAAGCTAAACTTTGCTTATGAAGGATACCTTTTGGAGCAGGCTGTAAAAAAAAGTATATTATTTATCCTAGGACAAAATATAACAGGGAAGTAAATCTGAGACTCCTTACTGTCACATGCTTGTTCAATCAATCCCAGTTTATTGCAAGAATGAGTAATGTGAAGGGAATCTCTGTTTGATGGTGGGCAGGCTGTCTGCTCTGTCACCTGTAGCAATTGTCCCCTTCAGGCTGAAGAATCCCAGAATGTTAAGAGAAGTTTAAATATTTCAGTCCTGCACCAGCAGTTTTGAAAGGGACACAGAACATTTTCAGGCTATTTTGATATAAATCATAGCTACCAAAATCCTTAAGTAACTTAGATTGTTTCTGACATCACAAGATTTTATATACACATAAATAAGATGATTCAAGAACCATACCTAAGGCAAGCATTCCAGATCACAAACAGTGTATGGCTACATTGTTACATGGAATTTCAAGGAGTATTTCTGACTGGCCACATAGACAACAGAGAAGCACTGAAAAATATGAAAACTTGAGGACTTTATACTTGACTCTATCTTGGAATGTATTTCAAACAGCTTAATGAATGGATGAAAAGACTAAAAGATTAAAGATTGGTTTTTTTTACTGACAGAATTCAATGGTAATGTGGAAAATATTGTTTTTTTTCTCTCTGCTCTGTAAGGATGTCTTACCTCCTCAGCAGGTCAGTATGTAACTACAGAAATCTTGCTTAGCTGTAATAGAGCTTCAACTTCAGATAGTGTTTTTTTGCTTTTAGTAATATCTAAAACTGATGCAACTTTTTTTCTTTTTTAATTTATATCTGTGCTTTCAAATATAGCACAAGTTATAATGCCGTAAGTAGTCATCCAATGCTCACCATACAATTTGCTCAGGAAGTGATGATCTTTCTTGGGGAACTCTATTCCTTTTGACTTATTTTGATGTCTGTAGGACTAATAATCTGGATCTTGTAGCTGGGTTAGTATTTAATAGTTTAAAATCAGATCACAGCAAGCTGATTTGTTTGTCATACTAACACTCACTCTATATGTAGGATTTCCATGAATTACCCAAGTACATAATACAACTGCTTAATCTGCACTCCAAGGATTCAAGCATTGCTTTCAAGTGTGGGCAGGATTCAGAAAACATTTTACACATCAAATTTTCCCTGAAAAGCACTTAGTCATCTCTGTTTCACAGCTTTATCTGTATAGATGTGAAGCGAATGACACAAATATCATTTCATTTGCTCATGTGAGCCCTCAACAAGACCTCAGAGGTACAGTTCATTTTTATTAAGTGTTGTTCCAAATAATATGGAAGGGAAATATCTCTTATTATGATCAGAATATATATTAATAGTCCCAATTGTCAAACATGAGCAGCTTCTTAGCATTTGATGTATATCCTCTGGATTCTTGTCTTCTTGCCTTACCTCACGGAATGCTGTGGGGCCAAGTTTTATATCTTTGCTTCTGCTTAAATCCTGGTTACTTGTGAAACATATGCTTATGATAGGACTCAGACATGATGCTTTTACTGAACCTGTAGCCCTTTTAAATGCCAAGTCTGTAGGAGAATAAAAAATGGTTTTCTAATATTTTTGCGTTATGACCATCATAAAAGAGCACATAGTTTGGTGGTAATTTATGACACTACATCTGCTGAGCTACAGGAGCTTGGAAAAACTATCCTGCTAATGGTGTCCTAAACTAAAATTGTTATGCATTCATCAAGATGCAATAAATAGAAGAAGAGCTAATGCATTAAAGTTAATAGGGCCACTGGAGATATTTATAGTGAATAACAGTACAGATAGCACTCAGATAGCTATTAATCTCACTGGGAAATCCATTTTAGTGGAAAGTTTGTAAAAAGGGAGGAGTGAGAAAGCAATACTTTGCTGCTTATGGCAGGTTAATATAAAAATATGTCACTTGACAATGAAGTCATTTCAGGGTACATTCACTACATCTTAAAGATATTTCTAGATATATAATTATAATATATAATTGTGGCATATATTTCTCTTATTCCTTAGACTTTGCTATTTTCATCACATTTGAAAAATCAAGCTAAATCCAGTATGCCTACTACCAAAAAGAATGTTCTGGTGACATCAAAAAAATTGACTTGAAATTAAAGTAGTTATGATTGTCTGTAATTTTGTAACAAAACTGTACAGTGCAATTGTAGTAAGTAATTAACTTACTGGTTAATTACTTACTAAAATGGTAACAAGAAGCCCAAATAATATTAAATGTTTTCTAAATTCTCTTTTGTATGTGATATTGAATGAGCCTTTAACACTTAAATATCCCATCAGTCTAAACTAGAATTTATTGACAGCACTAAGTTTTCAGTTGTTACACAGAAAGGGTTCACTAGGGACATCTAGTCCCTTAATTAATGTTTGCACATATATCTTATTGGCCTGGCCAGACCACTGCATTAAGAAATAGCTGCTTGTATGTATATCTCAGTTTTGGCTCTGTTAATTATTCTCTCTTGCTCTCTAAATATTATTAATATGGCCCTTATGTTTTCGGTACAAAGCAATGCTCAATAAATAAAGAATGCACCTTTCCCCCATTCTTAAGTCCCTTTGATTTACAGTGCTAGGTTTGCCTAAACTCAACATTTGGGATTTAAGGCAAGAATTCTCTTTTAATTTTCAAGGTTGAAGTAGGATATATAATGCATGTAATTGCTAATGCAGTGGTCCAAAGTACTGATCTAGCAGATAGCAATAGTGACTGTAGGGAATAAAACTGAAAAGAACAATTATCTTTGCCAACATGGAAAGTTGGATTGAATGCACTCTCACTAGTTTGATGATGACTCCAAGCTCTGTGATTCAATTGATGTGCTGGAGGGAAGGAATGGCATCCAGAGGGACCTGGATAGGTTTGAGAGTGTGGGGTGTATGTGAATCTCATGGAGCTCAACAGGGTCAAGATCTAGGTCCTGGACATGGGTAGGGCAATCCCAAACACAAATACGGATTGGGTGGAGAAGGGATTGAGGGAAGGCCTGGGGAGAAGAACTTGAGCTTAATGGTGAACATGGAGCTTGGCATAACCTAACAATGTGTACTCACAGCCCAAAAAGCCAACTGTATCTGGGGCTGCATCAAAAGACGTGTGACCAGCAATTCAAGGGAGGTGACTTTGCCCCTCTACTCCACTCTTGTGAGACTTCATCTGGAGTGCTGCATCCAGCTCTGGGGCTCCCAAGACGAGAAAGATATATGTCTGTTGGAGTGAGTCCAAAGGAAGGCTGTGAAGATGATCAGAGGGTTGGAGCACCTCTCCTACGAAGACAGGCTGAGAGAGTGAGGTTGTTCACCCTGGAGAAGAGAAGGCTCATGGCACATCACCCAGCAGTCTTCCAGTACCCAAAGGGGACCACAAGATGGAGAAGGTCATTTACAACAGCATGCAGTGATAGGACAAGGGGTAATGGCTTTAAACTGAAAGATTGTTGTAGTGCGTTTTTATATTTTGTAATACTTTGAAGTAGTTTTGTTTTGTATTGTATTCCCATATTTTTCCCAAATGGTTTATCCCAGACTGTACCCCCCTCCCTTTACCTGTGTAATTCCTCTCCCGGGATGAGATCATCCCCAAACCCCCACCCTGGCTCTCTGTCAATCACTCAGCATCCCATCCCTCCATCCAGAAGTTTCGGTCCAGGTCGTCGAGTGATTAGCCAGAGGCCAGGGGTCAGCCCCCCAAGCCTTGCCCCATACGCTAAATGTCTATCCCCAGCATCCCATCCCTTAGAGTCACTCATTGGTTGGTAAAATGTTATCTACTTTGGGTTTCCACCTCCCTTTAAATGTGACCTTGGCACATCTCCAGGGGCTCTCGGCAGGAGGCCCCCTGAGGTGCAGGAGCTCCCTTGGGATCCTAATAAAACCTTGGATTAACCCCTGCTGAGAGTCGGCCCTTTATCTTCTACCGATGTCTCTGGTGTCTCTTGTGCTGCACAGGCGCCCAGCCCAGGTGCCCTCAGCACCCTCGGGGCACACACAGAGAGTGTCTCCCTGCTGTCAGCCCAGGTGCCCTCAGCACCCTCGGGGCCACAGAGAGTGTCTCCCTGCCAGCCCAGGTGCCCTCAGTACCCTCGGGGCACGCACAGAGAGTGTCTCCCTGCCAGCCCAGGTGCCCTCAGCACCCTCGGGGCACACACAGAGAGTGTCTCCCCCCAGCCCAGGTGCCCTCAGCACCCTCGGGGCACACACAGAGAGTGTCTCCCTGCCAGCCCAGGTGCCCTCAGCACCCTCGGGGCACACACAGACAGTGTCTCCCTGCCAGCCCAGGTGCCCTCAGCACCCTCAGGGCACACACAGACAGTGTCTCCCCGCTGTCGGCCGTGTCGGGGCTGCCCTCCCCGGCGTCTGCCGACTCGGGACTGGCCCAGGGTTCCTGAGAGGCTCGCAGAGAGACAGAGACATTTTGGCGACCAACGTCGGGCTCTGAGACCATCCCCGGAGCTCACGGAGGGGGCTCGGACATTCTTTCAGACTGTTCGCAAAGCCGGCAAGCTATCTCAGAAGAACACACTCCGTTTTAATGAGTTGCTCTTCTTTGCACTAAACTAGCAACTTTTTAAGTGCTCTCAAGAGTCAGTTTCAGGGAGAATTCACCATCCCAGGACCTCCTGTTTTCCTGTCCCACAGCTGGATTGGTAAGTTTACCTTTTTCCCGTTTCTCCCCTCTTCGGGAGGGGGGGGTGTTTCCCTGCCTTTATCTTCAGGCTCGCTGCAGAGAGTCGAAGTTTTTTTTCTCTATTTTTGGCAGGCTGCCAGCTTCAGGTTTTTCTTCTCCCCCCCCCCCCAACCTGGGTTGGTGAAATTTGAGATACAAAATTTAAAATCACAGGTACAATGGGTGCAAAGCTTTCTGTATCTCACAAAGGTGTCTATTACCATTTTTTGAACTGTCTTAAGAGTGAAGAAATCCTATTTTCAAAAACAGATGTTAAACAATCTGCTAGATGGTTGTTCCTTCATTTCCCCAATGTATCAACTGAAAATATCCATGATTTGGCTTTCTGGGACAAAATTGGCAATGAGTTATTGAGAGCAGGGAAGTCAGGTGACAAATCTTTGTCAAAGTTTGCTTTTCTAGCGATGCAGATAAGAAATGTTGTAAAACCCAAATTAAAAAGGCAGGAACAGCCATCTGGGAACAGTTTCAACACCTCTGTTTCCCAGAAACCCGATTTACCCCTCTCTAAGTTATGTTTTCCCTCTCTTAGCCCTCTTTCCTCACCCTCAGCCCCGACACAGGACATTCTGAAGAAAGCTACACCCCCTAGCTTCCCTCAGAAGCTCCCTGTCTCCAACCCGGACAGTTCCGGTCAAATTCCCCAGGACCCTACCCTTTCCCCTATTTCCCCAAGCTGTGATACCCTGTCCCGGAATTCTCGTGCCCGCTTTTGTACCCCCGATCCGCTTCAGGTAACTTCCCCAGACCATGATGGTAGATACCACATGGCCATGCCTGCTCCTTCTTCTTTCCACAATCCTTTACGCTCTCCCAACAACCCATTCTGGTCAGAAAACCCCACCCCTGAAACTCTCCCTCCCAGCACCCTCCCCCCACCCCCCTCCGCCCCAAGATAAATGTAGATCATACATATAGGCATGGAACCTTCCCCTAGACTAAATTGCTCAGGGCCCCATCCAGCCTGGCCTTGAACACATCCAGTGATGAGACATCCACAGTTTATCAGGGCAAACTGTTCCAGTGCCTTGCACACTCATCATAAAAAAAATTCTTCCTTATACATTCTTTATATATTCTGAATATATACATTCCTTATATATTCTGAATCTAAACTTCCATTTAAAACCATTGTACCTGACCTTGGCAGTGTCAAATTGCTGATGATTTGTTGCCCTGGAATTTCAGGCACTTATACCAGTTTTGTTTGACCAAATTTCTTTTTCTTTTTTCCTCTTTAAGTCAGATGTCTTATTGTGACGTTTACCTGTGTGTTTTTTCATTACAACACCTACATTTATATCAGACAATTTTGCAGTTCATGAATTTCCAACAAGCCAAAAAAATACACATGTTCACTCAAACTTCAAATAAAAAACAGTTGTATTACAGACCATAGTAGTACGCAGTTCATGAAGCTCAAAACATCAACAGAAGTTATTTCAGTTACTTATAAACCTTAATTATAATTAGATCACCTTGCTTTGATTAATATCTAATCAAGGTCCATGAACACTTTTCCAAAACTCATTTATTTAGTGAATAATTAAAATTATTTTCTGGTTAAACATTGTTCTTTCCCTTCTTTTTTTCTCCTTACCAAAGAAACCAAAACCCTTATAGAGTGAAAATTATCCTTAAGAAACAGACATATTTAATTAAAGTGCATCCTCATTAAACCATTTCAACACTTCGCTGTCAAGCAGCCCAGGCAAATAATTATCTCCCAAATGATCTCATTTATAATAGGTAGGATACCTCTCAATTGTGCATTAGTCTTCTCTTATATTGAGTTCATGTAATCTGCTTTAAAAATACTGTAAAGTAGAAAATATTAAAATCTAGATCAATCCCTTTAACACTTTAGTTCTCTATGAAGCTGCTATCTGAGGAAGTGGAAGCATCTATAGAAATCCCCAAATCTGTCCCCTAAATCTTTCCTTATTTGTTTCTCCTCTACGACACCTCAAAATCCGTAATTTGTGGAGTCCCAAAAATGTCCTGCTCTTGGGGAAAAGTCAATTGTCTTTTTTTTTTCTTTGATCCCAGCCAGGTCCATCAATTTCTTTGTGAGGCTGAACTGACATTTGCTGAATGGAAAGGAGCTCATGATTCCGTGCACTGCATGTCTGTGGGAGCTTCCTTAGGCGCTCTCAGGGACATGCAGAGCAGGGAATGAGCAAAGTCTCTCTGTCCTTCCTGCCACATGACAGTCCATTGTGTCATTAACCCTTGATTTAGATGATCGGTACCCAGCAGAAATGAGCTTACTGCAGCACTTTGTCCCTCTCCCTTTAGCAGAAGTCTGCATCAGGGGGGTGCTGCTTTGCTGCTGTGCTGGAGACAGCTGATCAAGGTGAGGGCTGCAGGACTGCACACACCTAGGACATGAGTTCTTCATGTTTTTTTTCTCTAAGTTCCACTGCTAATAATTTATAAATAAACCTATAAATCTATGTATAAATATATAAATATATAAATATATGCATTTTCAGAAAATGGTTCTGACAGAATACGGTGACAAGTTCTTCAATTGCTGAAATTATAACCTCTATCAGCAACCAGCAGGAAATCAAATTCCAGTGATGTGACCTGTATACTTTTATTTCTGTTTCTAGTTTAATTTAGCTTCCTTATAAAAGTTGTATTAGCCAAGGACCAAGTGTTTTATGTGCAGTAACTTTGACTTTTGCCTTCTGCAGGTTTGTTTCACAAAGCTAACTGAGGCACAAGTTAAAACTATTTCATTTCTAAGTCTTGTATGTTCAAGTTGCATGCAGAACATCCTTGTTAATTTATTTCTCTTCCTGTTTTTCATCCACATCTTCACTGATTCTATTGAGTTTTTTAATTAAGCTTTAAATTTTCACTAGTATGTAAGACCACACTTTCTTTTCAGCCTTATTATTTTCTGCTATAAGAAGTACCTGAAGAAAGTATTATATATTCATTGAACCCTCAGGATCAAAGCATATTTCAAATTATGACACCTGCAGTGTCATAATTTTCTATAGCTTGTTGCTTTAATTCAACTATTTCCCCCTCTTTTAACCAGAAAGCTCAAAAATTCCCATAATTTTAAAGGAAATTTCAGCCACTGAACACACAGGGTTTGGAAGAAGCTGTGTGCATGTGTGCAAGTGTGTGTGCATCTGTTGTAAATGCAGAGAATAAACCAGAAGCTGATAGTCTTAATATAGTTATGTAACAAGCTTAATTGTGACTTGATTGGCAAAACAGAGACTTGTGATAATTCTCATGCCAATATTATTGCACAGATTTATTGTTTTCTGTAGAGACACGTAG
Source organism: Molothrus ater (assembly GCF_012460135.2). Taxonomy (NCBI): domain Eukaryota; kingdom Metazoa; phylum Chordata; class Aves; order Passeriformes; family Icteridae; genus Molothrus; species Molothrus ater. The sequence continues at coordinate 77,149,079 of NC_050479.2, read as the reverse complement.
AGAAAATGGAGATAAAGTGTTGCCCTACATGTCAAAACTGCATGCTGATGTTCTCAGGTCTATAAAGTGTTCAGGGAAACATATATGTTGAATGATCTATCAAAATTAAAATAGGTATAAACAAGCATTTAATTTAAATGGACTTATATTAGAGAGATCTACCAGGAAGCTTAATGAGGGTTTTTTTTTATGACTAGATGTAGTGCTGTTAGAATCAAGAGACAATGATTATTATGGAAAAAAAGAGGAAGAGCAACAAAGTAATGACACTGAACATCACTGTGGCATCCTTCAATAAATCCAGAGTCCAGATTTAAGAGAAGAAAGTCTGAAGGACTTAAGCAGTGAACCAAAACCACAAAGATGAAATTATCCTTATGCAGGCAACTCATAGGACGTGCAGTAAAAGCAGCTTGCTGGCCCATGAGCTTTTCTTCATTGATCTCAAACACAAAGACTTCAGAATGTGGAAGTAGGCATACTACTTTAGAATAAGTATAAAACTGTATACATCAGGAGAATTAATAAGAATATCCCTTTATTAAGAAAATCATTAAAAACTAGCAAGGAATAGCAAGTGCAAAAAGTAATTCCATATGTATATAAGCATTAAGAGAAGAAGCAAAGAAAATGTAACATTTCAGTTCAGCAGACAGGAAAAGCAATAACAAATTGGTATGTAAAATCTTAAATATTTAATGTATTCATTCATTCAAATGAGAGAGATTTCTGGGTACAGCAACTGAAAATCTGAAAATAATGAGGTTGGGAGTGAAAATAATCTGAAAGGGAAGCAGCATGCATGTTTGTCTCAATTTTATTCATCCCTACATTTTGGAACATTCATCCATATCCATTTAGGGCCAGAATTGAATTGCCCTGTCCCAGTGCAGCCATTCGTCTAGTAAAGTAGATGGGTGTGGAGGTGCAGCAGTCCTTTAGAAATTCTTTCAGAATGACTAAAATCCAATCATAATAGTGTGAGTCACTGTGGCAGACCATCTCTAAACTACCATGTGTGAGTACTAACACTGTTTTCTAGGTGGGAACTAAACCTTTGTTTCCAGAATAATGGTTCAGCCTGGGAAAATTACTGTGAAACATTGTGGAATATGTGTTAGTTCCAAACGCTCCCAAGAGCTCTCAGGAATGGTTAGAAGAAGATGAACTGGCTGCAGGGGTGGAGGGCTAGCCTAGATAGATGATAAAGGTTCCCTATAGCTCTTATTTCTGGTTTTCTAAACGTCTTCTTTTGATGTACACACATATGTTGTTTGCAATCGAAAAGGAGGCTTCACATTGTATATAATTCTCTTACAAGAAAAATGCAAGCAGCAAACTTCTCAGATTGAATGAAGGTATGATCCATTGAACTGTTGAATGAAGGTATGACCAATAATGAACTATTATTGCTTTTATACATGCCATCACTCACGGTATTCTAGCCCTGACCAGCTGTCCATCAGTTCTTTACACAGTTGTCTAAATAACACTTGAAATATTATAACTGTGTCAAGGTTTCAGTGTACTTACTGCTAAAAAAAGTGCAAGTCACAGGGTTGTTCTGAATAATCTTTAAGACTGGTTCCACTCCACATGCAGTGTATTTTAATAATATTTGGTATTAATTTATTGTTTTACTAGAGAATGTACATGAACACAAAAAGTTCATTAAGGAATGCTTAGCAGCATCATTTTTCTGCTATTAACAATGCAGTTAGAGTTCTAGCTTTTATGTCTTCTAAGGGAACTTTATTTTTAAGCATACTGAAGAATCAAATGGTCAAGCAGAAGCAAAAATTTTCTCCATATAAGTCAAAATGAACCCATTCTAGGAATAAAAGAGGCCAAAGTTAATAAAGAGCAAGTCTTTCTTATTCCATACCTATTATATTAAAAGCATATTTTAATTAATCTCATCATATAATTAAATATTTGGGTCCATTAATTAAATTCTAATTACCTGTAAGATAAAGCATAACTTACATACAATTGCTTTATAAACTCTGTGTGCCTTGTTCAGAATTATTGTCAAGGTACCATAAAGAACACAAGAATATCAAATAAATATATCTCAAAGAATTTAAAGATTATTCTTTCAAGGCATATTAAACATCAAATGTCACCTCTATTTAAAACAATTATAGTATTTTCAGTATACTTTCTCTAAAATTTAAAATGTCTGTGTTCATATATATGTTCTTGTGATGATACACTTTTGTATATTATGTAGTTGTAAGGATTTTTTTTCTGTCATTAAATTTTTCTCTTATCCTAGAGAGACTAGAACTTGTACTTTTATACAACTTTAAAATGGGTGGGAGAAAAGGTTTGATTTATATATAAAAGAAAAATCAACCAGACATTTTTGTTTGCTACTATTTCATCATTATTTGATGCAAAATTTTTATGGCAGCAGTATCAAAAGCCATAATTGGGAAGTCCCCCTTATCATGCTTCCAGGAATGTTACTTAATGGGCAACATCAACTTCATTATTCAAATCACAAAGTGGTTGTATTTGCTTGGGCTTATTTTTAATTTGTAAACTGGTTTTACGTTCAGATAGTTTCAAAGATAGCAGTTTTGTCATAGGCATCCCTGAGAGCAAAATATTTAGATCTGATATACATGGAAAAATACAAATAAGCAAAAGACTCACTGGAGAGTTGTCATACATGAGAATATTTCTGAATTTCCTTTTTGAAAATTTATGCAGACATCTGCATACATTTTATCTGCGTGGAAAGAAGAAATATAATTTTTAAAAAGCATTATTAGGGAGGAAAATATTTAATTATTTATTTCTAAGGAGTTTATCTCTTATTATGGCAGTTGCCTGGCATCATTTATCACATACTAAGTACTGGAGGACTACCTGGGTACTATTGAGGAGTTTCTAATGTTTCTTTAGATCAGTGTCTGTGATAATGGAAAATAAAATTCCTAACTAGGCTATCCAGAATACATAATTTGTTTTATTAATTTTGTGTTTCTTTATAAGTAAATTATTTTCTAACATAGCATCCATCGTTCTACTGCAGCAAATAACTTGAAAACACAGACACAATACAAATTCAATTTCACTCAAGATATAAAACACTGAGTGTTTTCTGCTGCAGCAGGGCCAACTGGATCTGCTTGCCTGGGACCATATACTGGAGGCTTTGAATATTCCACAGCTGGGAGACTCTACCATGTCCCTGGTTTATCTGTGCAAGTGTTCAGCCACTCTCACAGTAAAAAAAGTGTTTCCTGATGCTCAAAAGGAAACTTCTCTATCGCAGTTTGTATGCATCGCCTCTGTCACTAGGCACCACTAGAGTGACTCTCTTTAAAGGCTTCATCCTCTTTGCACCCCCTTTTAATTTATTAATACAGGTCTCTCAGCCTTTTATTAATGGGAGAGAGGCCCCAGAAACTTCCTTATTTTTCATAGTTCCTTGCAGAATGGTCTCCAGTCTGTCCATGTCTCTCTTGAGAAACCCAGAGCTGGGCACAGTCTTTCAGCTGTGGCATGCCTAGTGCTGAGCAAAGGAGAAGGATCACTTTCCTCTACATGCTGGCTCAGCTTTGCCTAGTGCAGCCCTGGATATCACTGTCCCTCTTCATGGCAAGGGCTGCTGCTGGCTCATGTTCAACCGGGTGTCCACCTGCATGCCCAGGTCCTTTTCTTCCAAGCTGCTTTTCAGCTGGCTACCCACCAGCATATGGGGTATGGTATCATAATTGAAAGTCTATAGTTCCCAGACCTTTTGCAAATTCACTAAGAACATGCAGATAGATATTAAAATTTAATCATGCACATGTATACAGAATACTTTGTTTTCAAAGATCAAAAGCATCAGTGTTTTGTGTAATGGGATTTAGTATAGGGCTGAAAGGAGTTTTGCACTTAGTATTAATATTACAGTGTCGCAGACATCTTTTTGTGAAAATCTTTTCTTAGGATTTTCTCTCTTCTGAGAAGCTGAGGCCTCAGAAACAAAATGTAAACAATGGTTATCTGCTGCTGTGGAATGCAGGTGTGTCTGTGATTGGGCCATTTTGAATGTTTACAATTAATGGCCAACCACAGACCAGATAGCTTGGACTCTCTGAGCCAGCTGCCTTTGTTATCATTCTTTGCTATTCTATTCTTAGTTAGCCTTCTGAGAGACGAAACCTTTCCTTCTATTTCTTTTTAGTATAGTTATAATGTATCATAAAATAATAAATCAAGCCTTCTGAACATGGAGTCAACATTCGTGTCTCTTGCCTCATCCAAGAACCTCTGTGAACACTGTCACATTAACGTTTCTACCCTAATTCTACTGCACATATCTACTTTTTTCTAATTTTCATCAAAACCCACAGACAATATATATTTCTAATATATTGTAGAGAGCTTTTATTCTCCCTGAACAGTGCAAATTCCTGTATATCACAAAAGCTAATAAACACTTCTGCTGAAAAATCCATGGCAGTAAGAGAATCCCTGAAGGATGTTGTACTTGATAATTCTTATGGGTCCTTTCCACCCTGAGAGATTCTATGATTCTAAGATGTAGTATATTGTGAATACTACAGCCTTACCAAAACTCTTATAGTCTAATCCTATTTGACTAGGATGTCCTTCTACATTATGTGTTAGTGTAGAATCCTTTCTGGGTGTTCCAGATTTTTGGTTTTTACTCCTGGTGGCTATTCATCAACTGAAAACCAAGCAGGGCTGATATTGATCATTCTCCTTAATCATTTCCCCAGCATTATATGTGGCTATTGCTTCTCTTGTTTTGCTTATATCAGCTTCCTTAGTGAACTTTAGAGAGGAGAAAGCATCCTGGAGAGTTTCAGTAGACATAGCTCAAGCAAGGCAAGACCAATACAGTGGCACTGGAACCAGTGCTATAGCACTGAATGTCAGACTGTGACAGGGAGAGGATTGTTAAATCTGCAGCCAGTGTGATATGGTTGATGAGCCAAAGTGAATTCAGTGTTCATTTAGTCTGCATTATACTGCTCTAGTGTTTCCCTGGGACATGTACATACACACATACAAGTCTTTCATTCCAGAAAATCCTCTAGTAGCAAAGTTATTGACTGATCTTCACTGTACTAAAAGCTGAGCATTTTTACATTTAAGATATACTAGTAAGTGCAAAGTGTTCCTATTAATAATTTAAGCTAAACCATACTTGTCAAAATAAATGAATGAAGTACAATTCACACTGCCTTACTCTGGTATTATTGTGTGTGTTTACTTCATGTGTTTTAGAAGCATGACTAATCTCTCTGTGGTTTAAGGGAATGAGCAAAATGTCTGTTACATGATTCGAGAAGTTACTAGTTTTGCAGCCAGCAACTTCTGTATCAATTCTAAAAATAAAAAAATCATGACGAGAAAATCTACAGTTTTGCATATATTATTGTAAGTGTTTGGTTCAGGCCTTTGGTCATCTAAAATAATTACCGGATGTAAGAATTGTTTCTCCTGAAGGCACTCTAATCATTTGGTACTCATATGGGTTTAAAAGTAAAACAATAGGTCTCAATATCCATCATTATCTCTGTTGGCTAATAATGTGTTCACAGACATGAAAAATGAGGCAAGGAGTGAGTGGGCAAATTATCCAAATAATTAACAGCCTGTAGAAAAAAAAGAATTGAGCCCAGGTTTACACTGATTTCTGCAGGGACCTCCCTTCCTGCTTCTCCATTAGAAACTGGTGTTCAGCAATGCAGGAAGTTGGAAGATATGTTTATTATGGAACTGTATTAAATGGCACTGTCTTAAAACTACTTAAAGTTTTCATCACAATGTCATTCTGAAGTTATGTAATCCTTCAAACTGGTATCTGATTTGTTGATGATCTTGATGCAATTTTAGACTCAACTGTAAACTAAAAAGAAAATTACCATTTACAAACAGTCCACTCTTGAATGAGTATTGCCATGTTTAATAGTAAAATAGTAAATTTCATACCATCAATTTAAAATGATGATGATAGCAGACATTTAAAATCTCATTCCATATATATGTGTTTTGTTCTGTTTCAACCACATGGGATATTTTTTTGCTCCTGGAGTTATTTTTTTCTACTTAAAAAGTATTCTAATATTTTACTTTGATGATCTGTTCATTGTGCTCACTGACTTAAACAGTCTCCATTCTGACTCTCTTGTCATAGTAGAGTCTGTGATTTATCTGTTTTCATATCCCTAAAGATACAGCCTTAACTGAGTGGTCTCTTGCATAATCAGACTGGCTTGGAGTTCACTAAATATAATCTTACACTGTGTATCTCAATTAATCTTGCAGACTGTGGCTAATCACATCCCCACCGGGCAGGCTCACATATCTCACCAAGCTGGATTATTAAAATCCATATTTCACGTTAACAGCCATGTGTGTGAGATTAGTTTCTAAGTAGTAATGCACCTGCCATAAATACCTCATATCTGGTATCTTCTGAAATACTGCTGCTGTCATCGATGAAAAAGCATGATGTGCATTCAAAACTAGTTTATGTTTCTTTTTTATGGCAAGTGATTTTTTTCTTGATTCTTTGCTTTGTTCTGATATAACTAAAAATCTATACAACACAGACTGTAATGAAGACAGAACCTGGGAAAAGATATATTCTGGAAGGTCAGATAGAAGAATATTGTTATATTACCTTTATTCATTTTTTGTCTTTTAAAGTAAAAGCTTAACTGAGAAAACCTGAATTAATTTAGGTTCATACCATTAGACATACATTAAGAGCTAAATTCCATTTTACAGCAGAACTTTTTAAATCTGGAGTAACTCCAGTAAGCTCAGTTGGCCTAGAAATTGCCTTAGCATTGTCATTTTGCTAATTACATCCTGGGATAAAACACTTTCCATCTGATCAGTAGACTGTTAGCAGATGATCCAGACACTGAATCTTGGAGTTTCAAATCTCTTGGGTCTGTAAAGGCAACTGATGCTCTACTTCAAGCTCAATACTTTTAAAGGAAGAATTTCTGTTTAACTCCCTGTATTCCTCAGTACAATTACTGCACTAATGCCTGGGATTTGCAGAAAAGACCAAGCAGACTTTTCTTTTCTCCAAACATTGCTTAAAAGATATCTTTGGTTTAAGGGGACATAAGAAGAGTTAAAGCTACAAGTAAATAGGCTTTGCACAGAATTGCTGAATGTGATGATGCTTTACTTAAAGGAAATAAAATAAATTAGCATGTTTATTATTTTCCTAATGTATTGCTCCTTAATTTAACTTCTCATTCCTATGGGAGTGTGTCAAGGTCTCTCTGCATTCAGGCAAGTAGTGTTTGTCTCACAGCTGTCTGGCAGAGACATCTCTGGCTGACTCTTGGGATTGATGGGCACCATCCCTGCCCTTTCACAACTTTCCAGGCTTCCTGTCAGGTGAATGCTTGAAAAGCCTCTGCTTGAAGCTCACAGATTCTTGACAGACAAAACTGCTGTTCTGGTGATTTACAGCCTGATAGCTCCATTTTTTCTAATGAGCAAAAGCTGGTTTAGAGCACCTACATTTCACTGGCGTGTTCATTGATCAGTGTTGATGTATAGTCCTTGGAATTTTAATGCCTGGAGGAGGTAGGGAGGAAGTGGAGAAGGAGAGGAGCTAGATACTCCAATCATAATCTGGAGTCTTGCTCAGGACCATATAATAAAATTGTAAGTTAACCAAAATATGGCAGGCTGTATCAGTAGACTCTTCAAACCAAATTTATGCAGTATTTTCCTGTAAGAATCTCTCATTCAAATGTAGATGTAAACTGACAAAAAACATAGTCTAAAGGTTTCTGTTTACAGGGCTTTCAAATGTCCTTCATGTCTATCTGTTACTAAATAACCATGCTAAAATAATTTTATGTTAAAATTTTAAAATTATGAAGATAATGAGATTATTGTAATACAGCGGAAAAATAAATGATTGTTTAAAAATTCAGTACCAGTTGATGATCATGCATAAATTCAGCAGCATAATTTCAAAGGTATAGTTCAAATATGGTGGACATAAGAAAAATTGTGGATGTAAAGGAAAAGTTATTGGAAAATGACAGTATCTTATGAATTATACATGCACAAGTCAGAAAAAGCAGCTGATTGTGCCATATATTACATATGTCACAGTTACAATTTTGAAGTTTCCTTTCATAGTGTGTGTTCCCTGTTTTACTGAATTTTGTGTAAGAGTCGTGGTCCATTTTTAAACTTTGCTAAACACTGTTTTATTTTTAAATTACTAGTCCATCACAAGCTGAAAGACTTATTTGGATTTATTGTTGCTTATCTTTTGAAAACCTTCATATGAAGTCATATCAGTCACAAATTGCTGCTAATGTTTTGAAGCACATGACAGAAAGTGGCAAAATGCTCCAAGACAAATCAGACACCATGCTTCTGGGTGACTGCTGAACACCCTCCAGAGACACACAAACAAGAATAAGAAATATGCTTCAAGGTTAAATGCTTTACCTAAGAAGTGCATTAATCCCCTGGAGAAGTGCTGCTTTGTGAGTTTAATTTCTTGTAGGCAATAGAAGTAAGTAAGTAAGAAGAAGTAAGGAAAACTAAAACCAGTAAAAGCAATACAATCTTATGCATCCACTGACGTAAAATACCAGAAGCGTATAATATTGTCAATAATACAACTGTTGTGCTGGGCATTTTAAAAATTCAGAGCAAGTAACTCCTGCAAAGAATTTATCACTGCAAAGTCTGTAGTCAGCAGGAGAGCAGACCAACTGCCTAATGCAACTGAGAATGATGACAGCATAGGGTTATCAGATCTGGACATAAGCAACCACATATTTATAATATTTACACAAATTATTCTGAAATGCAGATTTTATGTGCCTCCTATCCAGCTACTCAGGTTTTTCCATTTCTTTATAATATATCTGTCAAGTTATTATTTGATTACTTTTTGGTATTTAAAACCTGAAATACACAGTGGTGGTGTTACTAGCTGTTAGGTCTCTGATCAGTGCTGGATTTCAGATGGAATAGGTCACAACAAAGTTACTGACCACCCCAACAAAACGGGTGCATGTGGTGGCATTTGCATAAAGAGCTGGACTGGTATTGGGACTAAACATGTTTTTAATCTTAACTGTCATCAATGACTATATTCAATTGCACATAAAGGTGATCTTGTTTATTTCTCTACAGTTTTTGGCTGTTTGGTTGCAGAGAGCTGACCATGAAATTCTTTCTCTGGGTTTGATACCCTTCTACCTGCAGAGCATGAAAATTATGTTATTAGTGTAAAATCAGTGTTAACCACTGTTTGAAGCAGGGAAAAATAGCACTTTAAAGTTTCAAATTTTGAAACATTTTAATTATTAAAAGTCTTTTTCATACATTGACTGCTTTAATTTGCATTAAATATGTGAAGACTTCTAGCATTTTCTTCAATGTACTGCATTCATTTGCTTCAAATTACATATAAGGCAGCTTAACAGAACTAAACAATCTGCAGAACAGTGTATATTTCTAAATATATACTATTTAATTGTTAAGAAAGCAGTGTTCAGCATAAGAGGAGATACTAGTGCCCGAGGAAGAAAGAGGTAAATTCAAAGACTGTTTCTTCACCAGCAAAATGTTTTTACCCACAATACCTTCTGAATGCCTTGTAAGCCACTTTCAAGTAAGTTTCTCCTTGCACTTTCAAAATATAGATTGTCTAGCTTTAGCTGGAGATAGAGGAAAGAGGATTAGATGTGCTAAAGGTTTGTAGCAAGGGAGCAGAAAGAAATGTTAGGGTAAACCCCAAAACCACCTACAGCATTCTCAAAAATTGCCACTCAAATCTGTACAGAATAATAGACTTCCCATCATCAGGGAGCTTGGAGAGAGAATACAGGAGTGCTACGTTTTGCTCTTAACTGTTAATTTCTGTGAAGAAAATTAAGTGAATGTGAGAAAACACAAATGAATTCAGTTTCTTGAATAAGTGAATAAGCTGGTTTTGAAAAGAATCTAGACTTCTGCATTTCCACATTAATGCCATTACCTAGAAGTTTTCTTATTTTCTCTCCTCTGCCTTAAGAATTCTCAATTAATTAGCTAAAGAAGATTTGATCAGAAAACTTGAGGGAGCCAGTACTGAGAACAATGTGTGCTTCATGTATAGGTGGTCTGGCCAAACAGGAGGATCAATATCCATACTTGAATATGAATCAGAAATTCAGGAAATTTGAAACTATTCATCTTATTCACAGGTAGCTTTGTCTTCTCTTCAAATCCAGAATACTGCCTGCCTAAATTTTTTTATCAAAGCATGCCAGTAGCTCTATCTTTTTCTTTACATCACCACTTCATAAAAGATAATGCAGAATTTTCTGGAAACAGGCTATCTGTTGTTTCTTTTCTATGTCAGCCTGCTAACCATTAGTACTGTTCAAAAAGCTGAGTCCACAGAACACACACCTGCATGATTTCTGATCTTGATTTGCTGTGCCAGTTGTTCTCTTGTCTTGGGATTAAAATATCCAATAGTATGTTATTTTAATAAAAGCTGAGGTGACAAAGTGAGCACCTGTGTTTTTGTTCACTCCACCAGCTTGCTCTGGGACTCTGCTGTCTTATCTCACTGCAGCAGCAAAACCCATGTGGCCACCATTAGTGAAAGTACTGTCTACTCCATACAGGTTTAAATGTTATTCTTTACTTGAGAAGAAAAAAATATTACAAACTCTGAATCCAGACATCTGCTTTTACAAATTATTTTTGTATTCTAAACAATTTTGTACTTGATCTTCCTGTGTCAGGTCAAGAAAGGATAACCTACTGACATTAATGATGATAAATCCTGGTAATACCAGAAGAAATATCGACTATCTTTAAGAAAAAAAAAAATTACCCCCTCCCACTCCTTATACAAAATAGAATAATTATTTTCTCCAGCACCCTTAAGAACTTGATTATTTGAAATAAAGATTAGAACAACCGCTTAAGAAATGTCCATGTGTAATTTTATCAATGGCTGTAAATGAATGTGAGCAGAAAACAGCTTTAGTTAAATGCATGACTGGTGCTGAGAACAGTAGAGTTAAATATCATAACAGAATCACAGGATCATGCCATTATCAAGACGTCCTGAGGGAGAACTCAGGAAGTGTCCATTCCAACCACTTGCTCAGAGCAGTGTCAGCTTGAGGGACAAACCAGATTACATTTTATCTAGTCAGGTCTTCACAACCTTCAGTGATCGTGACTCCACAGGATTTTTGTTCAAGCTGTCTCACTGCTGGACCTTCCTTACTGGGTAGAAATTGCTCCCTGTATCCAGTCTGAACTTCTATCTTATCAATCTCTGCCCACTTTATTTCACCCTCCCACCCAACCCTCTGTGAAAAGTGCAGGCTCCATCTCCCTAGAACCTCCCACAGCCACTTGAGTTCCTGTTGGGTCATCCCAAAGCCGTCTTTGCTCCAGGCTGTACAAGCCCAGCTATCCCAGTTTTAGCTGGTTAATGTCTTTCTTATAGATGAGGCTACAAAACCAGACACAATTTCTAGATGGATTGCTACAAATGCCAAGTAGAGGGGGGAAATCACTTTCCTGGGTCTTCTGGCTCTGCCCCTTATATTACATCCCATTCTCCTTCAGTCATTTTTGCTGCCAAGGCTCTGTGAGGGCTCGTGGTTACCTGAAAGCTGCTCCCCAGCCTGCAGCTCTTTTGTAACCAAGATACATCAGTAAAAAGAAAAATCCAAAAGCTGATTATTTTTGTCTTCACTTTGAGTAAGTAAAGACAAGCAAGTTCAAATAGTAGATTACTAGGATAGCTTTAATTTAAAAAGGCAAAAAACACAATGGATTTTTGTAAGAATTGCAATAAAAAATATATTGTCTTGCTACTTGTGGTGTAGTTGTAATCCCTGACTCTTCTCTAACACCATTAAACTTAAATGTTAGTCTTGCAATTATGCACACTAACAGCGTAAGAGAGCCTGCAGACACGGACTTACGTGACTCAATTTAATACATAATTGCTGAGGCATGTAAAAGTGTGTGTGGATTTAGCTCGATAGGACCTAAATGTCTCAGACACATGGGAAGGGAAAAAATAGTTAATTTCAGGAAGCTTTTAGAGAGCTAAACACACAGAGGCGTCATCCATGTCCATGCCACCCTGCATCATCCTTCCTGCACTCCAACTTCACAGGCTTCTGTCATTTCTGCTGTCAGGAATGAAACAGAGTTGACATCTTTTCTCTCCATGTTACCATTGCTATTCAGAACAATATTAATCCCTAAACTGATCTTTGAATTTTGTATACTTGAAGTATAAGCTGCTCCAGAAAAGTACACCAATAGGTTGCATGTGATCTGTGATTCAGTGGAACCTCTCAGGACACCTTGTCTGTGGCCAAGTGTACCACAGCTGTTTAGCAACATCATTACTTCAAAGGGAATGCAGTTTCAGTTAATTAAAGGATGTGGGAACCCAGCGCACTGGGGATATTTCTCTGTCTGCTCTGGGGTGGCCTGGCCCCCAGGGTAGCACTGACTTTGACCCTCATTCATGGAGAAAGTTTCCTAGACTTCAGGAAAGATAGACTAGATAGACTAGAATCCACAAAAGTGTGAAATAGATGATAGAGAGTGGTGTAGGTGTATCACTTGGTGGGAAATTTAGGGTTTGGGATTTTTAGTATGTTGTCGATGGAAGCAAGATGGAGGGCACAGCGTGTCGCCCTGGGTTTCTTCTTCATGCTTCTTCTTCCTTCTTCTTCATGAGTTTGGATGGCATTTTGTAATTGGGCAGAAATGTCCACATTGAGGACTCTTTGGGATCAGTTATTGGGTTAAAAGGGAAAATAATTTAGGTGTCAGTTCTTAATTGGATAGTTTAGTCTTAAAAGGCCTTGTAACAAGAGATAGCCATTTTGTGCCTTCTAATGAAAAGCTGCTGAACTCACAGTGATGAGACTGTTTTACTGATAAGAAATAATAAACACTTGAGTCCGAACACGAATTACTGTCTCAAGTGCCATCAGTCCAGACCCAGAGAAACCAACATCTGGTACCACCACAAAAGGAGAGCTCTTGCCTTCACTGACGGCATTATAGCATTATATACATTATAAGTAGTTTCTCTTATTTCTTCTGGCTTGGTACCAGTTTTCCCATTTCTGTTAGGTTTGCATCTCCTACTGCTGCTGTTCATTGTTTGTCTTCAAAAATTGTCCTCTTCTGCCATGCAAAGGTCCTTGACTGGATGATCTTAATGAAGATCTCAACTCCCTCATAACCATAGACCCTGCATTTTACTATAAATATTAAATAAACTATGTATATTAAGTGTAAATTAAACAGAGTAGTATGAGGTAACATGGCTTCTGGGTTTGGTACTGAGTTAAAAGTGAGATCTGCTGTGTGTTTCAAGGAACTACACTTTCAAAGTGTAATGCTACAGATACTTCTGAATCCCCACAGACCATCTTTAAATATTTTTCTGTTTAGATTTTTCTTGGTCTTACAGGACCTGTCAAAGTGATGTAGTATGTATTAGTCTTGCTGTTCCATAGACTTTAATACAATTCACATTACACACTATGTTCTGCTTTTGCTTTTAAAAAGAAGAAAAAGTTCATGAAAAATACTTTAACAAGATACTCCAATACTAATTTTAATTTTTTTTCTGTTATTATAGGCATTACATCACTTAATGGTTTATATTAACATCCTAATGCTATATTCTCTGGAAATATAAAAAAAAAAGAGATTATATTTTTCTCTAAAACAGTCTGGTCTGATGGATACTACAAAAGGATTTTTTCATTTATTGGAGAGGCAATTTCTGAACTGGTTTCCTTTTATTATCATGGCTAGAAGCACATAATTAGAACCCCATAAACATTACTGGCATAAATGCTTTATTAAATTAGAGATATGTATGCTATTTTATAAGGAATTAAAAACTAAAAATATTTTTTAAATCATATGATAAACAGTCTTAAATACACAATAAATGCAAAAAAACCCCAAAAAATGACAACAAAACCAGCCAACCAAACACACCCCAAACCAAAACCAAAATACACAAAAAAATCTCTCATGTTTTACTTCTGATTTTAGAACTAGATATATTACGTGTAATTTATTTTACCCATCTTTAGGTTTCCACTTCTGAAGTAGTCATATTAATAATTTGGAAAAAAAAAATAATTTTAAGAATAAAATTCATCCACTTCAGTGGGAGATTAATTATGCTCTTCACCTCAGATGTATTTATTTTCTTTCACTTTGAGTTATTTGCTTGATGTAGACACCTGCACTTGACTGTGTGGATCCCATCCTATGCCTTTATACTTTAGGAGTGATGTGTTGTCAGTCCAAGTGTTTCTAATATTTTAATGTTACAGGGTATTCACTGCTTATCATGAAATGCAGTTTTAAAAAGTCAGCACTTATCTATAATTCCCACATTGCAAGTAGCATTTACAGTCCCATCAAAAAGCAAACAGAGATCTGAAGATACTTTTAATGGTAGAATTTTGATCAAAGAAAATCATAATGGAGAAAAGTTAGTAATTTCTCCTTTTGGAGTTCTTTAATAGTTTTAAAATAAAAATAGAGGATTAACAATTTGATTTTTTCAGTTTATCATTTAATTTTAGCCATCTATTTTCTAACCATCTACTTTCTAACCCTGACTGTAAGAAATCCTTAGTCATTCTTCAATGATTTTTTTCTTATTTCCCCCCTAAAGTATTTGTAAGGTGAAATACAAGAATTTTGTATATTTCTCAGGTATTCATATAAGAGAGACAAGATTTGGCAATATGAGATCTGCCATTATCCATAGGAAATTCACTGTGCATTGTATGATAGCACATTTCTGATTTGGAAACATCATATTTCTGTTCAAACTATTGTGTGCCAACTCGTTAGACTGTCTCAGTAATAGAACCTGCAACAAAAGACTTAGTCTATAGTTTGATTTCTGAATATCATTGCTAACATTTAATTTATACATTTGTATCTGAAATTATTAATAGACTTCACAAATAAAAGTATTTGAATTTAATATTTCAGTTATCCATTCAGTTCATAGTTACTAGGAAAAGTATATGAAATAAGATGTAGGACGCTGGGATATTTTTTCCCTATTTGGTGTTTTTTTTAATGCTTTATAAACTGGAAATTAGCTACAGTTCATTGTTATTTGAAAGTGATTAATTTGAAGGTGAAATCTGGGACATGTATAAGTTGGGGGGAGACTGAAGTGAAGAGTATGAAGAGTATTTTCAATCTACACTGGAAGAAAAAATTACTTTTAGAAAAGTGGCAATATGCCAGCTTCACTGATAATGATTGGTAATTAACTTCAACAGCAGGCTGCACACCTGCTTCAGAAAGTCTAAGGGTGTAAATCATTATCCCTTAACTCCCAAGATTTTAATTTTAATTTTCTTATTTGGGACCCCAAACTCAGCATCACAGGCATAGATGGCTGAGCAGTACTATACTTTAATGGACTAGACTTCTACCATTTCTTTGAGAGAGGAAAACATCCCACTGTGGGATGAGGCCAGACTTTTCCCGTAGGCCATAAGTTATTCTAGTGTTTATAATAATTTTGCTGATCAGGTTTTTAAACTGATGAAGTGAAAGTAAATGCACTTCTACAAAACCCACTGCAACTCTTAGATATCTAGGGAATATACACAGTGGGTCAAAAGTAATATTGAAAAGCTCCTACCTGTGATAAAAATGACACCCTTAGCAGCCTCATGTAGTGTTGTCTGTCATTTTAATGTAAAGATTTGTGAAGCTAAAAATGGAAAAAATTGGTTTTTAAAAACTGCTGGGTTTATGGTTGAAATGAAAAGACTCAATATTTAAACTGGTCTCATGAGAGCCCAAAACACACTACACTGGCCTTTTTGTGATATTTGTCATGAAGATTAAGCATGCATTTATTCTCAGTATGGAAGATATATTTTTTTTTCCATGGAGACTAATGGAGTTTAACACATTTTCTTGTGAAAAATTTCAAGATTATCCCAATATTACAAATTATGAAGCTGAAGCAGAGAGAGACTAATAGATTTTCCTGTTATTGGAATTAGCAATGAATGCTAGTCCTTATTTCAGTGTTCAATGCAGATCTTAGACTGTATTTAAACTTTTTTTACAAGAACCATTGATTTTGAAAATTGAAAAAAAAGCATGAAAATTTCTAAAAGGCAAATCTAGGAAAATATTGGTAGTAGTAGTAGTGGGTAATTTTAAAGAAAATTTAAAAACTACAATGGAGTTTATTGCACTTTATTGTTTTAAATTCCTGCAGTAAATAAATTTGCTGTCTTTCATGCTGTTTCTTACCCATACAAAAACAGTTTAACAACACTGAGCTGGCATCTGTCCTCCCAAAAATGGAAAAGTAAAGCAGAAAGACTTCAGTGTGGTGTGACTAATATTAGAAACTTTGAAAAAATTCTTGTTTCTTACTCGTAGAGCTGAGTTATTTCTCCCTTGTTGTATTGGTTTTGTTCATTTTTCAAGCTACTAAATCAAAAGTCACTAAAAGTATGGTTATTTATCACTAACAGTGACCTTTGCTCTCCTTAAGGTCCTTGGATTTTCAAATAATTGAATATCAAGATTTTCATTAATATTTTAATGACAATTTATGCTGCTTCATCTCTAAAATTAGCTAAATAAGGTTTACCCATCTTGAAAAATGTCTAGAGTTTGAGGAAAAAGAGGTGTATACTTAAGTAAGAAAACACTATATATGGAGTTAAACATATTTTATTTTTTATTAAGCAGTCCAGGTTATTTTGTCTTTGTAAACCAGCAATGTTATTTCACTATGACATTAAGAAAGTGCAACACATAGCGATGCTAATTTAATACGACTTAAATACTTGAATTATTCAATAAAATACTTCATTATTAAATAAAAACTTGTATTGAAAAATTGAAGGCCAGCTATAAGGGTAATTTCAAAGCATCAGCACCTAGTGTACACGTATTTAAAATTAATTAAATATAGGAGAATATTTGTTGACTGAATAAAATTTTAGACAGTACTTTATTGATGCCCATAAGTATTGAAAATAGACATCTCAATAAAAATTTAATCACATTTGTATTCAGTGTATCATTTTTGATAATTAGGATGATGTTAGCCTGATAAAAAAGGCTTTCTCACAGCAATTCTACTTTTGAAAAAGTAAATGGATTTAAAACAAAAATTACGTGACTTAAATATATAGTTGCTTCCTCTAGAGTAAAAAATTGCTGCTTTTGTTTTGTAATTGATAGTGGCAGAAAAAAATTCATGAAGTAATAGAGTTTGGTCTTGTTTACTGTATGAGCTCAATTTTAATTACATTTTCACTTATTTTCTCCAATTTTTTTTATTAGAACTTTAAATTCAAATTGGTTACTTGCAGAGAGATCATTTGAAAAACACGTGTGTCTCTGGAAAAGCACTTTCTGAACTGCATTCTTCCACAACTTTCTACAGCATTTATCACTGAATCACACACCAAAAGCACTTATTCTACACAGTTAGAAATTTAATGAAATGTTCTAGACTTTAAAATACCAATTTTTCACTCTATATTGCATAATTCACAAATAAAAGTAATCAATAAGCTTCTTACAAAGCACTGAATTCCTGAGAATGGTTATGGATCTTTAGGTTTCAGTCATAATAAAATGATAGGAAAAAACAGCTTTTTTAGAAATGCTTCTATACAGCGTCAGATGCACTTTTTTGCATAATTCATAATAGAAAATCTACTCCAACTTTTCAGTGCAAATATAATGGTAATTATTTTAGTGGTTTCTTAAAAAAACTTTGTTTTTTAAAACATGACATAATTCAGTATGTAATACTTGAACTAAGCAAAACCTCTTATTATCAAAATGAATACTTAAGTGTCGTCCCGGATTCCTTGAACTATCTGCTCTAAGTAGCCTTGAAAAAACAGGTTTTCTTACACTCTTCATTTGACCTGTCCCCCACACAGAAAAGAATGCATAATTAACTTAAAGTTATTACTTCTGTACTGTATAAAATGTGCAGCCTAAAGACTCACATAGTCCTGAGGTCTGCTTTTGAGCTTGTGAATACCAGTAGGGACATTTTCATGTTTTCTCAGGTGAGACATTTTCTTTCTCTTCCATCTGAAGTTCTTTTGACTTCTGCAATATGCCTTCATTGAGATGTGCCACACAAGGAATGCTCACTTCTTTTTAAAGGGAGGTGTATTTCTTTTTCACTCACTTCCATGGAGTATCATGGGTTATACCAGAAGTTATCTTTACTCCTACTGCTGTAGCAATAAGCTTCAGTTTCTGAAGTTCAAGCTCTGTAACAATACAAAAGTCCTTTCTGTACTCCTTCCCAGAAATCATCCTACCTTGAGATATGAACCTCTCATTGTACAGCAAGTTCCTTCCAAGATAAGGATGATGTTGTAACACATAGGTCACTTCTTCAAGAGATCTATTAGAGATCTTAAATCAGAAAATTTACACTGAAAATTTGCTGTGTTTCTGATATAATTTTAAACGGAGTGGAAAGGTGAGACAGATTTTATGCTTGTATTATTTTTTTTTAATAGCTATAAGATTAAATCTTTTTTCCCAGATTTTCCATTTTACCTACAACCAATATTGTAGTGTAGCTCAAGCATAAGTGCTAGGTAATACAAATACACCAGGCATACAATTAGGTGAAAATGTCTCTTGAGGCACCTCTTTGATCTTTATTTTTTCTTATTTCTTTAATTTATACTAGGAAGTTTAACAAAGATTCCTAAAATACTGTGTGTTATTGCTAAGCATATGACCTTCACAAGAATGTATAGTTTCTCGTTTTATCTATTTCCTCTCAATTTTGAGAACATTTTACATTTATGCAAATTGCTTTGCACTTGGATTATTTATTTTGTCTAATATTAAGATTTTCACTCATCTCATACATGTTTTGACCAAGTAATACAAAAACTTAAGTGGCACAAGGACAGGAAAGGTTCCCCTTAAAAGAGATTTAAACATTTTTTAAAAACCATCTTTAGCAAATTCATTATCAGAGTATTTTCTACTGTTTAAAAAAATGCAGTTACCTCTTCTTGGGTTAGGTGTAGAGAAACTGCAGTATGCCCCTGTTGGAGTACAAATCATGTGGAGATTTAAGGCACAGCCCTCAAAGGAACAAAGTAGAGAAATAATTTGGCCATTATTTCTGGGTTGATTATTTATTTTATCACCATTTTAGCTTTTTCTGCCAGGATGGACAGAGAAAGAGAAGTCTCAGAGACTGCTGAGCTCCTCCAAGCTCTGTGACAATAGATGTCCACACAGAAGACCAATAAAGCCTGCAAACATGTACTGACTGGGAAAAAAAAAAAAAAGAAACTGAAGTCAAACACTGCTTGTTTTCTCCTCTGTGCTTTTGTCATAAACTTTGTCAGATAATTCCTTCTCACTACACAGGAAGGTGTTTGAAGCAAAACAACACAGAATGCCCAGGCCAGTGTGAAGGAGAGTCACTTTATTGCAGAAATCTAGCCTTTGTAAGCAGTTAGCCAATTATCAGTTACATAGTTTTAAAACATAACAAACATAATCCAACCAACCACTATAAACCACAATATGAACACATAATGGTTATATAATTTGTTTTTTCTACCTCCAATTCAGCTGAGTCACTTTCCTATAGTTCTTTTCTGCTTAGCCAAAGTAGCAGGTCTGAGCCATGATTCTACAAGGGTAACAAGGCCCTTATTCTATAAGGCTTTACCTATATGCAACAGGAAGGAACCATATTGATTCCTATTTGTTCATTGTCTTGTCATTAATTATGTTCTTTACGAAAAAAAAGAATTTTTTGTGATGAAAACAGTGTGATTTCCAAAAGATTGTGGATATTCACAAGCTGCAGTAACACTGTCTTTTTCTGCGTGTTTCCGGTGAATGGTTAAGAGTCTGACTGCTACTAGCCTGCAAACTTGGCCCTGGGAACATTCTAAATGCTACAGTGCTGAATAGTCCAAAAAGCAGAATTCTAGCTCTATACAGCACTGTTGAACTTCTGAAATCATCGATTTCTGAATCTAGCCAAGGAAAAGAAATATGTATGCATGTGATCAGGCCCAAATGAATTATTGCACTTAGCTTTCCAACCCCAGCACCAAACATGAAAAATTGTCTTGTCTTCTTTTAATCATATTTGAAGAATAAAAACCCTGAAAAATATACATAAGAAAAACAGTATTTGTTTGCAGAAGTATTCCAAGACAAAAAGAGAAGTTGCATTGCTCAAAGAAACCTTTTGCTGAGCACTAACTGCAGATGGTGTACAGTATGTCACTCCTTCATTTAATAACCAGAAATTTCTGACAGTGACATTTTTCAGTGAAAACTGTTTATAAAATACTTATAATTATTTCAGAGCAGATTTGTATGAAAAAGAAATTGAAAGTTTTAAAAGCAGTTTTGAACACAACATACTGCAATAAGTCATAATTTTAAAATATAGAACTTTGAAGAATTAAGTAATCATCTCTTTCTTATCATGTGAATTTTATGTGCATACAGTATGACTGATTGTTTAAAGCATACCAGAGTTCAGACAAAAATATCTCAAACCTGTTTCCTTTGACCCTTGTGCTTTAGGACTGACCTGAACAGCTCAAGTTTTTTTCTTTTGCTGGTCAGGTCCTATATCTCCTATCTGATCTTCAACCACAGTTTGTCTGCTTTCACTAAATTAAGTTTAGCAGTGATTTGGGTAAATTTCTATACCAACCTCAAATATTAGATATGACATCAAGTGCAGCCAGGTTTCATGAAGACCAATACAACTTTCTCTATTCTACCTGCTGGTAAATCCTTGTAAGCCTAGTGCAGGAATATTGACCCATGAAGAAACTACAAATTAATTAATTATTTCCCACTTATATAAGATTTATTTTGCAGATTCTTAGTCAAAATATAAAGTTAAGGTTTTGAACACAGGCTAGTAACAGTAAAAAGACACTAGTCTAGAGGAGTTATTAGAGAATAATACATCTTTCTTTGGAATAAATTATTTTTTGGAACTTTACCTGCATAAAAAATTTAGAATTTAGCTTGAAAGAGAAACATAGCTCCTCAGTATTGAACATCCAGTCTGCTTGCATGCAATTTCATAGAATTATAGAACAATTTGGGTTTCAAGGGACTTTAAAGATCATCTAATTTCAGCCTTTCTGCTTGGCACCGTCTGATAGACTGGTTTGATCAGAGCTCCATCCAACCCAACCTTGAACATTTCCAGGGATGGGACATCCATGACTTCTCTGGGTAACTTGTTTCAGTGTCCCACCACCCTCACAGTGAAGAATTTCTTCCTAACAGCTACTTTCCAGTTTAAAACTCTTCCCCATTTTTCATTTTTATTCACTGCAAAATTTAAAAAAATATTATTACATACAGAAGAATTGCAAATAAAACACAAATGCTCAAAATATTTTTTTAGTAGATTACTAGCAGATTAATTTCTTATTTTTAAAATAACTCCTGATCAGTTTTAAACTGTCAGTGAGGAAACTATCACTTGATGAACAGCTGTAATAGTTTTAAAATCATGATATTTTAAACTTCCATATCCCTTTACTTTCCTGCCTAGCCAAAATATGCTTTTTGACATAATCAGTGCTCTGAAAATAGTTATGAAATATTTTATTTTATGGAAAGTTTCTACTCTGAAGTGCCAGTCTATTGTCAAATTTACATGAGGAATATCCTTTCAGGCTGATGAAACCTCTCTGCAAGGCTGCCCATCTCTGTGTGATGTTTCCAATAAAGAAGGCTATACTTAGACAAAAAACCAATACATCTTTTTCTTCCTGCCCTAACATTTTGACATTAGTCCTGGCTTATGCTGCTCAGCTGTCATCACATTGTGCTTCAGAGACAATCTCCATTCAGCACTTTCAAAATGTGATTTTCATTGCATTTTTCAGAAATGCTACAGAATATTCTTACATGAAGGAAATTATTATAAAAGGTAAAATATTTCTAACACGGAGACAGACCACCTGAATCATGACCTAAAAATCAAACATGACATAAATCCACCAATGGACAACTGCTTTGTATTATGAGCTGGCATAAAGAGCCAGGGGTTTATATTGCCTCTTATATTTCTTCTTTTAGTAAGACTTACAATACAGAAATTCCCATTTCAGTGTGACCAGAGTAGCTGGTTGAGATAAACAAGTGTTCAGACTGTTCACTGCATTTGGGTTCTCCTCAGTGTGCATGTATGAACACGAGAGCTGCTACTCTTGGGAGTATAATTCTCCTTTCTCAGAGAGCTTAGACTGTGCCCCACAGTAGTGGCCAATTTACAACTCCATTTGAGCTTTGGACACACAAATTCCCCCCCTTACAGCAGCAAGCAAGCTGTATATCTGTAAATAATACTCCTAAAAGGGAGTAAAACATACAAAATGAAATGATTGAAAGTCACAAAAGCTAGAAGAAATATATTTTCCTTAAGTGTGAATAAATGTTATTGACTGCAATGGATTACTCTCTCTCTATACCCTTAAAAGATTCGCCCCATCATACATTTTTCTATTTAATGACATACCTTACGATTTGTATCTATGAAATAATGAGTCATCTGCCTGAGATATTCTTTTCTATTAAACAAAATTTTAAATATGGGTGTGTCTTTAAAATGAACCATATTACAGAATTTTATTTTGAAGTAAATGTGGTGTGCCTATTGTAAGATTAGAGTTAGTGGGAGAAATTAGTTATAATGCTAATTCAGCTGATGTTAGAAGGACCATTTCAGTGTAGGAGGATCCCTACAGAGGGCAGAAAATGACTGTGTGGCTGGATCTGTGCAACAGATACAAAGATACTAGGAGATTATAAAGCAGTAAGATGGCTGAAGACTGGTGTCCTTTTAAATAACAAAGGGTAGAGTCACCCAAAGAGTTTTATCAAAAATCATTCAGGGACAACCAAGCTTTGTTTCACTGACTTAAAAAAGGATTTGCATTTGCATCAGCAAACACTATTACTTGGCCTTCTAATTACAAAATCTATTTTCAGTTTACACAATGGGATTACTGCTTGCTAGTGAAAGGTCAATTTCTGTCCTTTGGATGAGAAATTGGAACCTCTTTGAAAAAGTTGGATGTATTTCATTGTTTCAATAGCATCATGGTATCTAATGTTTTATCAAGCAAATGACATATTAAAACTTCAAAACTCTTATGCATCCAGCAAAAGAAATGTAATTTTTGTTAATTCTGTGTGTGACATCAAGATCTCATAATTGTACTGCGGAAACAGGGCTGCTATGCAACAGATCTCTCAGAAAGTTTTCTGAGTAGTTTGTCTACTTATGACAGTTAAAATAGTCTGCAATGACTTCAGTACTATTTGTTTGACTTTATACTGCAGAGGTGAATGAGTCATAAGGTGCCTCTGGTTCTGATTTTGGAAGCTAAGAGAAGTAAATTGCTTCCTTTCTCTTTTCCTAGAACTGTAAAAAAATTGTGCTCAAAAATACACATAACTAATCTTTATTTTAGTGGGGTTTTTTTTGTTTGTTTATTTTGAAGGTAGTTGATTAAAAAACACTAGAGACAAGTGCAACTACTATTGATGCCTCAGGTTTTAACTTTTATATTTTTAGTATGTAGTTCTGAGCTTCATATTAGGGGATAGTAAGTTCTCTTCACAGAGTAGGTAGACAAAACAATTCCTTCTCTATCTGGGGACCAAGGACAAATGATCCAAATTTCAGGCCCAAGAGCATAACAACAGTGGACTGAAGAGAGAAAAATAAGAAGGTTGGGACTTCATGGGCTAAAACTATCATTGGAAAATTAGCTCAAATATTTTTATGGACCAGAACTTTCACAAGTGTGAGACCTTGTGACCAGTAGTCCATTTTGGGTTCATCTTGGGTGTAGCCCTGGCTGGGCTCTTGTACTGCCCAAGGTGTATCCATTGAGGCCTCCTAATAAATACCTACTTTATTCTTTAACTCTGTCTAGTCCCTGTTCTAGGTCAGCCTTCACAAGACATCAAGATGTGAAAATTGCATTGTATGGGCATATGGAATAATGTAGCAGTGTGTGGCTACAATGATGGGATCATATCTCAAAATCAGATTGCATCCTCCTCAGAAGAGGAAAGCTCCACAGAATAATAAGTTTTGTTAATTGGGAAATATACTATTGTCTGAGACATTGAGCAAAATACTGTTTTATAAAGTGGGCTAGCGAAGAAAAAGTGCAAAAAGCTCTTCATAAACTGTAGATTTTTGCAGTTACTAGAGGGCACGTTAGTGGCTTCATGTGATTAGTAGTTAGGTGTTATCATGTACATGCTCTTACACTGTCATTATCTCACAAAACCATATATTTATATTACCTACGTATAAGATGGAAATTTAGAATTTAGGATTACTTACATATAAGATGGAAATTTAGAAAAATATAGTCAGTAGTATTCTTTATGTCAGATAAATATTTGCTTATTTATATTATATTTTCATTTATTTATGTTGCTAAAATAAAATACCACCAGTACACAATTAGGGTTCTCAAAATGTTCCTTGAAGACAGCATGTTTCAAATTTCTTCAGCTTATCTTTATGGGTATGAAAGCTTTCTAGTCCTTGGTGGCTGTAGATTCCTCTTTGCCATGCAGAGAATCTTATGAGCCCATGAGAGTCAGAAACACATTGACATGAGTCAGACTCTTGCAAATCAATGCCATAACCCTGCAGTCTCTTACATGACCTACTGGCAAAATAAAAATTTCTACTTTTGGAAAGCTCTGAAGATGTTTAGAAATACACAGCACATACACATGATTTCCACCAGGTGGAAGCCACTTCATCAAAAAGAAGGTCATGTTTGTGTAAACACTCAATTGGTACTCACAGGATGTGGATTTAATATACTCCACCACCCTCTATAAAATCCTGCACCATGGATTTTTGTATTAACATATAAAGTAGTTATTTGAGATTTGATTATTTTGATCTTTTCATCAAGTAGGTGTCTGAGTGTAGTAAATGTTTTTATAGGTTCTCATTTGAGAAAGAGCAGATTTAAGCATTTCTTGAAAATTTTATTATTAAGATGAGGTTCCTGACCCTATCTGTGAAAAGCAATCTGACATTAAATCCAAGCTGTAAGTTCACAATGGTAATATTCAGACACTTAGTGTTTAAAATGCATATTGAGTATTTGTTGATTAGATTCAGTTTATGCTTTTCCAGAGTTTGAACCTCAATCTTCCCAATCACAGAGGAGCTTCCTAAACACCAAAATAGATTATAAGTGAACTCTCACTCAGGAGTCTAGATGTTCCCATTACTTCTTCCACCTCTGTAAATAACAAAATATTAATTGAAGCAGGGTCTTTAACCTATATTTTTTATAGCACAAGGGAATGCTCTCTATGCTGAATTCTAGAATCAGTCTTTCTTTTATGTTTAGTAAAGATTGATCTGAAAATTAAAAAGAACAGGGGAATGAACAGGTATGTCTCATATATTATGTGAATGCCAAGTATAGCTAAGCTTCTGGGTATTCTAGGATGCTTTTCACTCCAATTGTATCAGTATTTAAGAAGTTATTTCAGGAAAAAAGCTTTCCCAACTGATATGTCAATGTATTTTTTTTCACTTTGGTAAATAGGTCTCCTAATTAGGCAATACTTAAAAGAAAATTATTTAAAAACTCCAGAATAAACAGGTGAACTATGGGTGAAATCTGAGCAGTATGACACAAAAGGACACACTTTTTCTTCTAGATGGAAACTGTTATATCCTTAGGAACATTTTCTGCAGAAAAATTGACCACAGGTTTTTATGAACAGCTCCTTACATGATGACAGCCCTACCTGCTACAATTCATATACTGAAAGGGAGAGTTTTCCAATTTATTTACTTCAGACTATTTTTTTTTTTTTACTTTATCTTTTCAAACTTGGGCCTTTATTGCCACAGCAAGTTCATAAGCATCCAAAACCTGACTTGCAGGAACAGTCCAGGGAAATTAAAAAACATGTCCTGTAATCTATTGGGTTATTACTCTTCATGACCATTGGTATTATTGGCAAACACACAATTTACTAAATCATGAGAAATCTGGATTACTATAGAGAGAATTGAAGACCTACAGGATAACTGTAAAAGATAGTCTCTGATTGTATTTGAACAGTGTAAAAAAAAAAAAGAGGAAAAAATTATTTCTACTACCCTTTTAGCAGGAAGTTTTTCCTTTAGCCCATGCACTCTTGAGGAGATACCAATGGACTGTTTCAGAGCAATTAATGATGCTTTCATATGGCCTATAAAAATTGGACAGCTTTCCATAAATATCCTCCATGTCATCATGGCCCTCAATTTTTGTCTGGGATCAGTGTGTTTTCTAGAACCCACTAATAAATACACCAAAATCTCAAGCATAAGTAGCACTGATGCTTGGTTCTTCTGGAAGTCTGAGTTAGTTAATCATGTTGTGCATGATTCTTCTTTGGGATCTGCCCATCTAGTCAGAAGTCTTTGAATCTTTGACCATCTTCTCTTTCTAGAATCACAGAATTATTTTTGTTGAGAAGCACTTTTAAAGATCATCTAGTTCCAATGCTCCTCCCTCAGGGTTTTGCTAGTAGAGATTTGGTCTGGAAAAAGGAGATAGCAAAGAAGTAGTAAGAAGGACAGAGTGGAGTTTTGTAAGCTCTACAGAAGTAAGTTCACAGTAAAGGTCATTGTTGGACATTTCTGCTCTCAATCAACTCTGTAGCTGTGCTGGATGTAAGCTCAGCTGTCTCAGTGTAATTGTAACAATAACCTGGTGCAGACATCTTTGCAAAGAGAGATTTTTTGAAGAAAAACTGGTGGAAAATCTTACTACAAATATAGCAATGTATACACGGAAGAGACCTTTCTTTTCTTCTGCAATGTCTATATGGAAACATTGGTGTTGTCTTCCAAAGAGACAGAGATTTCTGTTTTGGGACCTTTGAACATTTACACAGCCCACAGGTAAATTTCAGAATTGTCACCATCGCCTTGTGTATTCAGATTTCAAAATTTTGCAAACTCCCTTAGAAAAAGGTTCTCATTCAAAGGTCAAGCAATGATTTAAATTACTAAGCACAAGAGAGCTGGTGTTATTTTTTTAGTCTGAACCATGTATTTTTAGAGCTTAAAGTAAGAGCAGCAGCTGATATTTATTTTTTGCTGTGTTAGTGAGTGCTCATCAATAACCTAATGGTGATATCTGATTCTACAAAAAAAAAGCAGGTGTTTTTGCCAAGTACAATACAGTTTATCTGCTGGTGTAGAATTTTGATACTTTTTAGAATTATTTGCTCACCTGTATTCATGGTCTGGGTGCAATCTTGTCTATATAATTTTTTATTAACTCTAGGGATACTATGCTGATGACTGTGTATTTTGTTCCTGTTTCTGTTGTTGCCAGTTATAGGACAGTTACAAATGTATCCAGACAGATTTTAATCTTTATTGCAACTCTCATCAATATACTGTGATTCTTTTAACTTCTCTGCTTTCACTATATCAGATTTTCTGATTCTCTTCATGTGTTCAATATTCCCTTCTGCTCTACTCTGTTGGCAAGAATAAAGTGATTTTTGTGAATTGCAGAGTGGAGAGACACAACTGAGCCACTATCTTTTTATTCTTAAGTCTATGTATCTTCCATAACCTAAAATTTGACAGTTTCTCTCCTCTACTTATTTATTCTCTTTCTTTTCTTGGTTCCAATGCTGTTTGGTGTCAGTCATCTATGGGGAATGTGAGAGGATAAAAAAAATAAAAGTAATATCGAAGTTTAAAATCCTGCAGAGATTTGCCTTCATATATGGTTCCACTGGCTAATAATGAGCATAAACATAAGACACTCTCCCATTTTAAAAAGTTGTATTTTCAAGTCTCCAAGCTTAGGCAGAGTGAACAAGAATTTTCAGTTTCAGAGGGCATCCTCGCTTCTTCCTTTGAAGAAATAATGGAGATTGAAACAGTTGGATAAATGCAAATCTTGTTAAACAGCACAAGAAATGAATGAACCTCTTTGATTCTACTGCCCACAGGATCAGACCATAATGTTTATTCCCACCAACTTTCTGCATCCCAAAAGTTCCCTGACAGAAGACAAAAGACGGAGGATGAAGAAATCTGGCATCAGTTGTTCTTAAATGACACTTGAAAGAAACAGTCCTTCCCTGCTGCCACCTACCAAGGCTTTCAGAAATTCAATTTGCATTCTATGTTGACAGCTAAAAAGCACAGGCATGGAAATATCTGACCTACACAGATTCCATACAGCAGCAAGGATAAGAGCTTTTACTCTCTTTGAGAGAGCCTCTCAAAAGCGTTAAATTGTAAGAAAGGAAGCAAAAAGGTTCAGGCTTGGGAAAATTAGAGAGCCAGTTTCATGCTCTAAAATTTCTCTGCTTAAGTTCCCTCCCTCTAGAGGAAGTTACAAAAATGTAAACAAATGAATAATAAAATATCAAATATTTTTTGTTTGTCCTCATGGAAGGCCTTAGGGAGATAATACTTAGGACCTAGTTCTACTCATTTATACACAAGGGATATAAAATTAATTAAAAAGACATGAGGAAAAATATATATTTGAATCTTCCAGATGTGCCTTTATGATATTTTCCTGTAGAACAAGAGGGTCAGCAGCTCAAATAAAGTTTAAGAATTAAATATTAAAACAGTAACTGTCAAAAATGCATACCTTTTTCACACAATAATAAAATTTTAAAAGTATGTCTAGGAACTGTCTGTATTTCTGATGCAAGACACATTAGTAATTTAAAACATTGTTTGACCACTGAGTGAAGACCTTTTTCAAAGGGAGTTTGCAAAATTTTGAAATCTGAATACACAGGGTGATGGTGACAATTCTGAAATTTACCTATGGGCTGTGTAAATGTTCAAAGGTTCCAAAACAGAAATCTCTGTCTGCTTAGCAGAAAACACAAATTCTAAATTACCCATATATAAGAAGCAAATACTAGAAATATAGGTTTTCCTTGTTAAAATTAGGAGACCAAAGTGTCAGAATTATGCCATAGGTGACCCGTGTGTACACTGCGGTGGAGGTTCTATCGTCATAGATCTGTGGACTCCAGTCTGAAAACAAATAAAAGAGAGTTACATGAAGTTGACTTTCTTGAGTAATTAGGTCCACAAATTCAACCTGCTTTAGAGATAAATAGAGATTGGAACTAAGCTAAGAAAGATTTTATTATGTTATTGCACAGTTGAATTTCCCTTATGCTTCATTAGAAGTTATTGTACCTTTCTCCCCTCAAGCTACTTTGCATCAAAACTGGGTAGAAATACTTTGGCTCTAGAAATCATGTGTCTGGAAATGTGTCCCAAAATATGCCCTCCCTACAAGACTGATTGGTCTTGTCTGACTCTGTGCTACACTAGCTGAAACCTCTCAGAATAATGGTTCTCTAAACTTAATAATTTCAAAGAAAGAGAAATTTCAGGTAAGCAGAGATTTTTCTCTGTGATGATTGACTTTCATTGTCGTTTAGGTATGCAAAACCATAGATGGGAACATAAAACCCTCAGAATGCAAATTCCCTTGAAATGACAAGGCTTACTGATTCACTATCTTTTCTTTATAGAGAGGATTTTGAAATGAAAGCTATAACCTCAGGCTTCAAAACAGGCACACTAACTGTGTTTACAGTAAAGTTCCATATACCAAATAGATGATTTAGAATAAATCTTTCTGTTCAATGTTACTCATACTTAAAAATTTACTTATATGAGAGCAGTAAATTTGGTTGTACTGGAAAGAACTATTATAAATTCTCTTTGAAAGATATCTACATTTTAGTCAAACTTGATTGATTTCAAATTTTTTTTTATTTAAAAATTCCAGCTATATTCCATGTCTGCATATTTGAAACTACTTTTGAAATGGAAATCAGCAACAAATCCAAAACAATTCAAGACATGACAAGTCTTTTCTTACTGTTTCCTATGTGTACTCCTCTAAGTCCTTGACCAAATAATGCTACTTTGAAATGTAGTTCTGATTGCTTTAGAAAATCCTCTGTGTTGACTTCTAAAATCAACTGTGCTCATTTTTTTCTGCTGTATTTTGCATTTTCATTGCTTATTCACTTGATGTACATATAGAGGTCAAGTGTGTCTGTCGTGCTTTTTTAGTACTGGCCCAACTGCAGTAAAATTGCATCTGCTACAGTGCCAATGCTTACAGATTATTTGTTTTTCACATAGCTTTTTCTAATACATTTATATATTTTATTAAAATTCTGCATAAAAATTTACAATGATTTTGTTTGCCAGGTAAATTTTATTTTTAGACCTTTGTTGCTGTCAGTAATAAGAAAATATGCTTTTGTTCCAATTTCATTAATATCTTATTATGTATTTCTTCTTTTTAATTCCTAATTGTAATTCTTCAGGATGACTTTATTGAAACACGAGGCAAAGAACTCATGATAATTTCTTTGGAGCTGTAACAAGTCATTGACTAGTCTAAAAAGAGATGTGTGGCTGCCACTGCTGGATGGAATGATGTTACAGGGTATTTCCTTGGGCTGCATTATGATATTGTCATATCATCTTGAATGTAGCTCTTCGTTTAAGAATGCAGACCTCCATTCTCCTTCAAACACCCCGTAGAATAAAATTGTGAGGTTTCTCTGTAATGCTGAGATCTTTTACTTGTATGTATAATATGTAAAGCAGTTACAATCTGCCTACATTTTACATGTAACACATAATAATTTCCCTCTTCCATGTTAAGCATTATTCTTAGCCACTGGAAATTTATGTAATACCTTTTCCAATTTGCTCAAATAGGCTAAACTTTTTATAATCTGTATATATAAGAACAATAATTGCAAATTACCATAAACATATATGGCACCTATATGTTATGGATGTTTTTGACACCTCTAAAATAGATCCTTCCATTTTCTAAAAGTTATTGAAAAAGCAACATTATTACAAATAGCCTCACATCCCTAAAACCTGTTGCTGAACTTGAAAATTAAAGTCTTCATTTCTAAACTTTAGGAAACCACCGGCTAGCTAATTATTAAACTACACTTATCACTTTTTGTGTGACAAAACATTTGTGTTTGGAAATTATATTAGTGCTCCTATTACTATCTTGAAATTATTCACTCTTTGTTGGAGATCACTTGTACAGCCTCTCTTTTTCTCATTGTAAAGGACTGTAGAAACAGCTCAAGTCTGTGTCCTTCAAAGAGTTGCTAGTCTCTCTCAGTGCCTGCATCCTTTTGACGGCTTTCCTTTGAATTTGCAAACACTTCACTGAGGGGGCCTGGGTCACCACCAGAACAGGCTTGCAGTTGGAAATGCACACAAGCAGGCACCAGGTCCAGTGGTTAAAACCAATCAGTATGAATAAAGAGGAATGAAGAATCATATGAAGAGACTGTGGGATGTTCATAGTGTGCAGATGTGCCTGTGTTACAGATTTACCCTGTGAGAATACAAATGCCTGCACAGTGCACTCTTATTTCATTGCAAATCCTGAAGTTTTTGATGCTTTGAAGGTTTTATGTCTTTCATCTCTATTTCATCTCTGACAAGAAAACGAGACACGTTTTGGCATGTACGTTTGCATGGCACAGCTGTGTCCATGCAGGAGGATGGTGGAACAATGTCCATCATAACAGGGTGAGGATTTTTTAGATTTTTATTTTCTTTATTATTTTTAAAAACAGTTCAGAAGTGACATAAAACACTACCTCCTTAACAATCTGTAGATCTAGTTGCCACTTTAAATATTAAAAAATACTTAAGAAATGTTTTGCAAGACTATTTGTCCGGAGCATGAGAATGAATTTCACTCTAAGTGTGTAAGAGTTGTTTAATTGCTAGCAATAGCTGTTTACACTGACAGTACATCCAGTGATTAATTCACAGGATTCCTAAGGGAAGACTGAGCCACAAAAAGATCTCAAAGATGCAAGCCAGGGTAAAGAATGTGTTGTAAAATATTTAGCAAACATTAAAGCAAACCACAAAGAACTACAGGAGGAGCCAAGGGTAGGGAAGAATATATTATCTGCCTCAAAAAAAAGAGCTTTTAACTTGGAGATAGATTTTTTTAAAGGGGATTAAAGACTGTGTTTCCAATGGACACACAAACACACCAAATTGGGCTAATATGTAAGGATGTGTATGACAGGGAAAAGAAAAACTTGCATTATGTTGTTTCCTTTTTAATTGATTGATTGATTGATTGCTTAATTAATTATTAGGATTTTGACTGCCTGATGATGGTATTAATAAATCAGACAAATTATTTTATATTTACATTTTATATTAAAATAGTCAGTTACAAATTTCTTCTTTGCTGTGGATTGATCTATTATTTTTCCCCCCTAACATTGATATGCATATCATTGCAGGAAGGAAGAGATATAAATAAGGATTTCTCTCCATCTAATTAGTTTAATTGATTTGTGCTGAAATAGTTGACCTTTAGCACTAGGTTCTCCCTTCACATTCAAAATTGACAGCTCACTCTGATGATCATCAGCCATGGGGAAAATAAGTTAAGGTTTCAATTAAAAGCATGCAGTGTAGGCTAATCTATGGATCTCACATTAGTAATGCTCCGTGCTTCCCTGCTAGAGAATATGTATCATGTTTGGGCTGAAATATATCATATAGAAAGCACCTGAAGAAGTACTACAGTGAAGTATATCTTAAAATTGACAAACCAAACCTACATGGGTGTCTTAAAGCACATGTTCATACATGTCAACAAATTACATCTAGTCAATAGCACCCCTCTTTCATGTCAAAGATCACAAGGTATTTAAAATAAGCTAATTCTTACACTGTATTTCTTGAGTCCCCTCAGCTATCTTCACTGTTTGCTTTAAGTCTTATTTTTCAGTAAAAACTGACCTAAAACTCCTTTTTATTAGACAAACAGGCAGAAACAATCCACGCAGGGGTAAAGTGTCAGACCCACCTGTGGTCTTCACGAGTGCAAAAGCCAGAAGTAAAAAATGTTGAACTAGATGGAATATACTAAATAATAAGGGTCTGTTGCTATTCTTTGGAGTAAAATTTTTCTTCAATAATACCATTAGAAGAGTCTTCAAAATGTTTTATATTTTTTACTTCTAAAAAGCAGTTTTCATTAGATGACTTCAATGAATTTCAAAAAAAGGTGCAAAACACTCACTGAACATAACAACTGTGTTTGAAGCCTATGCTATGGCAGAAACACACCCTAGCTCATTTTATTCAGTATATTACATTAGCATGATTTAAACAAGACAAAAAATATGACAATAAACTCAAAGCACTTTTCTCAGTTGTAAACCACTTTACTTCGGACAAATGCTGTTCCATAATTGGAATATATTATTACTTTTATTATTTGTACTACTGTAGTCGGAAGCATTCTCTAGCAGAAGGTGCTCAGTATTAAAGTGCATTTTGTTTGCTCTGGTGTATGTCATATGTTGGATGCAAAGTGGGAATAATTGGGCGTATATTGAGTAATCTATTTGCTGAATTATGAGGATGAAGTGGAAGTAAGAGGAAAAATAGATTGTTTTTCGAGTTGGAAAGGAAGCAATGAATAACTCTACAAAAGCATCTTTATATTATTCAAAATAATTCCTCATAAAAATTCATGACATTTAAATTAGCTCTAACAGTATAATATTCCAATGATGTTGATTCAATTGCTAATTGCCGCTGGAAATATTCTTTACCATCTCTGAGTCAATGTTTTAAGTCTTCAAATCATTTCCTCTTTGTTATTTTAAAGGAAAATAACATATATCCCTAATTATTTTTTCCCGTGTCTGTCTATAATATCCTATGTTCTTAAAATTGATGCCTTGTATGGCCAGATTTCTAAGAAAAAGACAAATTCTATAAAGTGAGAAGCTATTGCAGATTTTCAAGTTAAATTTTCATGCATCTTCCTTGAATAGCGGACTACTGAAAAGCTCAACAGAACAATTTTTGGATTGAAGGTTTACTTTTTTTTTGCGAAAGACCTGGCAAAAAATATATTTTTCCCTGAAGAAAGACCACCTTGCATACATAACTTTTCTCCCTTTCTCACACTATCATATCTGTGGTGAAAAGGGCTGATGAGGATCACCAACATATTATCCTTGAGAACTTCCAGCTTCTAAGTCATCCCCCACTGCTTCTTTGGAAAGAAATTAAAATTTCTTGATTTTTCACTCCTTTGCAGAAGAACCAAATATTTTGAGCAGAAAAGACACAAATGAAGCTTGATTGATTTATGATGAGAGAACTGGAGAAAAGGAGGCTCTGGATGTACCTTATCACTCTCTGCAACTACCTGAAAGGAGGTTGCAACAAAATCAGGGTCAGCCCCTTCTCCCAGGCAATGAGTGACAGGACAAGAGAACATAACCTCAAGCTGCAACAGAGAGTGTTCAGATTGGACATCAAAAAGAATTTCTTTGCTGGAAAGGTGTTTAAGCATTGGCATGCATTGCCCAAGGAGGCAGTGGAATCGCTGTCTCTGGAGGTGCTCAAGAAATTACTAGATACAGGCCTTAGTGCAATGGTCTAGTTGTTCTGTGATAGGTCAAATGTTGGACTCAGTGGTCTTGGAGGTCTTTTCCAACATTTATGGGTCTATAATTCCATGGCTAAGACAACTGAGATCTGAAAAGTTGAAATTTTGACATCTTAGCTATTCATTTTACTTTCCTTTACATTCTGTGGCAAAAAGTAGCCATTTATTGAGACTGCCTACCATATCACATGCCATTTTTCTCCTCCTTTCTACTGCCTGTAAAGTGAGCCCAGCCTCACTACCTTATGTGCTGACATCCAGAATCCAAATATTCAAAATGAGGTCTCCAGTGAAAGTTTCCATCTCATGATTCGTTTGATTTTGTTGATTTTGACAATGCAATGTCAATAGACAATGTCAATAAAAATGCAATGATATTGCATTGCCTATTGCTTTCAGTGATAAGTGGGATAGTGTAGCAACTGTAGAATAAAATCTTTCTCAGATAAACTAAAGCACCGTGGTAGGAAATACACAGAGGAGGATCAGATGAACTAACAAGTTCTTGAGAAATCTACTGGTTTCCACTGAGTTCTGGGGGATTTTTTGTGTGTGTGTTTGGTTTGTTGGCTTTTGGTTGAAGTTTTTTTGTCCATGTTTTTGTTTGGTTTTGGTGTTTTGCTGGGTCTGCTTTGGGTTCTTTTTTGTTATAGTTATTACAATTTCATCCGAAAAGTATTATTTATTCACATTTTGCTGTGTTTTAGTAGTGATTCTTGTTCTCATAGGAGATGACCTGTATGGACACCTTATCAACAACAGATTTCTGCTATTATTGCATCTCCTCCCAAGTTATTGCCAAGCTACATGTCATTGAGCAGTCTAAGGGGAAACCAATGTGCATGCACAGAGCAGAGCAGAAAGTATATGTCTGTTTAAAAACTTGAGGAGCAACACTGATACAATCCACTGTACAGAATGAATGCACATATTTCCATAAGCTTAGAAGACTGAAAGCTTCCACTGAAACAATGTAATTAAAAGTTACAATGAAAAAAATGGGTTCTCATTCTTAGTGACATTTGATTAAACATGCTAGCTCGCAAAAATACACAAATGAAGGTCACATTTGCAAGTATTATAAGACAGTCTACATTTTAATTAGATAGTTGAAAAATGTCAATGAGTTAGTAACTGACCAGGAGTCACTTATAGAAAAAAAGGAATAAAAGAAAACAAAACATCACACCAAAAGTCAGAATCCTTTACTCTCTATAAATTCAAACATTACAAAGACAGTTTTCAAAGAAATTTTGGGGTTGATTCAATGAATTTGTCTTGTCACTTTTCTCTCTTTAAAGAAAGAATGCATTTTAGTCAAATTTCTGTGTACCATTATTTGAACTCTATTGAGCTATGCTGTGCCTTTAAAAACAAACTATAAAATATAACAGGGTAGTATTTGTGGCTTATATTTGCACCTATGGACTGTACCCAAGGAACTTGTGTAAAATTTGCTGTCTTGTGATCCCCTTTCCCTCAGAGTAAGCCTTGTTCTCCCACAACAGCATACATGAAATAAAGTTGAATTTAATCTGACACAGATATTACAAACTACAGGAATAAAATTCTTTCAAATTATCTTGAAATTCATATTTTTGTTTTTTTCTAAGACCAAAAAAACCCCCTTGGTAATCAGTGGAAGACAGGCTCTCTATTACCTATGGCACTGGTTTTTTCCTTGTTGTCTTGAATCTGATCAATCTGAGTGAAGAGCAGCATGTGCTGGAAATAATAAGAGATGAATTAATAATTTATTGATACAGATTCATTAAAAAATTACCAAAACTATATCAGTTTGCTGATAAGTTGGAAGTTGCTGATAAGTGTTGGAAATCCATTAAGAAAATTAAAAAGAAATAGTCTATCTTAAAAGTGTCATACCACTGTTAAAATTACTATAAATCTGACAGTTCTAGTTCAAAGAAATATGAAGGCTAACCCAAACCACTAATTTTATTGTGGCTGGTTTCTAGTCACTTTATATCCTTACCATTTGGGCCTATATCTTCCTTATCTGTGTCATGCAGCAGAAGGGATTTTTGGATGTTTCATCCCAAATACTTAACTATTTTCTCAGAATGAGACTATGAAAATAATTTCATAATGAAGCTCAAGTACAGCAGCATTTTGAGAACTACCCATAGTATTTTTGATGAAATTTCTCAAGGATTTTTAGGGTAGACTGGTAAAGTAAAAAAGTACATTAGAGAGTAATATCTATTCTCCAGCAGTTTAACTACTATGTACTTAAATAATGGAATATATAAATTTATACTCCCAAATCTCAGAAGTCTAATCCAAACCAAATTAAAGGAATAATTTTACTGTAAATAGTACTCCAATAAAAATATATTCTAATTAAGGCACTGTAACTAGGCAGTTCAGAAGTCTAAATCTCTGAAGGTGAATGCTCAAATTGGGAAGTAAGTTTTGTTTTCAGGTGAGCGTGTTTTCTGCTGTAGTTGTCAGTAATGATCACAGGCTACAGACTTTCAGTAAACAAAACAAGAAATATTTCCTTATGTATAATTTATTAACCATTTCCAGTTATGTTTTACAAGGGAAATTTTACTCAGATACAGCATCCC
Source organism: Molothrus ater (assembly GCF_012460135.2). Taxonomy (NCBI): domain Eukaryota; kingdom Metazoa; phylum Chordata; class Aves; order Passeriformes; family Icteridae; genus Molothrus; species Molothrus ater. The sequence continues at coordinate 77,111,839 of NC_050479.2, read as the reverse complement.
CATGAGCATGACAGAGCAACTGGAGTCAGGGTGAAATTTCACACTGATCGCTAATCGCAGCCAAACAAAGCAATTATACCGTAGAAAGTCAGAAAACAGATTCTGTAACGCTATAGTTACTGCAGGACCTTTTCACCACGTCACGTGACTTTTGTATCCTTTCCTTCTCTTTCTTCCCATTGTACTTTGCATTCATACTATGAGATCTTGTAGATTCTTTTTTTCTTTCAAACCCTGAGACTACCACTGCAGAAATAGTGTTCCACACTCTGCTAGATAACAAAGATTTATAGAATATATTTTTATTTTTAAGCAGAAGAAGAACTGCAGTCTTCTTAACTTGATGAGGCAGCACAGAACAACTTCATTTCATAAAACTGACTACACAAAATATTTCAGCAAAAAGAAGTTGTCAGGACTATTTAAGTGTTGAATCCTATTTACTAGAGTGGCTTTTTGTGTTACATATGCAAACAAAAAGGAGAGTCACAGCCTAAAAATGACAAATGTTACATACTATGCCAATGTGAAAAGGATGTCTGGTTTTTAAATATTTATCACCAGCAGAGATGACAGCACAGAGATCTTTTTTTCTTCATGACACTTCCAATTGCTCTCTAAAAGATCTGTTCCTTCATAGGCACTGGATATTCAGTCTGGATCCCTTTGCTCATCTCTGAATTATATTTTTGAATGTTATTCTAACCTCCTTAATATTGTTGCATACTTCTGCCTGCTTTGTTCCTGCAGGTCCTGAGTTATAGTTTTTAATCTATTGTAATGTAATTTATTTTCTTTATATTTGATGTCATAAAGGGACTGAAAACTTGGGCACTATTCTTATTTGTAAATGCTGAAATTTTAAATAGAGTCAGAAAAGACAAAAAAAAGGAAATTGAAGAGACAGCAGAGGAGGTGACTTTAGCATATGTATGTTTTTGGGAAAGGTATTTGTGCATATAGGTACTTTTGGCCCATTATCTTGCCTGCTTGATTTGCAGAGTAGTGTTGAATTGAGAAGCACATTTCTTTTCAGTCAGTTTCTGCATTTCACATACAAACGGAAGGAAGGCTGTGAAGGAAAGATGGTGGCCTGGCAGACACTTTTCCACTATGAAATATAAATATAGGGTCATATAAATAGAATTAAAAACATCGAAAACTCATGTTTCCATAAGTAAGAAATTTAGTGAATACCTGATTTGTATATTGTGGTGAAGCTGCAGGGAAATTTTCTTAGAGCTCCATGCTGCTACCCAATTCTTTTCAGAAGCTGAGTCTCTCATCAAGCCTGGTATGTTTCTGCCACTCCATTTATAGATAAAACTTTTCTGCTTTTCGACTGCTTAACTAAACATTCTTTTGCAAAGTGACAGACTTAGTCTCTACCCAGTGTTCACATCTTGTTGGTTTTTTGGATTTTTTTCCAGATTATTCAGAAGCTGTTCCTGGTCTCCCCACATCATATGCTGCTATCCTAAGAATCAAATCCGGTAGTTCATCTTTAGCCTCATTTAATACAAAGAACAGACCACGATTAAGCAGTCCTTCATTAGGAAGTGTATCTTCACCAGGCTGGAGAGGATCCACACAACATTATCACTCCCCAACAAACCTCTACCACTTCTCAGAGACCTTCAAGCATGATGGTAAGTGTAGCTTCCCCCCCTAAAACTTGGAAACATTTTTCGAAATCAGTGTATTTTTGTCAGCTTATTTCAGTATTTCTCAGACACAATTTTGAATTATATTAAATGTCACAAGGAGGAAATGAGCTGCTTTCCTTTAGGCTCTTCAGAACAGCCTTAAAGTCACCAGTTAAAATATCCTTTCTTAAAGATTCCTATGCAGAATTGTTTTATGCAGGTGTTGCTACAGGAAAATAGCAAACCAGTGATTTGAAACTCCATTACAACACAATTTCATCTAGTAGTAAAATCTAAGCAAATTTTTCTCCTTGGAATCTTTTAATGTAATCATGAATGCCAGTAATATAAATTAAACATGAAGGATAAACCTTATAAAACTACTTTTTCTCTAAATTATCTCTTCTGTGTAGTCAACTGTGTCATGCATGTATTGATGTGCATGCTTGGATAGAGTTTCTGCTATGATATGACGTCGTTCACCTATAAATGCAATAATTCATAGGAACAATACATATTTTCCCATGTTTGGTTACATTTTAAGAAGCCACATTTCTAATACGATTTCTTTAGTGACAATAATTACCTGAATTGCAGTCAAAAAAGATAGAAAGCCAGAAAGAAAAAAAGGAAGGAAGGAGAGGAGGTGGGGAGGGAGGGAGAGATTAGAGGAGACATAAGCATATTATAAGTATATTCCTCATTTACATCTAAGGATGTAAAATAGGAAAGAATTGTGATTAATAGTGTGCAGTTCAATGAAATTCACACAATATCATGAGTGTGATAACAGGTTACTTTTTGACTCAACAAAGTCTTATTTTTTTTCCCAGAAAATGTCTTGCATTTATTGAAAATTACTGGCATATGCAAGTGGTTTGTGTAGAAAAATGGGTAATATACAAGCATAAATACGTTCCCTGAATAAAGTTTGATCTAGAAAAGAAACAATTTAATCCTGTCAGCAGATAAATTCTGTTTGATACCACTTTTGGGATAGGGGCATTTTTCTACATTTGTCCTTCCACTGTAATATTTGTTTAAGCAGCGACTAGAATGAACTCAGTTTTTCCCCATTCACCAGACACTGATAACTCCTCCCCGACAATCTTTTAAGAACAGGTTAAAATTGGACATTTTTAGGAAGAGATAAAACATATTTTAGATTATTATAATGTAGAATTTGCATAATGTCCATTATTAGAACTATAGTCTATTATCCTGATCTTTTACAAAATGAATGTCTAAAGACTGAAGGAGAAAGCAAAAAAATACAGATTATTTGAATAATATGGTGCAAGCTAGAATTAGAAATCCTGGACATCTCCAGAAAGTGCAGTAAGATCATAGCTCAGGGACGATCATTGTACCATAGATATGATCTATGGTTTAGGTCAGCAGTCTTGACTCTCCTCAAAACACTGGGCCACATTGCAGCTCAGCAGTTGAGATTGATCCGTTTCTCAGGAGCAAGTGAAAAACCACTGACTATAGACAAAATTGTAAAAGGGCCTCATAAGGCCTAAATACCTTAAATGCCTCATAAGGCCTAAAGAACAGAGTATTTGACCGAGAAGAGAGGAACACCGTTCTTCTAAACACTACACAAAATAGCCCCACGAGAGTTATTTCGCTTACAGATCTTGGTATATCCAGCTGTGTAGACACTTGTAGAAATAGGTAAATCTGAGTCACCTGATGATATTTAAAAGCCCTTGATTAACTGAAGTGCCTGCATAGCACAAGCATAGGTATGAGACAGTATTTAGAAAAGATCAGCATGTCACCAAGTAGGATAATCTGCATCATCTAAGAGGACTTGAACACATCGGTCATGGCAGCTGAATGTAACTTGTTTTCTAAATCTCTCTCACTTCTGTTAATATCTTGATCCTGAATAAATATCTTTGATGTTTAGAAGCTGAGAATTTTATATAGAATATTATGAGAATAAGTGACTATTTCAATTATCTGTCATTACACTTGTATTTCTAAATGTCTTGATTTTGATTTAGGCTAAAGGTACTTTTTTGGTTTTTTGTTTTTTTTTTTTTTTTTTAGTTTTAGTTTTACAGGTCTTGAAGTAAGGATATTCTAGTTATGATCCTAAAACTGCTATGTGATGATAGAGTTAAGCCATGTTTACCAGCCAAGACTTCCTAAATGAGGAAATGTTACAGCAAGCTGTGGTAAAAAGACACCACTGCTTCAAGTAAGAGGACATTTTTAGGAAGAGATAAAACATGTTTTAGATTATTATAATGTAGAATTTGCATAATTCAAATGTCTAATATATGGCATAAATTCAGGAGTGAAGTTTGTCATAAAAAACACCCAAGAATACTTTTATTAGCTGCTGAATTATACCAGTTCTCAAGTGACTTCTCAAATTATTTCCCAGCAGACATGTTCAAACACCTGACATGGCCTATAATAAAGATCCTTTTATACTGACTTGATGCTATTTCATTTGCACTATCAATTCAACACATGTTTCCTGATATCTTAAATTAAAAGAGCTGTGCTCTACCTCACTGCTGACTTTAAATTATCTGGAATTATTTAGCGTAAACATGCAGCTAAGGCAATGTGGTCTTTCTCTTCAAACTATGTATCAATGTGTAAAGTCATGACTAAAAAATGTGAATAAAAAGTATGAATTATTCATTAAATATTCTTGAAGAATCATAAAACTGCAAACTCTTATATTTTCTTACTGTTCCAAAAACTTTTGGAATTGCTGTAGTAAAGATAATTGAACTTAACCTTGAATAAGGACTCTCTTTGTCCTTTCATCTTTGGTTTGACACATTTTGCAAGAAAATGAAAAACAGTCTGTCACAACTGAGAGTGTTTGAATCAATGGACCCCAAGATATGCAAGACCTGAATGTAATTTCTGTAAAATGAGAATTCCTGTTTCCCCACCATCTGCTAGATTCAGCACATACATAGTCTGAATTATAGACACAAACTACTAATTTTTTTTCTGTTACTAAAAATATTTTACAGCATTGATTCATATGGCATGCAGTTTAGATATTATAAGCTAAATTTAGAACAGATTTATTTGTTTCAGAATAGAGAATGCATTTTCAAGAAAGAGTAAAATCTTGTATCATCTTGCTTATTAAGCAAATAAACATGTTTCAGAAAAGGTAAATGTGAAAATGTGAGAAAATAAGTTAATCTTTGCAGTATAAACTTAATAATGCATGTACTGTACAATGTTCCACCATGCAGCATACTAGAATCAGTAAATATACCTTGAGGCATGTGTATCAGCCTCAGTTTACCTCAAAAGGAGTCTCAAAGTTTCTCAGCTTTTAAGTTGACAGTTTAAAGATTAAAATTTATTTTTAGAAATGCATATGTTGAAATATACATGTGTGTATATGTGTGTGTGTGTATATATATATATATAATGTCTCTGCTTCTATATATGCAAAATAATTATTGTTAATTTCAGCAACTATTGTTAATTTCAAAATATTTTACACAAAGATTTAATCATCTCATATTTTGCCTTGATGAATTTGTGGGTTTCTTTTTTATTTTATTGAAATTTTGAAATACGTAATATTTTGACATATGATAGTGATATTAGAATTAATAGTATTTTTTTATTTCTTAGGTGTAAAGATGAAAGATTAAATCATAGGATCTACCTGTAAAATAAGTATTGCCGCTGAAGTTAATACAGTTTTTCAGTGTTTAAACAATAAATCAAAATAGCTTCTAGCTTTTGTCTGGGGAAAGCAATAGGTTTCCATTTAAATCAGTGTGAATATATATCAAAAATATTTCTGAATATACTGAACAGGTTTCCTGTCTGGTTCCACGATAACAAAGGTAATCAGATGATCCATTTGAGTCATCAATTGACTGAAGTTCATACAAGCATAAGCTGAAAATCAAGAATGGGAAGAGATAAATTCAAAAACAAAGTTGATAGTGAGTAGCATCATAGTGTCATCCACCTATACCAAAAAGAATCTTTCAATTTGTAGGACCAAACTGGAATGAAATGTCTTTGCCTAATTTTAATTACTTCTTCTTAGATATAGATTTCAGCAACATGTATAGCCTTATCAACAATAATTTCTTCAAACTCATTAGTGTGTCCTGGACACATTAATACCTAGGTCATTCAGCTGTAGTTTGGTCTGCACTGTGTCAAGTAGGTACTTTTCTGGATAGGCCCTGTATGCAGAGGAACATCATCTATATTTTAGGATGGAAGGTCTCTTAGTGATTCTCATTTTAGGCTGCTTTAGAAGTTCTATATTTTACATTCCCTGCCTAACTTTTCTTTAGAAAATTCTTCCACTCTACATGGGCTCAAGAAATCTTTGAAACATGGGAGTGAAAAATAGAGCAATAGGGAAACATTCTTCCTGGTCTTGTAAAGAGTGCTTCTAAAGGGACATGAGCAGAAGAAGGGGAGAAGACCTGAAGGAATATTTCCTTCTCCCACATACAAAGGCTGCCTGAGCATATCCTCTCACATAATGTGTCTGTTGTTCCTTCCCACCAGGAGTTCAGACTGAGAAGATGGCTCCATGACTGATTAAGCCGGTCATGTATCTTGGAGGGTACTTATTTAAGAAAACATTTATGACAACTTCATTTCTTTTCCTCTTTAGAAGTACAGCACTTAGAATTATCCAACTAAAAGTAATAGTGTCAGTGTAGTTTCAATGCAGGAGTTTGAACAGGGTCATATTTTTTTCCTGTCCACTCTGTGTTCCCAGGGTTCCAGGAATTGATTAATTTTCTCAGTATATTAATTGACATGTATTTTTATCAATGGTGGCAAGAAAGCAACTGTTGAGGAATTACACTATTTCAATTGCTACAGGATTCAAAGTACAGGAAACTTTGCTCTCATCTGAAGTTTGTTGTTATGATATCTGCATTGCTCAGAAAGAAGAACTAAAGAACATCTGATTTTTTTCTTCATCAGTAACTGAGGGAGTGAATAAAAGTAGGAAAGAATGCCTGTAGATAAGAGAGAGAGAAACCACACTTTGACTACTGTCTGAGTTGCAGGATACTGATTCTAGTTTACATTCCCATGAGGATTTAAATACTTGGTACTAAGGAGTCGCATGTTCCAGAAATTTTATGTGCACAAGTGCTGTTAGGAAAACACTGGCACTCAAAGAAAATTGAAGAACTACTCTGAAGAATATTCAAGAATTTAAAAGAGGGATTTTTCTTATATCTTGAGCGTTTTCCATATCCTTGCCTTTCTTAAAAGTTGTGAGGGGACCACAAAGTAGCTGCTGCACTGCTGGTTGCAGAGCACACCTGTATTCCCAAGACTCTGTGGTAAATCCCTGTTCTTAAATAATATAGCACTTAAAACAAATAGTTTTCTGTATCTTGTTTAGTAAAAACATCTATGAGGAATGGAAATATTTCCCTTGAGAAATTATAATAGTAAATTGAAATATATGCATGCTAACATGCATATTGAATATTCATTTAATTTTGTGTTCTTGATAAGTTAGAAAGAAAAAAATAAGGTGTGGAGCTCAAATACTGCCATGCACAATCATGAAGGACTACCCTGTTAAAGAGTATGGGTCACAGTTAGCTGTGACCAATAGGTGCAAAAAAACTATGGGTGCAAAAACCCTGATTTTTTGGATCTCTGAAGGCATCAGAAAACATACATGAGCTTATATATCCATATGTACAATGATATATACCTAAACACAATAAGAAAATGAGGGCAATAATGATGAGGCCAGGGATATTTCCCCAAAAATCCACATAAAGCAGAAGAGCCAAGCAATGGTTCATGAATCAAAAAGTCTTATTCCAAAGTCACACAGAGGAGTTGGGTTGCTCCCCTCTCTGTGTGGTTTGAGGGGAGTTTCCAGCTGTCTGTGGGACCATGGTGTGCTGCAAGCTGGGGCTGGAGGTATTTCCTTGTCCTAAGGTCGATGGCTGAGTCAAAAGCTGCAGAAATCTCTGTCTGAGTGTGGTAGTGTTCACAGGGGTTTTTTGATGAGGCAAGAGACGAGAATGTTGACTCCATGTTCAGAAGGCTTGATTTATTATTTTATTATATATATTACATTATAACTATACTAAAAAGAAATAGAAGGAAAAGGTTCATCTCAGAAGACTAGCTAAGAATAGAATAGAAAAGAATGATAACAAAAACAGCTCTCTCAGACTCTGGCCGAGATAGCTCAGCCTTGATTGGCCATTAATTATAAACATCCAAGATGGGCCAATCAAAAATTCACCTGATGCCTTCCACAGCAGCAGATAACCACTGTTTACATTTTGTTTCTGAGGCCTCAGCTCCTCAGAAGGGAAAAAATCCTAAGATTTTCGCAAAAAGATGTCTGCAACATCTGAGTGTCTTAGGGAGAGGACAAGAGTGTGCCATGGTCTGGTCCTGCACCTAGCCTTGCACCTTTTTATTTTCTTTCCAGCAGTCCTAGACTGTGATATCATATTTTATCTCCAGAGTCCCTCCTAGGGAAAAGATAAAATCGTTTATCTTCATTAATATTCACCCTATCCATATGCCTACTAATCCGCATGAAATAACACCTAAATCTAAAGACATTATTTAGATTTGTTATCCCTAATTAATTTTTGGTTTTGCTAAACACTAGTTCAATATCAGTTCTGTTTATTTTCACCTACATACATTAGTGTTTTCTTTTGTGCAATGCAAGAAGTGACCAAATGATAAAAAATCTACACACTGTGTTTGTACCAATGTTTTCCTTCAGCAAAATAAGTTTTACCAGCTGAATCCATTCCCCCCATGGCATTTTAAGATGTACTTTTCAAAATTCATTACTGGACTTATTTTGTCTTAATAATATCAGTACATATCAGAAGTCACTTATTCTGATTGATTTGTTTGTGGGTTGTTTTTGGTTTTATTTTAATATGCAGATATTTGTTCCAGAACACACATTTCTGCCAATAAACCCAAGCAAAGCAATATACCTACACATTAATATAAATATGCAAAACACCAATCCATACTCCTTTATAAAGTCCTACAAGTAGGGCTAAAAAGCTGGAAAATTATGGGAAAGAGATACTACTAATTGCTTCTGCTCTTATTTGCTGCCTTTACAAATCAACAGTCTAATTATTTGAATCTATTCCAGCAGAAGCATACACACCTGAAAATATAGGTATTTTCAAAATCTACATTTGAATAGTAGTGTAAAAGACAAAACTGAAGTCTATAATAAGTGTGTAGTCACTAAAAAGAAAGCTTGAAAAGCATAATGGGTTCTCATGTCATCATTTTTTTACTGTATGATAAGAGAGTTGAGAAACCCCAAATGGAAGAATTTAAAGACATGGAAATTTGCATCTCAAAACTAACATGCTGTGACCTATGTCTCCCACAATTCTCATCCTTTTCAGACTCCAAGTCTTTCTTTTCTGTACCAAGACTTGTAGCCCCACGTACCTTTTCCTGTCTACTCAGATTTTCTGAGGCTGTTAGCCACAGATAACATGATAAAGGTTATTACTAGTATGATAAAGTATTAAATTGGTATGATAAAGGTCTCAGTTCCCAAAACTGTGAAACCCTAATGTGTTTGAAGCTGTGTGGAGTTGGTAAAACAATGTAGTAAATAATTTTCAGGTGAGTGACCAAACCCCAACTCTTCAGGTATACCTCTTTTCACTTCAGCTGCTGTTGGTAAGACAAATACAGCAGGATGTTATAAAATGCTTAATGTGGTCTGCTGTCCTCAGTAAGAACTGGAGGACATCTATCCCATGAACATATGAAACCCTAAAACCAACAGAAAAAACCCTGCTCCCATATGTTTCATTGCAAGTAGCAGGACAATGCCGCTACCTCTCTGCAGACAGGATAGTGCTTTAAAGACAAAGAGCACCATGTGATTAAATCATCCGTGAGTCTGGAGTAAGCCTAAAAATATTAAAATTCCAGAGACTTCTGGTACACAGTGAGAATTTTATTCATTCAGACCAACATGACAGGAATACTCTGCTTGTGACCTTTTGCTTTTCTGAAGGCTTACACTTCTCACTTCATAATATGAATGAACTGGAATCACAGACGTATTCTATGGGTCTGTACAGCTTTTTTTAGTTCAGAAATGTAAATTCTTATCAAGATAAAGGTACATGCCAAAATTAGACAAGACAGTGGAGGAAAATGAAATGCCAGATTTAGCTATATATTATTTAATAACAGACATCATTTGCTGCCATTAATTTTCCAAGTGATTTTTCTTAGCACTCCTTGACATAAGGAAGGGGAATTGTGTATTATTTTTCTGTGGAAAGGGGAGGGAATATTATGTATCAATTTTCTGTGACATAAGCTGCTGCAAGCAGTAGGTAATTTTTTGTTTACCTTGCTCTCTATAAGCAGAGTTAATTTCTCTTAAGTCTCTTGAGGTTCTCACTAGACTTCAGGCCAAAATATATCTGATGAGAAATCCATTCTTAGGCATAATAAACACTTAAATCATACTATATGTTTTATGCTTCACTTAGTGATATATTTTATATGTCTTCTCTTTCTTTTTTTTTCCTTTTAATAATTGCTTTTTAATACAACATCTAAAGTAATGCAGCATGAAACTTCATAAAACAAATATAATTATGCGTACTTTAATCTCACATTATAAAATCTATAATACATTTACATTTTTTTGAACTTTCCTAAACAGTTGAACTTTTTGTTTTTGACAGAAAGTGTTGATTATGGGCCGGTGTTTGTACAAGAGCCAGATGATATGATTTTTCCAACTGATTCTGAGGAAAAGAAAGTGTCTCTGAATTGTCAAGCACGTGGAAATCCTACTCCTACATACAGGTACCTGTTTTAGAATTTTATTTTTTTAGCTTTCAGAATATTAGCCACTGCAATCCTACGCTGAGAATCAATGTGTTTTGGTGAGAAACAACAGAAACAGCTCTCTGACACTAGTAGTTTTCCTAATTGAATGCTTTTTGTGATTCTGAATAAGCAAGAAGAAGAAATGGCAGTGATTGGGGCAAAGGAATATTTTAAGTTTCAAATTATATACTCTCTGCATCATTTCTATCCATGTGGAGAGACTCCTTTTGTCCAGTTTATTGATTTGTGTCTGCGACAACTGACAAAAATAATATCTAATTCTTTGGGTTTCTTTTTTATTTCTAAGCATCTATAAAACTACAAAATACTATCCCAACATATAGGGAAGGCAGCAAAATATATGTACAGTAAATGACGTGACTTGGCACTACAAGATACCATGGCTGCATCAAATCTGGTTGTTTTTCACTCACAAGCCTACCATTTTATTTCTCTGCAACCATCACCTGTTGCTTATTTTTCCATACAGACTTGTAGGCCATGGTTATCCATTATTCAGGCCTGTGATGACACATCTGTGAGCCTCAGAGTGCAGTTTATTGATGGTGCTCACTTACAGGTGGTAGCAGTATGTTGCAGTCACCTTACCCATTTGCTATATCTGTCTCTGCTCATATTTTATGTAAATTACTAGTGATGTAAGAGGGCTGGGGGAACATATGGCTGGTTATTTTTTCCCACATACATTTCATCTTTTCTCATAGAATCATTCTTCAATTACAAAGGGAACATAAGGACTCCTATTGTTTTTTATCATAGATGGCAATCATCAGTTCTGCCTTTTGTCTTTTGCCTTTTACCCTTATTTAACTTGTGGGTTCTTCAGAATTCTGGTTGAATTTTCCTTAGAGCTATATGAATCAGAGCTCTTGCATTTCTATAACTTGAAGAAATCCAGAAGCAGTACCATCCTTAAACATTACAATTCAATCTGCCTTTTTGCAACATATGGACTCATTAAATGGATCTGATGCATGACACAAGCCACCTCCTCCCCCAACAGCACAGGCATGACTAAAACATATAACACGGGATTAGGAATGAATATCCAGAAATTCTCCAAACTAGAATAGCATGAATTCCTTGCTATGTAGTATGAAAGCTATGTTGCATTCTTCTTTACTGACATTCCATATGTAAAGTCTGTTACCTACTGGTGATTTTTGATCATAAAAAAAAAGGAGAAAAAAGGAGATTAGTGCCACACATTGTGAAAATGTGGTCGGTCCATTAAACATAGCCTGTGACTATGGGGAAAAGGCACAAATTCACCCCCAAAAGAGGAGAGTCCTATATTCAAGTCTCCCCGAAAACCTCATTTTTCTTGTAGAAATTTTGTCTGTGGAGAATTTATGCCATCTCCTTTCTTTCTTCATCCAACCATTTTTTTGCTTTTTCTAAGTGGAATGCAATCAACAAATACAGACTTTCAGCAAGTTTTAAAGAGTGACTACAAAGATGATAAGGACTCTTTCTTCACAGGGATCTACATGGAGAAGGCAAGAGGCAAGAAGGTTTCATGCTCCTCAGTAATCACTGAAGCCTTTTAAGATGCAAACAAAAATCATCTCATCTAGGCTCCATTTTCCATATAATGCTGGACAAAATGATCTTTTAAAATCTTTTCCCACCTGGGATGCTTTATGGTTTTTTGATATCCATTTCTTCAATTCTCCAGAGATTAATTGGTGTCAGCAGCCTCATAAGCAAACTTTCCCAACTGTTTCTCATGGAAGGAGAGATTAAACTCAAAAGGCCTAACTCAAACAGCACAGTTTAACTTCTCCTGCTGCCACTTATCTGCGCACCATATGCAATGCACCCTACCATTCAAAGGGAGGGAAAAGAAGTAAAAATTACTCTCTGAGGAAGATATTATTCTTCAGGACAAATGTAGAGGGAATTTAGCCTCAAAAGATCTACAGATATACAAAGTTTTTTGAATATGCCACTACCTAACCACATTACCAAAGGCCCTGGCCAGCTGCACTGGACCTTTATTTACATGTGCTCTGAGGCATGTGCCGCTAAGAATTATTTTTGGCCAAAACCAAAGCACAGTATGTATTTATTCAAATTTATATTAAAAGAACACTTAAAGCACTCAAAAATTTCAATGTTATCTCTGCCTTTTTAAAAATTCATTTCTTTAGTCTGTGTAATTTGTGTCCCAATGTTCATAACCTCTTTACAATTTTTTCTTTTTGTTCTTGGAAACTACTTTGTTTTAATGGAATGGAGAATGTTCACACCATTTCAGATGTTCCTCCTTTCAAAAAACTTGGTTTCTCCTTATCCAAACTCTTCCCTGAAATAACAGGTTTTAATTTAGTGACTTTCAGTCATTAAGGTATTTTGATACATAGGGAATAACTCCCTGAGATAAACTGATTCTGTTTGTTTAGCTTTTCAGCAAATCATACCTTAGCATCACAAGTTGGGGTAGTACAATGAAGATGATAAATGCAATCCCTTTGATGATAAATACAGACATTCACAAACTTCCTGTGGGATCTCACAGGTCAGCAGTGTTACTGAGGTACAAGCAGATGTTGAATTCCCCGAGAAGCCACTTAACTACATGGCTTTCACTGATTGTGAAACCCTCCATGGGCTCTTTTACTTAGGCCACACATAAGCTGGGTAGTAATTGTTTTGTCAAGTTTCATCTACTGCAATTGAAAAAGTTTTCTAAAATTATTTTTTTTTCTGCTTAAATCAGATTATAGTAATTTGAAATATTATCTGTCACTTTTCTTCAAGAAAAAAATGTATCTGAATTTTCCTAACAGTCTGTAACCTTGGAAGTGTTGTATTTTGGACAATTTAGTTGTCCTTCCAGATTAGTCAGGCTACCTAGAAAAAAAGTCACCTAATTCAGTGTTTCTTTCCCTACAATGTGCATAGATTACATGAGAGGAATACAATCCCTCAGGATTGACCTCAATATATGGAGGCAGGTAGCTATCAAGATCCAAAGTTTTGAGGTAGAATTCAAAGAGCATATTTTTTAATTGAACTTAGCTGAAAATGAAACTAAAGGAAAAAAGCTAGTTTAACTGAATTTTGGGCAGTTCTCATTTGGAAATGCCAAAACATGATTTTTTTTTCCTTTTCCCTATCTAAATTTCCATTCAAGATCAATTACTTTTGCATTTTTTTTCCACATATATAGACAAGGATATATGTAGAAAAAGTTAACTTTTTGTTACGATTTCATTCAAAATATAAACTAATAATCAAATGTTCAAAATAAAACTTCCTTTCCTATTTACCTCATCTTTGTATGTTATCTATTTAAAAACATAGTTAATCCTACCAAACTTCCCCTGCTATCCTTTAAAATATAAGTAAATTTTCAATGCTGTTTCATTTCTAACATTCAGTGAATCACAGGTGCTCTGCAATCAAAAGTCCAATTGTGAAAAGAAGGGACAAATAGGAGATTCGCAGTTCATCCAAATTCTGACAATTCTGACCTTTGGATTTAGAAATATTCACCACTACTGCAGCTGAATTCTGCTCTCTGTACCCTATTCACCATGAATGCTAACAAGATAGGGTGAATTAATAATTATTTTGCTTTGTTAAAGTTGTCTCTGGAGTCTAAATGTTGCCAAGTTCTTCCAGTCTTTGCTGATCTCTGGCACAGCTTGCAAGTTCCTGGAAATTTCCCAAGCCAACTTAGAAGCTGCAGAATGACAGCAAAAGAGTAATGAAAGAAATATCTGGGCATTATAATAATTTTTCCCTATCTGTTTACACTGCTTATCTCTTCTTTGCATTCTCCTTACAATTTCATGTAATTACACTTACACATATGTAAAAGTCTTCATATGTGGATGTTTTTCTTTTATTCAGAAACTGCAAATACACACATATAAGAGATTATTCCAGAGTGCTGAAGTCTATTAATCTACCACACAAAATATTTTCTCTTGCAGACAGTGGACTATTACTGGGTTTGTTGCTTCAGTCTTTTGAGAAGTATGGGAGGCTGAGGCTTTTTGGCAGACAATATCTTGGACAGGCAGGAAACACAACCCATAAAACCACTTGCACAACTGAAAAATTATGAGACACTCAGGTTACTTCTGAAACCTCATAAAAATAAGTGTTTATTCAGGAATCACTCAAAACTTTGCCTCAGTTGGGATACTTTCAATGTTTCCTACAGCCTGGCTTTTTCCATCTTATCTTCACTCACGTCCTTGAATTTACTGCTCAGGCTTATTATTTCACTCCCAAACACCTCCCTAACTTAGCATTCTTTATTCAGACTGTTTATTTGTTCTTAGTTTTCATGTACCTAGTGGCTGCCAGGAGCTGCCCTTGGCCACCCAGCAGTTAATTCCAGTCTTCTGTTCCAGCCTTTAAATTCTGTGTATACTGATTCAGATTATATTATTTTGCCTTTGTCTGTTGCCAAAATCCTATAGTGTATAGCAGCCTATGTACATCAATCTACCTCCCTGCTCTTCACAGGTCTTGCTCTTGTTTTTTTCTGTATTTAAATGAGGTGTCTCTGTTTCTTGGGCTGAGAAGATCAAATGCTGAAAGATTGGAAAAACCTTTCCTTGTTTGTATGCAGTGCAGCACCTGTAAGCTCAGCTGGGCCTAAGGCTTTAATGATAGATGATAGAATATGAGTTAAAACTTTGATTATCATAAGCACAGTAAAATTCCCATTTTTGACATAAAGGATGCATCTGCTATAGAGTTTTCAATTCTCAAACCTTTGTGAACATTAGTTTTTTGGCGGGGGGGGGGAAGAAGAAAAAAAGAAGAGATCATTATTTTCATTCAGCATAGGCAAAACAAAGAATATCCCTTTTCTTCAGAGGCTAAAGATCAGGTTTTGCTTGTATTTTTTGCTTTCAAGTTTTGCCAGATTAATATATTGCTGCACAGGATATCTTTGAATACCTGTAATTACAACTGGAGCTGTCAGATTCTGTGTCCTAAGCTTGATACCTTCACTTGGCTATTAAATGCTCAAGCAGTCTTTCAGTGGGGTTTTTTTGTTTTTTTTTTCCCCTAAGATGGCTTCGAAATGGAACTGAAATCGACATTGAAAGTGATTATCGCTTCAGTTTAATAGAAGGAAGTTTGATCATCAGCAACCCCAGTGAAATGAAAGATTCTGGACAGTACCAATGTTTAACCACCAACATGTTTGGCAGTATTTTAAGCAGAGAGGCTGTTCTTCAGTTTGCATGTGAGTAACATTTTTTTAAATATTGATAAATCAGACCTTTACATTGCTTGATAAGGCACTAAATTGTAATTTGAATATGTTATACAAAAAAACTCAAAACACTAACATTGTTGAGTTAGAATCTCAAAATTAGACATAAAATACTTAGTGGCAGATAGTGATTTTCTGTAGACTTGTTACTTTTAAAATAGAATCATCAGGGAAAAAAGCTCTAGTGCATGATCCCAAATGCTGTACTTTAATGGCATACTTGAATACTCTGCAGTGATGTATTTCACTCATTGCTAGTTTCCTGAAACGTCTATCATTTTGCCACACTCTCTGAGCAGGAAAGAAAGATCTGTAAACTTAGGAATAGAATGAGATAAAGTGCCTATATATCTATTGAATAGTATGCACCTTAACTGCTTTTTTTCATACATATATGTATATAAATATATATGGCTTATGTCCTTGTTTTTGCATACATATCCTTTCATACATATACATATCCTTTCATACAATATAAAACTGAAGGGGTTTTTATAGCCATTAATGGAAACCAAAAATGTCTTAGATTTTGTAATCATTCACTACAATATACTTTTCAGAAGCTATCAATAGTTCATGATCCCAAGTAAACACTATGGTCTATCAATAGGATGCTCTATAGTCAAACATACTAGCAGGAAAAACAGGGCCGGGATTTCTCTTCAACCCTAACTTCCCCTCAGCACTTTACAAGAAGAAATCCAACACAATTTTATTAGTTTATCTAGATAAATCCTACCATGAGTGGTTTTTAAGAGGAGGAGTGCAAAAAGAACTCCATCCTAGTTTCTCAGATCCCGCTGAAAATAAGAAAATCCCCTTAAATATGAGGCAGATCTTCATATAGCCACAGCTGGAAAAATGAGTTTAGGGAGAAGTTGCCATCTGCATGTCTACTAGCACATCTGGTGTTGTCAAGAACTCAGCAGTGAGGTCTGATTTTCCCTTGATCCACCCCTCCTTGGTCAGGTCAGACTTGTTATAATTTATTGCTTAATTCTTATCTGCTACCTATTCCGTCAAGGTATTTGTTAGGAGATCACGGTACTATCCACCTCCTTCTGAGCTGGGAAGAATAATGACATTTGTAAAAATTTGCTCATGCCAGGGCAGCATGTTTAAAACTCTAAGCGCCACAAGAGTATCATGGTATTATTGGACTTCAGTCTTGAATGTAGCTTCTGAGAAAATCCTGCTGCATTTTATCTTTTAGACAAGAAAACTATCCTACAGCAAATCTCTTGGTTAGAGAACCCAACCACTGGCAAAAATACATGGTTCCACAATCTGAAACTCAGATTTCTGTTCCCAGGTCAAGAGTAGGGCTACAAGGTGGCTATTTAAACTCCAATTGAAAATAAAATAAAATAGAGGGAAAGTGAGAACTGAAGCTCAAACAATTGAAGAACTTTGAGTTTCAACAATTGAAGACCTATGAGTTTCAATAGCTACATCTAAATCAAATAGTTAATTCAGGCCCCTATATTATTACCTTCTCCATTAAAATCAATTTAGATAAAGTGACCGAAAAAAAAAAAAAGAAAGAAGAGATTCTGTTTCGAGAGTTTATTTTCATTGGATTTTTAAGTTTGTATTATCTTACACATCTACTTTTACAGGTATCAAAATTATTACAGTTTAATGTCTGGAATGTGATTTCTGTCCATTAAAGTATTTGGAAATTCTTATGTACGTTTCTTAGGAAAGTTTAATGGCAGAATGCTTTTTGGAAGTGCTGAGGTGTAGTAAATAATGCTGCAGGACTTGCATCAGAGAAAAGGCTCTTATTAGTATATAAAAATATTTTTAAAGCGTTAGAGTAATAACTGATTGAAGCTCTTTTAGAAGAGTTTGTGAGAAACTTGTTCACAAGAGCAATTTCAACTTCAATGTGTATTTGTAGTTTAATTTCTATGTAGCATGATACTTTCTCTTCTTATCCTGTTTTAATGCTTCTTCAATTCCCTGTTCTTAAATAGTTGGTGTTCGTGTTGAAATAATATTTGCATTATGCAGCATCTCAGATTTTAGTATTGTTTAAATTAATTCAAGTTTAATGATGTCACTGCACTGTAAGCTCATACTAATATACCAGAAGCTTGTATCACTGAAAAGTTGTTTAAAGTCAGATCCAAGGGCCACCTCTTCCAGTGCCCTATATAGGGAAGTATTTCTTGGTAACAGCTGGCCTGCATGTGTCCAGTTGATTTCAGTAAGACAGAAAGTAAAGCATCGGAATAGATTTTTTAAGGAAATGTCCTAATCTTAAAGTAATTAAAGTAATTGGTGCTCTACAGTTTTACTGGGATCTAGTGGCTTGAAGGGTTATCTATAATACCAAGGAAAAGCAAAGCCATTTCTGACTATGAGATATAGAGCTACACATAATGGCCTTCATTTTCTTTTTCATTGCTGAAAACCATGGATATTGATTCCAAAAGCTTAGAAACTTACCACTTTGACAGAAAAAAAAAAATTAAGTTGATGTAATTGTTTGAATGTAATTCAAACAATTGGTTGTACCTCTGTGGAAAATAGCTACCTCTTTGCAACTTGAAAGACGTTCTTCTAATTAAAAAGAGAAATGGCGTGCAGCTCAAAATGGAGCAGAGACCATTAACCATTTGACACCATCTTAAGGACAAAGTGTGTACTCTAAGGTGCCTATGTAAAAATACCATGAAACCTGAAAATGGAGAGCATGTTTATTACACTGGCCCTTAGTTCTCTCCCAATTCCATGGCCAAAAGCCCTGTTACTATGGTTATTATCATGTAATTCAGCACTGGTGATGCCTTGCAAATATCAATGTTTATGTGCTATATCATTTGCATATGTGTGCACAGTTAAAATAGGAAATACTTTGAGAAACTTATATCATGTCTTTGGATTTGAAAGAGAAAGAGATATAAAGTGAACATTACTCTGTATATGTTTAGAGATATAATACTTGAAATAGCTCACTCTATCACTGGTTATTTTTATGGAGCAAAATTGGAAGACCAGTTATGTGCAGTTAAAGGTCTGCCTAAAATTTTAAACTACCACAGCAAATACTTAGGAAGATTTAAACTCAATGAAAGTTCACTTTTCTCTTTTTCTTTGCATTTCCTATCATGTCTCATGCCCAAGGTCATGCTGGTTTATGCTATTTTTAGAGAGCAAGCAAAAAAAAAGAAAACTATCACATGCTGTAAATGAAATTAGAAGTATATTTTTTCAATAAAAACAAAACCTGATGCATAACTGAAAAAAAGATATATATTTCAGCTTGACTAAGTCTATCTGCCTTACTGCAAAACAACTGCATATTTTTGTATGTGGTTCCACAGCTTCTCTTTGGAGCAGTGTCCTAATAACTTTGGCTACAACAGCAGATTTATTTTGTGCTTACCTTTGCCACATGTACAATCTCTATATTCCATTAGGTCACAAAACAAAATTGCTTTCTTTTATCTATGGATTATTCAACCTTTCACAAGCCTATCGTCTCAGTGATATTTACAGTCTGGACTAAAAACCTAAAGTGCTAGGGGAAAACGTTCTCACCCGTCATTTATGGAACACCTCACTGCAATTTTATTAATTCAATTGTCACTGGCTTCTTTGCATCATTTCCTTTTTTCTTTTACTAAATCTGTTTTATTCCCTTTAATCTGCAGCGAAGGGTATTGATTAGATTTAATTTAAATGTCCTTTTCCAATGGATGATCTATGATGACTGACCAATAATGTAGATGTACAGAATAAGAAGTCACCCATGCTGCAGACATATAAATCAATAGTTTCCTGAGGAGACAGCCTACACATTGCTCATTCTATCATAGCACACTTTTGTCAACCTTTTAATTGGTTTCTCCTACTAAGAAATTAATTTAATCACCTATGTTTCTTTCCTGCCATCATGCTCTGTGGACACCTTATTGGGTATATATCATAATTTCCTAGCAATAATTTGTAAAGAGTTGATTTATTTAAACCCTCTAGACTTGAGAAAAGCCTTTGTTTCTCATGTTCATTCCAGAAGATGCAGAATTACAAAATGGCATTACAATAGCAGCATTTACTTCAAAATCATATCAATCTAAACAGTTTTAGGTACTATAAATGAAAGGTGAAAACTGAAGTGAGAAAAGAAATCAAAATGCAGGTTGTTATACTTTCAGTTTCAAAAGTGTCCCTGATCATCCTGTAATAAACTTTTAAGTTTGTGACTGCTTCGTTCTGAAAGCATCACAGCTGTGTGAAGAATGTTACTGTATCAGTTAAGAGTAGCTACACATACAACAGTGACTTGCACTACAATATTTTTGGATTGTTTTATTCACTATCTCAATATGCTCTCTTTGGAAAATATATGCTTAAAAGGCAGCTGAAAACCATGTGTAAATGCCATAAAAAGTAAATTTTGTGTAGAACTGTTTGCATTTTATTCATAAATAATTTATTAATTTAAGAGTATCATTCAGTGAATTTGAAATTAATGTGAATTTGTCAAACTCTACCAACAGTTTCACCTGTTCTTTCCAGCCACAGTTTCCTACATAAATGTTCAAACCACTCGCACGTATCTACTTTAAAATTCTGCAATCTAGCCCTTTCTTTTCTTAAGAGGACCAGGAAATAAATTAACTGAAATATATATTTTTTTCATATAAAAATGTTGAAAAAATATGTTTTCAATCAGAGTAGAAGTCTGGAAAATGAAATTGTTTGAATTTTAGCTGTGATGATACTTTGTTGTTTAGTGAAATATTCGGCTTATATACTAAGTTCAGTGATGCAAAATGCTAAGAACTTTGGCTCCAGTCTAAAAAGGCATTTCATCTTAAAGTATCTGCATAATCCTTTTGAAGCTGGTGGGGTGATGTACGTCCTTAAAATTCAGCACATGCTTAAACTGTTGTTGTTAAACATAAGACTTCCTGAAGCAAGATTTGAAACAATCTGTATGGATTTGTTGCCAGTGTCATTATGACAGACACATAATGGGTTTAATTAAGCCTTCTGTCATTCATTTATTGATTCTTTTTTTTTTTAAGTGAATAAATACCTTAGAATAATAAACTTTAGGAATAAAAAATAGTGGAACTCATTACAACTCATTTTAAGCAGCATTTCTCAAAGCTCTCCTGTTGGAAATTACATATCTATCTTGGTTCTCTGTTGTGGCTATGGTGATTCTTCAATCAAAATTTGCCTCCAACCTCACTTTACATAGTGAGAATCACTTTCAGAATCCAAGTCTGAAAACAAGTATGGTGAAATCAGTAAAATAAGCAAGTCATCTAAAACTGTGAAGACAGCACCCACTCTTTCGGAAAGAATGGCAAAATTAATGAATTTTATGTTGTTCAAATTTCCAAACAAATCATTGAGTATTGCCAAAAGATAAACCCTCTGGGAGTCCAGCTGTGTTCAGGAGTGGTGTCCAGTCAAAGCTTTGGAAAAAAAAATAAGCAACTCGTTTTCTGGAGCTCCCCTGCCACAGTATGCCTTTGGAAATGGTCTCCTGACCCTATCAACAGCAGCCTGTCTGTACCAGCATAAGATCAGCTCTGATAGACTGCCTCTATGTTTCTGTCCTTTCAGTTCTGCTTTTGAAGCTGTCTGAAAATTGCAGTCAATTTCCATTTTTCCATTGCTACATTAGCATTTAAAAATTTTGCCTCTCCATTAAAACACTTAAAAGAGCAAAGGGAGCCCAATCATTTCCTATTTACAAAAGCAGGTGCTTTCTTTCACAAAGACAAGAGTGGAGAAATTCTTTCATCTTCTGTCTGTTGTCTCAAAACAGTATCCTGTCATTTCCAAAAGGGGTTCTTTGTGCTAGTAAAGTAAGCACTCCCTAGCATGGAGAGCAAATCATATGTAAAGTTCCACATCCATAATTCTAAACTGATTTACCTTCCAAGACACAGAGTACTTTTAAATTCTCTTTTGAGAACAGCCCCTAGTCAATTCTGCTAACACCAAAAACATCACAACAATTACCTTGGAGAAGGCTGTGGTCCTACCAAAGAATCCCAGGTACTCTTCCAATACAGTGACATTATCTGTGATGAAAATCCAGTGCAGGAGATTATTTGTTTATACCTTTCACTACATTAGTTTAGACAAAATCTTTGTCCGAAAGGCAAAGATATAAGACTTTCCTTGTTCTCCAAAAAGAACTTGGTTCCTCTTTGTCCTTAGAAACAACTCACTCATTCCTTAGCTTCATCCTCTTGAATTTTCTGTGGTGAAATCATACATCACCTCAGCTTGAAAGGGACATTTTGACAACACTAAGAAGGAAAACTCAGGAAGATCTAATACAGCAAATCTTTTATTCGTAATTAAAATTAACATTTATTCTTTTGGATGATAGCACTAGAATGCAGGCAGTGTAAAAAGTTGAGGTCAGATCCCTGATTAGGGATTATACATCAATATAGCACACATTTGATACTTATTAGGATAAGCTACTGGCTTCAGAAAGGGGCATCAGTTCTGGATGTACTCCACTGAGCAACATTTATTATCTCATTCCATTTGAATTGCACATAGGGATAACTTCAATCTCACTGATCCTCATATCCATCAAACACCAAAAAACTTATGATTATTTCCAACTATTTAAGTAGAAATGAGATTTATTAATCTTGTCAAATTTATTTATTGCTACAAAAGTTTTGATGCCAAAAGAGTACTCTGAGGTGTAAGTTCTGCTTAGTCTTTTACTCTGAAAATGTACTTTACACAATATATTTTATATTTCTTGTTCTATGGAAGAATTAATAGAAGTCAGTCATGTAGAGAGACACAGTTTGAAATGTAATTACAGCAATCATTTAAAGATGCATAGTACATCTACTGACTTCTCATTTTAGCATTGTGCATTTCTCTGCAGGACTGGGAGGCTGGTGTTTAACCTGCCCATAACCTATCTCACCTATCCTTCACAATCTAATCTATCATGCTAATGAATCATTAGACTTGGCATTTAAATATAAATGACAGTAATTAAGAGCAGCATTACTAAACAGGAGAAATTTTAAAAGGTTGAAGGAGAATTTTGTGCCAAGACCAGACAACACTTGTAAATTTCTCTCACAAGTTCTATCTTAGACTGACTTTTGGAAATTACTGTGTCATCTCTCTATTTAGACCCTTCCAGGTGTGGCAAATAGTGGTGACCACTATTGTAAATTCTTTCAAATGAAAAGTTTTACTTGAAATTTCTTGCATGGTATTTGTAGTGCTACCATAACATTCCTGCTCTCATTTTTCTCCCTCCTTTATCCTGACACAGATGTATTACGTCTTTCCTGAGAAACAAATCAGGCTCCTGGTCTCATTGTAAAATAAACTGCTCTGACTGGTTACTCTTCTGTTTATAAGTGCAGGGGCACAAGTACTTGTGATAGTACAAAGGAAAGAGCAGCACAAGCCTGGAATGGAAGAAGAGAGAAGTAGACAGGACATCTAAGCTGATTTAGGAACCGTACTCTTTATAAATGCAGTGGAGTCACATTTGATGATACTTTAGAACTCAGGGAGGAAAACTTCTAGGAAAGAGTTTAGTTCTGTCTGAGTTAATAACACTGAACAAGTGTTACTACTGTTATAGGTGTTATTATGAATAGAAGCCTACAATGAATAAAGGAGATTGATCATCAAAGAAAACATGTGGAAGGTTGTGAAACACTTGGATAAATGAGAATTAGGAGAAGTCAAGTTGAGTTTGCCTGGCAAAGGAAATGAAAGAGAATACATATAAGTTTTTTAGTTAGATTACTAAAAATCAAAAATAAGAGATAGTGGGATAAAATTAAAGTTAATCTACATACGACCCCAACTTCAGTGGTCGCCTTTGTTCAGTTTTCTATAAGGACTGAGCAGCTTGAAGCATGAGATAACAGTAACAGAAAATTGCATTTACTTTGGGAATGGGAGAAGACAAGAATGTAAGAGTAAATCCAGACTTAAACTAGTTCCAACATCCATGAAATTTAGTACTTCAGTGACTATACTTTACAACAACGTGCAATTCCAAGACTAATTTGTCTTTTGTCCTACTTGATATTTTCAGTAGTGTTCACAGCAGAACTCTAATTAAATCACCTAAAGATGCCAAGATGAGAAGTTTTGTCAACATGGAAGTTGTATTCTCAACTGAATAATTATCTATTTTATTTTTAGCGTTTTGCATTTAAAATCATGAGCATGGTAATATAACTGTTGATTTTTTTTGTTATTTCTTGTAATTATTTTGAAAACAAAATCAAAATAATTTCCAATTGTCAACTGACCAGTGACAATGATAACATCAAAAACCTTTGCAGATAACCACCATATGATGATAATATCAAATTCTGTAACATTATAGTCTTAAATTCTGTGAGATTGGGTAGTTTTTTTCATGTCTGGCATCAGCATCTAGCAGCTTACAGTTTCTTCTACACTGGTTTTAGACGTCACATGTTAGAAGTTGTTTTCATAGGACACAGTGTATATATATATATATATAAAGAAGCACATTCTTTCTATAAAATGTACTCTAGTCTGTCTCCATATACAAACACACACACATGCACATACAGAACTAAATAAAAAAAATCTCCCAAACAAACCTTTTAATTAGGTTTTAGCCCTATATCTTATCAAGCATGGAAACATGTAAAAATGTCCTCAGGATTCTATAAATATGTAAATGCTGAGCCCACCCACATACCTACTGCATTAATTAAAACAAAATGCATTAAGTCAGAAATTTATATACTGTGTGTCTAGCTACACAATAAATCTTACAGTAAATTTTTTTAGAGTTGCAAGGTCAAGCATCAAGCTACAGGATGAGGGATCCATCATTGTCTATACAGTCTGAATTTTTCCTTGAATGCTGGAGTTCTGATATATAGAATTCTCACAAAATTTTCTTCTTTTTTTTTTTTTCTTTATTTTATATTAGACACACTAGACTCAGGTCACAGAAGAATTACTGTGCACTTACTGAACAGTGTTCTATTTTCTATTGTTCAGTGCACAGCCCCCTGCCTTCATTAATTCAGACTATTCAAAACCTACTCTGAGGATGAAATTAATTTCCTCAGAAGCCTTTTATGGTGCTCATCATTACAGCATCTAAATGCTTCATGAACATTAATACGTTTATTTTTGCAGTGTTCCCGTGAACTGAGTAGATATTACTATCTCCTTTTTATAAATGGAAAACTAAGACATGAGAGATTAATGTAAAATATCCAGTAATTTGGGGAACTGTATATGAGCTCAATGGGTGCTGCTTTTCCCAAATGCTTAGAGGAGCCAGAACTCCTCTAAGTTCAGATCAGTCTCCTATTCATCACTCTGATTAATCTTTTTCTCAGCCTTTGTATCTGTCATATCTCAACCCTGCATCTGGTTTCTGATCTCTCTCCTATTATCGATAAGGCTACTGATCCCATTTCCACTCTCCTTATTTACTGAAAGCATCTGTTTGATCAGAAAGGATAGCATCATCTTTCTAGCTCCATTTAAGTCTCCATGTACACATTCTGCTTAATTGCCTGCAGTTCCTCTGTCTCACATTTCCCACTTCTAGGCTCCTAAACTCTCTTTCCTTGTCCTTATTCAATACCTTCTATAACATGCTTTTTATTTCCATATCCTGCTGCATCCTCAACAGACTGAATGGACACTTAGTTACATTTACTGAGAATAACTAAAACAGAATCTTCCAATGGAAAGATGTTGCCATCTTAATCACTGTACTTGCTATCTGTGTATTTATAATAATGGATAGATTTCCTGACAGTATGAATATCTATTGACAGAATTGATTTTCTTAGTTAGAATTTTTTATATATCTTCAGGCTAAATAACTTAAATTGCCCTTCCATTAGCTCTCATAACTGGGCCAAATATTTGAATGGCAATCTTAACAATTCATTCAGTAAGGACTTCCACTGATAATTCAGTGTTTTCTCTTCTAAATTATTAAATTATTATTACAGATGACACTATAATGAAACAGGTGCCTCTTGGATAAATTTCTGCCTGGAATGACACTTCTACTTAAATACTTTTCATTTATAAACTTTTTTTTTTTACTATGAGATTTCAACCATCATCACTCATTAACAGAGATTAACTCTGTGTTTTGGTTAGTGACTGCAAGACTGTCAATTTAAGTCAACTTTTATTCAGTCACCTTCTGAATTCCATTTTTTTCCTGTTCTTGCCTCCTTTATGGCTCACAAATTAAAGACTATTCCTCCACTGAAATTAAAGTGTGAGAAATAGATAAAATCTTAGTGTATGATCATTACTAGCCATGATGTGCCACAAATGTGAGAAAGAACTCTTTTAAAATTTTTCTTAGTTTCAGAGCTGGTTATATAAGGTCTGACAACATGTAATACTCTGATATTGGAAAGTGCAATAGCCATTAATTTTTAATTGAATCTTAAAACTGTCGTTACTTCATTAAAATCAGATCTGCTAAAAAAAGTGAAATTATCATGGATAAAATATTTCAGTGAATGTAAAAGTTGAGTAGAAATACTGGTAAGAAAATCATAGCTAGTGGAATGAAAGAAATTATTTTCAATTCAAGATTGCCTTGTGGCAATCTCAATAGAAAAGCCAATCCTTTAAGTACTTTATCCTGCCAAACACAGTTGCCAGTAGTTCACTCTAAGTCACCAGGTTAGCATTCAGGAGAAAGATCTTTGCTGTATATTTTGGTCAAAGTTCTCCAAAAGGTAGAGTTTTGTACAATGTGAACGAAGGATGTTTAATACTGGGATACTAGTTCCACAGGAGATTTAGGCTTTTCTTTTCTTCTTAGTCTAAAATTCACTCTTTTTTTATTTCTGTCATGGTAAGATTCCAAAGCAATATATTTTGGAGTCAATGAAATATGTTTTTTTAATAAAATCAAGTTTTTATACATTGGTTAAGAATATCCCATTATATTGAAATAAAGTAGTTTTTAGAGCAGTTTGAATACTGCAAATTTGACATTTTACCATGTTATACTACAAATATAAGAAATTCATATCTATAGGTTATGTGTATTTAGACATGGCAAAACTTGACCCAGTACTGTCAAAACTAAAAGCCTAAATAACTATTTTTATGTATAAGAATGGTAAAAAAATACTGAGACAGAAATGCCATTATAATAACCTTAATTTTTTTTCTGAAAAGTGTGACACTAAGTCTCTAAATTCTGTTCTAGTTATTTAATTGCTGGAGTGAAGTTATAAGAAGGTAATCTAATAAGAAGGAAAGGCTGCATATGAAGTCGCAGTGAAACTGACACTGTTAATCTAAACTCCCTCCCTCTCTTCCACCCAGTTCTTCCATACATCTTGTCCTTAAATAGATCCACAGCCTCTAAACCTTTCTTGTTCACTTTACCTACCTGTTGAGAAAGGTGTGAACAGTGAAAGACCTACAGTGAAACTTGCAGCCTAGAAGCTTACCTTTATTTCTTGTTATTTTGTATATACTGCTAAATCTGTGACCATAATGCATATCCAAACCTTTCCCTGGGGTAAAGATTTACATAAAAGAGTGTAGAGTAAAAAATACTAGAAACAGAAGAGACAAAGAAAAACTATCCAAATACAGATGTGGATTCTCTGACTGCTTTAAATGAACTTTTTATCAGACCAAAAACATGAAAAGAAGCATGCTTTACGAAGATCATTTAAGAAAGACAGTAAACTACCATATAAAATTATTCCCACATTATTTGAGACCAAATTAAACAGAGTATCTTTTGGAGACATAGATCTAAATTATATATAAAATTTCTTGAACCTTGAAGGAAAAGGAATGAAATTCAAATGTTTACTTTCACAGCATCACAGTTACCTTATTAAATTTAAATAAAATATTTTCTCAGATAAATTTAAATAAATCATGTGAGTTGGACTCTATGATCCTTATGGTTATGTTCTGACTTGAAATGCTCGATGATTAATTGAATAGAGGTAAAAACTACTGAATTGAATTAATGAGCATTTTGAAAATAGAATATTTTAGGGACTTATTACAGTCATATCACAGAAACAAAGAATGGCTGGATTTGAAGGGACCAACCCCTCTGCCATTGTCAGGGACACCTTACACTGGACAAGGTTGCTCAAAGGCCCCATCTGATCTGACCTTGAATACTTCCAGAAATGGGGCATCTGCAGTTTCTCTGGGCAATCTGTTACTTAGTGCCTTAACATCCTCACAGTAATGAATTTCTTCCTACTCCTTTTCACAGTTTAAAGCCATTTCCCCTTGTGCTGTCACTAGGTTTCCTGATAATGAGTCTCTTCCTATCTTTCCTGTAGGTCTCTTGTGATTCATTTTTAAAACAATCATTTATTATCTTCTAAAGTAACCTATCACAGAATCACAGAAAACCAGTTGGAAGGAAGGGGTCCTCAAGGATCCTCAAGTCCAGCTCTTGGCTCTATGCAGGATCATCCTCAAGAGTCACACCATGAGCCCAAGAGCATTGTCCAAATCCTTCTTGAACTCTGTCAGGCTGGTGCTGTGACCACTGCTCTATGGCCCAACCACCCTCTGGGTGAAGAACATTTTCTCATAGCTAACCTAAACCTCCCCTGACTCAGCTGCAGGCCATTCCCTCAGGTCCTTTCACTGGTCAGCACAAAGCAGAGATCAGTGCCTGCCCAGACTCTTCCCCTCCCAAAGGAGCTGCAGAATGCAGTGAGGTCTCCCATCAGTCTCCTCTTCCCCAGGCTGAACAGACCAAGTGACCTCTTAATGCAGAATAAAATAGAGATATCCTCACCAGAGAGAATTTTTTTGAGTACATCTGTTTTTTTAAGTATTACATTTAGACACATATCAGGGCATAAAATTGTTCATTTCATCTTTCTAGGAGCAATACTATTTGAAACAATAATTCCCGAGATCAGTTGTTTTCTACATCCAATGGTTTGCAACCCTATCTAATAAGCTTGTTTTGCAGTTCTTTCACTTTCTCCAAAAACATTTGAAGATCTGTAAAAATATAATGGTTTGGGGTTTTTTTTTAGATAATCAAGCTTTTCAGATCAGTTACAAAGATTTTTATCTTCAGACTTTAACAATTCAGAGCCTAGCACTCTAGCAGTGCATCGAAATGAAGACAGCATTCATCAGTCTACTTCAGTTAGTCAGGGCTGCCAAGTTTTATTCCTTCTTTTTATTTTAATCTTATTAAGTATCTGAAGTACAATGAGTTTTCTAGGATATTGCTTATATTTTCTTGTTTCTTCTTATCTCAGTTGATAAAAACCAGTCAAGGCAAGGGAATCAGTCACTGATGCATAAAACCCAAACAAAATATTTTCTAAAAGCAAGAAAAACTGTGGCTTAGCAGCTGAAAAATCTGTAAATTATGTTTGTCATAGAGTTCTATGCTTTCAGTATTGATGGTCTTAAAATGTTTTCATCCACTTTAACTGATCCTTTTTACCAGATAGTAATTATGACTGATGCTTTTTAAGCAAAGACTGCAGATATGTCTGTTGTTGCTATGAAAATGCAAGTGAACTAGGTCATTCCTGCAATATGCTGCAATGTGAGTCTTCATTTTGTAAATGTTTTAGATTCCAGAGGATTTACTTCTGGGTTTGCTCAAATCTACCTTAATACTGAAATGAAATATTTATACTGGACTTAATACAATCAGGTGGTCATTTTGTTTGACAAATTGGGTCACCTTTAAGGGAATTAAGAGTTTGTGAGCTGCAAAATGTTTTGGGGTTTTGATGCACTGCTCATTGTGGGCACCACGATATTGGCACAGCCAATTGTAACAATGACACAAAGCACCTGGAAAGCACATTCTCCTCAACCAGCAAGGGTGAAATATCAGACTTTGGTCCTGAACGGAAAAAAGAGATTTCTTTAGAACTCTAGAAAGGGAAAGTAAATATAATGAAAACCATTTCCCATCAGTAATGTGGCATTTTGAAAAAGCTTTTCAAAATGTCTTCTCACTGTGGTTAACTGCACATCCTTTTTTTTTTTTTACTTTAAGTAACTTGTTCATACAACTTCCTGGGAATGTCCTGGTAAAAATAAATATGTGGACAGAGATTTAAATGCAAGTAATTTATATATTAAAGACATTTTACTTTCTTCACTCTTAGTAATTTTTTTCTCTATGCAAAGGCAACAGCTGAAATCAGTGACATTGATTTTCAAGATGAGAACCAACAGGCAACGTCTTGAAACCAGTTCCCAAACTAAATCATCAGTAAGCATCTCACATCTCTGTCTATTCTGCGTTATCACATCAATGGAACCTACAATCTGGAATTTGTATCCACGGCTTCTTTTGCCATTAGAAGGGTCTTCTTTGCTGATTTCATGTAATTTATCTGAGGTGCAAATGCCAAGGCTGTGAAAGATTAACGTGATATGATACCTAAAATTAAGTTGGAAGCAATTACAAAAAGGGTGGATTTTATATATCTTACTGACATTGCCTACAAGTAAAATACCTACAGGAGCAACTTGACATTCATGGCTTGTACCTGTCTGATAGAAAAAGTTGCAAAAAGTATAAAAACCTTTTGTACTTAAACATAGGCATTTTGAAAAAGGACTATAATAAAAAGTTTACAGGTTTCAGTGTTTGAATTATAATGCCTGCAAAGATGATGTTTCCGCTTCAGCTCTTTAAAATACTGCTTGAAATGGGAATGCATTTATGCACTTAAGGTTTGATTTATAAAACTTCTATTTACTTTTATGCAGGTTCTTTGCATAATTTACTTGGTAAAAGTAGAACAGTTTTAGTTTACATAAATCATATTATTCTTTACTTTTTTCATGGAAACTCTTGTGGATGCTATGTCATCATTCTTATTTCAAGAATGTGCATTAAGACAAAAAGGGTTGAAGGTGTGAAAGAATTGTGGTAATCTCAGACTCCATAAGCAGATTGCACTGCAATATATTTTATTTAAAGAAAAATAGTGGAAACATTTTACAGTAATGTGCAGAAACTAGAGTTGCCTGGAGAAAGGTAAGACAGCAAAAAAAAAATCCACTTCGAAACAGTGGTTTTGGTCTGGTTTGGCACTTCCAGGATATTCATCTGAACTTTGTTAGATGATTTCTTCCTTTTCTGAAGATACATCATTAAACAAAGTAGGGTTAAGTACTACACAGGACAGCTTAGCTGTCATCTCGTTTCTCAGTGAATGTTACCCATGAGACCTGTGAGTAAATGACTAGAGTATAGGCAGAAAACTAATTACCACTTCTGTAAATATTCCCAAATTCTATCAAATTCTAGATTTGGGTCAGAGGGGAGAATATTATTTTCCATTACTGTATTATCTGTAAGAAAAGGCCAAACATAACAAACTGAACAAATTGTTTGAGATAACATATAAACATGGAAAAGGAGACAATTGATCTGATTACAGTTGGCATGAAAAAAAATGATGTATCCAAAAACTCTTTTTTGCCTTGGTTTAACACTGGAAATTTCTTCTCATGTCTTTTGAGTCCCAGAATCTCCAGGCAGGAACTGTCGAAATTAAGTCCCACCCATCACAGGAGTATAGAATTAAATTAATAGAATAGAATAGAACAGTCCATATATCAAGGGGGCTTATAGAAAAAATAAAATGGACTTTTTACCAGGATCCATAATGGCAGGACAAGAGATAACAGGAAGAGGGTAGATTTAGATTAGCTATTAGGAAGAAATTCTTTACTGTGAGGTTTGTAAGGCACTAGAACATGTTGTCCAAAGTGGTACTTGTTCGGGCTCCCCTGGTTTACAATCTTACAGTGCTGCAAAGTCCAGGTTGATCTCATTGGAATTTCTACCTGTGTTTTCTTGATAGTCCATCAATTACTGTAACTGCTAAGGTTTGTTTCCTCTCATTTCCTCCACATTTATTTGTTCAGGTGTGTGGGTGTGTGTATCCTTAGATTTTTTTTTTTTTGTTTCCCTCTTTCTGTTTAGTTTCCTTCCTAGTTGGCAAGGTCTGCTGACAGATAACTTTGCTGGAATAAATGCTCTTACAACCTCACTTGCCTTCATCAATTAGTGTGGTCAACCAAGTTTTGTTCTTATGACGGCTTTGTATGTTTTGTTTATGACTTACTCCTCTTCTCGTTAAGTCTTTTTGCATTGAGAAAGGACCTTAACCAGATATTCTTAAAAAAGGATTCCCTCTTCTTCCACATACTATTACAAAGATGACCAGAGAGGAAAAGTTGCATCATTTCTTCACCAAGTTATGAGTCTTTCACACCTCTTCTATCCCTCTTTCTGCTCATATGCAGAAGCACCCAAAAATATTAAAGGAAGCTTAAGGCAAAAAGGTTTCAAATAACCCCAATAACCACAAAAGCATTGTACTTTTGTACTTTCTCAGCTGTTTATTCTTTCAAGCAATGTCTGTTCAAACTGTGCTTTCCCCTAAGTATTAAATGAATGTAGAAGCATTTGGAGCATTAAAGTAACACTAGGTAGTCTCTTAATGTACTTTGCAGTAATTTTCCTTTCATCCTGAACTGCTATGCGTTGTTGTCATAACTATCATAAGAAAGAAATCTCTCCTGCTCATAAGGACTGTGAACCCACATTCCATTTGCATGAATTTGCACGACATAATGTTTCCTGGGTTTATACCAGAGGATTTTTTTCCTGATCTTGAGCTCCATATCTCACAAATTCTTTTCTAAAAGAAAGAAAGTAGATAGTAACCCACCTTTTTGCAGTAAGCACAGCACTCATCTTTTAATTTTTTTATTCTCTTCCCTCCAGCATCTTAATATCTGAACTCAGATTTTTCAATCTACCTGTAGCAGATACTATATAATGGCATAACATCACTTTTTGAGCTCTGTTATAATTTATCAGCTCACCTAAAATTGGCAGTTTGCAGCTTTTCTACATCTCACAGTAAGCACATAGGTCTGGATTTTAAAGTGTGAGCTAACTTTAGTGTGAACTAATAATAACTAATTAACCCTGTTAAAATTGTTGCTAATCAACTAGTGAAATGTCACAGAAGCAATGTGTAAGCATCTATGTGTATTCAAAATGCAATATATGCTTTATATTTTTATATTTATCTAGCTGATAAATATGAATATAGAAATGTGTTTATATGTATATATATATACACATGTGCATATACGTATACTTATAAATTTTGAATTTCTGAGCCAGTCATTATTCCCAGACTTCTATACTTAATGTCACTCTACATAAGACTGATTTATTTGACATTTTTTTAATGTTTTTTACTCTCTCTCTCTCTGTGTTCATTGGGCCATATTTGTACAAGGTTTTACAAGATAGCAGCTGAGCCAGATAATAGTGGGGGATTCCAAAGCTGAGAAGTACATCGAGATCTTCTGATAAAGGAACATGTAATGTGAAGGAGATGTGAACCACAGAATGTGCAAAATATTGTAATGGTCATTGCCTGCTGTTAGCCTCCTAATTTCCCTCTGTTAAATTAAATCATAAATTATTTTTCTTTCTCTAGAGATGCTTGAGATAGCATCTTGAGGTTACTCTGAACTTTCAAGGGACTGGCTCCTCCTGCTCTAATTTGACCATGAATCTCTTTGCCATCAGAAGACGAATCATTGATTGATTCTTTCAGAATATAGACTGAAGAGATGTAAAATTTTGTATTTAGTAGACTGTCTCCTGACAGGTTCAGTTAGGTAGGTTAAAAGGTCCAATTCTTATGAAGATTTTCATGAAAACAATATAAAAATTGTCCCAATAATTAATGATTGTAAGATCTCTTTTCTAGTCCTGTGAGAGGAATATCATGAAAAATGCACCAAGTCTTCCTACACAGCAATCTACTTCCTATGTACCTGTCATCACAACTGCTTTAAGTCTGAAGGTAAAACTACAGAAATTGCTAAGGAACTGTATTGATATATGGCTTTTGCCATCCTGCATGAAGTCCAGAGGACAGATCTTCCCATTAAGTTCAACTGCTCACAGAAAGCAATTTTGGATTAAAAAAAAACCCAAAAGTTCATGAGAAAAAAATAGTTGTAAGTTTTCAACAGAAGTTTATTTTCTCTTCTGCATCTATCTGTAGTATTTCCCATCTGAGACTTAGAAGGGTCAAGATCTTTGAGCTCTCTTGTCTGAAAGAATTTAAGAGGTCTTGTAATATTGGCACCTATAAGCTTTAGGATGTGGTACAATATTTCCTAGGGTGCTGTTCTTTGCTGCTCTTTCATGAGTCACATTACCATATGGATCAGCCCTTGGTGGCAGTCTGTGTCTCCATGGTACTTCTATTCTAAGGGAATGATTACTTTGAATTATTCCAGCTTCCGTTTTATTGGAACTCTTGATCAAAAGTCAAGGTTATTCTTCCATACTGACAGTATGAAGATTCCTGATCTTCCTTTCCATCCTGGAGAGCATACTCTGGGGTGTACAACTTAAAAAGCATCTTGACGGATAGGGGAAGATTTGTAGTAGTAGAAAAACAGACTTTGTTTTCAAAAATGACTATTTTTTAGCACTACATTGAAAAGATACTGGCACACTGATATATAAGCAATAAGACTGCAATCTAGCTGAAGAAGGAGCAAAAAAATTCAAGCATTTGAAATTAAAAGTACTGGTTTTTATTGGTTTTTATTTATAAATGTCAACCTCACAGAGAGGAAAAAGAATCATTGGAGGAACTTGTCTAGAGAATGAGTCCAAATTTTTCTTCTTTTTTTAATATTTTTTAAGACATATCTATTTCAAAACATTAATTTTGAGAATTTCTGTGGTTCATGTTACACTGGAGTTATAGTAGATGACTGGGATGGTAATTCCTTATTTATCACTTCTAAATATACCTGAAGATGTTTAAAAATGCCTTCTATAATTTTGACTTTTACGTTGTCTGTTGGGAATAATATGGCAGCTATTCATTTGCTGAATGCTGGCTAAAAACAGTAAAGGTAAAACTTTCACAAATGATCCTTCATTAGGAGCACTTATGACAGCTTGATTTATTGATATACCTTAGGGTATGTAGTCTGTTTAGCTGCTTGACTTTTACATACCATCTTTTTACTCACAGGATCTCTGAAATTTGCCTTTACACATTTTCTCTTCTCCAGTCAACTGCATACAAGGTACCTGATTTATTCTCTGTGACAATCCTAGTACTAACATTGCCATGTCTAACCATATAAAAGAGATTCTGACATTTAGACATAAAGTAAGTGGCCACTAATGTTACCAAAAATTTTAGTAATTCATTTTTATTTTCCCTATATTTTAGTCCTAAATTTTCCAGCACCAAGAGAGAGTTTGCTATCTTTACTCTTCTGGCAGTTTCCTTGGAGAGATTCTAAACTTGATCTGACAGGCCAAGTTGTTCAAGGCTGATCCTGCTTTTTGCAGACAATTGTACATGATCTACAGGGGTCCCTTCCAACCTGAATCATTATGAAACAGTTTTATGGAAGAGAAAGGAAAAATTTCTTAACGAAAGTCAGACTCCAGTTCCAAGCTTAAATTAAAGTTAACTTGCTGTAGGCTGGAT
Organism: Molothrus ater; assembly: GCF_012460135.2. Lineage (NCBI taxonomy): Eukaryota > Metazoa > Chordata > Aves > Passeriformes > Icteridae > Molothrus > Molothrus ater. The sequence goes on along the minus strand of NC_050479.2, from coordinate 77,076,491 downwards.
ACCTGCGACTCAAATTTGGCCATCCACACCTACTGTCCTCCGAACAATGCAAGATATCTTGTTGTTGCATTAGACATGAGCATTAAACAACATAACATAGAATTGACTTGAACTGCTGATAGCTGTGTACAGACGTGCAGTGGTATGGAAGGTGGTGACGCAGGCAAGGGAAGCTGGAGCCATGAAGCCATGTCTCTGCACAAAGCTCTTCTGCATTTGCAGTTTCAAGGGTGGACAAAACCCAGCATTGCTGTGTTCTGCTGTTTCACACTGTGAAGAGCAGCATCTCCTAAACTGGTTTCTTCTGCAGTGCTAATGCTGATAACTTTCCATACCCACAAACATTAAGTGCTGGTCTCAATGCTCTTTCAGTGGAAAGAGTTCAATGCCCAGAAATTATTTAGACAAAAATGTAATAAAATAAGTGTGTGACTCACAGCTTGATTTTTGAGGAGATTATATCAATAAAATTCTTGCTGATGTAAATGAGAGAAAAAATTAGGCTTACAAAGATAGTGTCTTCCTGCCTCTGAGAGGGGCCACATAGTGATTAGATTAAATAATTTGTCTGATAAAAGTGAAATTTGTTGCCAGGGTGTGTTGAATGTCACAACTGTCCCCTGAGATCCTTGTATTTGTCAACATCACAGGATGCCCATTTACCCATGGAGAGGTTCATGATTTTCACATTAAGAGATTCTGACTGACTATGTCACAGTACCTAAATTGCAGTCTTTTTTGTTAACATTGAGGCAAGGAATTACTTCTTTTTCATTATTTCAATACTAATTTCAAAATATTTGAAAGGCTCTTTAAATATAATTATTTATATGGTAATATGGCAATGTTTAAGAGATTAAAATTAAGGGCTTGGACACTTAGCAGATAACAGTGAGATCTATGTATTCGATGAAAGGACAAATTGATATTTTGTCCACTTTCAGGCCCACCAGTAAAGACATTAGGAAGCTCAGGAGAATTCAGGAGAATCCACCAAGTGGTGATGGCTGGAGCTCTTGCCACCTGACCAGAACGTGGGGGAGTTGGGTTTTTTCATCCTGGAGCAGAGATGGGACCTAGCAGTATTTTCCCAGTGCCTACCAGGTGGTTCACAACACTTTTCAAAGTGGTGATTACCAGGAAGAAAAGAGAAAACAGGCAAAAACTGGAGTGAAAAATCATGCGAACAAACATTTTCTCTATGAGGACAGCTATGCAGTAGCACAGGTTCCCCAGAGTTTGTGCAGTATCTGTCCTTGGAGATTTTCAACACCCAACTAGATGAAGCTCCAAGCAACCTGGTCTAACACTCGGGATGACCTTACTCAAACAGGGAATGTGATCAGGGACCTTCTGAGCCCACTCCACTCTGAATTATTCTCTCATCCTTTGATTTTTCTGACTTCCATATTCTGTGTGTCCCTCCTTCTGCTAAATAAATGTGACTGTGGTATTGCAAGAAGTATCACATCTCTATTGCTAAACTTAAGTGAAATATACTTCAGGGTAGGGCTGTGAAGAGCAATATTTTCAGTTTATTCAGAAGACAAACAAAGACATGTATTTTCATTTTCTGCAAGATAGGCAGAAAGCACTTTGACACCAATTTGGATTACACAGAGAAGCTGGAATAAAGAAACCAGCTCTTCTGTGTATTGAATTAAATATAGAAAATACATTTAAGGGTGGCTTGAGACCTTCACTGTAAGAATAACATAAAATAGAACATTAATCACCTAGCTTCAGATTTTTGAACTTATTGTTGGGAGAGGAGTTACTGTTAGTTTAGGAGTTTCAGCAACTGATGTTTGTTTAGGGGAGAAAGTCAAAATAAAGAGTTAGTACAGTAAGAGATTTTTTCCCCCAGTCCTGTGAGCTTGCTGATATGACAGAATATCTAAATGACAAACTGTCTCTTCAGGTTTTAAAAATTTGGCTGAATGTATAGTTAAGGGATAGAAGACATAAAGTATCCTCAAGAAATATCAGCTTTAGTTTTAAAATACTGAGTTTACATGTGCCCTGAAAAGAAAAATCTGAAAGACAGATTTTTAAACTTAGAGGAAAGAGACATCTACACAGGGTCATCTGGTCCTGTGGCACTGTGGCATTTGAAGGTCAAATTGCAATGAAAGCTCTGGCTCCATTGGTCACAATTCCTTACAGGGGGACAAAAGATGTAAGCAGATCTGTTTCTCCATCTGTGATTTGCTGCAAACGTACTTCTTACTAATGGAGATGTTGAAGGACATCCAGTCTCAAGCAAAAAGCATCCAAGTTCTCCCTGATTTTCCCCATCTACCTTGATGCAGACAAACCTTGATGCAGACAAACCTTCTACCTTGATGTCTGTCACAAGGGAGAGCATGTTCTTCCCTGCTTAGCACCTGACCATCATTTCTACAAATCATCTGAATTGTAATATATAGATCTATGTCTTGCACCTGCCATCCTTCCCTTATTAAACTACAGATTCATGTCCCAGGATTTATGGGATTAAAGAACATACAGAAAAACATAGAAATATTATTTGTCTACTGCACTTGTTCTTTCAGAAATTAATTACATTAAAAATTGCAAAGGAATTGCAAATTTCCCCCTTTTAATACTGTTTTTATGCTGTGACCAGTAGGCATATTTTTTGGAAATATTGCATATTGTAATGTAAGTGTAGGCAAATTTCTTTGCTTTAAGATAGAGTAGGGAGAAAATGGTAATTATTTTAGCCCACTGTAGTGAAATGGCTTTTCAAATTTGTATTTGTATACTAAGCACAAGATTATGATTCCACTTACAGCAGATGTCCTGCTCCTCATTCTTGAGAGGAATGTTCTGCATTATTTTTTCTGAGCTACAGCTGAAAATTTTCTCTTGGGTCAGAAGACATACTAAGCTTGACCTTCCATGTCCCGCTAAGCAATTTGAGTCCATATATAGGCGAGAATTAATCTGTAGAACACTTACTTTTGGGAGAGTCTTATGAAAGCTTTTGCAATCAGATGCCACATAAAAAAAATCATGTTGCACAAGCAAATGAAAAAGAACCTAGTTTCAGAATCAGTCTGAATGACAGTCTCTGAAAGGTTTTTTGGCTATATGTTTTCTGAATGACAAGTCATCATTCCAGAGTAAATATATGTGCCTACCACAAATGCACTGGAAGAGTACCAGAAAGCTTTTCAGAATGCTTGCAAAAGTTTTATGCATTTTTTTTGTCATTGATATAATTGACTAGTGTAGACCCTCAGTGTGAAACAACCTTGGAATATATTCTCAGATGCATAAGTACATATATCCTTGAATAAATCACATTTTGCCTTCTCTTATTTACACAAGAACATAAAAAACAAGGACACAGTAAAGTCTGTGAAGCTGCCCTGGGACTTTTTAACCTGAGATACATTAAGGTGAATGCTTAGGATGATGCTAGCTAAGAAATAGACACTTACTTGCCTTTACCAAAATCTATTCAAATGTTTAAACTTTTTTTTTCTTATATTACACTTCATGAAAGATTACTTAAGTTAATGATTCTGGAAATTACATTTTACATTATATAAGAAAAAGGCCAGACAGGAGCTATTTAATCAAAAAGATATTGAGCAGTCTGCTGGAGGTAAACAGAATTTTTATTGCCCTCATCACCAAAGTATTTGACGTGCCTCCTCTACAGGCATTGTGCCATGAGCATCTGTGCCAGCTCTACTGAAAGGCAGTGTCTATAAGATCTAACACGACTGACCAGTGTTTGCCTACAAAATGCTTCAGGAAATGACAAGTCTTCTGGAGAAATTCACTGCAGTAATACAAGAAGACAAAATGACACTTCAAAAAAACTGTAAAGAAAATAAAAGTGTAATTACATTTTTTTTTCCAGTAATCCCGGTGACCAGGAACACAGCCATTCCATTAACTAGAAAACAAAGAACCCAAATAAAGTGGGGGATAAACAAAAGTATTATCAAACTAATGAAAAAATTGTCATAAAAGGGTAGTAGTTTGTTGTAGGGTTTAACCCTATTTTTGTTGTAGTAAAATTAATATTTTTCAAGGTAAACTTATTTTGAAAGAACTCATTTCTGTTCTTCTATGAGATTTCACCGTATTATTTTAATTTCCATTATCATATTATTTTACCTTGTGTCTGTTTTTTTTGCCATTGGCCTCTTGAGTCTGCTATTTGGGCAGGGCTGTGTGTGTGTGTGTATATTTTTTTACAATATTTATTTTCAAACTTCAGAACATTGGTTTGTGCTGTCTCTCAGAAATTGTTATGGCTCACATTGCATCTCCAGCTTGAGTGTTTAGTTCAAATCCTCATAAAAGCTCTAGGCTTTTATTGACCAACAACACATTTTTGCAACACCTCCTCTGACCCACTGAGGATTCCAGGACTGTTGGATAGAAATCAGTGTTTACAGCTTTGCTTGACAAACGTGTTTGGTATTTCTTAAACAGTTTGGGTATTCCTTATCATAATGATTATACCATAGTCCCATTCACCTCTTATTTTGAAAGGATAGAATTGCAGACTGGGGAATTGAAATTATTTTTTTCTAACAGAGCAGCATTGAGAGTATATTTATAGTAGTAGAGATATAAAACTGCCTAACAAGATATTGGGAACTTAAACAATAATGCAGTGCAACCTCTGGTAGTAAATAATAAGATAATTGAGTGAAGTGATGAAACACAAATTGTATCTTTTCACATACAACAGATTTAATATTATTTATTAATGATAGTCATGTACACCAAGCTGCTATTTGTGCAGTTTGATTGTAGATACTAAAATATATGAGTGCATTTTAATTTTCTAGGGTTTGGCAAAAAAACTACTGATCAGATTGTAATTTAATAGAGTATGACTATGGAAAATACTTTGAGAATTTAAGACTAGCTTGTTTCTTCCATCACCTGCACTTACATTAGAAATCATTTTTAGGAAAAAAAAATCAATCCTTCCCCTTCTAATTAGAAAACATTTTTAGCATTTGTACATATATCCCATCATATGCATCTAATAGGTTCCTAGTCAATTCTAACTTAAGAGAATGAAGCACTCAAATAACTTGGAAATGTTTAATAGTTCTGGCATTTAAAAGGAAGGATTTAACAGGTAGAAATACTCAAGCTGAATTTGTGAGGATGAGGAGCAGGTTTACACAATAAGCATCTTTTCTGCAGTCTACTTAAAATCAATAGTTATCCAAAGGCATCGCTTCTCTGACATTACGAGTGTTTCTAAGAGAGGGAGATAGTTTCCTACACTCTTTATAAAGTCAATGCCATAAAGTATATATAACAATATATCTTCCTTATTTTGAAAGTCTTTTGCTTCCACTGGAACTAAAAGCAATAAGTAGAAAATGCTGGCTGATTTTGTACATGCTGGATGAAATCTCTGAGTCATCTTAAGATGCACATTTATTGCAGCATTAAGGTGGTACTAATTCTTTTATCCTCCTTTCTCCAGTAAGTGTCTTCCCAAGGTGCAGTAGATTAGGTTTTCTGAGTATCAATCAGGCTCAGCAAATTGAGCTGGAAGTTTTCCTCTATATGTACATTAATCACCAAACAGGTAGCCAGAAGATGGTGTTCCTCACCTTGTAAAGTTCTTCTAAAAGTCAACGTAAAATCCTTTAAAACATGTAACATTTAGATTTTCTATACAGCATAACAATATGAAACACATTAAGTGTATACAGAAGTTGCTTTAAATTTAGACCTATCATCTTTATTACTCAGGAGCAGTTTCTTAGCATACAATTAATGCCACAATAAGAAAGACTATGAGATTAAGGGCTGAATTTACCTTTATTTAGACATTATTTCAAAACTACTATGCTCATATCTTAATCTCCTATATAGCTTTAAAAAAATTGGTTAGATCACTACTTTACTTATAAGAGTAAGAAACTATTTACTTACAAAGGTCCAACACATCTTAAAAAAATTATATTTGCCTTTTGGTACTTTCCTGATATATATATGAGAGGAATCCTTTACCATCTTCTACTTAGTTTTATCGAGGCACCGTAGGCAAAATAATTATGTTGAGAAAACAATCTGAAGATCAAGGAAATAGTAAATTGCCTCTAAATACACTTTATTCATTCTCCTTTAATGTCAGACTGTCAACACCATAGGCAGCTGCAACTGATCTAATTGTTTTGATTTCCTACTTAATCTGATGCACTACTGGGATGCAATTCATTCATGTCAAGTCGACATCTAAAATAGGTCAAATGAATCAGGCCTTTGAAGTGTCTATTTCTTTGCATTGCCTTGAAAGGAAGACTAGGATAGCTGGCTCAGATATAGCTATAAAGCAACTGTGCTTTTGTGGTAAAATGTAAGAAGGGAAATAACTCCTTCCAATAAAAAAAAATTGGTCAAATAATAGGGACAACAATTTAAGATTATATTTAATTACATTCAAAATAATTTGTGTAAAAGTCAATCTTTAAATAAAGTCTTTTTCAGCATTAACACCAAATTGTTACCTATAAGTATAATCACATATGAACCTCCTCAATTACTAGTCACCATGATATAGTCACTATAGTATTCATTTTAGGTTTGCTTACATTTTATTAAAATTTGGTAGACCATAGATATTTATGATATGACTATCTGAACCAGTAAGTCTAAATACTCTAACATAATGGTTTTACTCATAGCAAACTTAATTGCAGTTAATTTTAATCTAAAATCTATGCTTGTATTGTTAATTGGAAATGTATAATATCCAGTTGTAATTGACTTGGATAAAATTAATGTATACTACCACTGAGGTTATTCTTGTCAATTATTTACAATTACAGTGATAAAAATCCCATTCATATTCTCACAGTGTGAGAATATGTAGAGTGAAACATGTAGAGTGGGTTACAATAAATTAAACGAAATAGTGCATATTAAATTACACTGATAGTATGAATGCTATTCTCCCCAGGTATTTAGGTACCATTTCCTTACATGTCATTCCTTCAAAAAAAATTTCATCAAGCATTATTAAAGTAATAAAACTGCAATAATCTGGTACCATTTTCCTGTGATATCCTACACATCACTGAGAAGCCTTCATATTTCTATTATTTTTATATTTTTTAAGAGTATGTCTTAGTTTACTGTTACTTTTCATGTAAAATTTTTATGCATGGATATTTATATTAGAAATTATATTCCATACTATGGAAAGTATTATGCTCATATTTAAATCACTATACCAACTGAGGCTGAGGGAACCATTTCTAGGATGGAATTTCAAGAATCACATGAAGCTTACTTGTACATCACATAAACTCACTAGGAGACTAATTCAGAAAATAGGATATTGATTCAGAAACTAGCATATTGTCTTTTAAGAAAAAGAAATTGTGGAAAACTCTTTTTATTTTTCTCACCTTTAACTCTGTCAGGTTAGGTTTTTTATGTTTAGGCATTTATTACTAAAAGATGTTTTCTGTAATGCAAATTAATCTCATAACTTTTCTCTAAAGTCTTTCAGATTTATCAACCTCTTTTTATAAGTATGGCATCAGAAAAACACATCATACTTATCTGACAGAGAAGTTTTCAAAGGACCTGATTTTCAGACAGCAAAATCCCAGCAATTTTTGCTGAAAACAACTACCATTCTCACTGGAGCTGGGAAAACAAATTGCTTTTATAACATAAAATGTTGACTTATCTAGAAGCTAACAGGTATGAGTAAGATTTTACCCCTGAAATATTTCAGACACACATATGCAAAATTTCACCTATTATTTTTTTGTTATCTGTATTAGGTCCTTTGTAAATTAATACCACATTCAGAACCAATCCTTTCAGCACATCTGAGGTTACAGATCTATTTGCTCTAATGATCATCTCCCAACACTGCTGCAAAAACTATTGATTTGTAACTACTTAATCCCTAGATTTTGTTTCCCAGATTTTCTTTTTGATATTCATTACTATCTAATTCATTCTTTACATAAATTTGTAATATTAAAATCTGGAGATTCCCCTCCAGAGTCTTCATTTCACAGTCTCCAATTTTTTGGTCTACTTCAGTATAAAATCCAGACTATTTTTTCAACACATTGCCTCTTTTGTTTTCCTGAATTGAATTTTTGTTTTCTGTATGCTGTCTATTCAAGACAGAACCTTGGATTCTTTTCCTGATGGTGTATTTACTCTGTTCTGCCAAAAGCACATCATATATTTAAAATGGCTAGACCCTTTCAGCAAGTTCCCCATATCCTCTTTAATGTCTGACTCTCTCTGAATACCTGTTATAACTCCTTTATGGTACCTTCCTACTAGGCTAGTACTACAGGTCTTATTACTGTGACAGAAGTTTTCCTATTCCATGGAGAATTAATGTATTCAGGGCCCAAATCTTCTCCAGCCTGAAATTTTTTCTCTTTTTTTTTCTTTTTTTTTTTTTAACATCTCAGTGATTGATTTCACCCACACTACACAGTAGCTGTACTGCACCAGTGCTTACATGTGGCAAAGCTTTGTCTAAATATAGGACTGTGATTATGGTCAATCAAGTCTTACAAATGCTGTGTAATTCATTTTTATTAATTAGGAGGAAGTATGGTTTGTTGGTAGGATGCCGAGACCTGTCCTGTTTGCAAGGTCAGTTGGCTTCTCCAGAAATATCTGTCCAGGATTTTTTTGTTTTGGTTTTTTTGTTTTTTTTAAATATTGTACATTACTATGGTTAGGAATAGCTGCAGGATTAGACACCGTGGTCTAGTATTTGATACTCTTGAACATCGTATTGTCAGCAGTCCATATGAGAAGAGAAGCTGTCCTGCTGTCCTGCTGTTCTTCCCCACTGCATTAGAAATTAGAAATTCTTCCCCACTGCATTAGAAATACTAACAAATTACCCATAACTTCAAAATCAACAACCTTACAGCTTTGCTTGAATTTTGTTTCAGTACCAAAAGTCATTAAAAAAAACCTTACAGCTGGGACATACTTGGTAGAAATTGCTCTAGGAAGCTCAGTTAAAAAGAGACACAATTATTAGATTGCTTAAAGTCAATCAGTATTGTGGAGCACCTAACCAACATAGCTCAGGAAATATATTTTAGTTTTATTTCTATTGATCTGTTGGTGATAATATATAATTGTGACAGATGGCAAAGTGGTTAAAAGATCAGAGGAACTGCTGAGAGATTGCTGCCTGATATACATTCCTAAAGCAAAGACTGTGATTACATCTTTGAGGATACTCAAGGGAGTATCTCCTCAAAAAAGGAGAGGGGAGGAGAGGAGAGGAGAGGAGAGGAGAGGAGAGGAGAGGAGAGGAGAGGAGAGGAGAGGAGAGGAGAGGAGAGGAGAGGAGAGGAGAGGAGAGGAGAGGAGAGGAGAGGAGAGGAGAGGAGAGGAGAGGAGAGGAGAGGAGAGGAGAGGAGAGGAGAGGAGAGGAGAGGAGAGGAGAGGAGAGGAGAGGAGACATGCTTCATCTTATGCAAGCTCTCTGACACTAATATGTGCAGAATTAGAAAATAAATGACATAGGGAAATAACATTAGAATGCAAAGAGAGAGGTGGGACAAGTAAATGCCTTTTAGAAAGCATTTGAAACTGCTTTAGCCAAGACTTTATGAAATTATGAAACCTTCTATGAATGTTTATCTTTTCTGATAATAAAAATGAATAAATATTGTGCCATTCATTTGCAACACATTAGATCATTAAAGGAATGCTCAGACCACCTTCACAGGGTTATTAATTAATGTGGTACAGATTACAGATTTAAAAAATCATAGTGTGTAGTTGGTAATTTATAGTTGCTCAGCTGATTGGTGACTATTTATCTTTGATGACTCTTACTTGTAAAATGACATGCTCATATCCTAAACTCTGATTTTCAGTGGCTGATACTGCCCTGATATTAAGCAGAATAACATGCTTCAATGCAAACTGTTTTATCAAAAGCATCACCTAGCATCATATGTAAGAAGCTGCTACCTAGGCAACTCTCTATGTTTGCAAGGTCTTCATTTCCAGCTGAGCTATTCAGCTAAGACCAAGGTCTTCTAGATTTACTCCTTGGATGTGTCCAAGCACTTAGTAATCTTGTCACAATTGACTTGCAGGTCGTGCTGGGCACTACAACTCTTAGAGAAGATCAAATAAATAATTTCTGGGAGATTATGACCTTCTTCTTTTCTTTATGACAAAGCAGAAGTGAAGTATGTAGGCATTTATACACATTAGTCTGCTGAAAAGTTAGTGCAGCAAAATGACCTGTCTAGAGTGGAGTCAGAATTTCATATGTCATGTCTCGTGGAAATGGTGACTAAAAGCCTCCAGCTATTACTGAAACCTGAACAATCATGCCACTCCTCAAACCTTAGATCTGAACAGTGGTTCTCAGATATTTGTCTCAGTTCATGCATATGATGGCATTCTGAAACAAATTATGAAGAATTCAGGGGAGAAAAAATAAAATAGACTAGTGACTGAAACACTATCAAACATCTTACATATTATCTTCATAACAGGGACCCTGGGAGGTCAGGCTTTTCTTTCATTTCCTGCAGATTCTTTGTCTGTATCATGCCAGCAAGATAGTCTCAAATACAGATACTGTGGAAGTTGTAAAGTTTTTAATTTAGATGAGCTCAGTGCCATCACTTCTGAACTTGGGAAAGCTTATTTCCTTTGCCACCATTATATTATTTTAGGAGTAGAATCCATGAACTAAAAGTAATAAATATATACAATAAGTATTTTAGTGTAATTTCTATATAAATTAGCTCAATGAAATACAGAACAAGTTATCTTTAATGACTTGTTCACCCAGATGGTAGGAAAAGGTTTTTTTCTGTGTACTACTGTTACAGTTTCTTGTGAACCACAACACCTACACGGGAATTTTCCAATAAGCTGTATGGAGATTAGTCACTGTCTATTTCATATCACATCATATGATAAGAAACTATACTATGATAGTCATTCTATGTTAAATCTTCCAAAATCCCAACTGGCTGTGGTCTTTAATTACTAATTAAAAGAAGGAAAAGTCACATCCAGCTGAAGAAACTCACAACAAAATGAAAGATTGTTTGCAACATATCCTTGAATGTTTGTAATTAACTTAATTGGAAAAAAGTTACTAAAAGAGAAATCAACAAAAAGGGAAGGAAGACTCATAAGAAGAAAGGAAAAAAAATAGAAAGGTAGAATCATGTGCACAGGATTTATACAGTGTATAAATAGTAGTATACCACTCAGTGTCAGGAACTCCTATGGAAAAGGTTAGAAATACAAATGTGTGTTTCTCAAGATGCAGATAACATTATGTAAAACAATGTGTTTAAAAAAATATATTGCATATATTACTCAAGTGAAAAAATCTGTTTGCTGAGAAGCTCTGCAAGCAGTAATATTTATTGTACCACTTTCCTTTTGTGGTATAATGTTGGAATCTGCATTTGAAAATTTTTCATTTGTCGCTTAAGATTGCTTGCTTATTTGTTTGGTTTTAGTTGTTGCTTCTAAATGACAGAATGAAAGGGTGAAAAATGCTTAACTATAACATGTCCTCTTGATTCAATGTTTTCCCTGGAAATTGCATTTTGCAGTCATGAAAGACAGCTGAGAAGCTAGCTGAAATACTTCATGTGAGAAGAGATGAAACCTGACGGACACAGAATGATTATAACTAATTAATCATAACCATCAGCAACTGTAACCACAAACATCCTAATTATTGTGAACCTAACATGCCAAGTTGAATCATATAGTAACTCTGTAGTTTTCAACATGATCATGTTATTTTATTCTGTATGTAAATATTTCTTCTAAATTCACTTTGATCCAGTACTTCAGGATTATGAATGCAGAAATCCTACTGAATTTCAGGGAGATTTTGGTACCTACGAATTCCCTTTTTTTCTCAAGGCTCGGAGTAGAATTAAGCTTTACTGATGATACTGATGGTATTAATTGATGTTATTGAAATTAGGCTTAACAAAAGGAAAAATTCTTCAGCACTATGAATTTCCTCAACCTTCCTGGGGTATCTCTTAATGCAAATTAGATTATAGAAAAAATAAGTAGTTAGACAAGACAAAACAGTGGAAGAAGCATATCAATTCATAATTTATACAAAATCTGTGTAGGATCACAAGTAGTGAATATTTTAATTGAAATGTAGTATTCTCTTTTAAAATGTATGGCATAGTAAATAGTGAACTAGTCTATTTTTGCATCATAAAGTTTAATTTTTTTTAAATTAATAATAATAATTAATAAATAGAAACCACCCATTTTGGGAAAAAATTTAAAAAGAAAAATAATTGCACTAGATTTAATGCACAATTCTATTAATCAATTTAGGGAATAGTTATATATATTAACAACTGAAATACAGTACAATATAATAATAACAACAAAAAGAATACTTATAATGCTAACAATAGTAATACCAATTGTAATTAAAAAAGAGAAAACAGAAAGTGAAAGGAACAAAACTCCAGAGAGACAAGAGATGCCCAGTGCAGTTATTCACCACCCCCTGACTGCTGCCCAGCCCGTCCCCCAGCAGCGATCGGTGCCTCCCGACCAGCTCTCCCCAGTTCATGCACTGGGCAGGATGCTCTGTGCTACGGAATATCCCTCTGGCCAGTTCGGGTCAGCTGCCCCAGCCATGCTGCCTCCCTGCTTCTTGTGCCCTCCTCGCTGGCAGAGCATGAAGCACTCAAAAGTCCATGATTTCAGATAATCACTGCTCAGCGACAATGAGCACATCAATGTTTTGTCAGCATTATTCACATAAATCCAAAACACAGCACGGCACCAGCTACTAAGAAGAAAATTAACTCTATTTCAGACAAAACCAGGACACTAGGTTAGTTAATTATCTCTCTAATGTATTGTATTATGATAGAATGTATTTGCCACATTTATGGATTCATGACTTCACTGTGATAGGAAATGTAGAAAGCATTAAAAAATGTTTCTACTTACAAGGTAAAACAGCTAGACATAGCCATGACATACAACTAAATGAAGAACAATAAACAGTAAACCAGGTATTTTTAAATTGTTATCATTTATAAAACAATATATAAATAGAAATATGTCATTAAGGACAGAAAAATGTTTGTTTATTTGACTATTTATCTGCCTTTCATAGTGAAAATTTAGTTCAGGGGTAATGAATCAATTGCATATACCTTAAATTTCATGCTGATACATGTACATAAAAAAGTGCTTTGTTTTTGCAAGAACACATCTGTGGAGCACCATTATTCAAAGATCCTTCTTTTTTTTTTTTTCTGAGAAAAAATATCTTGTAATATCTGAGAAAGATTCTGAAGATGCTAGTTTAAATATAAGTACAGTATCTTGTGTGTTCTTTCTCTGTTTTTCACATTTTCAGAGAGGAATCTTTAAACATTCTCCAGAGTTCCTTGTCACCTTTTGTCAGCACTCGCTGAAAAAATCTGTGTATCGACCCCCTTTCCTTAAAACACTTTAATGGCTCTGCAGATGTACACAGAGAGAGGGTTGTTGTCATGCAGACTTGGACTGCTTCATTGTTTTTCTATGCTCTCTCTATTTCTGTTTTTGCATAGTAACTTCTCTGAGAAAAAAAAATAACCTTTTTCACATCATGTCAGTTTGATGATCCATGAAGAATTAAAACCTTTTTGATGATAAATAATAACAGCCCCAATGATAATAAGCATGATACATTCTAAAGTGTTTGACTGTTGCCTGTATTTTGTCACCTAAAAGTCATATGGTAATGTGATTTTTGAAAGTTCAAGATGTATGCTTCTCCCATTATCAATGGTGAGATGATGTTTCTGTGATGGTAGAAATCTTTTTTCCCAAAATTCCTTTCACACTTTTTCTAATGAATAATTTCAGTATTAAAAGTTACACTTAGGTCGAATGAGTGACCCTACTAATACAGCTCTAGTTAATCTGGTATTCCGACAAAATAGGTGTATGTCAATATAAAATAAACTATTAATTTTCTTGGACTGTTGGATATTCTGGGTATTGTGTTTAATTCATCCAATGTAAAACTTTCCTATACAATCACAAATGATATCTTTTCAGTACCTACCTTTCATTCTTCTATAGTTTGTGGGTTATTAAACAGAACATTTATATTTTCCATTGTTTAGAGTGTACAGTCAAACCATGTTTTTGATTTAGGTTATAATGGAATTTTGAAAAACATGTTTTGATGGAATTCTTTTCCCTGTAAATCTTACCTTTTTTAAAGAGCTACAATTCCAGCTCAAGGTCTATTTCTTAGTCCTGTCTTTCAAATCCAAGGAGAGGAAGGCTACCCTCTCTTTGTGACAATGCAATAAATAAGTTTGTCCTTGGCCTGACAGAAGAATCTCTCCTTGTGTAGAGCTATTTTTACCTTATTGGAAAGAATATTGCCTGCTTTATACTTGTCTTCAGGTATCTTCAGGATATGTCTTTAAACATTTTAATACATATCATATTATGTCCATTTTAAACTCCATAATAAATTTGCATATAAAACAGCTTAAACTTAGAGAACTGAGCTGGCAGAGGACATTGTTCTGCACCAATCTAATTTCTACTTTAAAACTAAATTGACTGGTTTAAGTCACTGATAATGAAATACAGAGACTTTTACAGCTTCCATGTTAGGTTACCAAGCAATAATTGCCTACAATAAAAACAAGATCTGTTTTTCATCTTTAATTTGATCCTAATTTCATAGCAGTTACCCCTTGACTGTTGACTGGGTCACAAAAACCTGTTGCCCCCATTAGCTGCAGCAAGCTGATGAGCACAGTGAATCAATGATGCCTCCTGCAGATACCTAAAATGCAAACTGCAGTGAAGGTGACTTGGAAGGCGATTAAGTGCTAAAAACTGATCCAACTTTTGTAAAAGTCCTTCTGTCAATGGCAGAACTTTCCCCCTTTTATTTAAATGTTTATTTTGTTGTTAGACCTTCAAAGGTTTTTTCTTGCTTCAACTGCCTTGAGGTTTTCCTCATTTATTTCTCTTTACTCCTTTCACTTTCTGTGGAAGTGTTTCCTTTTCTACTGAGTCTTTTTAAAACTGATAGTCTTGTGGTGGTGTCATTGTTCCACAATGCATATCAATACATAGGTATATGTGCTGAGAGAAACCCATGATTTAGCTCATTTCCAAAAAATGGGAATAGTCACTGTGGAGAGAGCAGCACTACCTGGCAGCTCCTTTGGATCAGATAGATAAATGGTTTTCCAAAGGTCAACTTTTCTAAAAGACCAAATACTACACTGAGCTAATGTAAATACAATTGCAGTGTAAATTTGACATCCAGAAAGTACTACACCAAAGCCATTGGATTTAATGTCTGGCATCATCAGTAGCTCTGGAATTTCTTTACTATTTCCCTTTTACAGTGGAGACCACTCCTGTCTCACAGGTAATACACTAGTGACACTATATATTTTTTTTTTAATTGAATAATTTCTCAGCAGTGAAGGAAATTTGGTTACTCCTGCCACGCCCTCCATCTAAATGTGTGGTTTGCATATATATTGTTAATAGTAAGTTACACTAGACATGGTGGCTGGCACTTAAATACATTTTTTCAAAGTGGTCAGTGCTGTTTCTTGTGTTAAAAAGTATGGGAGTTATGTAGCTGAACCTCAGGAAATGCTTTGAAAATAACATAGTATATGTTATCATCTTTGCCACTAGCACTGAGATATGAGTAAATTAATCTTTCAGGGAACAAGATGAACACCTATGGAGCATGGAAGGCATTTTCTTATCAATCAGCTATAGACATCATAATAAGATGAAGGACAGACTCATTCTGTGTGGGGTATTCTGACATGTCACACATGTTGCAGGTTTATACTGCAGCAAGAGCAGTGAACCAAAGGCTGGTGTCGCTGTGTGAGAAGTTACAGTTCTCACCTCTAAAGCTGGGTTCTGTCCACCATTTCTTTTATTTTCTACCTCTTTAGAGTTTTAAATGAAAGGTGGCTGTACAAATTTTCTGTAGCTGCCTTTTTTTTTTTCCAGTGTGCATAGATATGAAATGGCTGAGATTTACAGGAAAGTAATTAAATTTTCCATTCATTTGATTTTTCCTTATTGTGTTTATTACTTTAATGTGGGGGAACTGCAAGCATGATCCTTCACCTTTCCTTC
Organism: Molothrus ater; assembly: GCF_012460135.2. Lineage (NCBI taxonomy): Eukaryota > Metazoa > Chordata > Aves > Passeriformes > Icteridae > Molothrus > Molothrus ater. Next base: position 77,060,318 of record NC_050479.2, on the reverse strand, counting down.
CTTTTAAGCTTCTCTACATTTATTTGTTTTAGAACTAAATCCCTTCTTTTGTACCTGCTAATCCTTTTTCTGTCATATGGTAACAAGAAATCCAGTTCAGAACCAATAGATAGCCAAAAAAAGCTGAAATTCAAAGCTCTTTGATACTCTCCTCCTTTAATTTGAAAATAATTGTTTTGAAATAGAAATTTGAGTCATATGTAGTACTTTTATTTTAAAATAAGAAAGAATATCTTTGATTTTCATTTGGTGAAAAAAAAAGTATATTTTTCCATCCCAATGCATATTCAAAGCAGGAAATGGAAGAAAATATATTTAAAGGTTGCTATAACTAATAGAAAATAACATTTAATCACCTGAGGACTTAACTAAGAAAATTTCAATTACAAGATGTTCTCCCATCCACTCTTTTCATGCAGGGATGTACCAGCCCACTATTTTCTGGACACAAAATAATAATTACTTTTCTGCAGAATATGCTGTCAGGTAATATGCATTAGGAGACACTTTTATGAGAAATTACACCAGAATGTATTATAATCCATGGCGTGCTTGTTTTAATATGCAATACAATATTTAAATTTTTAATTATCTATTGACTAGCAAAAGTTTTCAAAGTTTTGCAGCGTAAATTTAATGAAAAAAAAATCTACTGGATCCTACATACCTTTTTTCTATTCAAGCACGATACCTATTGTTGAAATCAAAACACTAACTTATTTTGGCAAATGACAGCACAAATTTTAATGCACTTAAATTTTAAACTACTGCCTGTGCCCAAAACACATTTTAGAAATGTGAAAAAAAATCAACTCAAATTACTTTTGAAAATCATTGGACTTCATTTTTATGCTCTACTAGGTCTGAAACAAGATGAGGAATTTCAGCATCTGATAGAGAAATACCAACTAAATGCAGTTAAGATAGAAATAATTCTGCTCCACCTGTTTAAACTGGTGTTGTCTGGCTCATCCCGGCACTCTGGGCTGTATGCAGAAATTAGGAAGTAGGGCTACAAGTCACTCATTGTCAGTGAGAGAAGCTCCCACTATTCATTGTCAGTGAGAGAAGCTCCCACTATTCATATTTCTGATCCTCCTTTAACGCTTGCTGAAGCTTCTGTATCCTTTTCAAAGATCTCTTGTTGTTGCTCTCTTCACCTTGATCCACATAACATGGAAAATTCTCTAGAATACCCCTGAGAAAACAGAGGTTTTAAACACCATAACTGGCTCTGAGGAATGGATGAAGACACCAGCAGTCTGATGGCAGAACTGAACTCTCATATCTCTTTACTACAGATATAAATGCTAGAGCATTATTATCCACAACAAATATGAATCCATGTTGAGTGTTCTGTGTGGTAAATGGAATAATAGGATCTTCTGGTTGAGAGGCTTTAAATAATCACAATGAACCGTTCATAGCAGTGCCCTGCAACTTTATTCAAAATTTTTATTCCAATAGTGAAATGCCTCTTATTGCCCTGATGGAGGGAAACTTTTGGGGGGAAAACACGTTTACTCACAACTGGTTTGGACTTACAGCATCAGGAAAATCAGAAGATAATTATTTGAAAGAGTAAATATGCTATAGAGTAGCAATGTTCTATAGTTTTAGAACCAATGTGTTGATTTTCCTTTCTGTCATCACCATGTCCTGTGTGCAACGTCCAAGTAGGGTTCTGCAGTATCATCATTCTGGATGTTAGCTGGGGTGCTCCCTCCAGTTTTATTTCTTCTTTTTCACTGTGTATGAATCCCTTCTACCAAGAGACAAAATCAAACAGGAGATATATATATATATATAGTCTGCTGCTTTTTTTTCATACTGTATGCAAGTGCACTAAAAAAGGAATAAAGTGCTGATGCAACATGGAATTTTTTGTAAAGGAAATAAATTTATTTTTCAGGCGCTCCTATTATAGATCAAGGTATGAAAAAAGAACAGCCAGCTTTAAAAAAAGAAATAAAATGGAAGTCACGGTAGCCAAAAAATTTAAAATCTTTGGTATGTAACATTAATGTTCTGTTCTTTTGATAGATCTGGGGAATTTTAGTGGTCGGACAAGAAGTGCTGTATCTGTACGTGAAGGCCAAGGAGTTGTTCTGATGTGCTCCCCTCCACTTCATTCTCCAGGTATAGTAGGCTGCAGCCTGTATTCATGTTCCTCCTTTACAGTTTCCTCATTTTTGGGTGCCCAGGATTTTAGATACAGTATATATTTGATTGTGGAACTTCAAAGATGAGATATCCACCATCCTTCTGACGGTTCTTGGAATACCAAGGACTAATTTAAGCTCACATATTGCAAATGTCAATGAATAACAGCAGAGTTTCTATTAGAAAGTGTCTAATTCCTGGTACAAAACATGAATGTAACAATAGTCTCCATGCCATCAACCGTGAATATGGCTGCCTTGAGGTCACAAAAGATTGCTTATAGTGTTTAGAAGCCTTCAGAAATTGCTCCAAATTCCAATGTCATGATACTTTTGTTGAATATAAATTTTATTTTCTTTTCAGTAGTACAGACATGATTTAGGTTACTTCCTTTCACAGTATAACTTAGTTTCATAAAACTGCATCATTACTAAAAGTCAGAATTACCATAACTTCTATGAAATGCCTGTGGATTCCCACATGAAAACATAGGTATTCCAGAGAGGTTACTTTTTTGCTTTTCAAATTGACGCTCCTGCAAAAATCTGTAGACAGCTGGGTACATCCTTATATTTCCATGCCATACAACACCTGGAGACACCATGCTAGACAGAATAACTTGTTTTTCAGCAGATGCAGTATAGCCTATCCTTTTCTTCTGTGGGAAATGAGGTCTGTACTGAGGGGATTTTTCTACTCCAAATTTTAGGTCTGAAGAAAAGTAACATTGCAGATGGCAGATCTGCAGAAAATAAAGTCTCCTCTGAGTTTCTGTTAGAGAAATGTGTTCAGTATCTATTTATACTGCAAGGATTGTCATTACTGTATTACAGTTATCAATGCCATATCTCTGCTTTTCTCTCTTCTGAGCAGATTGTCTTGTGGTTGCCTCTACAATCTCCTTCTGAGTTTGACACTGCAATCTATATGATGCAATTGAGTACATGATGTTAAGGCTTGATAGTGATAAGTAAACTGAGAGGGAAAAGATGTAGACAGAAAAAGTGAGTGGTGGTTTCAGGAGTGCAGCTGAATTTCATTTCCCCAAACAAGCTGAGATTGAAAAGATAGATGGACATTAATCAAGAGTGAAACTGTCATACACCTTTTAACAGCTACCATTCCACAAAATACACCTTAATGCATCATCAAAATATTTAGAATTTTTTTCCTGAAATTATGCTGCTGAGTTTTATTTAGTCAGATTTTAACACTACTGTTACACAGATATTGCCTTTGATGGTGAAAACCAGTATCTTTCATTTTCATCACTGGGACAGCAAAACTCCTGCTGTGCAAACTACAGTGCTCAGAAACAGCATTCAGTCATTTTAGTTCATATTGTTTGAGTACCAGTAGGCTATGCCAACAGGAAAATTACTTCTAGAAAAATATTTTTATCCTCTGTTGGCATAATTTTTTCACCATTGCTAAGCCAGAAAAGGTTCTACAGAGTGATGAAGTAATCAACAAAAGCTGAAAAATTGCACTGATATGCACATGTAAACACAAGCTCCTATCAATGGGAAGGAGTCTTGGCCTCCCTTCCTTTTGTTTATTACATAATGCAAGTAATTCAGTTCTTCATCCAAAGGGTTGTCAAGCCCTGGAATAGGCTGCTCAGGGAAGTGGTAGAGTCACAATTCCTGGAGGTATTTGAAAAGTGTGTAGATGTGGCTATTAAGGACATGGTTTATTGTGGAACTAGTGCTGGTTTACTGCTTGGACTTAATGATATTAGAGGTCTTTTCCAACCTAAATAAATCTGTGATTCTATCACAGGAAATTTGCTTTAGCTTCTTCTTTGCAACTTACTGGGGACCAGTAAGTTCTTGTGGTACAGTAATAATAATAATGCAAGTGGCATTAATACAATGGCTGGAGTCGTCCTGAAATGGGGAAAGCTACCTCTACAGGCCTGGTGAAGTTTCAAAAATAAATCATTTTACAAAGCACTGGCAATAAAATACAAGACATTAATGAAAGCTGACTGCCAGATCAGAGTCCACTTGTAAAAAATAATTCTGGACAAAACCTGAAATTTCAGAGTGAACTGTATGAATTTAATTCTGACATTAACAACAAATATGAAATGTCCAGGTAAAAAGGTCTTTTGCCATGCAGAGGTACTTCAAGTATTTGTGTGCAGGAACATCTAAAATTTTTTTTAAGTATTCCGTTTTTCAATACTCCATTTTAGTTTCTGTGTCTGATTTGCAAAGGTGGTATTATCTTCTAAATAGCCCTAAGAAATTTTGAACAATGAAATCACCCAGAAGACAAACTTTCAAGTGGATCCTAAGATGTTATAGTGGACACATCTAATCTAAAGACTATTCAGAGCATGTTTGCAATGTGTGAACATCTCAAATTAACAAGACCATGAGTTATGGGAGTGTTTTTGATGATAGAGAATTTTTTGTGGATGAACACTGCAAGCTTTGCCATATTGACTTGTTCACATTGATCAGCACCTTTAGAAATAATTTTCAATTACTTATCACAGGAGATAAATCCATGATACAATATCAAGCCTAATAATTCTCCACAACCTCGTAAGCAATTTGTCCTTCAACAGAATCCCATTCCTCAATCTCTCCAGTCAATAGCTGCATATGAGCTTGCCCAAGAACTTCAGCTTGAGCACTTTTAGACACTGCGGGAAAAGAAAGATAACCTAGCAAAAGAATACTGTATTGAGAGAGATATAGTTTTATTAACATGTTTTCAAATGGAAGATAAAGTAAATACTTTTGATTAAATAGTACCTACATTCTATTCTTACAGAATACAATTTTAGAAAAAAAGTCTGAAAGCCTTTACAAAGCATCACTGACTGAAAAAAAGTACTACCCTAATTTCTTTTGACAAGATTTTAATCAGAGAGGCAGTTTCACATGCATATAGATTTGATTTCTGTTTATTTATGCTGTGATATATTATCAAGAGGTAATGCATTAAACATACAAACACACACAAACTTGTGATGTATTTATATTATTCATATAGGCTTTCATTAGTTTGTTGTCCAAATATTTTACAGGGAAAACGTGGGGGAATGTGGGGTGGCAAGCACACCTGAAATAGATTCTAAATGCTGCCATGCAGATTCAGATGAGAGAATTATCTCTTCAGTTTAATAAATGAGTTTTTTGAGTTATTGTCATCTTTGCTGAGTAATAGCAAGGCAACGAAACTAAGGGAGACTTTTTGGAGAGACATTATCCACTCCTTCAAAATGGGGAAGGAAAATATTTTCAATGATAAGATTTTTCTGCCGATTCTTTACGTCAAACAGCCGCCAAGAGATTGTCACCTCCTGCTTTTCCTGGACCATTGCTCATAAAAAATGCTGCCTCTTTCTTCCTTGGGAGTGCTGTATCATTTTGATGTGCCTACTCCAGAAGCTTTCCCACTAGCACTGTTTTTGTTGCTAATCCTTAATTTGTCCCCTGTGAAATATATTAAATGTGGATAACTTGATCATTCATAAACATAACAATTTATCTTTTATTTTTCTTCCATAAACACAATATCTGATTCTTCCCAATTATTTCTTTTCTCCAAGAGGCATTTCCTAGTCAGTTAACTCTTAGTTGTCCTTGCTAAGCAAGAGTTACATTAGTTATTGACTGCTTAAATAACAAGCTTTGTTTGATGTTTCTGATTTAAAATGCCTCTACTGCTTTCTTTCCACAAACAGGATTATGGTTTTTCATTGTGGTATTCTAAATGATGTAAATATAGGGTTTTATTCAGCCATTTAATCATCTTAATTACAAGGTTTACCATAGCAAGATTAAAAATGAATGGAAGTTTTCATCCAGATTTACATGTTTCCCTCAGAATTAATACTTTCAGCTGAGCTTTTTAAGGCTCTTATTCAAGGCTTTCAGTATGAGCTTAATGGAGAATGACGATTCCCATTGTTAGAATGAGTAGAGCTCTGATGCACACAGGGGAAGGCAGATGTGTGCTCCATCCTGCCTCAGAGGGATGCTGCCGTCTGGAGGGAGCTCTGCTATATAATCTATCTGCAGCATGTGACATCTGTACAGATGTTAAACTCTAACTTTTTTTTTAATCTCTTTCTAAAGGGTAAAGCTGATCTTACAAAGTTTGGAAACTGTGCTGTAGGCTGCATCTTTTATACCTCCCCTTCACTGTTATAAAACTGTACTTTTCATAAGAAAAGTTTCATCAAAGGTGATTAGTGCCATGGGGATCACAGTCCTTCCCATCCTTGTCTGGATGTCTGCATACTGTGCTGCTAAACAGACAAGCCGCTAAAAAATTCTGCTCCTGTGCACTAGAAACTTTTGTCCTGTTCTTCTGTTGCCTGCACAGTTTTCTTGGTCCTCATATTAATTGGAGAAACTCACACAAGATAAAGTTTCTTTAAGTCATTCTAAGCTCCTATTTATGGCATACTTCAGACATATTTGGACATCCACCTTGGAAGTAAACACAAACCTATCACTTCTTACTGTTCAGGGTCTGCTAAAGGAACATGAAAGCTGCATTTGCGTTAAATCTGAAGTTCTGGATTGCAGCTTCACTACTGGTTGGAAACCAAGTCCAACTGAAGTGAAACATAGCCTTAGAACTCCCCTGGTTTGAACACAGCACAAATTATATATAAACATAATAAGACAGGCTGTAAATCACCTAATTCAGGTAGAGGATGGTTAGTAAATTTCTCCAGGCAAATTAGTTATGATGATAAGATGGTTATATTTGGGCTGGACTGCTCTTAGTGTGCTCATTACCTTGTTTACAGGCAATTGGCTCAGGTAGCTACATGCAGGACACAGCAAATTCTGTTCTGAAGGGGCCCATGCACCCTCTGGATCTCAATTTACTAAGCTGATTTTGGGAATACAATTCTCAGATGTCTGTCTATATGTAGCTGAAGGTCGCAAGGTTTTTTAACGTTGTGTTGTTATTTTAAAATTAAGTCCCAGGATCCAGACACCCAAGAGTGGCATTTCAGTCCACAACATCAGAAACCTTCTGTCCTATATGTAAATCTAGCTATTACCAGCTTCTTCAAAATCACAGGAAGCCTTCAATATCTTAGATTTCTGATGCTCCAGCCCTCTCTAGGCATGAGTGGATGCACTTCATCATGTAACCTGTCAGTAGAGGCGAGGTTTCTTCCTGACCATGGCTTATACTGTATTAAACAATATTATGCATTAAGCAGTAAAGTAACATCCAGATTCATTTCTACTGTATGGTTGGTTTTTTTTTTTTTTCAAATCTGAATTTTCAAATCATCTTTAGTGTAGAAAGCTAAATAATTTGCTTCCAGGAGACGTCAGTATGCTGGTGAAAGTGGTTTCTATCCTTTTGCCTTGAGACCAAGGCAGAATTGCTTTGCTGGCACTTATCAAAGCACTAGAAACTCACAGTTTACCAAAACAGCTGGACAGGGCATGCGTCTAACCATGACTCTCCCATAAGCTAAACAGAACTTATTAATCACTCAGTACCTTCTCTTAGATTGTAGAAGTCAATAAGTATGAAGCTGATGTTGGCAAGTTGAACATTTCACATTCACTGTAGACAATTATCATATCTTCCTAACTGCTAGACTTGCTGAGCAGGTGGAACTGTTGAATGCTCCAGTATACTTCCTCTTCTACTAACAAAACTGAGGTTGAGAGGAACACTGATGTTTGAGGGTTGGGGGTTTTTGTTGTTGTTATTGTTTCTTTGCCTTAAAATCTTATATTCCTGTTAAAATGGAAGCCAAATCCTAGTCTCCTAGACTTCAGCAGCTGTTGAACTGCACTAAGGGGATCTATATGGACACTACAGAATACTCAGTTCTGGTTTGTTTTTCTCATAATTGCATGCCATAGTCTGTTCTGCACTTGTTGTGATTCCTAGTAGGAGCCTAGTGCTGGGAATCAGAAATAGGCCACTTAAGTAACAATAGTAGAAAATAATTTCTTACTACACAGGATGGAAAGGCTTATTTAATAAACACTTATTATGTCACATAGAATACAAGATGAAAACTTTCTCATCTCTACTTTGCACGTCTATAACTTATAAATTATCTAGGCAGAATATTTTAAAACCTCAGAGAGTTCTGTGTACCAGACTAACGAGTTAGATCATGATTTGAAGGGTTCCTGAATTTGCCTCTTAGACTTTATTATCATCTTGTGATGATTTGTCTTCTATGGATATCTTGAATAAACCTTAAATTTTGCTTTTCAGTAATGGGAGAATAAAAAGCATTAGAGGACAGGTTTAGAGTATCTTAACCTTTATTTTCCTGTCCTAATTCTGTGTTAACTTCACCTAATTCTATGTTAACTTCATAGGGTCATCTTATCTCTTCACACATCACATATTTGCTTGGAAGCATTATAAAGGTGTTTGACTCTTGCATCGTCTACTTTGTCACTTTTACTAGACTGCTTTTGAAGCTTTCATATCTAGTAATGATAATTCACATGCGTGTTATCATTAAATAGAATGTCCATGGCCCCTGACATTGCTCAGCATAGGAGTCTGTGTTCTTTATTTGTGCAACTGATTGATGACCATGCATGTAGATTTCATTATGGAATGAAAAAATGCAATTAACTTTTTTTTCTTCTATGGTCTTTTCATTACTCAATACATGACCAGTAATTTTGCTGCTGACTTCCCTGAAGCACATTTTAAGGTTTCCTTCCTCAGTCTTCTTGAAGACATTCATCTGAGGATATGAAATTTAAGAGTTTGGGGATTAGAAAATTTTCTCTAGGGCAGCATTTTAACAAGCTGTATTTGCCAGAGTGGAGTTACTTCCAGTCTGTTGACAATGTGTTGTTATTAGATTTTAATTGCATTTTAATGATTGCACGTTCCCCAAATTCTAGACAATGTCTGTATAGTAGGTGTATGGATAAATAAGTCTAGATTTTCTCTCATTTTTTGTTTGGTTGGGTTTCTTGTGTTGTTGATGTTGGAGTTTTGGTGAGTTTTTCTGGGTTTTGGATTTTTTTTGTTGGTTGGTTGGTTGGTTGGTTGGTTGGTTGGTTGGTTGGTTGGGATTTTTGTAATTTAAAATGTCGTAAAGGACCAAAAATACATTACTGGTCCAACTGTAGTAAATTCTTCCAAGGAACTTGTAAGTATTAAAAAAACCCACAAAAACAAAAACAGAAAAAAACCCACAAAATTTTTCAGATATTACTACTGTTGAAAAATCTTCCTCACCCTCTCAAAAATCCTAGTAATTCTTTCAAATAATACACTAACTTACAGTAGAAACTGCAAGTTACATGTCCCTACACCCATGACACGAGATGTTTGTCCCCTCAGGGACTATGAAACGTAGTGAGAAGAAGATGGTTGACCTTGCCCAATTAAGACAGCACACAACAATGGATGATGGGGGCAGCCCTGACAGGGCTCTGCTTAAGGGATGTGTGCTGTAGTTTCACAGCCACAGTATTGTCTACATATATTACCCCAGCTGACAGCTCAGGAGAAACAAAGTGAAAGGAGATACCAAGAAAAGAGGGAGAAGCATGAGATTAATTAATTTTAAAAATATGTGGAGTGAGTTGGCCCTCAGGCTCATGCACTATTGCCTCTCAGGCACCAGCTGTACATGACTATTTGTCTACAGCCTGACAAATAGGACAATGATGAAAAGTTTCTGTAGTGGGCAAGCTCCTCTTCCCTCAAGACAAGTTACTAGCCTGTTACTGATATGTCCCAACCAATTAGGCATAGCTAGCAGAAACCTCTTAGTTTAGGGGTTAAACTAGACAGCATTGTCCTGCCAGGTTTAACAGAAATGGATGCTCAGGGTATCACATCCAATTTTTCTCAGCTTGTGTTGGAAAGTACCGACTAAAGTGTTGCACAAATGCTTTCTGTGGCAATGGTTACACAATTTGTAAAACAGCAGCAGCCCAAGGTTCACAGATTTAAGACTGATGTCACATACAGCAGTTACCAACTCGGAGGTGCAGGGCTCTCCCAGAACTGACCCGCTCATATTAACCTTCCCATTAGAATCCGTCCACTGTTTAGATCCAATGTTTTACTAAGCTGATGCCTGGAAAAATACTATTTCACTAACATGTCAGCTAGATAAATATCAGAAGGCCCATTTTGTTTAAGTTAGAAAATTCCTAATTAATTCTAATTACATCTCCATATCACAGAAAAGTATAGAGTGAGAATGCACACATTAATCTGTGCAACTAAGGAGAAGAAGCCAGAAATACAATGCTGATCAGAAAGCTGAAACAAGAGGAAACAGAAGGAGAAAGGAATGAAAAATTATCTATTTCTAAGGTTCTGGATTCTAGCTTTTTATCTCCAAGACCATTGTGATGAAATCTTAAAGGGTGTAAAAAAACCAGGATGAAAACAGGAGAGTTTTCAGAAAATGCAATTCTCCCCACACTAGGCATAATTAGCTGAATTCAATGGTGATTCTGGTAGAGAAGACTACTACAAAAGTTAGGAGATCAGTTTTGGTTCAGAGGCAGAAGGCTTTGGACAGAACTGATCTGAGTTCTGCCCGATTCCATTAATAAGTTTCTCTATATAATAAAGTCACTTATTCCTTAAGTATGAAAGTGAACTTACAACCATTGGAGGTGATTCAAAGCTTAATGAGACATAGATTTTCATAAAGCCCAATTTAATCAGTTCAGGAAGATTGTTCGAAATAAATTTAGTGGTATGAATGGTTGGGATATCTTGTTTGCCTTTTTCTTTTTCAAAGGGAAAACTAGAAACTGTTTAGAAATACATATATATATACATATATGGATGTATTATGGTGTTTTTTCCTATACTATAAAATTATAACTGTCATGAAGGCAGCTATAATTTAACATTAAATATGTTAAAGGCAATTGCTTGGATTTTTCAAGGAGAAAATGACTGGATAGGTATAAACATAATAATGTAACAGTTCAGACAGCAATCTGATTATAAGCAGATCTGAATCACTGCACCACAGCACATGTACATTCTATATCTTCTAACAACAAATTATGTTTTCCAGAGCAGTAGTAGTGAAAAGGTGACTTTTTATGACCAAAATGCCATCATTTTAACTATTTAATAATTAATATCACACTTAATTCTGATAATTTGATTACCCATTCTATCTCCCATGTTCTTATGCTCTGTTTCAATACTGTTAAAATCATTGTAATGACTTTTTTAGCCAGTTGATACAGTTCCTGTTGTTTTGATGCTGCTGCCCCAGAGTGGAGAACCTGCAACAAGAAAATTTTACTTAATTTATAAGTTTATTGAAGCAATAAAGTTTATTGAAGTAATTTGCATGCTACTTTTCCTCTTTCAATAAGTGAGAAAATGTCCTATAGGAGACTGCAGGGATAAAAATTCAGGAGTAGGAAAAGAGAATGAAAAGAAGGATGTAGGTAATACTGATAAAGTATTTTACAGCTTGGCTTTTCCTGAAGAACCACAAAGTCCTTTAGGAGTTTAGCAAGCTAGTTTCAATCCTGAAGAGTCTATTTTCACCTCTATCAAATGCAAGAAGAAAGAAGCAATACATATTTTCCAGAGGATAACAGTGGATGATCTATAAAGAAAACATCAAAGAAAGACTAAAATTGCACTGATTTACAATCCAGATCTCATGACTTTACAAGATCCAGATCTTTTGTTGCCAAGAATCAGAAGGAAAACTTTCCAGATAATATTAAAATTGATAACAAAAATGGCAGTTTTTAAATTAAAGCTTTCAGGTGCACAAAATATACTTATGTGCACACACAGAATTGAATTTTCCCAGTTTTTGTAAGTTTAACTTATTAGTATATCTGGCAAGTACATCCAAAGGGAGCAAGGCTGTCTTGGTAACCCACCCTTCGACCTGCTCCATTGGGGTTCTTAGCCCTGTATCTTGTAATGTCTCCCAACTGCTGCTGCAAAACAGGATGTTCTTGTTAGAAATTGTTCCCCTTGAAAATAAAATCAAACAGAATTTCAAGAGTGTGGCATAATGTGTGAGAAAGGATAACTACCATTCTAAAGTGTCAGAAAGTGCTACAAGCTATACAGCTATATATTAAAAATCTGAAAGCTACAAATATATGAAAAAGCTAAAAATCTTCAGGCATCATGTCACAATTCTTTCCTACTCCTAAATGAAAATGGATTTCAAAAAACAGAATAAGACTTCTTAAAATTATGTACATAGTCAGCAGAAGAGAGTGACGGACTGCCTGCTGTTTGCATTATTTTATTAATGATATTTCCTTTAGAATAAACAAAAAGAATAGGAGAGTTGGACAAATACCTTCTTCCGTTTGATACCTATATGCAATGGGACACATGCATTTAAAATGTTTCACTTTGCTATTGCTGAGGGTTTGAGGATGGGATACATAATCCTTTGATACTGGTCTAGGCTAAAAATCAGACAATAGAAGTCTGCATATTATGTCTCAATAACAATTATGTGACAAGTAGAAGATAGGTGGAAGCAGTTCATTGGGTTTCCAGCAGTGCAGAACAGTGTGCACAGGGATGCAACAGTGTAATGTCTGTATGTAGAAACAGGTAGGAGTTGCATTCTCAAGACTGTTACACTTTAAATGATTTATTGTTGCTGACGTTATTTGCAGTGATTTATTTGTACAACATGGTTGAACAGCAATATCAGCATTCTGGGGCAATTTGCTAATGTGATATGTTTCTTCCTCTGTCTGCACTTTATTTTTTAATTAAGGTGGAAAAAATCATCTGTCACCATCATTCTTAGTATGTAAAAAATTTCTTTTGAACTATAAAATTGGTTTTATGCTATTCTCTGAGGCATATGTTCCCCAGTTCCATTATGTTCAGAAAAATGTAATGGCCAATCCATTCCTTGGTACATTTAAGACTAGAAAATACATCAAGAAGGAGCTGAGCACTAGATCTTTAACATGTGGGGGATTATGAGATTTACACTGTTATTTTGTTGTTTCGGTTTTTTACATATTTGAAAATCATATTCAGAGGGAAGATGAGAGAATAGCTACCTGTCCCTTATGATCATCGACAAAGGAACTAAGGATTCATTGGCTATAAAGATTTGTGTGTGTCTTTTGACACTTTTATATCTATATTACTTACAGATATAAAAAGAACTGGTGTGAAGAGGAAAAAATATTAGAAATTAGAAGAATTATGTGTTAGTGGAGATATCCATTTGACTATGGCTTGATTCAGGACTGCTGGAAAGTCACTTCCTTTTATTACCTTAGGGTAAGAAATACTATAGGACCAAAGAAGCAGGCCCGAGAAAGATTCATCAATCACATTGTGTTATGCTCATGGTGGAATTCACCAAGCACTGACCTGCAAACAGACCCAGCAAAAGCCTTTACATTTATATTAAAACACTTAATATCAAGAGAATATAAAGCAGAGAGGCAGTGGGCTATGTCTTAAGTTCAGTGTGTACAGTCATGCAAGGGTAACTCTACAGACTCCAAGAACCCACGTTTTGACAGTACAATTCCTATGACAACAACTACATGTATAGACTGGTGAATTCTGTTAAAAAAAGTGTTTTGAAGTATAAACTAGAGGTCTACTTGCCTTTTATTTCCATTTCAATACCCAGAAACCTGAATTTAAATCTTGTTAAAGAAATCTTTCTGCTACTATTAATCCTTCCTGACATTAGGAATGAAGGTGACTGAGGTGTAAAGGGACAAATTTAAATTGCTTCTTTCTTGTAAGAACAAGAAACTGATCTGAAACATATATATAAGCTCCTTGAGAGACTGATACTATTATAACTGAAGTACTACTGAGTATTTGTAGCCAAATTACAGAATTTGCTTTTCAGAGTTTCTTCTGCTGAATAAGGAAAATTACGCATTTTGCCTCTCTCAGCTGAAAAAGAGTTAAGACAGAGTAATATTCTATAAATCTGGATAATCATCATCCAAACATTACTTCTGTTTTATTGTTTTGAAAAATGTCCTAGTTATGCCTTCAAAATGCATTATCTATTAGCATCATTGAAGTAGTCATAAAATGAAATTTCCACGTAAAGCAGTTGTCCCCTTGGGTGCGGGACTCTGGGTTCCCTACAAGTCACAAAGCTCTGGAGTAGGATTTTTCATCATACTCACCACTGCATCAAACTTAGAGGGGAGCAGAGAGTGCTGAAGTAATTATCACCAGTGCCATTCAATTATAGAGAAAATCAAGTGCCATAGCACAATCAGAGAACAAGAGAAACCTAAAGTGTGAATGAAAAAAAAAGAAAAAATCCCTTTAAATTCTGTCAAATGTTTTGCCAGAGAAAATAATTTCCACACATATTCTACACAGTGATGATTTCCTAGCATTAAACAAAATATTCATTATTTTCCAGTGCCACACTTTTCATATGAATGCAATAGTTAGTTTAGCATTACCACAGAATCCTTGTTCATTCAAATTATTAAGAAACAATCAACTTGTAGATTCAACACATTTCCATCATTAAGAAGGTTCTAATAAAAATAAGCTATCTATATCAGAGTTTATCAGTGATGTTTTCTTCATATTTGCCTTTGACAAATCTTATGTTTCCTGTAAATCAGTGATTACAAATGCATAGTTTTCTTTTAATTATTAAAATGGTCAGCAGCAGAGGACAAAGAATTCCACATCTGGTCCTCTTGATCATGCTGTGTCATCAGCTTTTATTCCCTTCAATGCACAGCAAGTTAATTTTGAGGTTATTGTAAATATTTTAGTCAACATGTTCTTTTATAAAATATGAATTTGAATTCTGGACCCATTACAGAAACTTTGCTCTCTTGGTCAATAAAAAGAATTGTAAAACTGGGTTAGTTTGACTAGATACACTTTCTTCCAATGTTGTTAATTATATCTCACTTTTTAAATTAGTTATTAATCAAATCTCATATCACCCATTGAACTATTTCATCTAAGATTGAAACAGATAAATTTTTAATGATGTGTATCATCTTGATTACCTTTTTTAATGATAGACCAAATTTAGTTCTTCTCTTTGGAAATTACTAATCATAGAACCATTTAGATTGGAGAAGACACTTAAGATCATCAAATCCAGCAACACTAAGTGCCATGGCTATATATCCTCTAAATACCTGCAGGGTTTGTGAATTCATCACTTCCCTGGAAATCTTTTTCCAATGTTCCACAACATTTTTAGTGAAGAATTCCTAATATCCAATTAAAATTTCCCCTGGCACAACCTGCGGCCATTTCTTCTTATCATTTCAGCTTTTGCTTGAGGGTAGAGACTGATCCCTACCTGGCTACAATCTCCTTTCAGGTAGTTTTAGAGACTGAGATCTTCCCAAACCTCTCTTTCTTCAGGCTAAACACTCCCAGGCAGTTTCCTCATGGGATTTCTGCTAAACACCCTTCCCCAGCTCCGCTGCCCTTCCCTGGACATGCTCCAGCCCCTCAATGTCTCTCTTGCACTGAGGGACCCAGAACTGAGCACAGCATTGGAGCTGTGGCCTCAGCAGTGCTGGCTACAGGGGGACGGTCACTGCCCTGCTCCTGCTGGCTGTGGATTTTTCATTAGTTTCAACAGTGATTCTCTAGTATTAATTATTTACATTATTTACTTTATTGCTCTTTATCACCTATTTTTTTCCTACTTTTCACAGCAAATTACAATATACAGTGGTATTTGTATTACCTGCTGTAATAAACCATAGAACATCAATTTATATGGAGTATTCAGGAATTTTCTATATAAGTATTCATTTCCATTCCTACCTAAAAAATAGAAGGATATAAATAACAGAGTTGTTGTTTAAAATCCCTTAATTGCTTCAAAAAAATAATTTTCAAAAATTTTATGTAGTTTTTTTCTGCCTTTTGTTGAGAATTTTCTGTTTCCAGCGTTTGTCTTCCTCAAAAAATACTTTCAAATATTATCACAAATTTATTTGTTTCTCCCATCAGGCTCTTCTCCCATAAATTTCTGTCATTTAAATATCTTCTATATTTACATAAAAGAACAATGTATATTGATAAAATGACCTTAAAGTATGTCTAAACATTTCTTTACATGAGAAGGTTGCTGAGAATATATATTAAATTAATTTTATTTTTCGGAGGTGTGTGTGACCTAGACGAAAGAAAGGCATATTTAGCCTTTCCCTGAAAGAGGTTACAATTACTGCAGAACACAGAATGAAAATCAAAAATGATCAGTGTATTGGATAAATGGCTCACAAGGAATAACACTAAATTCAGCAAAATTCAGATTGCTGTACTTATCAAAGATCAAATATACAAAGAGAATAAAAAGGAATAAGTGATTAAATGGCATTTTTCCTTAGAAAAATGCAATTTAAAAAAATAACAGGAGACTTAGTTGAATGGATAATTCAGTAGTAGAATTCTAGGACATCCTAAGAGAGCTGCTACCTGTGGAGTATGAGTGACTCTTCTTCCACTGCTCAGTAGTGTTGATGTCTAACTTTGAGTCCTACCTTATAAGATGTAGAAAAGCAGTGGAGATGAAAACAATAAAAATTAAATAAAAGATTAAAAATCAGCACTTCTGAAGAAAAGTTGAAGAGATTTGGCTGATCCAGCCTTGCAAACAAAAGTTTGATATGCACAAGGGTAATGGTATTCCACTGTAGCTGCAAAAGTTTAATATTGCTTTCCAGTAATGTGTTTTCAGTACTTCCAATATGGTGTTTGTTAAAGGCAATAAACAGTATTAAAAATAATATAGATAAATATTAAAGAAAACTGTCCAATTATCCAATAAAAAAATAGGTTATTGTGAAGATCTAAATTTAGAAATATAAATCACTGAACATTCTTTTAGAGTGTGCTGAGAATATTTGGTCTTGCCTGAGGGCAGAAGAAGGGCCTGGATAATGTGTGGTTTTGATAACAGTATTTTGACACATTCTGGAACAGGTTTCTTTTTTATTATGAGAATCATACCAATGACAATCAAATACATGTGATAATCCAATATCTTTTCAAAGCTGTATTTTTTGTCGTATGCTATGTGGTCTCTTTAAAGAGTGCATGTATGAGAAATACATTTCATCAGTCTTTATATGTTTCAGTGACTGGGTACATTTCATGAATATTAAAGTACAAACGAGACTACATTGTCTGTCTACACTGGTAACAACAATATAATATTTGCATCCTCCAGAACAAGATGAATCCTGACAATATATTTACCTTTTCCAGAATATTTTTAGCTATTAGCTGTGTGAGTGTTTATAAGAAAGAAAATATTTGGAGATTTATCACTGTTATTGAATCTGAAGAAAGACAAACATGTGATTGGTAGAATTGTGTTTCAGATAAGTGAGCAGTAGATGCAAAGCCCCCAGAGAAGGAAATAACCAATTTAATTGCTAACTGATAAATCGACAATATCTGTTTGCTCCATGTAGGTGTGTTACAATGCAACAAATAAATTATGTTCATTAAATATTTTCTTAGAAGATTATTGAGCACTGATAATAAACCATAGGAGCAAAGAGAAATGCACCACAATTATTTATCTGGTTGCAGTGGGAGGATGGAGGATCAACCCATTGTTTTCATTCATTTTAGCTAAAAAGAAGCCTCTTTTCCCTCTTAATGTGAAGTGTTCCCCATTATTAGAGGGTACTGCATATTGCACCCTTATTCTTTGGATAGTGTACTGAATATTGTGAGGCAAAAGTTCAAAGCTGGGCTTAGCATAAAATTAGGCTTTATATTTTCAGAAGAGGAGATGTAGGCCTATATATTTCCTTACAGTTTATTTCATTCAAACAGTATAGTTCTAAATGCTAAGGAAATCCATCTTGAAAATTTCATTGGATATATATATTTCAATATATTTCATATATATATTTAATAATATATTTGAAATTTATATATATATATATTTAATATAATATATAGTAAATGCAGCCTGTAATCTTGAGTGCACTTTTTGCTGTTTTGCTTATCAATTAAAATATAACAATAAAAACTTCTTCAGATTTGCAAAAACTTCTAGATTATCTCAGATTTTGGCTGTCATCAGGCATCAATACCATTTATTCATCAAGTACTGCCATCTTGTGGAATTAGAGCAATCAAAGCAAATTCTGAGTGGATGAAGAGAAATATATTTTTCCAATGGGATCTCCACTGCACAACAAAATGAAGTCTAGAACTGGAATTATTTCTTGTACAAACATTATAACTCCACAGAAGTGCAATTATGGCATGGGTATTTTGCATGCTTTGCCTTTGAATAGGCAAAATTTAGCCATGTTATGGACACTTAGTTTTTCAGTGACCTTAATAGAGTTTATATAACAACCTTCTTGTTATGTCTTCACTTGGACCCAAAATACCACTTAGCTAACAGGACTGCTGAAATGGTTGTCCAGAAACCTCATGTTAAAAGGATGAATGGAGCAATTTTTTAAGAGAAAATCCCTGAAGCAAATCTGTGAAATATTCAGGCAGTAACAAACACAGGAGTGAATATTTGGTGTTATCTGAATGCTTCAGCACAGCTCTCTTTACAATACTTCAGGCATTATTTCATACTGACCCACAGTGACAGAAACACTTTTACATTGCCATAGTACCGACATTTTCTGCATCAGAATATCTCCAAAAGCACTAGGAAAAATGCTGATATGTAAGTATTCCAGCTTCATCCATTATGGGAAGTACATCATGTTGTGACAGTTTAGGAATTAGTGTTGTTTAGTAGAGAAAATAGAACTACAAAAATCATTTAAGAAATTATAGTAAGCAAGATTTCACACTATAAATTAATTCTGTCAGGAAATAGATGAGCTCTTCTTACTACTTCATCACAAAATGACCCAGATTTTGACCTATATAGCCTAGTAAAAAGTGTTTAATAAAATACAGAAACAAATCAGAGATAGGAAGGCTGTATTAGGAAGGCTTTCCAAATCATCTTCAGAAAAAAAGATAAATATTTCCTTAGAGTCATCCTCCTGTAAACAAGGTTAGTTATTCATAAAAGGAACTATCAGTTTTGCAGTTACCAAAATGACTTATATCATTTTTACACCAAGATATTATATATAAGAGAATATAGCAGCAGAAGACTTTTTCAGCCCAACACATATCAATTTACAACTGTTCTACAATACATAATTTCTCCAACTTTTTATTCTCTTTTTCTGTTTGTGTTGATGCAAAGTATCTGTGGAAAACTTTCTTTTATGTTGGCAGACAACTGTAATTTCCAGGAAGGGCTCTGCATCCTCTTTGTCATTTTGTCATTGATGTCATATTAAAAATAAAAAGGTGGGCATAAAAATAAAAAAAAAACCTCAGCACATGGTTGGAAAAGAACTCCAAACTTGTGTAAAATGCAGTGGTTAGTTTTCTCTTTTGTCTTAAACTTATTTTCCCTATTGAAAGCAAATTGTGTACAGCATGGAAAAACCATTTACTAAAGTTTTTCTGAAAAGCAGATGACTTCATAAGGTCCATATCTAAAGTAATTACTTTCTGATTTTAAAGATCTGGTTTTGTTTATTTAGATTTTAGTAGCTCTGACTTTTAGCTTAAAAATTTCTTGAAGGTTAACATTATTTATCTATCAGGCTTGAGATGCACCTCTGGAGTTCAATATCCCATTGAAAAATAATACAGTGACAGTTGTATTTGTGCTTGGCCAAATGATACTGGTTCTAAAATCTTGTAACATAAACCATTATAGGAAAATTCAGGCTTGAAGTTCAGTAAAAACTGCAGTGAACTGTGCACAAATAGAGCTGGTGTCATCCATTTGGTCTTCAGCTTCTTGCTCTGTAATCCTGAAAGTTCACTCAGCAGTTTACCATTTTGTATGAGTAGGATTTCAGACAATTAAATACCTTTCTTCTTGCAGTTTACATGTGCTCCTGTGCTGAACTCTTGTGGGACTTGTGACATGTAACTTCATCCACTGTTTCAGAATATTTTATTGTGCCTGTACAGTATGGATTACACATATTTCTACAGAGAGACAGCTATGTTTTAAATGTTGATTCTCCATTATTGTCTTTTTATTAGTTTGGGGTTTTTTTAATATGTCTTTGCAATGAGTATTGGCTTATGCTAAAAACTGACAGTAGAAAAACAAATCAGCAAAACAAAACAGACGCCCAGGTTTTGTACTTGGCCAGCCTTTGCTAGCAATTTTGTTTTTTACAAACTCTAACTTGTAATTTTGCTGGCAGACAAAGTAGAAACAGTCAGAGTCCAAGAATGTGAACAGCAATGCATGATTCATCTTCTTCTTGGGCTACAAATTTAGAAATGTGAGATATTTGCACAATGGATCAATGTCAAGGTACACCCATTTTCCCTTAATTGCAGTCATTCTGTGAACACCCTTTTGTGAAATCACTTCTGCAAGATCATCCATCTACTTCTGTCAGCTAAAAACTGTGGGGTCCCCAGATCCCAAGCCAGCTGTGGTTGTTTCTGACTGGTCTGCAACATTTTCCTGTGATATTTCCACTGAAACCTATGCATAGTGTATGGACATGACCCTCAAAATTTTATTTAAGAATCTGCTGAACTCATTAACCAGGTTTAACAGGAGAAAAAAAATTCATGAAGTCTCTAAGGGGCTTTTCACCTGCAAAAGAGACCAAGAATTCCAGCTGCATTCCAGATATGAGCATTCAGATGCATTCTTCAGGTATTTTAAAGGGTATTCTTCGGGTTTTGCTTTTTAGAAATGAAAAATAGGAGCAATTCTTTCGATGTCAATGGGCTGACAAGAATCAAGTAAACTGCTAACACTTTCTTCTGGACTTAAGAGTTTGGCTCCTGGCTGGAATACAGATGTTCTAGGTGTGCATTTAAAAAAAAAAAAAAAAAAAAAGGCCTTAACCACAGCTCTGTAGCATAAATGCTTTGAGTTTCAGGTTTGGCAGGAGTTCTGTTACATTTTTTTGTCACAGTACACTATGCCAGTCCACATTCATCCATCACGCCATATTTAACAGCAAAAATAATTAAGAAAGTGACAAAATGACAGTATCCCCCTGGATTCAGCACCGGCAAAGACTAAGTATTTTATTTCCTTAGAGGCACAAAAATTTATTGCCTGAAATCTGTTCTTTAGTATTAATTCTAATTAATAAATGAAGAATTAATGGTAAGTGGTTTTAGGCTATGAATGGAGAAAATTCTCTTCTGTGTGAACTGCCAGTGAACCCACACTGATGACTGTTTTGGATTTGCTTTGAACTACTTTTAAACCAGAGCAATTAGTGAGACTGATTACTTTCCATTTGAATTGGTAACAGGTCTTCCGTTAAAGCCTGTGTATTTTCCTTGAACTTGTGTATTCATCATCATTTTGTAGAATTTTGTACTGCCATGAATAATTTTTTTGCCAGATAAAGCATTATGGAAAAATGTGGTAATAAAATTTTCCAAGACATATTTGGGGCATTATTAGTATTTTGCCTGAAACATAACAGAAGAGGAAGGAAAATCTGAACACTTAGAGAGCTCTCTGACAGCTCTTAATTCCTTAGAGTCCTATGTAGCCACCAGAATTACTAATAAATCTAAAAAAGATTTTAGTAAAAGTCAATGTGTGCAGTTTAAGTCCCCATCTTGAGATTTTGAGGCAGTCTTCCGCTCCTGTCAGCTAAGTATGTTCAGTCCTTTAACACAGCATTTTTACATTGATACCACCAGAGTTTTTTTAGGAGAATTTTCATCTAATTTCAAAATAAGAGTAAACCTCCTAAAAACTGATTCAGAAGATACTGCATCTTATTAGCACTATATGCACTGTTTGCTTATATTGGTTGAAAAAGCAGCCATTGTGCTTCTTTGTTCCTTTCTCACCACAGCATCAGGGGACAGTACAACACAAGGATAGAAAGGACAAATCAGTTGGAATTTCTAATTCTCTCCATATTTTTATAGTCAAAGTGCATGCCTGGTTAAGATGTAATATGTTTTACACTTATACCAGTTCCTCTCCTATCATTAAAAGAAAACCAAACAGCAAAATTTAAATTTTGAGGTGTTTCCTCTCACCCCTTTGACTCTTTTATTTTTGACTAGCTTTATATCAAAAAACCATTTTGACTTCATGGGGATGAAAGTATGAGAAAACCAGACTGACATGCTTGAAATTACTGTCTTCCTGTTGCTGCTGAAGATGAGTAGTCACACAAGAAATTTCGGTCTAAAAGCTTGAAATTTGTTATACCAGTGGAGCAGTTAGCATCTTGGAGCAGTAGTGGGGACTTTACATTCCTGGACTAACTTCAGCTTTTCTCATTTTGAAGCCAGGTTTCTGAAGGCTACAGGAGGGAGATTAGGGAACAAATAACCTTTCATCAGATGTGCCAGTTTAAGTAGTGAGCAATATTTTTTTCAAGTGTGAAGAAAGAATTAAACAATGTAAAATAAGCTCAAAAGGAGAACAACGTGTAAAGTGTACATAGGGTTAAGGCTTTAAAGCAGAGTTGGTGAAACTCCACATGAATAGCAGGATATTCCCTGCAAGGAATATCCTGCTAAATCAGAATCTCATTAACTTTACTGATACTTCTAATTCTGAGGCATAAATGAATCTAGGTTTTTATTAAATCATGATAAAATCTCATACAGAATAATAGGAAATAACTTTTTTTTCCCTCAACAAATTATTAGGAGTATAAAGGGAAAAGTATATAATGTTCAGGTAAATAGAATAGATGATTCATGGGATAAAAATAAGAACCAAGGGAATGGATTTAACTGCTATTTTTAAAAGTCAATGATTTGTTGGTAGTTTTGGTTTAAGAAATTATTCATTGATCATAGGGATTTAAGCTGCATAAAGGAAAAGTTAAGAAATTCTTCAATGAAGCAGATGTAAAAGATAGAACTATAAAGCAGTAATATTGCCAACAAGGTATGTAGAGCAGTTACTACAATCTAGTGACTTTAAAAACAAACATTCAGAATGAAACCTGTTTATACACATACATTTGCAGAAGTCATCCATAGCTCTGCAGGAATCATCTTGATATATTTCCCTGCAAATCTGACCTAGTAGAGAAAATAATTCTTTGGATATTATTATTGGTTTGGCCCAAAAGACTACAAAAGGGATTTATTTAATATCTTATTGCTGTTTTCTGAGTCTGATGAATAAATTAATTATTTCACCTGAACTCATTCTGCCTTCACAAGGAACTTGTGGATTCAACATTTATGCTATTTTCAAATTCCCAAGGGGAGAAAAAAATATCCTCTTGAATTCTAAACCAAACAAATTAAAAGTTTTTAACATCTTTAACTTTTTCTCCCCATAGATTATTGAAATAAAGCTAATGAACATTAATTTAGTGTATCTATTAACATGACACAGTATTTTTTCTGCAATTACTTTATCTCATTTTCTTTCTGTGTTCTTTTAGAGATCATCTATAGCTGGGTATTTAATGAATTCCCATCTTTTGTGGCAGAAGACAGCAGGCGTTTCATCTCTCAGGAGACAGGCAATCTCTACATATCCAAGGTGCAAACATCCGATGTTGGCAGCTACATATGCCTGGTGAAAAACACAGTGACAAACGCCAGAGTTTTGAGTCCTCCTACGCCTCTGACACTGAGAAATGATGGTAAGAAAGCATTGTTTCTGGCTACTATGTGGAAAAAAAACCTAAATGAAAATACTCTAATTAATTTAAGAAACATGATTTTATTATTTTTCAGTATATGCATGCATTTTCCATAGAAAATGGCAAAGGGAAGTTGTTCATGGACTCAATATCTTTTAGAACATCCAGACCTTGTGAGAGTATTTAGATCTGCAAAGGCTGAAGTGCAAACTGACACCTCTTGGTGTATTTTGTTTAGTGCAGTTACTCCACCTTGCTCTTTTGATGTTCTGTCACTGAGAGAAGCACATCTCCTTTATAGGCAATGTCTGTTTCCTTAGGGCTCAGTTCAGTTGCCTCAACCCAGGTGGCTACTGCCACACTGATGTTCTCAGGCACCTGAGATATCCACCGGGGACTGGCAAATGTCACATGGGGCATACAGACCGGCTGCAAGATGCCAGGAGATTATTCATATATTGGTCTCTGTGGTTAAAGACAATACAAAAAAGTTTCCCTAAATACCCTGCCAGCAAAAGGAGGAGAATCTTCATTCTTTTCTGGGTGCAGAATATGCCATAGTGTCAGAGGATGACAAAAAGTCTGAGATAGTGCCTTCTTTGCCTCAATCTTAACACCAAAAGCAGTAGTACTCAAGATACCTAACTCCTAGAGCTGGAAGTTAGGGATGAGGATCTGAGTGATACCTCCATAATCCAGGAGGGAATGGTTGCTGATCTGCTGTGCCAATTAGATATCCACAAGTCTATGGGCTGGGATGGGATGCACCCAACAGGGAGATGGTGAAAGAGTCCACCAAGCCTCTCTCAATTATTTACCAACAGTCCTGGTTATCTAGAAAAGTCCCAGTTGACTGGAAAATAGCAAATATGAGGCCCATCTTACAAGAAGAATCAGAAGGATGATCCAAGTTCTGGATTCTGCATTTGGGCCACAACAGTCCCAGGCAGTGCTATAGGCTGGGAGCAGAGCGACTGCAAAGCTGACCAGCAGAAAAGGACCTGGGAGTGCTGGCAAACAGCAGCTGAACATGATCCAGTGTGCACCCAGGTGGCCAAGAAGGCCAATGGCATCCTGGCCTGGATCAGCAATGGTGTGGCCAGCAGGAGCAGGGCAGGGATTGATTGTCCTGCTGTACTCGGCACTGGTGAGGCCACATCTCAAGCATGTGTCCTGTTCTGGGCCTCTCTGTTGAAAAGAGGGTATTGAGGGGCTGGAGTGAGTCCAGAGAAGGGCAGTCAAGCTGCTAGAGGTGTAGAAAACACATCTGATGAGGGGTGGCTGAGGGAGCAGGGGTTGTTTAGCCTGGAGAAAAGGAGGCTTGGGGGAGGCTTTATCACTCTCTACAACTGCCCTAAAGGAGCTTGCAGAGACATGGTGTCAATCTCTGCCATGTCTCAAAGTAACAGAGAAAATGGCTGATATTTTCCTTCTTTCCAAGATGTTCTACTTTTGATTATGCTTTCTAGTTCCTCACAACAATTCAGCTCATGTGAATCCACACATGCATAAATCAAAGAGAGAAAGAGAGAGAAACTTTTGAGAGCTTTCTTTTATCTTGCTTATAACTTTTTCTCGAACAAATATTAGTCCTATGCTACAAACACGTTACAAAATCTGGATTTAAACACAGATGACTTAGTTTAATAGAGTAAATTTAAAATATGTTCACCAATTAGAATGGAATTAAGTTAATGTCTTTTCATCGTAGCAAATTTCCTTCTGCATAGCACGTAGCCTCTGCAGCAAAAAGCTGCTCTTTTAATTTATCACTTCCTATTTTCTTTTGCTGGTTTAGTACCTATGTTAATTATTGAGTTTCAGGTGTTTGTTTAATTTTACTGACTTAACATTTTGAATCTGTGTATCTTTTTGGTATTCATTTTTTCAAAATTAAAATGCCCAAACATTGACTGCCTTTTTAATCTGTTTGGACTCTGAAAAAAAATAGAATTTCAGTGTCATATTTATTATTAATATCTTATGATATTTATTCTTATGATATTTCTTCATGCTTTTATTTGGTTCTGTCTTCTGCAGAAATTCAGCAGATTAATTATCTATTTTGTACTGATAGTACATAGGTAGAGAACACACTGAAAGAAATTGAGAGAGTAAATAAGGATAAAGGCAGCAGTCTACATCACTGAGCTAAGAAAAAAATCTATGAAGGAAAACTCTGCAGATTTTTTTAAATGTCAAGTGGGTAGTAAATACCAGCCTCCAGCAAATTTTTTGTTTCATGGCTGGCTGTCACACCACTGTGATAATCCAACCTTCTGAACTGTGCTAGAGTATTGGGGAAGTGTTTGCACATAGATGAACAGCTCCTCAGCAATTTCCCAGTCTCCTGACTCATTTTTTCACACACATGAATTTCTACTAGGCTTCCATGCCTTAATTTTAATCTGTTGGTATTTAGGAAAAGCTCCTTTCTTGTTATGGAATTCTTCAGTACTTCTCAGTAAATTGGTTGCTTTCCTGTATGACTGAGCAAGTTTCTCAGTGAAGAAACCTCAACTTTCTACCTAACCTTACAGTCCCCATAAACATACCTTGAAAAAAATTGTTAAGGAAATTACTGGTTGCTAAATCATAATATTTGGGACATCTGTCTGGTTCCACCTCCCCCACATAATGCAATAATATGGGCCTTTTGAAAAAAAACTGGGAATATAATAAAAAATTTCCATAAATCATACTGTACTTTTTCATTTTCATACAAATGGCCTTAGGTAATACTGCCTCGTCCATTGAGAAATATTAAAGGGTCACGACAACCTTTTTAAAGTATGCGTTCATTATGTGCAAAAATACAGAAAAACTGTTGAAAAGTAGTGCTGACTAGTTAAAGAAAATTAAAGTAATTTATGAAGAAAGAAACTGCTGTGAATAGACTCCAAGAGGGAAGTGAGAATTTAATAATGGCATTAAAACAAACATTAAATTACCTGAAAATATACTCAATTCTATGTTTGCTGAGTTGTGTTATATATTTTTAAATATGGCTTTTTAATCTTTTCTTTGTCATAAAATTACTTGAATTACTTTTCAAATACTCCCTTAGGTTTAAAAATAATACATCTTTCTGAGTTCCAATGGTTGGCATCACAACTGACATTACCCTAAGCAGTCAGCACATTTCCTAGAAACCACAGGAAGAGCTTGTAGTTTTAAACAGCTTTTACAAATAGCTCTATATAAATAAAACAATTTATATAGCCTGTATTCTCCAAACATATATATCATTAACTCCAAAGTACTCTAATTGATTTATTTATCATCATTCTTAGATTTTGATGTATATAGAGTACCTATGCCCAGGGGACTAGAGAGCTTGTGACAAAGAGCACTTCAATGAAAACACTGGTCTCTATTTATCTATTAGAACGAAATGGAATAATATCAAGGCATTCTGTCAAACTCTGAAAGATTGTAAGAACTTACTGGGATTTTATTAATCTTTTATTTCTTCTGTGATGTGTCTCAAAGGAGAGCTTAGCTGCTTGATATGAAGCAAATTAAATAAAAACATCAAGAAATCCTTCAATGGATTCTGAATAAAATGAATACCTCATTTGTTCAGATATCCTTGAGAATAAGTCATTTCATATAATTCAATTTCATTTCAAGCTGGGTTATAAAAACACCCTAAAATTTTGAGGAGAGAAAAAGTTTTAGGAGGAAAGAAAAGAATATGCATCATTTCATTAACTGCCTCTTAATGCATTACAAACTTTGAGGAAATATTTGATAACTGTTTATGAATAATAAACAGCTTTGTTAAATTGTATCTTCACAGGCTTGGATGCTGATTGGGAGCAGTAAATTATTTTCACTCATAAAAACATCTGAAAGTTTTTTCAAATTAAGGAAATAGAAATCTAGGGAGTATAAACATTTGATTTTCAGCGCATAAGAGTTATTTCAAGTTCACACATTTTTATTCCAGTTTTTCTTACATTTTTATCCTTCTTATTCTTTGGGAAATATGTTAACTTTAACATTATTACTGTACAGTAGTAAATTATGTAATTCTTCATTTTAGCTCTGTGCAGAAACTGCATATTAGCTTTGCTATGGTGAAATTTCTGAAGTTAAAAAAAAACCAAACCAAAAAACAAAAAAACCAACAAACATGGACAATTTCAGACACCAGAGGATAATTTCTACTACGTTTCATTAGAGCAAATTAGTTTAACCTCCAGATGTTGGTAGTCTGACCAGACATATTTTCATGTAACTGACTTTCAGATTTTTTCCATGTCTTCATAATCTGCGAAGCAGTGAACTGAATTTTGTCTCTCCTCACTCTATTGATTAATGCAATGTGATTAATAGTCTCACATAATGATAGAACATATAGATATCAAGGTATTAAGGATGCTAATTTCTAATTTTCCATGAAGAAATATGGTCTGCATCTGCTTTTTGAGGTTAAACTCTGGGATATGTTACTTGAACAACAAGCAACAGTTGGTTATCTAAAGATCTCTTTACCAACGTTACATAAAATTTGGAAGAAATCATACCAATTCCCCAATAGAAATCAAGCAATAAAAAATGCCCAGTGTAGCATAATAAGGTAATAAATAAAGATAGAACAAAATTTGCAGTTTCACAGACATAGCTGTACCCATCCCAGAAGAATGCTGACAGTTGTTAATTAACTGATACCTAGAATTTTTTTAAATTACCTAAAGATGAACTGTAATGATTTTGACCTATCATTCTTTGCCCTTCTCTGTTTTTTATTTTTAATTTTTTTTCAACTTTTATTAGTGGTTTTTGTCATCTAATGGGGTTATTCATATGGAGCTGAATTCTAGAAAACTACAACGAGCACCTGAATTTTAACAGGGGTTCAAAATACATATTCAGCTGTGACTTAATTCTGCTATGTTTTATGGATTTTCCAGTCATATAGGCTTCCTCTTTCACGTAGGTTATATTGCAAGGTTTTGCAATAACATTTTGTATTTTAATTGTGTCCATAAAAACTGTATAGTGACTGTAAGAACTTTTCTTCCTCAGTACTCCAGGGCAGGAATCAAACCTTACGTAATCCTGCTTTGATTTTTTTTTTTTTTTTTTTTTTTTTAAGCAGAGACAAACTGTCTGGGCAAAAATCAAGTTTGCCCTTTAGTGGTATACAGAGATTAATAGCACTGACAGAGACATGAATGTATGCAAGGGTTGCTCCAGGGGAAGGTTGATAAAATGGCAATGTCCCTGGACAGCCATTACCTGGTGGTAAATATATTTCTCCTGTAAAACTGTAGTGAGGTATTTTAATGTTGGGTCACTCTGGAAACTGAAAATAAAAGTCTTCCTACAATCTCTGCTTTTCTCTACTGAAAGTGTATCCTGCATGGGTTACAGGTATTCTGTACTTGTTTTTTTTTTTTGTTCTGCTCTTCTGCCCAGGTCCTCCTGCAATGTTGTCAAAATAATAGGACGAAAATCAGGATTAAGAAATGTCAGTGTAGTCTTATTTTAATTTTTAAAAAGATAAAAGAAGACCATAGATATAATAGGATGAGGGAAGGTTGTTGTTTTTTTTTTGAGGTTTTCTTATTTCCAAAATATTAACTTTTTCTTTTTATTTATTTATTTATTTATTTAGAAAGTCTGTTCCAGTTAGCAGGAATGGTTCTTAACCTATAGGCAAGAAAATCTATAGGTAGGCAGAGAATTTTATAGAGGGCTTCTATACAATAAACCTCCTACAGAGTGGTTTATAGGAATTGTAGAATAGTTGAAGAACACTCTCAAACAGAACACAACAGTTCAAAGACACTATTTGTAAAATATTTAATCTGAAAGAGTAGAGAGACAAAATAACTTGGGATGGTCTTTTGACAATGTAAAAGGGCTGAGCCCTGGGATCTATGGGGCTATTGCAGGAGGAAAACAGGAAAAGGTTGGGAAAAGATTATGTCCCAGGATTCAGTGTAGAGCAAGAACTCTTTCACTGAAAAAGTTTGAATGGAGTTTAGTCTGCTTTTGAGTTCAGTTAAGGTAACTTTACAGGACTCGTAATAGCTAAGTCTTCCCATTGGTATATAGAAACGCTGTATGCTGGAAATTCAGTGGTTGCTTTTCTAAATTAGCTAAAAACCTCAAGATTCTAGACATGTAGAGTCTTGCACATCTTCTGCACTTATGTTTTCTTGTTTCACTCCTTATCCTTATGATTTTTGAAACTTCCACAAAGAGTTAACTGATCCATATACAGAATATACAAAGTCTAAAATTACTGAACTTGAAAAAAATGTTCCTCTAAATTTGTCAGGATTAGGAATGGTGTTGCATTGAACTATAACTATTAAGATTTCAGACAGAAGTATGTTGTTAATATTTTAATTCTTGGTGACTAAATTCAAATTTGTGCAAATTGATAATGGAAATAACCTTTATATCTGTAGATGGTTTCAGAGTATGAAAAATGGTCCTGAATGTTATGTAACTTAGTGTCTCAGGATCTTAGATAGAAATTCACCAGTGACTGCTGCTTTGCAGTCAGAGACTATGGCATAATATTCAAATTTAAATTACTTGTCAGTTTGGAATTCTATTCAGAGTAGCAAAATAATTTGATTATGAACAGCAGGAGTTTTACTCGAAGTCAAAACTGCAGGAAGTAGGTAACAGGATGATTTGTTTCTATTGTGTCTAAAACAATGGGTATTTTAATACTTGTTTTTGAGGATATTGAGGAAATCATAGGTTCTTTGTTTTACATGGTTATATGAGCAGTCTTAATGGAAAAAAAATTGAGAAAAAAATTTTAAAAATTTAGAAAAAATTTTAAAAAAATTAAATATTCCTTATTTAGGAAGCTTTTCTCAGTTTATTGAGATACAATGAATATTAGAGCAACGCTATTATGTGCAGTAGTTTTCTAATTGGTCAGAAGAGAGGGAAATACTCTGCACATCACAATAGTTTTGACACTTCTGGCACCTAGTTGGAAAGGGAATATTTTGTTCTCATTCTGTAAAGCAACTTTGCAGGTTGCAAGGAAAAAAGAATTAAGGTCATATTTGAAGTACAAACAATTATGTCATTTCCTATAGGGAAAAGTGAGATTCCTAGAGAACTTTCATCAGGAAGATAATTACAAACCTCATAGAAATTAGATATTTCTCCTAATCACTCAGATTAAATAAGATTTCCCAGGTTTCTGAATATCTTTTGTGAACCTGTCCTGGATGAATATCAGGCAATTGGAAAGGAGAAACAATAAACATTGGCCAGTGATGCCTAAAAGAAATCTGCCATATATTTATTGTGCCAAATTCAATGTAATCTCATTCCCTGTAAAAACAAAATGGAACAAAATCCCCTATGATTTGGTTTTCATTGAGCTAGGCCTCCCAGGCAAGATGTTGACTAGGTAGTGAGTCCATTTTTTTTCTTGATGTGTATGGCTGATAGGAAAAATTATCTAATGATAATTCACGTACCTAATGAGTGAAAATAATCAGGTTTTCGTGTTTAGATACAATCTGCACATGCACAAATCTTCATATTGGAGTGTTGTGTGCAAGCCACTCACATGTCCTCACTCATCTCTGAATGTCCAAAGCATGAAGCTTGGTTTCATCCAATACCAGATGTGCTGGATTTAGAAGGAGAATTTAGATGCCATTTTACAAATATGTGGGAAACTGGTGAAGTCTAGCTTATTCCTCACTAAAGACTTTTCTACACAGAAAAAGACTGCAGACTTGGTCATAGTCTGCTCAACATCTTCAAACACAGGTGAACAGAAGTCTCTGTAGCCCAATCTGTACACTAGAAATTTTGGTCTCTCATTTGAAGAATTAGATAATATACCAATATTTCCCTCATTGCTTATTCTGAGACTATCTCATTGTTTTTGTGTTTTTAGAGTTTGGACTCAGTTCCTTTTATTTTATTCATAAAACATATGTTTTCAACTGAAAATTAAGTGCTTTTGTTGTTTTTGATGTTTAAGAGAGGCAGAAAGCTTTGGATGTATGACATAAATACATTTAAGAGTTGTTAATAATGATATATTTCAAGATAGTAATACAATTTCTAGAAAGGGCTTTCCAGAGTTCAGAGTTCAGTGTAACTGATAAACTAGTGAAATCAAGTATGAGTAAAATAGGGAAGATAAAGTGGTGAGAGTAAACTTATGTTTAAACTTTAAACACTTTCTTCTGCTATATGTGACTTTCTTTCACATTTATTCCTCTAAAATTAGGAATACATGAACATCTTATCCCTTAATTTCAAGGTAGAGTTTATACCCTTCTTGTGTTGTATTCATTATATTTTTTCTCGACACTGAATTACCAATTTTTCTTTCATATTAGGATGTATACCAGTAAAGACCCCTTTGCATCCAGTGACATGCAATAGGATTTGCTCTCTAACATGCAAAACAATGATGGCACTTTAGTATTAACTCAGTTTAGTGCTTAGTTCAGTGCATTGCAGAATGCAATTTCACATGAGCATTTTCAGGGCTTCTCAAATGATAAATTTATAGCTCAAACCTGGCTGAGAAACATTTAAGTGGAAGGAATGCCGTGGACTGTTACCTTAAAACAACAATTCCACAGTAAAGTTCTAGGGATTTACAGTAGTCATTGGTCCTTTAGAATGAGATTAATAGCAGGTGAGTCAATAAATTCTTCCCAGTTCATTTAAAATCTCTGCTGCAGACCAGAGACAATGGTGGGTATCATTATTATACTTGAATTAATTCAGTTTGTGCTGTCAATTTTCTGTCATTGTAAATGTGCGTACTCAAGGCTCTTCCAAAAAAATTTCTGGAGACATTTAACAGTGCAGGTCTCGGGGAAAGTGCTAAATATTCATTTGCTACAAAGGGACCCATACCTTAGACAACCTTAATTTTCATCCCAGGTTTAGATACAAAAAGAAATTATGCATGAACATTCTGTAAGCAAGTTCTTAGGCAAAATTTTCTTGGGTTTAGATACATATTCATGCAACAGGTCATCATTACAATGTGGTAAGATGCTCAACATTTGATCTGTAAAATTATTAAAAAATTCTTATGCAGCAGGATGAGTTTATTACGCCTCAAGAGGTTTCCCAGAAACTGAGAGGAAGATGCAAACTAGTAAGAATCCCAATTAAATTTGTCTTTAGAGCTTTATTCAGGATATTAGAAAACCATGTTAACATTCCTGCACCACCTGATTAAGACTGGGGACTTCTTTGTGCAAACCTCTCAGATGAGCATTCTTGGTCACAGAGCTGGGAGGGTTTTACCATTTGTTAACAAAATAATGGCAAGTATCAATCCATGCCTAATTTTTCTCCTGGGTACAGGAAATATTTGGCTTTCATTTTCTCCTGAGCATTCTGATGATGTTTAGCCAGCAATCTTAGAATATTTTCTATCTACTGTCTTAAATGTTTATCAGCCACTTATTTAAGCACTGCCTGTAACCTGTTCCATTCAAAATTAGGCCCAATTGGAAGTTAAAGAGCTATTAGTGAAAGAGTATGTAATAAACACAAATCACTTTAGCTGAAAGGATTTAAGGAGCCTTCATGTTTTGGGACATGCAAGAGGGTAGTTAATATCTGGAAGATTAATGAAAGAAGCATCAGCCTTTACACATCTGAATAAGAGGATGGGTCATGGTTTCTCAGCAGTCAGATTCTTTTTGGCCCCATGAAGGAAAAAAATTCTTATTGTATGAATACTGTGGTTTTTCCACACTCTTCCTCTGAGGTTGTATAAGGCATGGATTGGCAGGATAAATGAAGAGGATGAGCAGTCCTTTGCAAAGCAATAATGTCTGATATCCTGTCTGTAGCTCTTTCTCTTGCTCTTAGCTGAAAGGACTGAAAATCAGAAAGTGATCGTTCCTCTTTATTCCATTCTCCATTCCATTAAATGGCCCCTAGTGGATAAAGTAAAGAATTTTAGCTGCAGTAATATCTTTAAACGTCTGAAATTTTATTACTTCTATTCCTGTAATATGTAAGTGCCTCAAAATCAATATTTATCACATTTTTATGTAATCTCTTTTTTTTAATACAAAAATGAAATGCAGATATTATAGCTTAGTGTTTGTAAGACATTGAGTAGCAGAGTGTAGGACTCAAGTCACAGATTTACAGTAAAGTTGAAAGAAAAAACTTGTTAAATAAAACCTCATAAAAATTAAACCTGATTTTCTGAATACTTTTTTTCTGTATTTAGGTTGGAGAATAATTACTTTGTGATAACTGTATCATTGTAAAAAAAAATCTGAAGGAAAGATCTCTTCTATAAATATTGAGGTCCCTTTCTGGCTGGGTGACTAACAAGACATTGATTCTATCAAATCTGTGCCTGTGTTAACTGTTAACTCCAAGGTTAAACTTTGTCCTGTGATATGCTTAATCCTTTAAATCAGTGTCTTCTTTGTAGTCAGAGGCAGAACAAAGAGGTTATTAGTTTTTAAATCTCCCCCAGCCAAGAAGACCCTGCCTGAGAGGGCAGAGACCCAAACACTGGAAAATTTAAGGCGGAATGACATATTTCAGAGTGAAGGCCAGGGATAAGATTTACTTTAAGAAATAAAGTTTGCCTTTTAAACACAATTCTAATCCCAGACCAAATTTCAAGATATGGTGAACTAGATTTATTTTGAAGAGGTATGTTTGATATCAGTCACAAATTCAGTACTTTTATACCCAGATCCAAACTCAGGTGAACAAGTTTAGGAAATAGGGAGTCTAGCAAACTAAGTAATTAGCATTAAAAATAATGAATTATTAGGGTCAGACCTTGAAAGTTAAAGGATTTTCAGAAAGTTGTTTTTTTTTTCATGGGAAGGCAGAGGCCAGCAGCATTGAGAAAAACATCCTTTTGCTCTGTATTACCCAAACCATGTGAGTTCTGTGATTTGTTAGCCACTTGAAAATCATATATTATGTTTTTATTCTCTGCTGATCAATTTTATTTATTGTTAAATTTCATGTTTGATAACTGGGTATAAAAAATGACTGAGGATTTTTTATAGCCCTAGCCAAACCTCTGTAAGAGAGTCATGTATATAAGTCTGAGAGAGATTGATTCCAGTACGCATAGCTCAAAAACTGAAAATTTCTTAAAAGTTCAGCTCCCTTTTAGCATCTAATGCAAATGAACAAAAATCTTTATGAAAATGCAGGTGATGATTGTTTTGCCATCCCTGACTCATTGTGACCAAAATAAAAGCTAGAAAGCTAAAGAGCCTAGAGGCACCACAGCCATAGCAGAACAATTATAGTGTAATATGGGAAGGTAAGGCCTTAACAATTCCCTTAATATCTATGCAACTGTAATGGCCTTCATGGTCTCAATGATCATAAATAATAAGGATGAAAAATATCCCTCTGCAATAATAGACTTTTGTTTCCTAATTTTCATAGGGACACCAAGCAATTGCTCAGTAATTTTTATACATTTCCTGCCAATTGCTGCAGGCATGTCTCTTGCTAGGGTAGCAATAACCTAGAAGAACAGGACGTGGTGCAAAGCATCAGTCAATCAGCATTTCATTAAGAGGATGAAATGATGGCATGACATGTAAAGAGCATTCAGTACGTGTACAGATTGTACTCACTAAAGGGATTTAATGTAAGTTAAAAACATAAGATCTGAATGATAATATTGTCCCTCAGATGGGAACAGATGTACTCTATTATTTTAAAGGCAAGAATAATTTAATCCTATTGTAAATTCTGTTTTTATTCAGGGCTAAAAAAGCAAGTGCTGAATACTATGTAACAACTCAACACAATTAGTTTCCAGAACAAAGCCTTACCCAAAAGCAAAACCACACCATATTTAATTTCATTGAAGCACAAAACCTGTTAGTGAGCATGAACAGTCAGCAGGTGTCAGAGATTTAAAAGAAACACCTTGGCTTTCATATAAGGCTCCATCATAAAACCTAAAGGAGCTATTTTCAGCAGAATTCTCTACAAGGGAACATAGTAGATTCCTCTATCAGGTGTGATGCTCTTGTAATTGAAGTTTATATAGAAGAAATTTTAGAGGAACTATTGACACTACAAATAATAACAAGGTCCCAAGGCCCAACTTCTGTATGGGAGGAAGCAGGATGTACTATTTTCCTTCACTTATGCTTAGGACTAGAAGGAAGGTAGGTAGAAAAGGTGGGGTTTTTTTCAAAAAAAGGGACTTGTAAGAACATCTGAGGCATGACAGACCACTAGATCTGACTTCTGTGTCAAGTGTGTTGATAGAAAATACATAAAGGGTATGATCATTAGGATTGCATTCAGCACATTGTCATACAGTAGTCTTACCACACAGTCGTGTACCAGCAACACAAATTTTGACCAGGGAAATTGTGCTTCAGTCTGTAAACAGCTTTCCTAAAGAGTCTGAGAGAATATGAACAGAAATGGCCAAGCGGCTTGCATTTCACATAGTTCTTTACAGGGTCACCCATTAAAGGCTGTTGAGGAAACTAAATTGTTAGAGGGACTGAAGGACAGCCCTATTTTCAATTAAAAATATATTAGAAAAAAATCTATTGTATAGTACCTAAACTGTTTGGAGAACTGAGAGATTGTCAGTAAGGACTTATCTGGGACTTCACTATTCAACACATAAACTATCTGGAAGAAAAATGAACAGAAAAGTAATAATACTTTATTAGATATTATCAGTAAAGACATTATGATGCCACAGTGTACGAGCATCAGTTCAAGTACAAAAAAGCAAATAGAACTGAATTTTATAAAAAACCCAAAAAACTCCAAGGAAATAAATAGTGTGATAGAAAGATCTACATTTTCATTATTGTTGTGCAGTTCTCACCTTCACATCTCCAAGTGAGAGAATGGAATTTGAAGAGGTGCCACATGGGCACTAGGAATGTATATTAAAGATTCTTTTTAACGAAGGTTTAATGGTCTGGGGTTTTTCAGTCTGATAAAGACCTATTTGAAAGGAGATATGGTAGATATCCTGTAAAACCATGTAATTGGTTAACTGAGATAAATCAGAAACTAGTATTCATAGTCGCAAAAAAATCAGAAAACAGTAAACAAAGTTACAAGGAGTGTAACTAAATTATAAATTTATTGATGTCTTACAGTCCAGTGGGAATGAATTTTTATTATATATTATACTAGCAATCACTTCAGTCTATGCTAAGGAAAATTTTAATTGACTACCATTTTTTGATGGCCTGGCTTTATTTTAATACCCAGGACACATATGGGGTTTTTTTCTATTAAAAAAAGAGGGTTCATAAAGCAATGTCAAAACACTGATTTAGTCCTCTCTTGGAGGAAATGGGTCAGTATTGCTAGCCCACATAATACTTGCAGGATAATTTTTTTACAAAGAAATCTGCTACCTATAGAATTATTTATAGAAATACATTATTTGAAATAAGAGCATTTAATGCTTTCTTTTTCTATCATTTGATTCACTTATGAGGCACATTTAGATTTTCTAATTAGACTTAAGCCCCTGATGAAACATTCAAATGTATATATGTTCAGACTTCCTCCAGAACCAAGGTTCTTCAGGGGCCTGAGTGACAGTGGGAAAATGAGAGCACAGCCTCACTGGAAACTCCTGAGCCCCACAAGGAACATTTGAAGGCTAGGAATATATGTTTTACAATTTCAGTCTTATGTACTGTGTTTTGCTCTAGCAGGTTGTGGGTTGTTTTTTCATCCATCTCTGCCAACTGTTATTCTCTCAGCTGTAAATCTTGTACTCCTCTACTTCCATGTTTCTTCTTACGCTCATTTCTTTTCTTTCTCACATCTCTTTTCTCTCTGGCATTTTCATCTCTTGTTCCTATTTGCTTGCTTTAGAGTTTTTTGGAGAATCTTGACTGATTTTATAGATTTAGATTTGTCTTGTTGCTATTTTTTCAACAAGTCAGATTTTATTCCATTTTCCTCATCTAAAAATCTGAACCACTCTTACTTTTTTAAATAAAGCCTTTTGCTCCTGAATATTTCTTTCCCCCATAGCCCAAATTCCATCTAACCAAATACAGCTGTTAGGGTCATATTATTCTCCTTCCATGCTGATTATATTTTCTCCGAGTGGCATTAAACACAAATTTCTCATCACACCTTAAAAGACATAGCTCCATTTCCTTACTGATTTCTCATTTCCTAAGCTGTTGTGATTCTCCAAAGCTGTCAATCACTCTACACCAAATCTGAGATAACTTTATTGATTTCCATTTTTATATTTTCCCATTCCTGAATGTTTTCCCATTTCCTAGAATTCTATCTTACAGTACTTAAAGCGTTGTCCTGAAAAAAAATCTTCTTCCAAATTAAAAGTTTCACTGAAAATCACATAACTGAAATTTTCATGTCTACATATCTGTGTTTGTATCTGTGTACACAAATGCTCCTACACAATTTGAGGGTTTTTCCCTCAGCTTAGAAGGTCCTCAGTCAAACACAACGTGATACGTTGATTTATTTGTCTAATTGTGAATGTGCTGGTAAACAAAGATTTGGTCCATGAAAAGTCTCACTCCTCTATTGATTCCCCATTTTAATCTTTGAACATTTAAATATTAACACAAGTTTCAAAAAATAAATCTTTTTTTAAAGCTCAATGTTGTGCTGCTGGCAAACTGAAGAGCATTTTAGTATATATATACTGCACCTGAGCACAGCACATCAGGTCAAGTGAGGCTATCTCCATCACTTACCAACTTTATTGCTGGGCAGATTCAAAAAGCAAGCCACGGGTCTTTCTGTGATAATGGAAAACTGATGATATTTCATATTGTAAACATTCTCTATTTTCCAGGTGTGATGGGGGAATATGAACCAAAAATTGAAGTCCATTTTCCTTACACAGTTACAGCTGCAAGGGGAACTACTGTTAAGATGGAGTGTTTTGCACTTGGAAAGTAAGTAAAGATTCTTTCTAATTAGATATCGTTTTTTAAGATGAGATATGCCTGAATTGTGGTTTCACTATTTTGCTGGATTTTTTTTACAGACAGTGCTTACTGCATTCTCAAAATAACCAATTGACTAAGTAGCTAATTATGAACTCCCTGCCCAGCCATTTCTGTGGTCAGGAATTCAGTCAAGTTAACAGTGTCTCTGTCAAAATGAAAAGTACCAATCAAATAAACAAAAAGCAGAAAGGCTTTTTAATTGAAAGTTTTACCAGACTCACACCCATTCATTCACAGGGATACTATAAACCAGTAAATTAGGATTTGTCCTGCAAAAATGTTGTATTTGGAGAATAAACAAACATTTGTAGAGTTTTCTTCCCTCCCCCATATTAATGATTCATACACAAATGTATAAACCCTAACCCTAACCCTAACCCATGCACAATGTCTTGATCATGTCCTAGCAGATTTTGTGGCAGCGCCCACTCTATAGTTTCTACCTGACCTAATAGTACCAGTACAGAATGGGTGTTTGCTATTCATGTCAAGGGGTTTTTAGATGTTTTTAGATAAAAGAGTTTAGGGAGAGAAAGGTAAGAGAAACTGAAACTAAAATTTCTTCTTTACAGTATTGAGATTACAGAATATAGGATGAAAATGATAACATTTCAGTTTTGTGGTGGTAGTTACTATTAGTTCCTCAAGTTACTATTATGATTGTTTCCAAGAATAAGGATGGCAATGTTAGTATTCAGACAGACAGAACTAAGAGTAATTTCTAGTGATTTAAGGAGATTCTTTCTTCTTCACATATATGCTGCTAAAAACAAATGTTCCTTCAATGATATTTCTCTAGAGACATTTAAAAAATTATAATGGTTAGGGCTCATTCTAAATACTTCATCAAATTCTGTGTGGTGTGTTGAAAAAAAATCTCACTGTATTGAATTCTTTTCAGCTCATAATGATGTTCTTTTGGACATCTTTCCCTTAGTCTCCAAAGTTATGCTGGTAAATATCATATACCCTGCTTGCTTTTATAGTTCATGGCTTATCAAAAAACAGGCAAGTTTCTTACAGCATGGTCTTGATTAAAAAATAAGGGAAGCATTTGTCTTTGTAACTCCTTTGGAGGAATTGCACAAAACAGTCTGAGAAATACTATATCTTGCATACCAATACTTCTTATTTACCTAATGAGGAACAAAACATAGGAAGATAGGATTTTTAAGACAATAGTCTGTTTTGCTGAGGATCATTCCTCCAGCTTGTTCAGCAGGTCTGGTTTTCCAGAGTTACTTTTCAAAGCCTGTCTCTACTACCTGAGAGGACTTTTAAAATGTTTTATAGCCCTTTTGATCTTCATGTGTCACTGGTCACTGGATTTTTCTGTTCAGATTTTTCTCTTAAC
Source organism: Molothrus ater (assembly GCF_012460135.2). Taxonomy (NCBI): domain Eukaryota; kingdom Metazoa; phylum Chordata; class Aves; order Passeriformes; family Icteridae; genus Molothrus; species Molothrus ater. The sequence continues at coordinate 77,020,206 of NC_050479.2, read as the reverse complement.
AGTTCCTCATTACTGACTGGATGATATATGCCTGAAAATTACTCCCTTCTTGTTGTTTTTTCATGTTTGACAAATACCGAAATGCTCTCAGTGGGCAGGTCAACAGAAATTATACACAAATAATTAAAGAGAAATTCTGACAAAGTTTTTCAGTTGTATCTATTTAGGTTCAGTGAAGTTGATAAAGAAACAGGACATAGCCAAACCAGTCCAAACAAAAGCAGGGAGACCACAGCCCGCATGGAGGGAGCCTATTGCGACAGCAGCTTCCTCAAATTCAGTCCCAACATAAATGTAAGCAGTAGTTTAGAAAAAAATGTGAGACGAGAACTTTTGTAGGGTAGAACACAAGTCTTATGTTTTACATAGTAAAAATGAGAAAAGAGGTACATGACAGAGGACAGGAAAGCAATAAATGGAGAGATTCCCTGAGATGTTGAAATAAATGAGGAAAAAAGGCTGATGGCTCTAGGCTCTCTCCTGTCAGAAGCACTGCCAAGTCAATAGTTGGCAACGAGACCCTTTTAGACTCTAGGCTATGGTTGAAGAAGTAACCAACATTTTACTTCTTATTTTCTTCATTTTGCTGGAATTAGGTTACAGTTGCTGACAGATTACAAGTCAACTTTCCAGTGAAAAGGAGGTATGACATACATTGTCCTCTGCAGCCATCACTGAAAGGCAACAAACAGACCTACTGATACATTCCACCTTCAGCACTGTGAGATTTAGTAAAATCTCTCAAAAAGATCCAATCACTATTCAAAAAGTAAGGTGAAGATGACAGGAAGGACTTTGATTAGGTTATTTAATCTTTTTTTACTTGGTGCTAATCTTCAATAAAAAAAAAAACAAGACCACCTGAGTGACCAAGGAATTTAAGGTTACCTAATAAGACCCCATTTGCTGCTAGAGTAATGGGCAGCTATTTTTACCATGCACATTCCTTATCTTCTTTTCCCAGCCATTAATGCACAATGAAATCAGCTCAGCTGAAATTGCTTTCAATTTGATATGGTAATAATTACATGAATGACATTTCAGGCACCATTTGAAACCTGGAGGCTGAGGTGAGAAGTACAAATGCATCAAATTTCCTATTCATTTTCATAATTTTCTTTTTTTGTCCCCATTTCTTGTTCCTAATTCCCTGTAGAGGTTGTTGCTTGTTACCTTGCCATGGGTCCCATTTGCTAAACTGAAGCAACAACTAATTTGTCCCTTTTTTGTTTAGTATTCAAACTTGATATTTTGAATTCTTATTGAAAATAACCCTGGGTTTATTACAGTCTTAAAACCAATATGCTGCTGCTTTTCTCATGCTTTAATTTAGCTGTCTGAAATACTCTGCTCTCTCCACTGTAATTGTGAGAATGACAAATGTCCCAGTGAGATTTCCTGAAGTAGGCATTTGGCAAAAATTCCGGGAAGATCCTCATCTTCAGTTACAGATTAATGATTTATTAATAATGTTTATTTAGCACTGTCAGTCACTATGGCTGAAAGAATTAAATTAATTGAAGCTCTGAAGCTTTTGTCTTCAAACTAAAGTCAAATATCTTAATCGCTTCACAGAGATAAATTTTCTGAGAAGGATTTTATTCTGACCCAAGCAATATGTGGCTGATTCAGTTACAAGTGAAAATATTATGTTATTGATGCCACTTACAAACAGACTTTGTAGCTGCTAAAAAATTCAAAGCAATGAAGGAGTGAAATGTCTCAAGATTATCTAATTTGCACTAGATAGAGATTCTTATCATGAGCATCAGTCATTGTCTAAGAAATCACTGCATAAATCAGTGATTTACTGCTGAGGTTTAACAAGACATGAAAAACAGAGGAGCCAAATAAAATTTACTGCATATATATCAGAGTGTGCATATTGCAATTAGTAACCTTTTGTGCTGGATATATATGCTGGCCCAAGGCTGTTTTTTATAGACATATTCACTGCCACATCTACACAACAACTTATGTTTCAGTGACATCTATATTTCATATATGTACCTATATATAGTATACAGATATGTTTTCTGCCACCCATTTAAGTATGTAATTTCTATTATAATACTTGAATTTTCTTTGTTCCCTAACATATCAGGGGATCATGTTTTTCAAAAAACATGCTGAAAAACCACTGGCAACAAGGTATTAACATTTTCCATTTATTTTTAACTTTCCACCATAACAAAAATACTACTTTTTAATTTACAGAATTGCTACATCCTGGTTAGTATTTACAGAAAATGTTGTTAAAATAAATAATTGAAAAGAAAAAGAAAAAAATCTGAATGGAAGAATTCAAAATATCTAAATTAATAAAAATAATTCTAAACAGCAATACATTAATGTTTGCTTTTGAGTAACAGTTTTCACAGCTTGTGACTTCTCTTATTTAAAAAAACAAGCTTTTTTTTTTGTAAAACTAATAAATGAGCTAGTGGATAATGAGGTTTCTGTTCATAGTCCACATAATCCTGATTTTTTATGTCCATTTCAGTATCAGACCTTAGATTTCTTATGTAAATCAGGAAGACAGATGACCATGTTCTTCAGAGAAGTTCTGGTGGAGAAGATATCATTTTCCTAACTGACATTTTTGCACAAGTTACAGCATTCTTGGCTTTTCCTGCTCCAGAAATGCAAATTTTCAGACACTGCCCTCTGTGACAGCTGGTTGCCATTTTAATTTTCTCACGTGTTACTGACTTTGCTTCCAGGAGCATCTAGAAGCTACTGGTCCATTCTTTAATTTCTTTTTTCATGTACTTTATTCAAAGAAATAATTCTAGTGCCTTCATTTAGCTGCCGACTAAAATGAGATGAAATTAATGCTGTTGATAGGCAAAAGACATCTAAATTCCATCCCCACTATATGACACATTCGTTAATGAAGCACTTCAGTGACAGCCATCCAAGCATCCTTCAGATCTTCCTTACTTATGTCATAAGCAATTTTAGTACTATTATTTTAAATACAAGACTTAAAGGCAGGCATAGATGGAAATATGCTTTTTGTTTTGAAGCCTCAAAATGAACAAGTTTTCGTAATTTGAGAAATGAAACAGGATTTTTTTTGTCCAAGTTGGCATGAAAAACTGTAAGTTCCTGCCCTCTTCAATGGGCCCAGACCCTTGGCCGCAGAGGAAAGCAAGAAAAGTGCAAGTGTCAAAACATCTTTATTTTTTTTCCCTTTATTACTCTTTCTGGCATATAAACCTAAGTTGTCTTCTTGCTTCTATATGAATAATTCTACTCAAACTCTTTCACACAGATTTTTCAATTTTAAACTGTGTATCATAGACACACCCTACCTGACCCTCACACTTCAGCTTTTTCCTCAGTGCATTTTTGTTTGTGCATTACACCAGACTTCTACTTTATTTTCCATATAAAAGTCACATTTCATTGGTTTTCTGGCTCTGTCAGAAAAAAAATTGAATTTGTATTATGATAGTGCCAGCAGCCAATTTTGAGTGAGTAATCATATTTTATTTCTCATTAAAACAAATTACAAGATCTGGGGTATTGCAGTACTTGTAGATTACCAGAGTTTTCAATCTCTGCTCTTAAAATAAGGGCTGTATAGACTGACAAAAGGATTTTTTTGCTAAAAAACAAACAAACAAAAAAGCTTTATGCATCCCTTTATTTATACTATGGTTATTTTTAAACCATACAGATCAACACAGAGATATTTGAATCAAAAGCATCAAAAAACAACAGTGCTGACAGACAATTTTTCTTATGACTCATTGGCTTGTTTTTCTGTATTTTTGAGAGACTATTTTATGCTTGTGCTATTTCTGCACAATGGTAACATGCACATAATATACCAATATTCTTTTTAAATGTTAGGTTATTTCACTTTGGCAATGTCAACACTATGTTTTTGTTTTGAAATATACTTAGTTAATGATAAGAATAAATTAACAATATTTATTTATTTTTGTTACTAAAGTAAAACGAGGCAGTTTTGATAGATGTGTTGTTCGCTTTGTCATATTTAATATTGCCTTAATAATTCTATTGTTAACTTTGTTTGGAAGGGATTTATAGCTCAGTTGTAAAGAATCATCCCATATGTAGTAGGACTTGCAAGAACTCAGCTGAAAGTCCTTTTAAAAATCTTCCTTTCTAAATGAAATTAAATAAAAAGAAGATGAAGCTACATATATTTAAGTCAGACAAATTAATGAAATTTGACTTCTAATTTAAGAAGCATTCAAATTTTTTTTATTGAAATCATGAACTCTGAATCAATTCAAATTAATAAATGTCTCAAAGTTTTAAATCCATTAAATATAGTAGTTTTGTTACCTTCTGTTCCTGTTTTCCTCTTACCAGACTTTTCTAACTTTTCTAATTGATCTTCAAGCTTTTATTAGAAATGCTATTATTTGTTTCATGTCACTATCAATACTTTCGTTACAGACTATATACCTGTTGTGGATGTACCATCCTTGAAGTGTTTAAGACAAGGTTTGATGGGGGTCTGAGCAACCTGGTCTAGAGAAGGTGTCCCTGCCCATGTCAGTGGGGTTGGAACTCAATAATCTTTGCTTCCTTCCAACTCAAACCATTCTATTAAGCTATGCAGAGAGAGCTTACTACATATTTTTCAATATGCAGAAATAAAGGCAAAGTGTTTGGATAAATCAGTATAATACCTAAGCAAAGATCAGAGCAGCCAAATAAGAAGTCTTTATGGTCTGGTGAAGAGCATTTGAATGTAACTGTGGAGAATTGCATGAAGTTTCTGAAGTTATTTTTTACTGGTGTGGTTCATTAAGCCAATGACACGGGGTAATGGCTATGAAGCAGTTTTCTAGATATTGCAAACATTTTTGCAGGTACAAAAAGATAGGCTTTGCAAGTCCACATTTTATAGGGCTCTTTCAGTGAGATCTGGAAAATAATGTAATGATGAAGAGAACAACTTCAGAAAAGAGGGTTAAAGGCAGCCAGGAATGAATCTTTGGTCAAAGGTTTCATGGTACCTGATTCCTTTTTTTCTCCATCTGCCACATAATTATATGAGATTTTTGGAGGAACAAGAAGTTGATAAACAGTAATATTATAATGAGTCACAGATCCAGGTTGCACACTTCTCCATCTAGCATGTGCAGTTATCCATCGGGTCTCTACACACAAGGGAATAGAAGATTCCAGCATTGCACCATTGTTTCCTAACTTCAAGAGACTGACTTTAACCCTCTCTGTTCTTCAAATCTGTAAAATAAGGCTTTTTACATTCAGATCACCAGTTAAAACTGTCAGCCAATCTTCCACATATTTCTCCTTGACTTCTGTCCTCTAGTTGGCTTATCTTGGCTAATCCAATATTACCTACTGGTCTTGAATGTTTCCAAACAGGTCTTCCAAGATTCTTCTCCCAGACCTGGTGGAAGGCATCTCCTTTTATGAACTGTCAAGAGAACCAGATAAAATGGTCCTGTAGCCAGACCCCTTCCCAGTAATCTAGAAATCCTCTCATGAGGATTTCTATTCTGGGATCGGACTATTTTCTAACCTAAGTCTCCTTGTTATCAACATGAATTCACATCTTGCTTCAGCTCTGGTGTGGTGCTAAACAGTAGCAGAGCTAGTGTGCTGGTGATACTCAAAATTAGCCTCTGTTAACTGCACTACACGGAAACCCAGGGGCATTGACATGAGTGAGCAGTCAAGGCAGCAAGCAGCAGATGAGTATTAGTGGAATCCTGGGATTCAGATAATCCTGGGATAATCTTGGGAACAGAGCACACTTCACTGGTGTGTATATATATATACATACATTCATGCATACAAAATAAAAAAGAGCAACATCTGGGATATAAATCAGGCTTCACTGTTTTTAGAGCTAAGTATGACGGTTCTGTTGTCAATGTATTTGGGATATGTCAGCAGATCTGTGGTTTTTTCTCTGAAGATAAGCTGTCTTTTCCTTGGACAACAGTATGAAGCTTCTCAGGGAGTGAGTGTCTCTTTGCTAAGGATTCTGATAGCTCATGAAGTAGCCCTTCAGCCCTGGAAGTTGCTTAATTATTGTCTTTTGGAAAATATTAAGCTACCTGTGCTTTTCCATGAGCACTAAACAGTCCTTTCCTCTTCCAACAATAGTGGTGGCACACAGAAACACCTTTGATATTAAAGGTAACCTGGCATTAAATAAGTCATTCTTGGTGTTATACTTCCAATTCATTGCTGGAACTTGGATTGAAATATTTAGTCATTTTCCTACATGTAGCAGAATTACTGTGGGAACAAGGCAGGCTTATAATTTAACACTTTTCAAGCCTCAAGCTAATTCACAGCGTAGAAGTCCACAGGTAGTAATTTTCCTCTATCATCAAAACCAAGGTTTAACATGATGCTCTATTTTTCATCTACAGGCCACAGAGACATGAATTGTTTGTTTTCTCTTTTTAAAACAGAGAAACCATGCCACAGAGTATTAATCTGATTTATTTGCCCAAAATGAAACTGCACAATAGATACAAAAATTTATATAGAAATACCTGTTTCTAAGTTCCATAGGACAAAAAATCGTGTTACTCCATGTCCCTTCACACCAGTTCTCTCTACTGGAAAATATTTTATTAATCCTATCAGATTCCAGATCTGGAAGCTGTGGAAGCCACTTTTAAATTTTATTGATAACAAAATACTTGCAAGAAGGAAATAAATACTCTCTGCAGAACATTTGTCAATGTTATAAAGAGGGGTGTCTTTTCCCCTCAAGATAAGGTTGTGATGAGAGGACCATCTAATCTTTTTAAATGCAGACATGACATCTTCAAGTTGAGTTTGTTTATATGACAAAAATAGATCCAGGATTCTCTTTCTTTTTTTTTCCCCTTTGATAGCACATATTTTTTATAACAAAGAAATATTTCTAAGACTTTCATCAATTTCAAGTTCATTTTCAGCTCGTGCTGAATAAGTATTTATGTTATGAGGTGCTAGAGCCAGACTGGATTTTATTCCTGGTTTTCAGGCTGGATTTGTTTCTGTTTTCTTCTAAGTGGAATTGTTCTTAAATAGACTTTGTAATACTGTTACAGATATTACAATCATTCATAGCAATGTAATAAAGATTTTTCAGTAAATCTCAAGTAGCACTCCCAGGCCTCATTCTACCTCACTCTAAAGCTAAAATTTAAATTTGATTGCTTTTACTGTATGGCATAATGGAAGTGGCAGAAAAACCTACCAAACTAAGTTCCTGTCAGCAGAATTTCATTCTTGAAGAAGCAATATTACCAATCTCTTTTCTTTCTCTCTCAGAACCCTTGAAGAAAATTTATAAATGTTACTAAAAACTGTTCAGTAACTTGTGCAGCTTTGCAGTTTTACAGTAGATTTAAAGATGGAGGAGCTTTTTTATTTTTATTGTTATTCCAAAATTACTATCCAGAAGCATATGTGTAGACTTTCTCTCTGTGTCAGAGTCTGAGAGGATCAGGAAAAAAATTCTAGCATTTCTCAGGAGAAGGTTACCAGAGTTACCACTATTATGTTTCTCTTATTTGCCACAAAGAAATAAATGTATATGGTACTATGGCACAAGAGCCTTAAATGCAGCTCTTCTGGAAATCATCACACTCATTGTCTTCAAACTCTGTCTGATCAGCAGGTTCAAAGCCATCTTGCCCTCTTCAGACATGCTAGATTTTTGTTTACATTTGCATCCTCATTGATGGTATGTCACGATCTCTGGGATTTTTGGACTCATTGTAACTAGTCTTCCTGATATTCTGGATCTGCACACATACGCTGGTCACACCTGTATAGCAGAGTCAGGACATCCTAGATCAATGTGCTAGCTAAAGAAAATCTTCCTGGGCAAAATTTAGAAGAGAGAAAAATTATGCAAAAATTCAGTTATAAAATAACACAAGGCAAATAAACACAGTTCTATTGCAGTACTGTGGCCTTGAAGATCTGTATGAACACCTGCCAAATATGTGTCATCTTTTCAAAGAAATTTTCTGCTTCGAAGCGTTGTCTCTTAAAATCATGGATTCTTCAGGTATTATCACCTTTAGTAAAACAGCAGGTATAATATATGTCTTTGGCTTTTCAAGTTGTTTCAAATTCCTCTTCTCAACAGCCTTGATCAAGTCACAGGCTGGTGACAATTTACCTGTTAAGTCTTTAATATTTTTTAGAATAATGTCCACTTCAGAATGCCCCCAGACACATGCTGAGGTAGGGTGTGATACAGAGACTAGAAAAAATGGTTACTGAATGGCTGAGGGAAAACCAGAGTTTATTTCCATCATTTTTAACAGACCTGATTGCTCATTACCTCCTCAATCCCACCATATAAATACCATCCACAGTCCTGTGATGGCAGGAATATAATATGGAGTTTTGCAATGAGGACAACAACACTGAATACATAGAAGATATTCAGCTCTTTCTTATTAAATTTTTACTTGTGCTGTTGCTATTTCATCAAGAGTAAACACCATTACCTAACTTCTAAATGCAAACCCAAAAGGTTGTGGAATAGCTTTTCCACTTTCTTCACTATTTGTCAAACCAATACCTTTGCCTGTTGTGGTCTTCTTTGATTACACCTTCATCAGGTGACTCATTTGTTCATGACTAACTCAAATTTAAGAATTTGGAAAAACATTTAAATCACCAAAACTGTTGATTATATCACCTAACTTAGGGTATGGACAGCTACATTATCTAAATTTAGCTGTTGAATAGTTAAATGTGAAGATTGAGACATCAGTTTAGTCTCTGATCAACCAGTAAAGAGGAACTCTGGAGTATAATTCACTGCAAATAATGAACCATTATAGAAAATGAATCATCTTTATACATGGCACTATTTTAGATGCTAGAGATGCTCCAAAATGCCATAATTTAAAGTGTGCAGAAAATGCTGTGGAGCTGGATATGCAGCCAAGCAGGCACTGTCCTTGCTCTGTACCATAAAGAACAAGCTAATAGTGGTGATAAGTGGTGGCATACCCACATTAATACATGACACTCATATATGCAATAGATATTCTTAGCACAGTCGTGGGCATCTGTTGAAGAGACTTGCAGACCTGGACTTGTTCCTGTACACTGTCTTCAAGATCATCATCATTTGCTTCTATTCTCTTTTAATTTTTAAATCACCATACTCACGGCTGCTGTATTTCATGCATTTCATTACTAACTAGATTTTAAAAACCAAATGAAAGGAAAAGTGGTTATTGCGTCTCATAAAACTCTGAACAGATTTATATGGGACATTCTAAAGGTAGATGTCCATGGTTGATAGGCATTTCTGAAAACCATCTGACAGAGAGAATTTCATTATAGTCCTCCACATTTTACCCCTCATAATTATCCTATAATAATTAAAGATATTTAATACAGTTGCAAGACAGGAAGGTGTAAGAAAAAAAAGGGTTTTTTTGTAGTCCCCATAGGCATGCAAAGGTTTTCAAGATATATTATGGTGCGCACCTGTGGGTTTGAAGACACAGCTCAGAACAGTGATGCATGGTAAAGAGAAATCTTGTGGAGCGGAATTGAAATTACTGTAGTAGATAAAATATTACAAAATATCACATCAATCTGTAGATAAAATTACTGTAGTAGATAAAATATTACAAAATATCACATCAATTCTGTACCAAGTACAGAAAAATTAATCTGTGCATTCCTATTTAAAATATTCTTGAAATCCTAAGAGCTCAGATCCAAGGAAAGGGTATTTTAAATTTCAGACATTATTCCTATTTCTACCTCTCCCCTTTCCCAAAATAAACATGGACTTTAGGTATGTCATAAAATACTTTCATATATGAAATTGACAGGAAGAAGAACAGCTTCCAATAGTTTTTTAAAACATTTTTATTTCTATGTTTTATTGAAACTTGTGAAGCATTCCAACTAATTCAACAGCACTCATCCCAAATAATATACTGCTGAAAACCAACTCTCATAATCTCTTGTAAATGTAAAGGTAAAATTATGACTCATATTTTCTTCAAACTCAAAGTGTACAAGCCCACAGTAGTGTCTATCACAGTCACCAGGGACCACTTAGGTTTTTTATTTCAATCTAGGATATTGGCAAGTTTAAAGATGGTATTTCTGAAATCAAGTAGGGTTTTTCTTGGTGGTACTAAGATTTCCCAGTAGTATTCAGATGATTTTTTTTTTCCAAAAGTGAGGAGAAATCTTGTCTTTGAACTCAACTGAAGCTCAAATAAATTTATTCACAGGAGTTGAATGTGGATGTTGTAACAATAAACAAGGAAACTATTCTCATAAATATCTGCTGAGACCAAAATAAAAATGGGTTATATTGGTTATAAGATTCAGTAATTATGCATATTGCATTAAACTCATATTAACGCTAGAAATACTTCTGCAGTTACTCTGTTTTTCAAAAAGCTGTGGATCATTTGAAAAGATTAAAAATGTGCATATGTTAGTTAGCTTTTATGGTGAACTTCAGGAGTTTTCTAGAACAGTCACACAATTCTATTCTTTCATATTCTCACTCATATATTTCATTTCATTCTCACAGAAGTCACAGAGAAATAGGTATGGATATATTTTTATTTCAGATGTAAAATTCAAATGTCACTTGTGAGTTATGCAAGAAAAATAAGCTTCATTAAACGGAACTACAAGTTGTCTGCAAATACTAATTTGCAATATGGTAGTACTTTTCTTTGAAATCATTAAATCTGCACAGCTAAAGTAACTTTATCTCCTTGAAAATTTCCACTTACTACCTCATACTGATCAAGAAATAACTGAGTTGTTTTAAAATATGCTTCATTATGAACCAGACAACCAGTTTCCTCTGCATTTGCCATGTTATACACATTTACTTGCTGCAGGAAACACAAAAGCAAATTTAAAAAAAATTGTTAAATGCAATTTAAAGGAAACTTCCCAAATACATGAATTTCAGAATAATCTCATAGCAGCTAAATGAGACAATTTTCATTGTTTATAAACTCTTGACTTTTTCTCAGAAATGTACACTACCAAAAAAAAAATCCTTTCACTAATGCTACTCAGCAGAACTCATTTTCCTCCATGACAATAGAGAAAAAGCATTTTTGTCACTGATTTTGCTGGAAGCAAGGCTGAAGGCCAAATAACCATCAAAAGGCAGCAAGCATGACACCCTTAAGATCCCAAATAAAATATATCTGCACACCCATTTCAGTCATAAAGCAGCAGTTGCTGAGTCCTATTACACTGTACCAACATAGAGAATTCCTATTCCTACTGTGGACTTGTGTTGTGATAAATAATGATCAGTTAAACTCTTATCTGTCCATGGTGAATGTTTTGCAGCCAGAAATCATGGCACAATTATATTCCATATAAAAAGAGGACAAGCAAAAAAAGGAGTTAACTCTTTAACCTGAGTGAAAAACAGAAGACTTGCACAATCTCCACAAGTCACTCAAGACAGACTCTAAATTTGAATATCAGAATGAAGTGTGCAATAAGAAATTAAATATGAGAGCTAAAGAAGGGAGAAAAAGAAACTAAGATTGTTATTTGTACTACGTCTGATATATACATATAGGTATTAAAGTATAGCAAATGAAATGTGTAGTTAAGGATGTGAAAGGGATAATATAACTGGTGGGACTAAGACAGGAAGTTTTACTAGTGCATCAGAAAAAATACCAGAACCATATAATCTGTGGAAGAGCCCTCAAAACCAAACCTACAAGACACCAAAATTTGAAATCAGTCATCAAGAAATTAATTTAAGGTTCAAAATGAGAAAGCTGCAAAGTTCCTATGGTGATAGAGCGAAAAAAAAAAAAAAGAGGTCTTATGATCCACACCTATCACACGATCCAAAAACATCTATAAAAAGAAAAATATATACATAACTGGAGTGCTGGAGAGAAAAGAGACCAGCCTGTTTTGTCTAGCAAGGAGAAACAAAAACTATTCCATACAGGTATTTCTTCTGTGGCGGACAGTGATGAAAGATCATTTTGCAATAATAAAAAATATTGCAGGAACCATGTGCCAGAGATGAATACATACACATTCATAGTAAAGTTCAGTTTGTCAGGTTAATTAATCAGTGCAGGAAACTGATAAGAGAAATAATTCTTTTCTCTTTCTGGTATATTAAAATGAATATTGGACTATATGTTGGTTTTGCAAGGTAATGATGTTAATAGGCTCAATAAAATTCAGTGATATGTGGCACTCAGAAGTTAAAATTAGACAAATCTTCTGATAATCAGGTACAAGTTTGGGAATTTTCTTGATCTCTATAAAATACTAGAATTTGGAGCATCTTGTCTGCAAGTTTGAGTACAACTGCAGTAATTCACATTACTGCATGTGATTCCTACTGCTTTAAGAATAACCAGAACTTGCTTCACACACTTATTCTTTGTGCCTCAAACTGGATACCCTGAAATATTATGAGAAAGGTGATATTCTTAATGAAACTCCATATATTTATAGCAAGTGAAACTCAGCAAATCATGACAGCAATTCATAGCAGTTATGAATTTAAACTAAATAAATTTGAACTATTATTAAGTGCTTTTCCTCATCTAAACTGCCACAAGGCCCTGTGTTTATATCTAAGCTTAGAGTTGAAATAAATACAAAATATGTTTTTCAAAAAGTTCCATTTTGTTATGGTGTCCTCCAAGCTTCTTGTGGAGTACCTGAAGCAGCCCAGTTTTCAGCTCACAATCAAATATTTTTATTGACATATCTTAAATACCTGCCCTATTTAGAAAAATGTATGTCTGTACCATAAGGCCCATTGGGTGCACAATGGCTGATGAGTTTTTGAGCTAAAAAGAAAATTTTATGAGTACAAACACTATATAAGGCATTTTTCCCCCAAGTATGAATGGAAATGACCCCAAGGTCCTCACAGACCTCTGTGGAACAGCAAGTTGCAGTGAAAAACCCTTCTGCTGCCACAAGCAAATTGTAATGCTGTGAGACAGGAACAGCAGTGCCATTAATATGTCTTGTCACACAACCAGTTTTGCATTTTTAATAATATTGTAAGAAAAATGTCTCCAAAACTGCGGTCACTTAAATTTACCCAAAAAAGAAATTCCCCACCTAGACAGATAATTTATTGATTGATCTGAACTGCAGTTTCATTACAGGAAAATTGGGATGTTTTGGAATTTTCCAAGTTCATCCAAGTTTTGAAGTTATTTTTGTTGACCTATGGAGTGGCAGCATTCAGGAGTAAAGCATATAGTCCTAAAAAACTCTAGAGAGAGTGATTTCAAGTGATTTATTGTATCTTGGTAAAAACAGCCTCCCCTGTGGATGAAAGAGACACATTCCATGTAACAATCCATTTATTAAGGATTCCCTACAGAAAGTGAACTAGATCAACCATTATATGAACCTCAATTGTGATTATGCTTTATTGCTACTTAGATTATTAAGTGTTTAAACTACCAGATAACAGAATCTATATTCTCAATAGTGTAAGAGTGTTAACATTAATTTTACTAAATATTTCAGCCCTGTTCCAACAATCTCTTGGAGGAAAGTTAATGGTCATAATCCAAGTAAAGCCCGCCTGAGAAAATCCCAAGCTGTGCTTGAAATACCTAATGTGCAGCTAGAGGACTCAGGAATGTATGAATGTAAGGCTGAAAACTCTCGTGGAAGAAATGTCTTCAGAGGACAGCTACAAGTGTACAGTAAGTGTAACTGCTCACAGTATTGTTCTGAAATGCTTTGTCCACACTTAAGGCTTTGGTCACACGTGAAGCATTACAAGGTTCAGCAGAAACAAGAGACCTTGATATATAGAGTATACGCCTTATACCAACAATAGTTTTGAATTAAGGTATATATTATTATTCCTTAACATTGCATTAGGGTCTGAAACATAAATAATGTTGACTTCTTTGAAGAATTGACTTAAATATAATTTCATATGGGATTTGTTTTGGTTTTTTTTTTAATTAAAGCATAGAGCCATAATTTTGAAAGTCTATTTCTTTTCGTTAGGATATAACAATGACAAGCAACATAAACATGAATTATCTGTCAGAAAACAATGCTGTAAATGTTTTAAGATTATTAACATGCTTTTATTAACATTTTACCTGTGCCATGCTTGGGTGCTGAGCTTTGTCAAGTTCATTGTACTGGAATGAGAACTTAAAGGATTTGTTTCTTCCAGAAAATTTTCAGTCTAGGCATGCACAATTTCCAAAAGTTCTGATCTTCACAAACTGAAGCAAAAAAAAAAAAAATTTGAATATCCATAAATGATTAAGTCATGCATCAGATTGAAAATAAAAAAGGAACCCTGAAAATAAAAATATTTGACTAACCCTGTGAATTCTATATTATACTGTTGCTGCATTCTAGGGTCCAGAAACAAAAACCTATGTAATACATACCATAAATACTTACAAGTTAAAGTCTGGCATATATAACATGTAAGCTTGAGTCCCACTACTTTTAATCAATTTAAGCCACACTACTTTCTATCCTTCCATGAACCCTACAACCTTAAATACTTAGCAGAAAATGTCCTCTGTGTGAGGTTAAGCAACAGATCTTTCAAACTGAATTGTTCTCTGTCTTCAAAGATCCCAGCCAGTAGAATTCCAGATGCTGCAGTTTAGATAGGTCCTCAAGTTAATGGATATGTCTATGAAGTTTCTCCTCTTAATCAATTTTCTTTTTCTTTTCCTGATTTCAGCCCATGGCTCCTAATGCCATCTCCCCATTAGTAACTGTAAAGAGTTCTCTGTCTTTGTTATGCATTCTCATCAAATAACTCTAGACCAGGACAGTATATTTCGTTTATTTTCCACATATGTCAATATTTTCAGGACCCTAATAAATTTTCTGTCTCCTCTGGCTTTCTAATGTCTTTATCTCAATTCAGTTGATTTTAGTGAGTTTCAGCAATCTCTGAATCATGCTTCCTTCCTTGCTTTTGATTCTCCTCCACCTAGAGACCAGGGCATGTTTTTTTCCTCAAATTTTTTGTATATGCTGGAAAAATTATGCGATGGTTAAGACAGTCTGTGCATTTAATTTCAGATTTTCCATCTTGCACTTTCAGCAAAGCTTTTATTAGACTTTTGCTGAAAACAGCAGTCAAAAAAAGCCCAGCACCTACTCTATGCCTCTTACTATGACAATAGTCCACTGATATTTCTCAAATTCTTGCTAAAAATTACTTCCATGAAAGTATAGCAGCTCCTGCCAGGCACCTGAGGGCCAGGGGAATTTAGCAACTGGTCTTTCTCTACAATGTTTCTTAAAATATAAGAAATTCAGAAAATTTAATTTGAGTTATAAGATGTATCCCATACATCTCATACACTTCCTACCTGTTTTTTAGAGCTGTGAAACTACTAGATGCCAAAGCAGCATATAAAAGTGTTATAATTATCACTGCTTCCCTCTTTCACAGTTAAAAGAATATAAAATGTGCTCTTCAAGAGAGAAAGTAAGATGCTATAAAATGAAATTATTTCTTCAAGAACACCATGCAAATCTGTGGCATAAAATGACAACAAACATGACATAGTGTTCTACACAACTTTCATCTCTCATTAGCCTTTTGCTCTGAGCAGAAATAAAGCTGGTACTCAAATCCATGGACTACATTTACAATGTTAGTTTTGTTGTATTCTGTGTAGATAGAAATATTAATTTTTCATTCTCCACCTCTGTCTAAATTATATTTTAGAGTCTCTGCCTTTAAAGGATAAAGCACAAATTTATCTCATTGGGGTTTTTTTTGCAATAATTTAGTACAACTTCTTTAACACTTTAGGAAGAGCAATCACTTCATACCGTCTCACTCTTCTATTAACAGATATGTGGGACTAGTACATTAAGTTTCACCTATCTGCATCAGCAGGCAGCAAGGTCAGAACAGGTTACAAGGGGCTCTCAGATGGACAATACCAGCAGTGACCTCCAATAGAGCAGGACAAGAAGCACAGGCTTTACTAGCCCCCCACAGGTGCCTTTCCTCGGCCCCAAGATAAAATATTCCCCTCAGAGCCACTCTCAGCCTTCAGTGCTCATGGAGAGAGCATCAGTGTCTCACTGGCCTACAAACCTTGGCTACTCTTTCCAGAGGTGTGAGAAGAGGGCTTGTGTGAGAAGGCTTCTACACAAGATTGAGCCAAATGTTACTTCACCAAACTCTCAGCTTCCTCGGCTGACAGCTGGTGTTGCAGGATTTGGGGGCATTATCTGAAACGGCCTTTTCTGCTGTACCTTTTGTTCATAACAACAGTCAACATGAATTATTTACCTGTAAGCTCACTGTCTTTTCACTGACATCTTATTCCTCCAGGTGGCAATGATTACTTTGGCTCAGAAATTCACATGTAGGCCGTCATTTCTTTACCAGGGGTTTCTTGTAAAATTTCTGAGCAGTCTGTAGGACCAGCTGTGTCATACCGCGGTCTCACAATTTGCATATCTCTGTAGGAACTCACTCGCTGTCTGTTTGAATCTTCTTTATCCTGTCAGTTGCATCTGATCTGGGTCACCACAGAGCATTTTGGAGAATGCCCAGGACTCCCAGTCTGCCTGTCTAGTCATATTTAATCACAAACTAGTGATTTCTCGCTTCTTACCTGCTGCTGCAATCCAGATACACCATGACTGCCTGATGCAGCTGACAATTTGGATGTTGTTCAGAAAGCACTGTTTCAGATGCTGACAACTTCAAATTATTGTAGTCTCAGCACTTAGTGGAAATTCAGCTGTAGGCATTAATAACATAATTTTTACAATGCCAGGAATCCTCTTATGCATTGCAACCTATTTTGAGAGGTGTGATTTTCCCCCAAGTGATCTGCTCATCCTGTGAGTTTCTGTGAAATTTTATTCAAGCTCAAATTGATTAATAGAAGAGAGCACAAAAACTAAAACATGAGTAGATAGATTTGCCATTAGCCTTTTTGTTTCTCCTCAAATTCTTGCTAACAGCATTTTCCCAATGGTAAGCACTGGTATGACCAATTCCTGCTCCCCTCTCACTCTTAACTTTTTGGGTTTTTTTCTGTTTCCTACTCACTACTGCCAGGATCAGCACGGGATGGTGATGTGATTATAAAAACACATTTTTGGCTGTTTTTCTTTTGGCTGTACCAGTTCCCTCATTCTGCACATAGCAGTGCCTTCCTGGCAGCTGGAGGGAAGGCTTGCCAGAACACAAGAGTGGAAACGCATCTGACAGCAGGAATATTCTGTAATGCAGTGTAACTGACCATACTGATTTTAAAATCTATTTTAATTACTTCCCTATAAAAACTGAAGGGGAAAAAAGTCCACCCCTGCCACTACAGGTTAGTCCCACACAGTAAAACTGGCAAGAGAAGGGATTTTGTGGTAAAAAAGTAAATTAGTTTTAAATTTTCTTTCTTGATTTTCTCACTTATATTTCTTAATATGCTTCTTCTGCTTAACTCTTCCCAATTAATCTCATATACAGGAAAATAAATTTTTTTCTTCCCAAACTCTGTATTTATTCACTTTTTAGAACATTATTTTAAATTATTTGTCTATGTAAAATTTTGCGTTTATTTTGTCTCAGACAAAAAAGTGCTTAAAATTTTGAGAAATAATCTAAATTTTCTTCACCTTATTTTCATTTTGCATAGACAACTTAAAAATTTGCCTGTAAGCTTGCAGATTTATTTCAAATTTATGTTTACAAAACATAAACATTCTGATATCTTTGAATAAACAAGTGCAGAAATGCAGCATAAAATAAATCACGGATTTGATGGCGACTGAAAAATCTCAGAAACACTGTATAGAGCTCTGGCACAGCACTCATAAAGACTACTGAACACTAAAATTCAAAATCCTTCTCTTCTCACGTTCAACCCAAAGCTCTTCACTGGACAGATTAAAAAACAAGCAGACACCTGCTTTTTCCCAAGAAGAGTGTTTCATTTATAAGAAAAAAAAGGACTTGTTACTTTTGAAATCTGGCTAAATTTTCTAATTAAAATAAAGTGTGATTATGGAATGAAGTTTTTTTTTTTTTTCATACACATATATCAGAGTTATGTTAAAAAAAAAGGCCCAAAAATGTTACATTGAGTAAGAGGTTGTACATTCAGTTAAATGCTTCAAGTTTAAAAGTACTGATGGGATTTTAGAACAAGGGTTAAGATTTTATGGGGAGTGGCCCTTGCTAACAAGCAGAGAGGGAATTCTCTGTGATAAAGTAAGGAGTACATAGAGACAAATAGAAGCCAAAAAGTGATGAACAGTATTTCTCTCAATCATGCTTTTAGCTCTATTCCAGCTACATCAACCTATTACTTTGCTACTTTATTCTCAAAGGGGTGGGAATCTTGCCTGCACTGATGGCAAGTTCAACAGCTTGAAAAACGTGACTCCAAAGGCCACTTAGGCTACAAGGAGAAAATTTAGAGTAGAAATACCTCTACTAATGGAAAAAGGTTGTTCTGACCAATCAGTCATGCCACTGTGATTTGCAAGTGTGTAGTTTCAGAAGGAAACCTGTGGCACAAGTTTTTTAGCAAGACAGCCACAGAAAAAGGGTAGGGAACAGCGGTTCTGAAGAGGACAAGTCTGCAGCCATGCTTGAGCAGCTTTGTTTCAGTGTAAAAATGTGCATATCCTTTCCAGGACACTCAAATTCATGATGAGCTCAAATTCAACATGGAAATGTGAGACTATATATGTTTTGGGTCAAATAGTAAAATTTACAGAAAAACAAATAATGAAAATAAGTAAATATAAATAAGAACAGCTTAGTTCCTCTTTGAAACTGCATGATTTTATGGTACCACTGCCTGTCTTTTATTACTTTTTTGCTATACATTTAACTGTCTCATCTTCCAGAATCATATTAATGTAGTTTTTTCAAAGGAAGCAATTCATTCTCAGCATGCTTCCTTTGCATATTGAAGCACTAAAAATGAGAACAGCAACTATAAAATGCAATTAAATTATATTTTTAGGACAAGAGAGAACAAATAAACAGGGACTCCCAAAACCTGTTTGTTTCTGCAGATTTTTGTGGGACCCTTTATTATAACTTCAGAAAGAAGAAATTCAGCACAGCAGAGCACATGTAGAGGATTTCATGCATTGCCTTGACTGTAATAAGAGGAATAAGGAAGCAGAAGTTTTTTGTCTTGGGTTTGGGAGTGGGGCTGGGTCAATCTCTCTGTTTTCCTCTATCAAAAAGGAAGTGTGTGATACTTCTTCTAATGTTTCCAGCTTCTGACAGATGTCTGGTCTGGGACTCTGAAGCAGACTATTACCTGCTTAGGAATGATAGACACCTCGGTCACTTTCTTTATCATCCATGCACAGGATGTAAGCTAGAAGCAGTTAGTCACCTGTCGTGCCTTTTCATATCTTCTCATGTCTTTGATTGATGACCAGTCAAATGCCAGCTAGAATCCAAGATTTATTTTTAAACTCAATTCCACATGTTTAAGTACATTATCAATTATCTGTCATTTGAAGCAGCGACTTTGTTATGACAGATCTGGACTTCTGTTCATACCATGCAGAATTTTACATCCTTTTGGCTATGCCTTTTAGCTATTTATTCTTTATGATTTGGAAAAACAGCAGCAACAACAACAACAACAACAACAAAGCTAAACAAAAAAAATCCCTAACCAGCATTTGATATCCTTAAGTTAATTATTGTCATCTATCACCCTCTGTGTTATACAAAGTGTTATGGCTACAGTATGAAACCCAAAAGCTGGCTTTTAAGCATACATTTTTATTTCTGTATATCAGTTCTCAGTTTCTCACTGATTCATATAATGTTTTCCAAATTATAAGATCCTACAAATAGCTGATTGACTGCCACATTAAAGTTCTACTTCTCTGAAAAACATATTCTTTGTTTTTTGATGGATTATTTAATGAAAGTTAGGTACTAGTGATCACATATACAGCTATCAACTGTCTGCCTTTAAAAGAAGGCTGTTTTAGGATTGATTTACTGTGTAACTTATGCTCCTGATGGATGACGGAAATCTCATGGGTTTTGTGCTTAAATATGTTAAAAGCATTTTCTCCCTTGAAACATGAATTAAACTTAGGACACTTAAACAAAAATATATGCAAATACCTTACTAAATTCCTAATCACTCCTAGATAAATAAATACTGATTTCCTTGTAAACTGAGAAAAATACATGAAACACAGCCTATGGCAATTAACCTCCTTACCACAATTCAACTATCCTAAGTCTTGTGAATCATTAAATGTTCTATTGTGACTACCAAACATTTGTCTTAAATTCAGGAATAATGAACCCAATAATACATAGTACTACAATTTAATCCATTGGACTTTATTAAATCAGGCAGGTTTCTATTGTTGGTTATGTTACTGCTTACCACCTGATACCATTACAGCTCTTCCTTTAAAGTTTGGAGTTTGTTAATTTTGTTACCGTCTCTTTTGATCTGGGCCTTTTTTTTTTTTTAGTTTATTTTTTTTCTGAGAGTAATATAAGTCCTGTAAAGATCATTAATTTAAGCTTTTTAATTGATTAGGTCTTTGCACATCCCCTAGAGAACTTACCGCTTTATAATCTTTGAGTCTAACATGGCAATTTTTCCTTGCAGCCTACCCTCACTGGGTGGAGAAGCTCAATGATACCCAACTAGACAGTGGAGAGCAGCTCCGATGGGAATGCAAAGCCACTGGAAAGCCAAGGCCCACTTATCGCTGGCTGAAAAATGGAGTTCCTCTCTGGCCACAGGTACACTAGACAAGGAGTCACCTCTATGTTGGGTGCTTCTCTTTTCATTCAGATAAAGTCAGTTAAAGAAAGTATAGAAATGTTCTTCATAAATTACTATTTGGCTAACACAAAAAGTGTGATGACCATTACATTTTCAACTCAATCTGTTCTCTGAAAGTAACAGAATTTATCATGAAGATCATTGAAATGGTTTGTGTAAGACCCCTAGAATGTAAAGTGTTTTACTACAATCACCTGATATATTTTAGAATTAGACATAATTTTTTTTTTTTTTTAAAGACCACTGATGGCATGGTTTGTCTTTTATTTCACATTTTTCTGTTTCTCTCACTGCATCATCAAAGAATCGTCTCACATCATGTGGGTTCTTTTGCCTAATACCTTTTAATTTTATAGTCTCAAAGTTTTTGGAGTAATGAAAATCTTTGTAAATTTACTTAATCTATTTTCCCAGATTAAAATAAAGCTAGCTGCTTAATTCTGGGAGAAAATGTCTATATTTGCAAATGAACTAACAAAATGGATTTATGAATATAAAAGATGTAATGTCTTCCTTTCCAGCAAATGTCCCTTCTATCTATCTGGGAACATCAACCAATTATGCAAACAACCAGAAAAGAAACATATAAACAGTTTACTTTTGAAGCTGTGAGGAATTGAAAATAAGGCTACTCTATTCATTTCTGCCTTTTTATATGGAGCTATTAGTGCTGAAATTGAAGCAATTTAAATGTCTCTACTTTTTGGTTCTCTGATTTTCCAAACCATTAGTTTCTCCAGGCTCTGAAATTTCAAATTGAATTTTACTTTGAGATGGGTGAGGGCTTACAACAAAGTGAATTTTTTATCACAGTTTCCTCTGCATTCCCAAACAATTTATGCCTTATCAATTTTAACTTACAACAACTGTTATAATGAAACTTAGAGTTGTTTTATAGTAGTTCAAATTATTCATACTATAGCTTCATTACCTACTCACTTCCACAAACTGTTATTGATGTCCCTTCTCTTCTAGTTGTGGTAATTATTTTCTACTAGTTGGCCTTTCAAATTAGAAATTTGTACTAATGATGAAAGTAATTGGACCCTTTAGTTCTTACTTATGCATGCAATCTTTCATAGATCTCCTTTTATGAAAATAGCACCATTACTGAGACCAAAAAATTTGCTATGTTTTTGAAGATCATCAGACACATTACATCCACAAATTATTTCTTGCCTCTTTAAAGTTCCCTGGATGAACTGCTTTTAAAAATTATGTAAGGCTAACAGCAAACAAACAAACAAACAAACAAACAGAATAAAGGAAACTTTGAATATAGTGAATTTACCTGAAAATATTTACTGTCAAATATTTCTTGACTTTTTACTCTTGTAATTTCTTGTATAATAAGATAAAGGTAAGCCCAAGGAAGCTTGTTTTCTCTTGCTTCACCTTAAACTAATAACAGCAATTTTCCAGTTCCTTTTTGCTTTTATAGAATAATTTTAATGGTTTTTTAAATTCCATTACAGAGCAGGATTGAGATGATTAATGGTGTTCTGATGATCCATAGTGTGAATGTCTCAGATGCTGGAATGTATCAGTGCTTAGCAGAAAATAAGTATGGTACGATTTATGCCAGTGCTGAGCTGAAGGTTTTAGGTGAGTATTTGGAAAAGAATAAATTGTTCCTTTTTCCCCTTTTGCGAATTCATTCTTTTCTTAGATTGTTGTGACAAGAAACAGCTTCTGCCAGTCCAAACAGCAGAGAAGATAAAAGTGGTTTCTTTTTATTCTTGTTACTTATATGTGGGTGAGTCCTTTCTTGCCCCAGAGAGCATTGGGCCTTCTGTTAACCAAAAATTGTCATTCCACAGCATTTTGTGAATATTTCTCTCATAAAGCTATTACAGTTCAAATAAATGGAAAAATATTTTTCACTCCCTCAAACATATGTGCCGGAGACAAAATTTAGAGGAAGTAAATGTATTTTAATCTCTGTTAGAATTAACTTATTATTTCTACTTTGGCCATTATTCAAAGATAATTATGTAAGACCTTATTTTCAAAAAACTTCTTATGAAATCACCAAAACAAATTGAATAATATCAGTTACATACTTGGCTGAATATCCTCCAAAGAAAAGCAAATACGCTACATAGTGTTACCTGGAAATATGATAAAAATGTCATAATCCAAAAGCTGAAGCAAGCAGTTAATGAAGAAAAAACTGAAGAACTTTTGAACACTCTAATTTTCCTTAAACCAAACTGTAGCAACATGCGATGGAACAATAGTGCCCTTCCAGAGGATTAAGACAGACTTGTAAGATCATTTCTATCAGGGTATGATGTAGCAGGAAGAAAGTTGTCCACCAAAGTTGTTTAATGGCCCTATCAGAGATTAGACCTGCACATGAGAATCATTCCTTTAAACTCCCAGTCAAATGAGTAAAAAAGCTCTAATTGCAGAAATATACCGTGTTTCAGGTAACATTTGGCTCTTTTGGTAAATAACCTTTCTAGTACATTTCAGCTATTTCCTAGCTGGCCAACATTAGAATTTCACTGATAAGTTATAAAATCATTTCTTTATAGCCGTAAAGTTAAAAACCAAGGCCAGTGATTGTTTTCTTTTCATCACATTTTTTGGTCATTTGTGATTCAGTCAGTAAACCTACAGGTTACAGCATTCTTTGGCTTTGTTTTTTGTATGTGTTATAAAACAGGTATACCTAGTGTGTCAGGTACTTGCAGACTTTCTTTGATGTTCTATAATATCAGAAATAGACCCTGTATATTGGTGCAGTAAAATTAGTTTTTCATTTTCTCACTTGTAAGATTGTACCCATGTTAAATTTTAACCATAATATTGTATTAAAGAAACAGTTGTGTTTAATTTGCTGCCTTACCAAAGGGAAAAGAACAGAATAAATTGTGCATATAAATATCTCTGGTATGTGAGTTAACTAAAATAATGCTAGGAAAATCCTACATATTTGAGGCTACAAAGTGTAATGTCCCTGTGTATTTGAGATGTACCTGAGGTGAGGTATAGCTGAGGTAGAGACCTTTGACATTACAAAGGTAGTTCAAGGAAAACGCAATCAAACACTTGAGAACTAATGTAGTTTCTTGGTGTGAAATTGCAGTAATTAATGACATTTTTAATGCATTTATTATCTTAGCTTTTGTTTGTAAAATGGGAATCCTTAAAAAGTGAAATACTAAGAACAAGACATGGTTAAATGTCTTCTATTAAGAAGTTCTCATATTGAAATTCCCAGTATTCAGACAAATTTAAGTGAAAACAATCAAATTTCTCTAACACTAATATTCTTTGCAAGCATTAACTCTAGAGAGTACATTTTGGATTGGTGTGGAATTAAAACTTTGTTTTATTTTGAACTATTTACCTCTAACAAGTTCTTGATTAAAAAGAAAAGATGGGAAAAGTGTAGCTAAAACATTTGCATTTTTTAATTTCTAAAGTTGTTTGAATTCACGAGTAGTTTTACTCTAATCTGCTCATGTGAAAGATTTCTCATTAATCTGTAGCTGGATTAAGTTATAAATTTACCATGTAATCCTGCCTGCTGATTTCAAATGTTTTGTAAAATTTTGACTTTGACATAATAACTTCAAAGAGAGAAATTGAGATTCTATCCCCAAACCCAAATATATTTTTCTAATCTTCTATTAGAACACAATGAAACAGAAGGCTCTGATTGTTCTCTGTAGAGTTAACTTACTTCTTTTTAACAGCTTCAGCTCCCTCTTTCCCACTCAATCAAATGAGGAAAACAATAATTGTTACCAAAGGCCAAGAAGTTGTCATTGAGTGCAAGCCGGAAGCCTCTCCAAAGCCAACTATCACCTGGAAGAAAGGCGACAAAGTGTTAAGGGAGAATAAGAGGTCAGAAGCTTGTTCAGTAAACTAAAATTGTGTTTGCGTGTTGGATTCTGTGATATGATATGAAAATGCAGCAAGTGACAAGAACATGCTGAACGTTAGCCTGGGTATGGCATAATTATTTTGTCAAGCTGATTTGTTTGACAGTAGTGACTTTATAGTTTCCACAATATTGAAATGAAAAATCTTAACATTGTTCAGAGATGTAGAGAGATGAAAAGGTGTTGTTTGTGGAGTTTTGTCTCTATTTTCTGTTACTAATTTCAAAAACCTTTCAATTATTCTGTAGAGGTACTTCAAATCTAGTGTATGAAAGTATCAAAAGCATAAAGGTCAAACTATTCAGGAAGACATAAAATGTGCTTGTTCATTTGAAATAATTTTAATAAGGCAGATTTACAGCTTGATCACAATGGAAGTCTATGTAAGAATAGCTTTAAAATTATTCAGAGAAGGAAAATATAATTCCATTATAGGATTTAATTATACTGGTAGTTTCTGTACTCAGCGGTACATCTGTTTAACAGATTATGCTTGATTAAATAAGTTCTGTCCAGCTTTGTGTGGTAAAAGTAGTTTAAGCACTGCAGGTTAAATGCCAGATGTAATTGCACTTTACAAGATTACTTATCTGTACACTGGAATAGTTTTGCTACTCTGCACATGGTCTTTAAGCACAAAGAGCAATCTTTTCCTCTTTCTGGTAATGTGGTATGTGAATGAAGTAATTTAAAATGACTTGTGTAGTATAATCAGAAAGATTAAATCAAGCCCCCCCTTTTTTTGAATTTTTACAACACTGAGGGAAGCAGTAGAGTGCATCTGTCCTCATTAGCTGCCAAAGCTATTTTGTTCAAGTGTGCTGTATTTTCATCTCATGAAATTTGTTTTGTTCTGAGAAGGAAAAATGGGTAACTTCTTGTACCATATTGATTTTTTTTTGTTGAAGGGGAGAGAGCAAAACAGTATTGCATACAACATTTTACTAACAGGAGTTGTATCGTTTGTATTGACAATATGATAGATTTATATTACAAAGGAGCTGAAAATATCAAATATTGTGACACTGATGTCTCTATGCTCTACCTACACAGTTGATACTTTTCACTACATGACCTTTTCCTCCCATCTCCACAAAACTCACTATGGTTTCTCTGATCACCACGTGTAAATCACATTTTAATCAAAGACCAGTAAAGCATTTTAGTAAGTACTTTATGTCTGTCCAAACATAGCCTAACTCTGAAGTTAAAATGTTACGACAATAGATCTGAAGTTTCCTTTTTTGGTACTTGTAGATTTTGATACTTGCTTGTTTAAACAGAGGCTGGAACAAAAAATGATGAAACATGGAAAATTAAATGCTGGTTGAACTGTATCAGATATTTGAAAAAAGAGGGTTGCATTCAACTTAATTTTTAGTCAGCTGTTCAAGGATTATCATGTGTTATTTACATGAGCCTCCCTGCATCTACTGTTTTTAGAGGGGTGGGCATGAGAGGAATATCAGTTTCAAGGGAATTTAGGTCTGTCTCTATACAGTATACTTTAAACAAAAATAATAGAGTCTCTTTAAGAGAAGGTGAGGAAGCCTACTGTGATTTGTGAAAGGAAGTGTAAATAAATGAAGATAATATGTGTGTTTCCATGCTTTGGAGGCTCTGAGAAGGAAGGAACGCTGTTAAACATTTAAAAAAGGAATAAACTAACATTGTAAACATATCAGTACACTTTAAAAATGGGCTTTCTTCATAGTCTGTTGATAAAAATCCTAGGGAAAAAAAACTAATTAGGTACTGTCATCTGATGAGTTCTCATTGACTACTAAGTCCTTAGAGAAAACAAAATAATAATCAATTTTAAAAATAGCAAAAAATAGCAACATTCTGGTTAAGTAATAAGGAAGGACAAGAACAGAACAGCATAATATATTTTCTTCTTTTCTGTCACATTTTTTTTCTCTTCTAAAGTGTGGCTATCAAGTGTACATTGTGTTTAAGTTTTGTGAAGTCTGTGAGCCCAGCAAAGGAATCTGATCCTTTTGGCAAGATCAATAAAAAAGAGACCTTCCTCTCCACAGCAAAGAAAAAATTTCACTTGAACAGTGGGGATGCTCTTATCTATTCCATGTCTTCCAAACTCTGTTGCTCCTTAGGTATTTTTTATACAACAAAAGCTGGTTGACAGAAATACGTCTAGTGACATTTCCTTAGATAACTGAAGAGAAGGCTGATTGTTCCTGTGCGACTCATGGCTGGCTACAGTCCTCACTGCAGTCAGACCTTGACTTCAGCTTCTGGAATTTAGTGCAGTCTGAAAGCCTCAGATTCATTGGAAAGCCATACACTTGGGAACATAACTGTGGAATGCCTTCATTAACTTCATTTCTTGGTCTCTTTTACCTTCAAACAAATTATCCAGGTCAAGCCCTTCGAATTCATAGTATAGCTATGATAGGCTTGATCCCCAGAAATCATTTTGAGCAGCCAGGTAATTTGATTTCTTTAGGAAAGAGTATGCATATTGTAACAGGGTTTTTCAATTGAGTTCCAAATGAGTGGCAAATCTATGAGATAGATCTAAAAGAATTAGGATATTCAGTTATGTCAGTTATTATACATCAGTCATTTGCTGATGAAAGCACGGTTCCAAGTTTTACAATCTCAAAATATATTAAAATATGATGAAATTATTCCTATAAAAAGATAGTTATTTAATAAGGTTTCCAAAGTGTTTACAATTCATTCTATTAACCAGAGATAAAGATCTAGAACTGATAAAAAGAAATTAAATAAAATATATTATATTGGAGATCTTTTATGCAGAAGACTAGAACTTCCAAAGATCAAGGCATAGTCTTTGAAGCTTACTGGTACAAGACATTTAATGATCAGCATTTGAACAGAGTTCAAGTCTCTTTCATATATTGTTATCTCAGTGAGTCATTAATATATTCAAACAAAGATAATTTCATCTGCAATTTCACCTAACAGTTTAAGGAAGGGAGTTGTTATACTTCTATTTTGGAATTAAAATACAGCTGAGCACAATACCAATATCAGTGGTCTGGATATAGAACATATTTAAGCTGCATATTTTCATTCATCATCTCACAATATTTAAAATTCATAGCTATCTTTCCTAACAACTTGTCTCAGTACTTGATTCTCATAGGCTGGTAGATGGTTGTGTCTCATTTATGGCAGGCTATGATAAGGTATGCTCTGGTTATTGACTTGAACAATATTTTCATCCACAAAAATTTGTAAAGAACTTCGGAATCTTTTTGTTCATAAGTAGTTTTAGTTTGATAGGAAAGTGGATTATATTAGGACCAAAGTCTGAAAAAAAAGTTCTTGCTTTTATTTTTAGTAAACAGTTTGATTGGAACTTTGCTTTAGAACCTAAATAGGAGGAATTAGACCCTTGGGCAAGAGTTCAGTGACCAAAATATATTTTTGTGAAGTTTCTAAAATATTTCAATCAGATACTTCCTAAAGTGGAATCAAACCATCACTTACTACTTTAGCGTCAGCTTCTAAGCAAGACCAAGACCCAGCCCTTCCAGACCACAAAGCCATCCAGAAGCCTGTTCATAATTAAACATTTTTTAACTTACATATCAAACTAAAAAAAAGAAACAAAAGTGATGTTTTGTAGACGTAAATGTTATCATGTACACTAGAATGGACCAGAATTCGGCGTCAGTTGCACCAATATAAATCATGAGTTCTAGTAACAGAGTTAACGATTAAATTCAGAGCAAACATTTTAAAATTTTTTTTTAAGTTCCTATGTTCAAGCATCAGGTGTTTTATAATGATTTACAACTGCATAAATTTTTGTGAGCCATTACTACCTGAGCTATAATCACATTTTCTTCATTTTCTTAAAGAAAATTTCTTTTATTTTCCAGATTGCCTTGTAGTGGTGATTACAGTTGATGTTTAAACAGATACACCTGAGGAGTCAAAAGTGTTGAAGTCTTATAAGTCCTCGTTTATCTGTTTTTTATGCTTTCTCATATAACTAAAATATTCTCCTAATTAAACTTATATTAAATTTTTAGTCTAGATCATTATTTCCATTACATATCCATTAATTTTAGTCAAAATGAAATAATTTGAAAGCACTCTAGGAGTGAAAATGTTGTCCTTAGTCCCTATTTTTGCCTTCTTTATTGAGACTACCAAGTAATAAGAATATTAATAATCATTTTAAAAAACACAGTTTAACCAACAAATCAGTAACTGAGGAAGAAAGCACAGTTTAACCAACAAATCAGTAACTGAGGGAGCAGGACTTTCCTAGTCCCAATTCTGTGCTGCTTTATTTTGCCTTTTTTCTTCTCCTTTTGAAGTTTCTCAAATTATAATTCTTTGTTTGTTTTACACCGTAATTTGTGTGCAGATAAATATTTAATCTAAGAAACAAAAAAGAAAATACGGGGATGACCTAATACCTATGTATTCATTGGTAATGTAGTTCTGTGTTTATGGATTTTTGTGCTTCCCATATGGCACAGTGGCGCAGTCTAAGCTTTCTCCTTCACCTTGCAGAACGAGCTGTGCAGAAAAGCATTAACAGTCTCTGAAGGTCAGACTCACCACAGATCACCAAGAGCAGCATAGTGCCAGTCTCTCTGTGGCCACTGTGTAATTGCTCATATTGATCCACCTGTGTCCCAGATTAATTCTTGCTGAAGACCTAAATACACTAAGTCTTTCTGTGGGGAAAATAAATGGTAGCAAAACTCCACCTGCCATTTCAAATCAGTCACTTTTCTATGGTGCAATTAGCTTCCTTTTTTCCACTTCTGTTTGAAGGAGTTCTTACATAAGATGAGAAAACTTGGTATGTTAAGCAGCAGAGGGAATTTCAGATATTTTGAAAGTAATAGACTGGGTTTTGCCAGGACAAAACTTCAACATCTCTATTATTGAAATACACAATCACAATGGTAATTTCATTGATTGCAAGTGGGAAAAAACTCTTTCCTTTTTTTCTGAATGATAAAAAAAAAAATTACAGAGCAGCACTGAGTGGCATGGAGCTCTGGATAGCACCTGGGCCACTCCCAGGGTCAGAGCAGTGTCAGCTAGAGCAGATTGCTTAAGGTCATGTCTAGTCAGGTTTTGAGTAACTCCAAGGAGGAAAACACTGCAGCCTATCTGGGAAATTTGCTCCTACTAGAGTTAAGCACCCCTACAGTAAAACAAAACAAAACAAAACACCAAAAAAAATTCAAACACAAACAAAGAAAACCATTTTAATATTTAAACAGCATTGATGTTTACATGGAATTGCACGTGTTTTAGTTTGTGCCCATTGTCTCAGTCCTGTCACAGGGCACCACTGAGAAGCATCTAACTTTATCTGCTTGCATCATCCCTTCAGAGTGTGTGCATCAGTTGATCAGTGCCTTTAACAGCTGGGAGGCTTTGATCTGTAAAAAATATGGCCATATAATGAGTTTCTATCAATGTTCCATGACACCTGAAATTCTCCATTCAGATCTGTGCCAAACCTGCCTGGCCACCAAAACTCATAAAATGGAGATGTCACTTCCCCATACAAAACCTTCCCAGAGTGTATTGCCGTGTTGCAAAGTTACTCTCTGCTTGCCATATTCTTCATTTACTGTGTGCCTGCCCTGAGGTAGTTGGGATGGATTTGCAGCAATGGTGAAGCCTGTAGAGGCTATAAATTGAACAACAAAGTACTAGATATTATATAATAATAAGTGCTCTGACAGTTGTTCCCTTACTACAAATAAAATTCCTGGATACAGAAGATAGGGAGATATGGATATTTGTGAAGTTACTGGACATTAAAAACATGGACAATTTTTTATGAGAAAACTTATTTTTCTGTGGGTAAATTGCAAGCCATACATTGACCTGTGAAGAACAGGAGAACACTAAACAGTGCTCATTAGGTGAGAAGTATTGTCTATAGGTACTAAATTTAGAATAAAGACACTGGAGAGGACAAAGTGTTCAAGCTGCATGTAACAATACATGAGGGAGTGAATTGAGGCTGCTAAAGTTCTGCCTTGAACTAAGCTTGCTTTATTTTGCTTTCTTTCAGTAATGTTTCCCTAACATTCAGCAGCTGTAAAAGAAGTCAGAGAAAAGAAAAAGAAAGTGATCTTTTACAGGGACATTAAATTCCAAATGTGAATATTATACAAAGACACAGGGAAATCTGATGCTATTGCTTTTTACCTACCTTCAAGTCAATACTGAAATCTTTGAACTGTAGAAATATCTGTGCTGTATGCCTAGATATTTCATCTGTCCCACTTTGCTATGTAATTAGCAGAAACACATAGAGCACTTAAATCTAAAAATATCATCGTTCAAAACCTTAGAAATAGACACGTTTTTACAGTCTTCTGGTCTCTCAAACTCCTTCCTTTTCAGTTTTGACAGGTTCTTATTACAGTTTTTCTCTTCATTCTACTGTATTTAAGGATCTTTCAGTGTTTCCATTTGAAGTTCCTATTTTAATAGCTTTTAAGCTTAATTATGATGAAAAAATCAAAAAAGGAAAATATGGGTGTTTCAGAGCAGCAGCAAGAAAAAGATTGAGTTTGTAGGCAAAATCTGTATTCAGTTTTGTAAAGTGCTTTGGTTTGTACATGTTCTGTTATGCTTTTGAATATGAACACGCAGCTCAGATATGTATTATATGTTTTCTTCATAATCATGGTGGTAGCTTTCCAAAAGTATTTCAGTTATATATAACTGTGGGTGGTATAATTTGTTTGAATTGAAAATATGGACTGTGAAGGCAAAGTAGGTGAATATATAAAACGGATGGAAAATTATTCTGAATCACATTTTCTGGTTTGTCTGTTGGTCCCTGAATTGCACCAGGCTCAACTTGTTCTTTGCACAAGCTTTCTTGCATTTGTGCTATCAGCCACACAGACAGCAGAGGAGTTCAGCCTTCTACTATTCCAGTTTTTCATAAGAACACCCTTTATTTCCTCATAGTAATGAAATATCTCTAGGGTTAACACAACAACAGGGGAAATTTGTTAAGCAGTTTGAAGACTTTACTCTGTGCCCCCAGTTAAATATCCAAAGAAAATTACTATTTGCAAGTTTTAATTAGTTAAACAAGTAACATTTCCCACAGAAATCAAAAAAATTATCTTTTTGTATCTGAGTAAAGTATTCGCTATGAGATTCCACATGACTTCTCTGAACTGTCTTTCTTTCCAGGAATAAGAGTCAAGACAATATGTTTTATTATTTGTCCTTAGTATAGTACTATCTACAGTACTTCATATACAGCTGTGTAGGCACTCGCTGACTCTTTTTAGGGAAATAAGTCTACATTTTAGAAATACATTCTCTTCTTCACACATTGGCTTGATGTTTGAAGAAGTGTTCCACCACATCTTACCAATTTTCAATTCAAGCAGGATTTATTTGTGTGAAAATAGCTACACAGCTCCCTACAATAACCCCACTGCCACCCAGCTGCTTTGGCAGCTTACAAAATTACTCTTTCATATCCATCAGGCAGTTTTGCACCTCTTCAGGAGCCTACAGACTAGACACTAATATTTGAGGAGGTGAGTCCCACTCTGTAGGATCTTGCTTTTTAGTATTTCCATGAAACTGCATTTCCCTTTTTTTTGACTCAGTTACTGAACTGTAACTATCCCCTATACAGTCCATAGCCCTAATTAAAAGTAAAACCTCAGAAGATCAGCCATTTTAAGTTGCTGAGAATGCAAGATATTTGATCTGCTGTCTCTGTCTTGAATATCTGCTGATAACTAATTATCATTTGAGCAAAAAGTTAATGAATTTTGATTTTAACTATGATTCATTTCTCTGCTGTTGTTATAAATGACTGCCTGTTTGTTCATCACACAGGTAAAATATGACAAATCTTAGTGGCCTAAAGGTTTTTCTTTGCTTAAGACTCTTCAAACTCTGACTTTCAGCATCATTTGCCCTTAAAAGAAACCTCATCTAAAAATCTTGGGAATATAAACACTTAAATTCATGCTACCACTCATCCACAGATTCCCAAGGGGAAATTTAATGATCGAAAAGTAGCGAAGAAAGAAAATACCCAGGACATTAAGAAAGGGAAGGTTCATGACAGAAACTCTAATCTTCCTGAGAGAGTTCTTTCTTCAAGTCATTTCTTTTCAATTTTTGCATAAGTCATGGTCTAATTTATCTGTGGCAGGCTCATAATGGGATTTAGAGAGCTGATTATAAAGTAGAAAAGGGAAACAATGATAACCTTGACTAAACAGTAAAAACACATGGCAAGATCATCCCTTGACAAAAGGAGTCTGTTCCAAAGCAGAATTATTTTACTAACTGAGCATATTGCATGAGTTTTTAGAATATGATGATGTGGCCACACACCTAAACAACTCTCAATCTTCACTCATGTTTGCTTACAGAGAACAGGATTAAGGAAACGGTCCAGAACCCAGAAATATTAAATGATATGTACTTTGTGGATTTTGGGCAAGAGACTTGCTTTTCTGTGTCTATGTGTGCAGTTAGGTGTGGTTTCAGTGGCAAACTGCCAAAATTTCCATCCCTCGTCTCAGGCCTTACAGTGAAATGATTCAGGAATCCAATTCAGGTGAAAAATAGCCCCATTATTTCGCCTAAACTTTGTTGTCTGGATTTTTATTTTTTAGATCATTCCCTTGTCAGCAGGTCATACAGATGCAGTCATGACATACCAGAGCAGCTAGGAAGGACTGGAGTGATGAGCCATGGACTGGGAGAGGAGCTCACAGCAGAGTGTCCAGGACAGCACACACACCCAGTCTCTCATTTTTCTGCCTGTACATGCTTTGCACCAGTTAGGGCAGATGATTTACCCACACAAGTAAATGAAAAGCTGCCTTGTAATCCCAGCTGGGATTCCACTGGGATGCAATCAGATTAGCTATTCAGCAGTTAGTCCCTGCCTAGATTTTAGTTTCCCTCAAGCAGCTGTCCCAAGCAGTCCCTAAGCATCTTAGGAGTTTCAGCAAGTCCTGCTACACTGTCTGCATGCTGCCACCCTGTTTTAAAGGTTATCATCATTGACTGGATGAAAGCATTTCTGTGATAGCTGACTTCACTGTGGTGGGTGGAATACACCTATTTATCTTGCTGTTGGAGAAATAATCCTTGCACAGCATGGTACAGCATACTGCATGGTACAGCACATGGGAGTCACCTCAGCCAGAGTCTCTGGGCATTATCAGTGAATTAGCCACAAGAAAAGTAATAATTTCTATGGCTCAGTGACATGTAACCATACAGCAACAAACTGTTTCAAGACTTTAGGAACCAAGTAAATTTTTAAATTAGAAAAAAATAGAATGTGAAAGGAGCTCCCAAGGCATTGTGGGAAAGTTGTAATATGAACCCAGATATTTTGGATTGAAAAATTTTTTCAGACTTTAGAATATGAGCATGTATTTCAATAATATATTTTAACTTATAGCACATATTGCATTTTCAGTGATGCTTAATATTTTTTAAATCTACCAGTCAGCATCCATGATCTGTGTACAGGCTACAAAGATCTTCTGCAGAGGGGTTGTCAGAATTCATTTGGAAGGGGAAAATCTCCTTTACAGGGAATATTCTTCCTTGTCTATCGTAAATCTAAAATAATTAGGGTGGTTTTTCAACAGATTATTATCTATTGCATCTAGATTTAATGATCTTTGCAGCTATATTGTGAAATTTATTATGAAATTTCAAAATTAAAGAGGAATTTTTGATGCTTTTGACATCTTCTCTCACATTATGTTCTAACACTCTCCAGTCTGTCAGTCTCAGAAATCAATGGACTCTTAGTATTTATGTGCTAATTGGTCCCAAAGAAGGAGAATGTCTATGCATATTTTTAAAAAGTAGATATATTTTGCAGAAAATTAAATTTTATGCAGAACCTTTAACAAATGATTCATTATTTGAAAAAAAATATGGTGGAAACTGGCTTTCTAATTACATTAGTAAAAAAATTAGTTACAGTAATCTAGAAAACAATGCTACAATTAATCCATATGGTCATGACAGAAGATAATGACTCTCTCAAGATCATTGATCTTCAGGTCTCTGCCTAACTTTATGAACACACTTCAATCCATAAATGACCATGAAGTTGCTATCCAATCAGCAGTCTCACTGGTGTATTTCTAAGCAATATCTGGCAATGAAACTATATATTATTCAGCAAAAAAAACACTCTAGGTCAGAACAAGGGATATCTGTCCTGTTTGCATTTTACATAATTTCAAATACTGTAGAACCTCAGTCACCGCTGTTGTCAAGGCTCAGATTTGCTTCACTGTGAAAAATAGACACCATATTTCCTCATGAAAATTTTATGCCATTTTATCTGTAAAGAAAGCCCAAGTATTCATTTTTTTAATAATATGAAAATTAGTATCACAAATCAGTATCATACTATTGCTGATCACGGGTTACATTCCTTGTATTTCAACAGTATCAGTCTCATGCTCTCATTTAGACAAGAGGTTAATTTAAAAGAATTTTAAATGTAATGTTTCTCCCTAGTAAATCCTAGCGAGCAGGCAAGAAATTGACAATATTTATGAAAAACAACATGAGTGATCTACCACTGCTTTTAAATTGCAAATTCACTTACCACTGGGAAAGACACTATCTCTAATAAGATCTAGTTGTGTATAACATGAATTTCACAATAGCATATTATCAGTATCAGTGAAAATCAGATTACTCTGATATTAGTGACCTCCATGCAAGTAGATTTTCTACATTTATATCTGAGATTCCTGCATTTCTCATTTTTCTTTTCAATGGCTGTATACAGCTACTCTCTGTATAGCAAATAAATGAAAGTCAGAGGGAAAAAAATCATAAAAGTAATGGACACAGGAAGCTTAAAAATATACCAAGGCTTCTTTTTAGTAGACTAGCCTTGAAAAAGAAAAATGTTCTAGCAAAGCAAGCAGTATCAATATCATTTGATATTTGTGAAGGTTTTTAATGAGCATTCTTCAACCTTGCCCTTCCCTTCCCTTCCACTTTCCTCTAGCTAAATCCTTTTAAAAAATAATTTCTCCAGTTTCTGTTTTTCAAATTTAACAAGTAAGAGCTTCTAAGTTAATGAATATGGCATTTAAATCCAATTATTAAAAATACTTAGTAAAATTAGCACCAACATTAATATCTGTAGCACTTCACTGGACCTAATATACTAGTAGGCTTCTTTTTCTCCTGCCACAGAGGCCTGGCATTTCTGTCCAGTCACTAACATGATTTTTTAGATGTGCTCACTGACTATTAGCTCTCTACCTATGTTCACAGCAGATATAATAAGGCTGGAGGTGGGAAATGTATCATTCAAATTTTACCAAAGTATCATTAAATTAACTGTGCCAAAATAGTTGAAATAGTTTTTGGATAAAAACTCAAGAAGCTGTATGAGAAAAGTTTGTTATTTTCATATGCGTGTGTGTGACTTAAGGTCATATTGAACTAAGTTCTCTGATTACATAGTCTGAAAAGTGATGATATGGTATCGTACCAATGTAAAAAGGTGATATTGTGTGATTGAAGTATGGTTGTGCTGGTATCAGAACAGGCATATTCTGAAGCTGCTAAGTGCTTGATGTAGCTTCCATAAACTTTCCAGTTTTGCAAAGTTCTCAAAGCATTGAGCAGAAGGATATTTCATGACATCTTTTTTGGTTTTTTTTGTAAGAGTGACCTCTTTCAATGTTCTCAGATCTATGCATTACTTACTCTTTGAGAAGAACAAGAATAATTCTTCAAAGGAATCTCTCAGACTTTTGTCTGTGACTGTTTATTAATCTCATATTTTTACCCTGGTATTCTTGAAATTTTATACACTTTTCACTTTCATCCTCAAAAATTTTCTCAGCTCTTCAATATGTACTGCAACTACATAACCCCAAGAACATCTGCTGGTATAGTTCATTTGTCACTACTAAGCCAAGTGACATATACTAAGTGGTATTTTTTTCTTCTTTTTTTTAAGAAACCCTTCTTCCCATGGAACATTAAGTCTTCATTTTTTTTATTTTAGAACTGAAAAGTTTTGCTGTAGCTTTTCTGTAGATCTGTAGGTTTTCTGTAAAGTTATCATTATCTAAAAATTAATCAGTATTTTTTTTGTCTGGCAAAATTCAAGTCAGCTCTCCTCACACTAAAAATTGCAAAAAATAAGTTCCATATTAGAAAGAGCCCAAATAAGCCTACAAATAGTTTCAGCTTATTTTGATAATTCTTTATCCCTCCTATCTACAGAAATTAACATGTCAGCCAGCAGCCCCATGGAGCCACTCACTCACTCCCCCACTAGCAGGATCAGGGAGAGAATCAGAGAAGTAAAAGCCAGAGAACTGATGGATTGAGGTAAAGACAGTTTAACAGGGAAAGCAAATCCTGTTAAACATAGCCCCATACTACCCATAATAAAGAAAATTATCTCTACTCCAGTCAAAACCAGCACAATATCCACAAATTTCTTGGACTCGTTGGCAACTTCTATTTTTTTGATGTATTACTACACAACTTTGAAACACTTGTACTTTTTACTCTTTTATTGTCAGCAATTTTTTAAAGCTTCCTTTCTCTGACTCTGTTACTTCTTTGCTCTGAATGGCTCCTGATATCCTTCAGTAATAATCCAAAGTCCAAATCATTCACAGTCATCAGTTCAAAGCAAAATGATTGGAGCTAGGCAGTAAAAACATCATTCAAACAAACAAACAAAAAAAAAACCCACAAAACTGTCCTTTTTTTTTTTAATTGATCTTTATTTTCTTTTTCTTTCTTTTGTTTTGTATGCTCTGTCACATTGCACTGCTCTGGGAAAGCATGATGGTTAAAGAATAATTGAGACTGGATGCAGTTTCTGGAAGCCATCTAGCCCAACATTCCATCCAAAACAGGACTAACTGCATCATGTTTCTCAGGAGTTTGTCTAGGCCAGTCTTGAATATCTCCACGAATGGAGATTCTATAACCTGTCTTGTCAACTCATTACAGTATTTGAACCCTTTCAGAGTATATTTGCTACTTGATATGTTGCCATGTATTCTAATTTGTATCTTTCATCTCTTAAATTTTGTATCTTCAATTCCAGCTCTGTTTTCCCTATGCTCTCCAATAGATAGATATACTCAAAAGAAATTAAAAAAAAAAATCCTTAACCTTCTTTTCTCCAAGCTGAAGAAGAAAGCCTCAATTTTTCCCCAGGCTCTACTCATTTGTTGTGTACTTTTACCCCATGAACATCTTTATGTATTTCTTCTGGACTGACTAGGATGTGAATATAATCAGTGCGTCAGATACAATCCCAAGAGAAAAAGTGCCAAATAGAGGGAAACAATTGCTGCTGTGAACCTGCCAGCTGCCTTTTACTAATGCTGAAAGGGATTGGCCTTTTTTCTGCAGGGACTCATTGCTGACTCATGTTCAGCTTGATGTCAACCAAGATCCTAGGTCTTTCTCTGCAGACCTGCTTTTAGCTAGTCATGCTAAAGCTCTTCTTTACAGATTTAGAACTTTATAAGAATACCAAGATTTGTCTCAGTCCATTTCTCCAGCTGCTGAAGTCCATCTGAATGACAATCATGCTCCACAACATATCTATCACCCTCTCCATTCGGTATCCATTTGTGAACCTACTTTATGCAGTCCTTGCCATTGCACATGACATTTATAGGACCAGTAAACAGCAGCAGCCCCTCTACAGGACTGTAAGAAATGTCAGCTAGTAACCAGCCACCAGCTGGATTTTATATCGCTGAGATCAAGTTTTTGAAATAGAGTGTAACCTATTCATTCCACACACCCACACAAAGCAGGCCCCATTACACAAATGCTTGGCCCAGGATCAGCTGGCTCTTGATGCCTTCTCTGATGAGTATTCCTCATCCTCAGCTGCTCCCAGGGCACTCTGCCTGGCCTGAAGTTACAGATCTACAGGAGTAAATTACCTGCAAGTCTAGATTTAGGAAGATTGCTGCTCCCTAAAATCACATGTTTCAAATCTTCCCCATCTTGAGTTTCCATGTACCATTCCTTCAAGTGCAGTTTCTAGCTGACCTTCATTTCTTGTTTCTCATAGACTGGGCTTTTGTCTCTTCAGTATCTCTGAGAACAGCCTGTCAATCACCTGTCTGCCCTCTCTGATGTCCCACAGTCCACATGCACTGCTGCACTAACAACTCCTGGGTCTGTGGCAGTGGCTCTCCAGCCTGACAGGTACATGGGTGCCTCTCAGCACCAGCCAAAGAGGTGTTCAGGTCAGTTCTTGACAGCAGTCAGCTGAAGACAGAAACACAGGCTCTCCCTAAGAGAAAACAACCAAGAGAAGCCTCCTCTTTCCTGAAGGAAGCAAAATTTAGAAGACAACCTTCACCAATAGCAGCCCACCAGTAAATGCCAGAAAAAGCTCTGAAAAGAAGAGGGGAACTGTATCAGTAACAGCTAGTTCCCATTTACTGTGCTTTGGGAACTCTGTTTGCCCTATAGATGATTTTTGATTGCCCATTTGTATTTTCTCAGCTGGGATGGGAACATTTTCTCAACTTATTTTTTTTCTCATAACTTTCCTGGTCACTTCATTTTATGCCTACCTCATATTTATAAAGAAAAGATAAGCTAAAAAAATCAACTTTTCTAATTACCCCATACTATAAATCCAGGATAAACTAAGATTCTGCAATTATTTAATTAGAGGAGAAAAGAAAGAATTCATTTTACTGTATGTGAGTTACAGCTCAGTTCTAGGGAGGCTTAGTAGGAGGATAAAAGGATCTCCTGAAGCTTGAATCTGCATCAGACAGGTTTGTGCAAGGTAGTGGTCGCTCTACAGCAGCCTAAGGGAAGAGCCAAACATGATTCTGGGACATAAAGACCCTGTACTGCAGCATCAGTGCCTTGCATCAACTTGGCTTTCTGTCTTCATAAATGGCAAAATATTCAGTGACTGGCTTCTAGTTGAGATATGGATCCACTTCAACTCTGAAATTGCTTATATTGTAAGCAAATTTTCTAATAAATAAAGTTTTAAAAGTCTCAACATTGATATACTTTTAATTTACCTTAAACCTCAAGTGCATTCAGGAGAAATTATGCTAAACAGTTCAGACTTCATGACTGACATCTCTGTAGCTTCAGACTAATCTTTGACAACCTATCTCCTTGTTTAAGGATTTCTCCTTATTCTCTTTTTTTCTGATTTCATGCATCACTAAGCTCTGAAAAATTCCTGTCTCAGAGCAAAATATGCACTAATTTTGCTCTGACAACCTTGTAATGGGAATTCTAATACTTATTACATTTTTTTTTCTAGGAAGAAAGAAGGGAAGTAAAAGACCTCCTGTGATAACATTACCTGAGTTATATGACAAGAGGTGCTGTTTTTCACTATTATGTGCTAAATGCCAATTAGGAATAAACTGTACTATGTACTTTATCTCTGCACTGAATACTTTTCAGATGAAAAGCAGTATTTCTGGGGACTTAAAATTCCTAGTACTTCAGGACCTAAGTTCAGCATTCAAAAGACACATCAACTAAAGTTTTTATCACCAGATTCCCCTTAGTAGTGAATTTATCTTGAATCAGGTTTTGAACACTTCCTCACTTTTGCATTCAAGGCACAGTGTATTGTAATTGTGTTGTGTTTTGTTTGGCATTTTGATTCTGGGCCCCTTCTCAGGATCAAGACCCACACAATAGTTCTTTGTTGTCCACTGATTACTCACTCTTTGATATTTCATTAATACACAGCGTTTCCAAATTCTAATGTCAGCTTAAAAGACTCATACA
This sequence comes from Molothrus ater, assembly GCF_012460135.2. Lineage (NCBI taxonomy): Eukaryota > Metazoa > Chordata > Aves > Passeriformes > Icteridae > Molothrus > Molothrus ater. The sequence continues at coordinate 76,979,696 of NC_050479.2, read as the reverse complement.
ATTCAGGCTATTGAATTTAAGCACACGTGCTTTTTCCTTTAAGACATTATTTCTGCTTGATGCTTGACTTCTGCATTATGCCTCAACTGCACTTTCAAGTGGCACTGAGATAAAAGCATATACTAGAAAGTATAATCCAGATTTCATACTGAAGAGAATCCCCTGTGTCTAATACAAAGTCCTATAAAAGGAAATACTTGCAACCACAGCAGTAAGTGGATCCTTATTTATTAAAATTCATTTATTTCTTAGCAATGGATTTCCTGTTCAGCTGAATATAATTTGCTCTAATATTAATGAAAAAAATTGTCACTGTAAAAACATAATACTGAAATGAACTAATTCAGACACTTCCAACAGGACCCCAGAGTGTAGGAAACTGTGTAATAAAATTGACTATACACTAGTCGAATAATAAAACCAGGAGTACCATTCATTTGCAGATTATATCCTCAATTTTTTTAAACTTTTAATTCTGCAGTTAATAAATTTTAATTTAACCCTCTCTACTATTTTTTTCCTTATGTGTGTGTTGATTTCTGTATGCATGTGCTTTTTTGGGTTTTTTTTTTTGTTTTTGGTTTTGGTTTTGGTTTTGGTTTTAGTTTTTTCTTGGTTTTTTTGTTGTTTTTTTTTTTTTTTAATGTAGGTCATTTTCTTCCATGAATGAGGTATGATTTAAGGAAATAAGACATAAAAAATTGAAAAATTAGTTCTACCAAATCATTGGAGCTAAACTCACACATGGGAATTTGTTTATGACTTTTACATGGCATTTCCTTTACTGCCATTCACACAGGTTTGTGAACAGATAAAAAGCAGATTGCCTATATTCATAAGTATTGAACTTGCAGCACCATGTTTTTTGCCCTGTCATTCATTTGGGCTGAAAATTGATTGCACAAATGGCATAGCGTTAGATAGCTCTACCTTGCTGGTAGCTTCTCTCCAGATTACTGCAGAGAATGAGTCCTATTACCCTTTTGAGCTCATCAGTTATGTAAAGAAACAAAAATGTTTCCATTTACCTTGAGACATCACTTGAATTTATTTCAGATGACCAGTCTTCAGTTGCATTTCTTTCCATGGACAACTTGTTTCGACTCAGAGCCCAAACACATTCCTTAGTAGTACATAAGGCAAATATCTCTCAGTGATATGAGGTCAGCTGAGTAAAGCCAAAGGATAACTTTGGGTATTATCTCCAGGTGGTTATTCACAATAACCTGCCTTTTTATAAATTTATTTATTCTGTTCATCATTACTTTAAGAATATTAAGTGAGAAAGTACTGAAGTTTAGAGACTTCATCTTGTTTCCTTTCAAATGATCCAAATAGCTGTTCTTTCTCCCTGCTTTAAGTCCCTATGTAATGCATCCTTTATTTCAGTGTGTAAAAAAGTGTAGTTTACCTTTCTGTATATTACCTTCCCTACATCATAGCCCCTTTTCCAATTTCTGTAATAATTTTCAAGCTGTTTGTTTACCTAGCTTAGTTATGGTACCCTTTCCCAGAACTATTTTTTGGCCTTTATTTGAGAAACAAGTTTCTTACAATTTTTGTATCTTTAACTAAATAAAAAAAAAATCTCATTCTACATTCCAGTCCTTTGTCTAGTGAGTAGCTTCCCCAGGTTTCATCTATAATCAAGTCACTGAGCTTCTACCTTTTTTCTCAGGTCCAGTATCCAGCAATAATGTTGGAAAAAAAGAATCAGTTTTCTATCATGTTCAGCAATGCCTCCATTAACCATTTAATATTTATTATTCAATCCATGCCATAGTCTCCAACATTGACCTGATTTTAGGAGGCATTTTCTTGTTTGCTAATATTTCAGAGATATCTTCCCAAACCCAAATCTGAGACTTCATGCAATTCTTTCAGACTTACAGACTTCCTTAACTGATCAAACTGAAAGAAATCATCTCCAAGGAGCTGATTAATTTTAAATATCATGTCTAATATTTTCAGAGACTAAGTATTATCAGAACACAGCATTCAAAGTAAAATGAATCTCTATTTTGGGCTTCTCAGCAGTTCTTAAAGTATCAACCTGAAACATGGTGTGAGCAGAGTAACAAAGGTTCCAGTGAGGAGGCTGCAGGCAGACACTGCCCATCAGCCCCATCTGGGAAGTGCTTGGTTAAGAGAAGGACTGGAGAAGAATTTGAAGGGAAGGATACTCTGAACACAGACAATTATGTTAAAATTCTGTTTAACTCGTATGCAAAAGCCAGAAGAAAATCAGGCAAATACCTTCCTAATGTAGAAGAAAGTATAAAAATCATATAATTTATTGTGCCTTAAAAGCATATGAAAAAAGAAATGACAAAACTGCTTCACATATTGAACTAGCTGAACCTTTGCTTTAATATAAAATTAACAATTTAATTACAGAAGCAAGTGAAGGATTTCACTTGTAATATTACAAACATCAACGTTTACATTGATATTTCCACAATACACACTTCAAGCAAAAAAATGAACAAAAGGTAAAAAACTGTAGGAATTGATCAAGAACAGCTCTGCCAACAAAAGAAGTGGTTCTTAAGTGAACACAAAGTGCACAAAAATGCACTCAGCTTTAAATCTTGATTCAGGACTTCAAAAGCATTTTCCTTTCTCCTTAAATATAGAGGACAGGAACTTATTGTAGACTGTGGCTTAATGCCCTTTAGTATGATGCTGAAACCTTGCTAGAAAAAAAGAAACATCTGCCATGCTTTTAATGCACATTCTGGAAGCCTAGAAATTTCTCTGCAGCTGCTTTCATACTCATAGCAGGGTGATTGAAAAAATGAGCATCAGTGCCCCAGGTTCTTAACAGCACTCTGTGGATCTCTGCAGTAGATTTCTCTGCAGCGCTATTATCCATGTACTGTTAACTTAGATTTTGCACTTAGCAAGTGGAGAATTTTGATCAATAGGAGGGATTCTACTCAAGGGACTCTGGATAGGCATTAAAATTACTGAAGCAACTAAATGAAGTCTCAAGGAGTCTTGACAAATTACCAGCTGCTGCTCTTGTCACATTCTTAGCAGTAAACTGGCTGTGAGCAGAGAACTGCATCAGAAATTGATAAAACATGAAACAGTTAAAGCACTGCAAGGTGGCACCTTTCTCATTTTGTAACATATATCAATTTTCCATTAAAAGATTCATAAGCTGAGCCCAGAACATGATGAAGAGCCTTAAATGTCTCACTGAATATTATGTAAGTTGATTATTTTTAGCATTTAGAACTATCACAGAGGATTTTTATCCCAGGTCTATACAGAGAAAAAAATCTTATATTTAAATGAATGTAAATTATTCACAGTTATTAGACAAAGAACAAATAAGGTGGAATTTGAATTCAGGTAAAGTCAGAGGATCACAAATGTTAAAGAGCCACCTTGCTTGTCATTACATGAGTTTGCTAACTTTTAACCAAAAAGTATTGAACAAAACCCAATTGAACTATTTATAGTCCTTTCACTTCATCTTCTAGCAACTGAATTAGGACCAACAATTTCATAATTCAAACAGAGGTAGAAAATTGGATGGAAAGGAACAAATAACATAGCATTTGTTCTTTCCCAAGAAATTATTTTTAGATATAATAATTCAGCTTTCAAAATGTGCAAATAATATGTTTTCTATCAACGTTGTCTTTGCATCCATTGTGCTAGGCACTGCTCAAGCACAGGCAGCTCCCACATGAGGATGCAGGATGGTAAAACGAATGATGTTTATGTAGGCAGGTTTCGTTCTTTGTGGAAGAAAGCCAATTTATTATTTAAAATCCAGAAGTCAAGATGAAAAGCTTATGTTTTCTGTGTAGAAAAGTTGGCACTGTGAGTTTGTCCCAGGATACATTGCTAGTCATGAGACACAAATACTGCATAGAGCAATATTAGTGAGATTGATAGTCAATATGACACATGAAAACAATAGAAATATTTTCTCTGATGTATGCCAAAGCTCTCATCAGATCCTTGTTAAATGATAAACACTGTTCATAAAACAGGACAGGAGTTGATATGCTTGGTTTTAAGTAAGAGGATATAAATACGTTTCTTAGTTAAATGTACAATTCAGAAAAATTACATCTAAATCATTGTAAGCTATACTCTAATTTTCTACTGCAGGAAAAGAATTAATTCCCCTTGTTTATAAATAGCAGATTGAAAAACTGCATTTAATGAAATTTCCACTGACTGATTTGATCACCATGGAATATCTTCATAGCTTGTGATTTATAGACAGGCAAAGGGTCATGGAAACCGTTTACCACATAAATGGTGATATATGAGAAACTCTGATTTTGTGGACAAGATCTGAGGCCAAATTATGCCCTGAGAAACAGATGGGGTGTGAATGGGAGCTGTGTGAACCAAACTAGCAGAAAAATGAGGCCGTAACCTGGACTGTGTAGTACCCAGGATTGAGTCCTATAATGTTTCCTCTTTCAAACTAGAAACCTAGAAGCAAGTGAAACTCATAGATGTTTTACAATACACAAACCACTATATTGGCCAGTCATGTCCCTGGTCATAAGGTTTCTAGTATTTTCTGTCTCCACTAAATCATTTCAGGGATATTACTCACTAACTGGTGTTTTTTAATGTTGAGTTGTCATTCTTCCCTTCCTCATCTCATTTACAGATTTCTCACATTTTCAGCTGTCATCCCCTTGTTTTACAAGTGTATGTGGCTTTCCCTGAGTTGCTTGAAAAGCCGGGCCTTGATTTGCAGTAGAGGCAACTAAAGAGGTTCATTGCTAATAGCTTCCTGAGTAATTGCTCTCAGTAGAAGTTTTACAAGGCTTTATTTTCTCCTCTTTTCCCGTTCAAGAGAACATGGGTAATTAAATTTGACACTTCTGTCATGACACTGCATGTCTAATGTATCATGCAGGAAAAGCCAGAGGGAGTCTGCAGACCTGTGTCGTTCCTACATTCAGAAACACAATTCAGAAACACATCAGGTTTTCACACTGTTTTGATATGATTCTGTGAGCATTGTGCATGTTGCAGTTAAAGCCATCTCATTTTCATTGCCTCCGGTGTCCTTTTCTCTCTTCCTCTCCTTCTGCAAACACCACAAATTTCCCTCCTCTTCATCAAATTCTTTTGGAATTGATTTGGAATTATAGCAGTTTTGGAAACTGGTATTTTTCACCATTTTTTATTGGGTAAGTCTCCCATTACAGTCAAAACGACATTGCTGGGACTTCTGTCATGTATACTGCAACATCATTGTCCTTGGTACTTCATGGATGTAAAAGTTGATTTTGCCCAATCCTTTTGCTAAAATTTAGGAAAGCACACAGTATTGTTTTCATTATTTGACTTCTATGGTTTTGTAGAGAATTTTATCAGACAGTAATTTTTCTGACCCTCAAACTAATTGATATGGTTTTGCATATCAATATTTTTTAATGACAAGCAAAAGTAACATTGAAAAATGTTTATACATATTTATATAGTATCAGTTTTATATAAACCGTTTCTAACATTAAGGATCCTTAAATATTTGTTCATAGAATTTCTTTCTCTAGGTACTTGCAACTATAAGTCAATATTTATTTACCTGCACTGAAGCTTCTGTCTGTGTAACACAGATCTCAGTTTATTGAAATGTCGGCAAGCTGTATTATTTGGTCTTAAACACAGAAAGCATAAACATCAGATTCAACAAAGTCATTTGGTATAAATCCCTTTCTAATAATGAAGCACACTTTACTATGAGAAGAGACCTTCATAGACTTTTGATTTTAGAATAAAAACTCTGCCAACTAATATAAACAATTATTTCTTATTCATTTTCTGATCTTTTTCAACATTTCTATAAAAGAAATACATTTATTTTAACTTCCTTTTCTGCTTTTCTTTGCACGTGACAGATGGCTAATGTCAGATTTATGGCAATTTATTTTAATTAATTCTGGACACCTGCAACCTGTAATTGATTTGGCACTGATATAAATTTCCTGACTCCAATCCATCTATTACACTGCCTTCAATGGTATTCAACTTTTCCTTTAGATATGGTGGCTTGCCTTAGTATGGAATTAATTGATTATATTGTCGCTATTTAAATTCTTTTCATTTGTAGTTGCTTCCTTCTATTGGTTCAAAAGACTGATGATAACAACAAGATAAAATTATGATACAATTTGCACAACCACCATCCCAGTTAAGTGGGAATTGAATATCTGGGGACTCAAATGGGTATGTTTATTTAAGGGTTCACACTACTTCTAGGCACTGAGTCAACTTCATCACCAAAGAATCACAGTCTCCTGGGCATTAAAGAAAAATAAATCTTTCAGCTTATAATATATTTGATTTTAATTGGTGTTTTTTAAAAGTCGAATATTTTGACAGTGCTGATAGTCCCTTCTAGTTATCTTCAATTTTTTTCCTATGTTCTGCCAGTTTCAGGCTCAATATATTTAATTTCTTCAATATTCTAATTAGAACAGGATAGAAGTATTTCTAAGATGTTGAGCTGTGCAGTTCTGATCTTTAGTGTAGAAAACTAGTGATGTGATCCCCATTTGGAGTAATGAGGATAAGGTTTTTCTAAGATCCCTGACCTCAACAATTACTGAGGATACCTCTGTCAACCACATTCAGGAGAATGAAAAAAAATATAGAACTAATTAAAAATGCCACAAAACCATTTTCTAAGGAGATGAAGTTTTAACTACAGAGAAAAGCCCTACAGGAATATAAGTGGAAAAATAAAAATTTACATTAAAAACTTTAGGAGATAAATGACACTCATCCACCTGTACTACAGCATAAATACACACAATAAATGTATATTAATCATTTAGAATATTATTAATCACTAAGAATATTTTCTGTATGCTCTTGAGCAGGGTTTTTCTTATGGGAAACACATTAAATAGATATAGTAAGTATAAAATGTACTGTATGTATTTATAAATAATAAAAAAATTATATCAAATCTAAGTATTAAAATTTGCACATTACATTATTTATTATATATATGCATATTTTGTGCTATGCATCTGATCATGGGCTTTTATTTTTTGCTACTATAATAGAGGAGATGCATGTACTGTTTTTAGCAAATACCACCAAGTTCTTCCTATTTATTTTTTTCCTGGGTGATTGAATGAGCAGTACACTGAGGTTACAGAATAGCTACCTGTTTCTGGCAATTCCACGCTCCTTTGCTTGTCTTTATGGTTTATTTTATACTGATCATAACAGCTCTTAAACTGAAACCAAAAAAATTTAATAAAACATGTATACACTAGATTAGATATTGATGAAATGCTCTATGCCAGTAAGAAATAATCTTTGCCTGGTAAGACCTACTGAGATTTCTTGACAATCTCATTAGGGAGGGGAGAAGATACGTACCTTTCTACTACTTCCAGGGATTCTGCCACAGAAATTAAGCCTAAATTTGAGAATTGAACTCCAGAAAATGAATTATATCAACTCACTCTTTCCATGTCTCAGTATTTTCAGGTTGGGCACTTTTGTTTGCTTTTTCATCTAATCCTGGAAAAGACTTCAAACATTGCTCCTTGTTAAATACATATAATATTCCAAAGTTCAGTGCAGTGGAGATAAAGACTTCTGGATAATCATCTGAAAGCCCTAATTTCTTTGAATTTTCTGGAAAACTTTCCTAAACTGTCAGTGTTTGCCATTGTTTCTCTGAAAGCACAGAGATGAGCTTTAGGGACTGGAACATGACTTTGATGAGGATTGCCATCACCCTAAATCACTGAATTCTTTGGATTCCTCATCTTGAGTAGTGGGATGGGATTTTCTAATTTGTTCTGCAGAGGCTTGCAGGCTTAATTAGTCACATTATCAGATCACCAGTAGGTTAGAAGGGACCCAGCAAGATCACTAGTGGTAGTCCTGATCAAAGTTGAATAAACAGTGAATCAGATCTGGCTGTCATAGTACTTTGATGTACTTATGATAATTGTTTTTAAATAAGTAACAAAATTATTAGCAATCATTTTGGGGGAAAAAAATAATATGTGGCTTCAAATTGTGACTAGGAAATAAACTGAGTTTGGGAGGAAGCATCATCACAAGAAAACTTAGCCTTGAGTTTATATTTTCAGAATTAGGCCAGTTTCTACACATAGTTCAAGCAATAACTTATAGTTACGTAGCAGAGAACACATTTGTTTTAGTTAACATTGGACAAAATATGCTGAAAAAGACCATGGCATTATGGTACTTTGGGCTGAACTAAAACTGTTCATACTTCATATTTTTTTATTAATTCAATTTAAGGGAAAAAGTTTTAGAACAATTTTGTTTCAACTAAAAGGTATTTGCTTACAAGTGATTCAAGTATTTCTAGTGCAACCTTATACCAGAATACATGGCAGAAAATACCTATTTTCCTGTACTATAAGTTCTCTTTACAATTTTTTCAACTGTTGTAGTAAAAAAAAAAAAAAAAAAAAAAAACCTATTTGAGAATACTTAAAAACTAGCAGTCTTAAAATTATGTGGGATACTAAGAAAAAGGAGAACCATGTTCTGAGAACTCATTGATTGTGTCATTTGCCTTAATTTATGAGTTAATATGCTGGTATTGTTCCTGACTGATTTTATCTTTGTTCAAAGCTACAATAGGAACAGTAAATGCACTAAATAAATTTACAATCTAGTAACTTATTAGACAAAAATCTGATCAGTCATTTGTCTTCTAAAAAGGACAGAATATTTTTCTGTATCTTGAGGACCCTGAGCTGTTATGAATTAATATATGTCTTATTAAAAAATTATCTTATTAAAAAAAATTGGGGACTCTAAGTAGCAGCATTCCTAAGGGAATAATCCTTACATTTTCTCTTTTGTATATTGATGGAAAACCACTAGCATTGCCTTGCAAGTGTAATTTTTATTATGAATGCAAACTGATTTTTTTTCCCAACTATTTTTTCCTGTATTTCCTACACTGGAAATAGCACAACCAAAACTTCTTGTTTTTCCTCTGACCAGCTTCTAAAAAGGCCACCACACAATGTTTCAGAGTGACACACTTGTGGTCCTTCAGCACATTTCTGAGGGTAAATGGGCAAGTTATATCTTAATTTTTGTTTGGATGGATTCTTTACATGCTTCATTATCTCCCCTGGTGCCTTTGACTGACAGTGGACTTTCCATACATGGTAAGCTTGTGGGCAGCTCTTACTTTTACAAACACAGGAAACTGCGCTGATCTTCACGCATTTGATGCTTCACTTCAAATTATACTAATAAAAGCCAAATAAGTTTGTGAACCTTGAGTTCACTTTCTTATAGTGTGCAGATATCTTAATAATCTCTGCCAAAAAAATGCTTTCATGTGTCAAGAAAATCGCTTTCTTCCTGCATGGCACAGCTCTGCAACAGAGGATATGTAATGCCCAGTGTCATCTGAGTCCATCATGGCCTGTCATGTATGATCAAGAGAAAATTTAGCTTTGTGAATAAGTTTTGTCAGAAATGGCATGGATGGAAAATACACATTAAGACAACAGAGTTTTCAATAGCCGTCAGTGCTTGCAAAGAAGCGACAGTATTGCAGTGACTACTGTAAAGAGCCTCTGATCTCAATTACCTTTAAAGCAAAAATATGTCATAGAATCATAGAATACCCAGTTGGAAGAGACATCAAGGATGATCTGGTTCAATCTTTCTTGGCAAAATCACGATCAAGACAAGACAGCCCAGAAACCTGTTCATCTGGATCTTAAATGTGGCCAACATTAGGAGAAGCCACCAATTCAGTTTCAACGTTATTCCAATGGCTGATTGTTCTTATTGTGAAATGTTTTCCTCTTCTGATCAATTGGAATCTCCCCAGGACTAACTTGAACCCCTTACCCCTTGTCTCTTTGATGCATCTCCTCATAAAATTGAAGTTTCCCCTCTTCTTTAAAGAGTGGAGAATGCTGATAAGGTGTCTGCTGAGCCTTCTTTTCTCAAGGCTGAATAAATCCACTTCCAAAGCAGTTCTTCACCTGTCAGGCTTCCCAGCCCTTTGACCATCTTTGTGGCTCTTCTCTGGACTTTCTCCAGCCTTTTCACATTTTTTTTTGTATAGCAGAGACCAAAACTGAATGCACTACATCAGATGTAGCCTGAAAAGCACTGGCTAGAGTAGACTAGGATTATGGCTTCTTTAACTCTGCTGTTGGTGCCCTTCTTGATGCAGCCCAGCATCCTGTTGGCTTTCCTTGCTGCAGCAGCACTCTGCTCACATTGAGCTTGTCCACTAGGACCCCCAAGCCCCCTTCCACAGAGCTGCTCCCCAGCCAGGTAGATCCCAACCTGTGCTGCATTCCTGGACTATAAATTCCCAGTCACAAGACCTTGCACTTGTCCTTGTTGAACTTCATAAGTTTCTTGCTATTCTACTCTTCCAGCCTATCCAGATCTTCCTGCAGAGGGTTCTCCTTTCTGTAGAATCGACTTCCCCACTCAGTTTAGTATTATTGGAAAACCAGTTTGATCACAGTTATAGATAAAATATGATCCAAACTGATGCTTTGATGCTAAATGGAAACTATACCATGAATGTTGGAAACATCCTATCATGCTAATACTGGTCATACTGTAGTTTCTACAGAACTTATCTCTCAAAAGAGATAATGCCACAATATTATAAACTAGCTTTATCCTATCTATCTGCTCTACAATTAAGTTGAAATAGCATATCGAGACAAGGGTTAATTTTATTTCATTTACATACTCAGTTTATCTAAAGTTCTGTGTACAAATGGGACTTCACTTCATGTTTATTACCTCAAAAGAATATAATGCTTAGTGTCTTCTTCTTAGTGTTGCAAGTATTTTCCTTCTAAATATCCTCTAAAGGTATTTCCAAGTCAACAACTAGGAACACTGTATCCTATACATTATAACTTTCCCTTCCTTCTTTTCACTTTCTTCCTTTCCTCTTTCATCAGTAACGATTTGTGCCCACAATAGCAGTGATATACATATATATATCCTTAGAAAAGGTATATATTGCACATGATGGATACTACCAGACAATGGATATAATCAAACTAAATACAATACATACAGATAACTGGAAAAGAGAACATACAAATTTCTTAATAGATAAGGTTCCTTGTTGAGCAAAACCAGAAATGCTACCTACTGGTTTGTTGTTTTTTTTTTTAATGGCATCCTTCTTGTCAGATAAATATAGTACTTTTATATAGTACTTTTTAAAGGGCGTTTGAGTGGTTGGAGTTTTTGTTGATTTTTTTTAACATCAGTAACTTGCAATAGTATTTATTAGCTTCTTGTTTGGATTGTCAACAAGGTTAGGGTCTTTTTTAAATCCGTTTTACTCAGAAACCATTGAAGTCCCCTTGAAAGACAGAGGAAACATTCAGTTAAATTGATTTCTAGCAGTGTGTCTTCTGCCTATACACTTTTGTATTTCAGATAGAAGATAAACAGTTTATTCCACTGAGGTAAGAAGAAAATAACTGTTATGAATACATGAATGTATCTTACACAACAATATAATTGTTGTAAATGTTCTTACTACCTGAACATAAGAATCCTCCACATCTATAACAGGAGTAAGCACAGCTTTATTATCCTTCTATCAATCAGAAAACCAGCAACTTATTATCCATGTAGTATCAGACATTAATGTCCATGTCCAGGTTTGTTATGAATACAGCTCCAATGTCTTCAGCGACCTCATTCCATTTAACCTTCTGCTTTGTTGGTGATGTTGTACTGAAATGGTTCTGTTAGCTGTCAAATGTGATTTTACTTTTGTATTTTTTTCTAGACAATCAATTATTACATAGACCAAATTATCATGTTCAGCAAATTTTGGCATACTATAGGTTTATGAAAGAAGGCAAAACATGCTGACATCAAATAGAGTTGCTATGTTGAGTATTGAATAGTGATTTACTGAAAAGATAAATAAAACAAAGAACATTTCTCAGCTCAGTCTAAATCTGCTTTTTTGGTAATTCAAAACAGTGAACAAGTCTTGCTGTACTCTACTTTGTAATATATCAAAGGAACTGTTTACTGTACAGATAGACAACTACCAAATCCAAGGAATTATAACTTCTGCTACCTCAGGACAAGTTTTACAGTAGCTCAATACATTCTGTGTCCCGAATCCAGTGACAATAGACAAGAGTGATCATCTGCCTTCATGGGAATGTGCAAGACGCAACTTGTCTTTTCCATGCTTTGCATTAGATCCAGGCCATCATCCATTTTTGTTCACTGAGAACAAGAAGATGCATAGTTGGAATGATATCCCCTTTACCACTAAATGTTCTTAATTTTCTACTGTTGTGAAGTGCATTGCTGGATGCCAAGAATATACTATTTTGTCATTGCTAATGAGACACAAAAGAACACAGTAACAGGTTATTTCTCAGTGTTGTAGAGGTTAGAACTGTAATAGGCTGCTGGATGATCTAGTCTGGACTGCTTCATACCTCAGAGCCTCCTTATTCCTTACCAAGTAGCATGTTTGAGTATAGCAAGTCTTCTTTTAAAAAGGGACTTAGATTTAATACAAATGTATAAAAGGATAGGTATCTGGCTCTTCCTGTGCTAGTTTTGGAAATTTATTTCTCCCAACTAATTTTTATGTGTTTTTCTGTACCTTCCTGCATTTGTACTTCTAGTCCATTCCCCTTGCAGATTATGACCTCCACCTTGCTACAATCTCCTTTCATGTTGTCCATTCAAAAATATTTAATGGTCAAGCTTTATTGTTCATGAGCAATTGTGCCCTCTTAGAAAAAAAAAAAAAAGAACAAAAATCAAACCATAGAAACAAAAACAGCCAATCAACCAAACAAAAAACCCCAAACAGATCACCAACCAATAACCCTAAAACTGAACAAAAACTTGTAAAAACCACAGAGCTTATTTTCAAGCTGGGTATCGTGTTCATAAGTCGCTGTGTTTGTCTTAACCCCTGTCAGTTAAGGTTGGAAAAGGATACCAGTAAAATGCATTATCCATGCTCAGTCTCTATACTGAGTGATGGATCTCTACTATCAATCAGAAGTAGCAGGAAAATCTCTCCACTCAGGCTCTGAAACACAACAGATGCTGCTCTGGCAGTTTTCCTTATGCTAAAGTAGTGTTGCAACAAGAGTGTTTCTGGATTTTTGAATCTGATGTTATCAGTTTTCTTAGGAATAGTACCCATTTCAGATTTCTCTTTTGACATTGAAGTACAACACTTAGCAGCCAGCATCTCTGCTGTTCTTACATTTAACAGCAAAGCAAACTCAGAAAAACAATCTAAATTAAAATTTTAGGAGATTTAAGGACATTAGGATCTATCCTGCAAGTTGATAGGAAAGAATTTTTTACAAAATATTCAGTAGGAGTGACTTGAATGAAATGTAAGCAGTTCCTCAGACTTTTATCTAGTGTCCTCAGCTGTGCAGTGTTAATGAACGCTTTTAATTACGATGAATTTTAACTACTACTCAGCTTTATTTTTAATTGATTTGTTTACAAAATGCATGCATTAATCATATTAATGTCATATTTTATAATTTTCAAAATTACCTGATGGCAGCTGAGGAACTCTAGATAAAACAACTTGTTTCTGTCTTTTTCAAATGCATTATGAGAGGTGATACAATGAAAAATTGAAGGTATTACTAATTTATTCTTCTGAAGAAAGTTTATAGCAGATTTTAACATATCCTCTCAGACATATTTCATTTCACTATCTTTGACTATGATTGAAGTTATAACCCTGTAAACCCTTTACATAAATGTTCCTTAATAGCAAATTTTAGGCAGCAAGCAAATAAGTGTGTTAGAAAAAGTTAAATCTTGGCTCTAGGTATATTAACGGTAATTAAACTACTAATTTCCATGACTACGGTGGGCTAATCTTGAGTTCTGTATAGTAAAATGTATACTAATTATACCAATATATACTAAAAAACTCTGTTACATTTATATATTATAATAATATTGTAATTATACATTATAATAATATAACTATGCCTAAAAATATAAAATTTATATATTCATTAATATAAATATACTGTGCTATTAATTATAATAATATTGATATTATTATAAGGCTATTTCTAATTGCTACTCCTACATAATTATTTTTACATAATTGATACTGTTTTGATTGATAGCCCTCTGACACAGTGCAGATAAGGAAATATTGGTGTGGTACTTTACAAAGCTGCAATACTGTAGCAATGTGGAAAGAAGAGCAAGATCAGGCAGAGCCCTCCAATTTTCATCTTTTTTGATCCTTGCATGCAAAGCCAAAAATGCACACTTATTTTCAAGAGCATGTGCTTGTGCAGTAATGGCATTTATTTTCAGAATTTAGTGACTGACACAGAACCCACCAACAGTGCATGATAATATGAGACGCTGATTCTGCCCCACAGTGAGTGCAGCAACTTGGTGTCACAGGGGCAGGCTGAGCTCAGGCTGCCTTCATGGGCATCAGGTGGGCATCAGGTTGGCACTGACACAAGATAAAGAATTAGTCTAAGAAACAACCAGAGATTCAGAGCATCTTCAAAACATGTGGTTCTTTAGTACCTGATTCAGCCAGCGCCAGAGGAAAACTAACACCAAGAGGGACAGAAGTGGAGTGTACTACCTAGCTCTGGTACCTCCAGTTGCAATTGTTCCCTTTCGTTTTCATTGAACTCACCTGGTTTCAAACACCAAAGTCTATAACTGAGTTCCATTTGAATATGATTATATTAATCCTTTTACAGGTCTGCCCCTTTGTACCTCTTTGAGAAGCTGAATTAGTTTTGATAAAGCAAAAATGGAGCTGCTAGACACACAGCATAGACTATAAAGGAACCAGAGCTCCTCTTCCCATAACCTGCCTTACTTTTAACCAAGAGGCACTTAAGCAAAGACCCTGTTCAATTTTCTCCTTTGTAGTCTGGAAGGGAGAAAGCAGTCAAGTGTTGCACGATTTTTGTCAATTACTGCGGGTATGGACGAGCTGGAGTGGAGCGGCTGTTTCAGACAGCAAGACAGCACTGAAGCATGCTGCTTTTAAGTCCTCTCAATTCTTTGCTTTGGATCAAAGACAAATTCTGCTGCAGTCATCTGAGCCTTGGGAGTAGCTGATATCCTTACGTAATGAAGTACATACACCTTTCCAAAGGTCTAACTCCATGTGCCTGTCAGTCTTCGGATTTTATTCATTAGGCAATCTCTGTATTCTGGAGCATGATAAACAGCAGGAAAACCCATCCATGACCTTGATAATGGAAGTGGGGAAGTAGAGAATCCTTGAAAAATACTGGGTTTAGACATCAGTCTGTTTTAGCAATTTAATAATGCAAAGACTGAAAAAAACTAAATATGTTTCTTTTTAATGTTCTTGCCAAAAAATTAGGGAAAAACTTACACTCTCAAGCAAAAAGTGCTTTTTGCCACTGCTTTAATTTTCTTTTGTTTTACTCATGCATATGTCTTGGATGGAAATGGATTCTTTCCCTCATTGACTTATAGAACCATTCTTAATATTTTATGTTGAAGGAGGAATCAAATTCATAAATAATAAATCTAAACCTTGTAGGTGGAATACACAGGAATATAATGAGTTTCTGTGAGAAATCATAGATTTAATGCAAGAATGCAGTATTTTAATGTCAGCTATACTCATTTGCTACTGCATGAGAATAAATTATCAGTCATTAGTGTATGCATTCAAATGAAGGTAATTACTATATTCTTCACTGATTTTTGCTACATCACTTAACAGAAATGTGAATCTTAGAGATTAAAAAATGAAACATTGTACTGCAGACAGTGGGATCAAAATGAATAATGTGTGAGAAACAATTTTATATTATTTCATAAAATCCATTGGATTATGTTTGAAAGCCTTAGCCATTACCACAGTTAAATAAAACAAGGAGAGCAATTTGATAAGCAACGGAAAAATGGTCTCAGAAAAACATTTTGTTGGGAAATTAAAAAATAAAAGAATAAAAACAAACAAAAAACAATGCAGTCTCAGTAGAAGGGTCTAAAAAGGTGAGATGTGAGATATATATATGTATGTATATATAAAACTAAAAATAGATTCTAGCCAGCACTTTTAGACTCAGAGTTTCAGGAGACCTAAAACACTCATGTCATGTGTTAAAGTGGACAAACAGAACAAAAGCATGAATTTATCTATGTTCTATGTAACAGGCAGAAGACACTGTGCTCTCCTTGTCTTCCAGACCTTTCAAGCACTATCGACTTGAGTTATGGTAGCCCTGAAGTTCATACTGACATTATAAGTTCTGTGCCTCACTGATCTGTCTGTAAGAAACTATAAGAATTTCAGTAAGGCAACTGAAAGCCTAGACTGTTTGAGCTGGAGAAATCTCATTATGCTCTTCTGAGTGTGGGAAGGAAACTGTTGTGCCCCAGAAGTTGGGCGTATATTTGCAGCTGCTAAATTGGAGGCACCTCTTTTGACACTTCAGTTCTCACCTTCCTTCCTTGAGATGCTGGATGATCTACTCACTTTCCTCCCACGGAAACAACTGTATTCTGGCAAAGTTTAAACAAGAAGCAGATGCATTCAATAGCTTTGACCTTAGAGTTGCTGGGCAAAGATTACTTGGCTGAATTAAATAAGTAGGTACTCAAGAATTCACTAAACATTTAGCTCAACATTGATCATTTTGCACTTCAGCTGGCCAGTGGACTGACTCCTATTGGGAAGTTGATTTTCCTGGCATGAAATGTCTTCCCAACAATGAATGTGCACTAAACTGCCAGTCAAGAAAGGTTTAGGATTAAATGATCACCTGGCTAAAGCTCTTTTCTTTGGTTTGTTATCAAAATCACAATGATTTGATTTAACTTTTCTTCAAGAGGCAGTTTTATAAGATATATGCAACCATGCACACAAATATGCCTAGATAAACAAATACAAATTAATTTGCCAGCAATGTAATTTTTGAGATTTCTACATATTTAACATTTTGATTTCTAATTGTACCTAGAAAAGTGGAGCCAAAATGTTCTGGTTCAAGATGTTCAGCTCTGTTCAGAGTGCAATCTGTTTTAGTTAATTTTTGTGATGAGAAATCAGTTTTCGTGTCCATTGTCATTTGTTATACTCCAGATATTCTGCTTGTAGAGTTTATCATAATAGAAAATTATCACAGAAAATTACAGTTTTGAAAGATTCGGTGCAGGATTAGACATTAATTGTAGAATAACATCTGAATTTCAAAAACATACTAATTTATTAACTTTTAATAGAACTTCAGGAATAAATCGCTATTGTAGATTGAAGTATTGGTCTAGACACCCTGTTGTGTCATTTTACCTTCTCTAACTTCTTAAAGCAAAGTCTTCAACACTGTTCTGCATGTGCCAAGCCCCCCTCCTTCAACTCTTCTCACTGAATGACAAGGAACTATTATTTACAGTCAAAGAGAATTGAACATCTTGTGATATTATTCATTGTTCATCAATGATTTAGACATGATAGAAGTAATTTTTTGTGAATTGGATTGAGCAGTGTATGGGCACTAAGGTGGGGTAGTTATTACTGATAGTGCCAAATTTTCTGGATTATCCAGGTTTTTCTGTAAGGAGTGTTAATTATTCTAAATGACCATTAAATAAAAAAACTTACCTGAAATACGTATTGTCTTAAATACATATCTAATTCTAGACCAAATACAGATGCTATTTTTTAAAGTTACAGCAAATAAAGTAAGCTGAAACTACTTTTTCCCCCTTTTTTGATAATATTCTATATACACAGCTCAAATCTAGCTTCAAAATTTTACAGGCTGAGGTGCTGATCTATTCATCTTGGAGCTTGAGGATATGCACTTTTTCATGTTTTGTTGATTTGTCATTGGAAAAAGGTTCCATAAACCTCGCTGAAACTCATCAAAAGAAGAGACATCCTCCAAGTCTCAGGTCAAATATTAAGTTATTCCTAGTTTTTGTTTGCACAACATGTGCTGTTTCCAGCACCATACTACTTCCAGCACTAATGATAATTTTGAATTTCTATAATGAAGAAAATTTTAATGCTTTAATAGGTTTAATAACTTTGCTATTAATGATAGCAAAGTTGGTGACTTCTGTAATAGATAAACATGCTGTGAAATGAAAAAGATCTGCATTGTTTTATGCAATTTTTACTTTTTTGATTGTGGTGAGGAGCAAAAAGTCCAAGACAGGGGTTTAGATCAGCATAAAATTTTTCTTCTTTTTTTTCTTTTTTTTCTTTTTTTTCCATTTTTTCTTTGTTAATGTAGGGAATTCCCATCTATATGAGTACAACACTCATATAAACATCTCTGGATGTGAGGCAAGTAATAACACAGTGATTTTTCTTTATCATTTTTAGTATCAGAAGTCAGAGCAAGTGTCAAGACATGCCAGGACTGAGGCAATCATCGAAGTTGCATGACTGAGTACTGAGTTTGAGCATCTGTTCTCAAACTTCTCAAACCCAATCTTTTTTTCCTTCTTCATATTTACAGATACATACAGTTTAGTATAAATGCCAGTCTGCCCATCCATCTGCCTAGCTGTATGTGAGCTGTCTTTGGCATGCTCCAAAGCTCCTCATTTTAGCCACTCACTCTTTCCTGAACATCAAACTGTCCTTTTCTTTCCCTTCTTAAATGCTCTTCCAGGTATCCCTTATTTTTAGGAAACCGATAGTCATCGATTCAGAAGAGGAATTGCATCCCTCTAATGGCAGTCTAAGATGAAATGTTTCAAAAGAGAAAGAAGCAGGTGAACAAGGAAGCAGTCAGAAGAAAAACACAGATTTAATTGAGGCTTAAATACATGTCTAGATGTAGAAATTACAGAAAGAGAGGAAGAGGAAATGCACATATCCTCAGGAATTTTTTGTAAATATCTAATCTATAAGCAATAGGTACGTATTCCAGATGTTTCTGCACCCTTTGTTTCCACAGCATGGTGTAATTTGGCTTCAAACTTTTGAATGCGTGGTCATTTGTCTGGGTTTAGTTCAAATATGTCTAACATAACAGCACCTCATTCACTTTGTTGGATAGGTTACTTAATGTGCTATAAGATTTAGTTCATTGTTCATTACTGCTCAAGATTTATTTCATTTCATATATGACTTATTTGTCACCATTATCTATGCAGTTACAAGTACACTGTTCTGTGCCCGCAGATTTCTCTTTTATTGAGTTAACTTTAGAAACAATTTATTTGGTTTACTCAGCTGGGTCTGGCAAAATCATGTATATACCACAGCTGGGAATTTGAATTAGATTTCTCAGTCTTTGAATATTAGTTATTTTTAGTTGAAAATATTAAATGAAGATGACACGTCTATTTCCATGTTTGAGCATACATTTTATCAATTTCTCAGAGTGACTTTTTTTATTTCTCATGCAATGGTACAGACCTTTTTATGTCACTGCAGACATTAAAATTCTGGATTCTTTTCTTTTAAGCTTGAACTAGACAGCTGCTTTCGAACAAAAATGTTTCTGTTCTTTATAAAGATAAAATGTATATTTAATAAATTGAGAAAATTCTATTTATATAATCAGACCCTACATATCTGCCTTAATGACAGATGTTGAAATCTAGGAAGGAAAGGAATCCCTCTCTCTATTTTCCCTCTCCTTTTTATAAAAATGCACAAAAGACTTTTTGTTGTGTTTAAAGGAGAATACAGATGACTTTTTCTGTTACCCTAAATACATTAATTAGAATTAAACTAAGAAGAAAAAACAACACATTTTTAGAAAATAATTATGAAAGGATTGTGGGACATCCTTAGTTATTGCATGACTGAATTTTTAATCCAGAATTACTGCACAGTGAAGGTCTAAGGATAGAAATAGTGCAAGGGAAAGGAAAAGAAAATTACTTTGCTAGCCAAATAATACAGTTGAAAATAAAATAAAGTTTTGGGATTACTTTCTGTAGATATTCTAAATCTATAGGGAGCTACTGGGTTTTTTGTCTTCTAGATTGATGGGTCTGTGCAAATAGATCAGTTGTGTTGTTTCAAATTAATACTTATTGCAAGAAACCATGGTTAAATAGAAGCAGTTGCTGCCATAGTTACAACATGATGGATTACAAAAAATATGCGAACTTCATTCACAGGATTCTCTATTTGGTAGAAAGACAGTAATGAACACAAAGGTGAAGATGTTCTTCCATCCATAACTTATTCTGGGCATATGTGCTGAATTCAGGCTCTAATATCAAGGTGTTAAGTGGCATGCATGTGGACTGCCAATTGCAAGATTTAATTGCACCTGTTTTGAGGGAATAGGCAGGCTGAAGGGGAAGTATTTTATATTTCCTCCCAAAAGTATCACAAAGGTGTTTTCTTATATAAATTTAAAAACAAATACTATGGAGGTGGGAAGCAGGGCTTTTAGGAACACCAAAAGTATTCAAGTGTGTATGACAATAACCTAGAGCCACGTATTTATATTCATTGGCAGGGCGATTGTCCACTTCCAAGTAGAACCACAGAACAGCCTATAGCACTCAGGTAAATTTGTTACCACTGTGCTTCTTCTGACTACATCTTCACTGTGCATATTACAGGTGTTTTGCATCTCAAACACTTTTGAAATAGAGCTATAATATTGAACTTGTTGTAATAATGATGAGAAAGTTATCATGTGCCACTGGTTTGTAAGTCTTTTCCTCGTTGAAACAGAGGAAGTTTCTCTGACAAAGGCAGGAAGGTGGAAGAAAAATTTGAAGCAGTTATTACATTCATTAAATATTTTAGCTATTAGTGAGAAGACTTTTATATCAAATGTGAAAAGCATTCATTAGGGGAAGATTTCATTAGTATGTTAAAATGAAATATTTTTTTTCTATTACATTAACATATTGATTTTAAATAATATGTGTATACATCCAAACTCCTGTTATGTGGTAAAAGCCAGATATCACTCTCTACATACACTGAGTTCAAATCTATTCTATTAAAATTAGAAAGTCTGTCAAATAGGAGCACTGTGCTCCACACTGGGGAAATTTTACTGCTTTTCAGGAGCTCCTCCTATGGCTGTGACTCACAAAACAGTAAATCCACTTTCAGACTGCTTGTTCTGATACCAACAGCTGCTTGGTATCAGAAGCTAAGTTAGAAAACATTTTCTAACATAGCTGAGGCTATGTTAGAAAACACCGAAGCACAAAAGCAATCTGCTGATTCAGAATTGTTAGGGTTTTTAAACAAAAATCAAGTCTCAGTAAACTTTGCTTGAATTAAGTAGTCTGTCCTCCCATGCCACTGGAAAGCAAAATAAAAACATAAGAACGTCATAAACCATTAATAACGAGTTTTGGATAATTGGATGGAAACACCTTGTTGTTCTGTCTCAAATTTATGATGGAAAGTGATCCAGAGTGAAATTGTGAAATGGGAAAGTAAGATCCAGACACACTCAGAATTAGGATATACACAATTTTTCCATAAGTCTCAGAGCTGAATATAGCAAATGCTAATTAAATATGCCTCTGCTTTGCAAGATATTTTTAACAATCAGCCCTGTTTCCATTTTAAGCAGATGTTTTCCAGTGCATTTGTCTACGTCTTTGTTTCTTTGATCAGCCGTATGAACCTTTAAATTGAATTTCTGCATTTGTGGGTTTAATTTTAACAGTTTTCTATTAATTAGATCAAATGAAATTAAATCTTATGGCTAGTGTCCCAACATGAAGACCAAGAACTAGTGTAGCTCCATACAATGAAACACAAGTCATTATTTAATTGCCAAGACATTAGTTGTATAAACATGGTGATTAATTCATTTGGCATTCACAAAGATGAAAATGGTAATTCTGTAATTATTTAGAAAGAGGCATATTGCCGTAAATGAATCAAGCCTTAATCTGTAAATCTCAACTAACACAGGCCTAATTTAAATGGAACATTTTAAATTTCTTTTATTTAATATTTTCTGATAAAGATGGTAACTTTTTCCCAACAGGCAACATTTTGCACATGAAAATATTCCTCCAATAACAATTCAGGATTTCTGTTCAACCATCAATGATTTATTTAAACAAATTTCCAGACATAAGAATATTGTTGTATAAAATGAGTTACACAAGAGGAAGAAGTAAGGCTTGGCACTATTTCTTTGCAAGTCAGTTTTTGTACTTGCGATAAAGCTTAGTTAGACAAAAACCTATGAAATTAATTTTTGAAGTCCCTGTCTTTGATATTAAACTTTATTCTTTTCTTTCATTCATCTCATAGAAACTATTTCAACTTAGTGGCCAAACTGGAAATATTTCACAGTTTTTATATGACTAGTGATGCAGAATGTTGAAAACTAAAAATATTTTTCAAAATATTCCTTTTAAAATGTGCTATTTTTTGTTCAAAGCTCAAGGAATTCCAGAAATCTGGGACAAAGAAAAATAACATCCTGCAGTAAATTTGCACCTTTCACAACCATGGTTAATTCTATGGAGTTAGATATCAGAATAGTATCCCTAGAATACTTGAATATCCTCTAAACATTAATTATCTGGTACTAAAATATTTTCCATTTTTCCATCATGTATATTTTCACACATATGGGTAGGAAACCAGTATAATTTGTGCTTCAAACACACATTTGTACCATCACAGCTAAGAATGTGTTTCAAGACCTGTGTTGCATCCAAAAATTTCTTGATGGTCTACATTTTTCTCTTGATTATAAACAAGTAACTAGTGGACTACTGAATTCTGATTGAGTTTGAAATTCAGGCCAAACATCAGCCAAAAATTTATTTCAGAATGTTCCTATTCCCAGAAGGTGAACTTGGACACAAATGTCTCTAAGGGTTTGTTAGGCTTATGTGCTGCCTACAACCTGGTTAAATTTCTATAGGAAAGCCAAAGCAAAACAGAAGGGAAGGTTTTGTCATTTTTGTGGTACAGGAAAGACTACTTGCCTTCTGCAAGTATTCTTAGAACTAAAAAATTTTATCTTTAAATGAAAAATTATAATTGGATCAAAGACAAACTAGGGGAAAAAAAAAAAGAGAAAATAAAAAACTTGCATGATAATGCAGCTGTAAGAATTAAAGCATAGCTGACCTTAAGCAAGATCTCAAACCCTATATCTTCAAACACTCAGATGTGAAACCAGATCAGAAAAGTATCTGATGGGATTAAACCTATATCTTATCCCAAAGCCCCTTGCTTTGTGGTGAACTTAGAGCTTTGAGGTTAAAATTATGTATAATATCAACAACATAAACATTCTCATTTTGAGATGAAAATAGCTGTAGAAGACATGATATTAGCTTGCAGCTATAATGTTTCTTTATAGTCACTGTGAACAAAAATCTTTCATCTCACCCTTTGGTTTTTGTTTTATTTTTTTTATGGCAGCATTGCCTAAGGGCTTAAGTGTGTAGTGTTTTATTCTTTGATTATTTTACACTACCTTGCCTTCTTTACTAATTGTAACTTTTGAATCAGAATGTCCATATTCTAGAGGAGTTCAGGAAAGAGCTAGAATTCATTCTAAGTGTGCACAGGCAGCAAAAGAATGTCCAACATTTTCTTCATCCCAATTTGTCCCTCACCATTCTTCTCATATCTGCTGTCCTTCCTAGGTGAAACCCAGGAAAGTGCTTGGCCCTTGCAGGAAATGGGTTAGAAAGTAACAACAAAGTTTTATTGTACCTTCACTGTGTGTGCAGGGATAAGAATAATAACCCTCTTAATAATTTCCTTTGCTTAACCATGAAGCCTAAGGTAAGTCATTCTTAGTATTGTAGACAGTCATTGCTTTGTTCATTAAATAAATACCAAATGTGGAGAAACAAAGTATAAATACACTTAATTCCATACTGACCAAGAAAAGCTTTTAGATACAAATCACAATTAGGTAGAAAGAGTAGTCTGTGAAAGAGCAGTCAATGGACCATGGTTCATAAAAGACTCAGAGATCTCAAACTCTTCACACAGGTATAGTGATCACTAATGACCTCTTTGCAATGATAATTACTGCAAATCCATACTTATTTCATGTTTGGCAGTAGGACCAACTGATTAGCCAGCTGATTTATCTGCTGCTCATGTCATTGCTGAGCAGCTGAAGAATTAGGCTGTTCATTTGTTCCAATACAGACTACAAGTGTAGAATGTGTCTTCCCTTCTTGGATCACAGAAGAAGCTAAAATCAAATTGCTGAGCACTGGTTATGCATTCATTGCATCTCCTTTCATATGAGGCAAAACCCTTTACATTGTCATTTATTTTAAGACTATTTTCCTATTTCCATAGAATCATAGAAGAGATCAGATCAAAATTGACCCCCTAGTGTCCTTTGCAATGAGCAGGTACACCTTCAGCTAAATCAGGCTGCCCAGGGCTCCATCAAACCTGACCTTGAATGTTTCCAGGGACTGGTTATCTACCAACTCTCTGAGCAGCCTTTTCCAGTCGTTCACCACCCTCATCATGAAAAATTTCTTCCTTATATACAGTGCTAACCTCCCATCTTCCCCTCTTTTTATTTAAAGTCATTGCACATTGTCCTATCACTACAGGGCCCATTAAAAATATGTTCCCACCTTTCTTCTAAGTTTACTTTAAGTATTGGAACATGTTCCAAGTGGAAAATTGGTGGTACAGGACTCATAAAGGTAATGTTACTGCATTATAAACATATACTAATTGAGCTGATTTCATTTAGCTCAGATATTTCACAATTCATACTATCAGTCTGTATTTGAATATGAATCTCCTTAGATTCTATATTTGAAGACATAAACCAAAGTGTTTCCACAGTAAAGATAAACCCATAAGTTGGAGTGCTTTATAAATGTCCATAAATAAAAGTCGATCTATGAGCTTGGAACCTGTCAAACAGCACCATGAATATACATATGTTTCTGTGTATCACTAAGCCTTATCAAGGTCAATACTCACCCTACTTTTGAAGTTTTTGAACTATAGCCCACTCTCAAAGGGATGTTTTTTGTCTCATCCTTGTAGCAAAGATGCCACTTCAGTGTGTTCCCTTCCACAGCTCCACTGCTAAATGGCAGCTTAGGTTTCCACTCTCAATAAAAACAATAAATAATTTTTTTTTATAAAAAAGCAATTTTTTTTTTGCTGACTATTCACGGAAGAAGCTGTGAAATCTTGATTTAAAAGGTCAACTGCTCTTTACATACTACTTTTGCAAAATCCGTAAACAATCCTATAATCATATCCAAGCAACTACGTGAAGAGCACTGCAAAGGCTCTGAGTTCAAATACTCAAAAATAAGGGAAAAAAATTATGGATGAGGTTATAAGCGTAATCTCAGTTCAGCAGGAATCAAGTGTGATAGGAGCATGAGTCAAACTGAGTTCTGAGGATTTTACTGCAATTTTCATCAAAGTGAGCATGCTTAAATCACCAAAAATCTTTGAACCACAGGAGCTATGTTTTCTTAGAAATGAAGCAAAATCAAGGGCCATTTTTTAAATGGAGAAAACTTGGCAGCAGAGAGGTGAAACTATAAACAGGTTATCCTCATTCACTGTGTCCTTGGAAGGCTCATCCTTCCCTTCAGGTTGGCTCTTAGTTCAGCAGTCTTTCATCAGGTTTCAATAAACCTGTATGTAGACCTCTCTGCATCCCTAGGAAAAATATCTTTCTTTTCATTGCCTCTGATCCCTGACTGTGTCTTTTCCCAGACCTCTGAAGACAGGGAAAGAGAGATGCCAACACAGTGAACTGCAAAATGATGGGCAAAACTTGTGCCATCTGTCAGTACCTGCTCTAAGGACACATTCACACTACTGCCTTTAGATACTTAGCTTACTCTTGCCAGGTCCCTGGCAAGTAGTTACCTGGTCTAATAGATTCAGAGTACACAAGTAAAGTTATTAAAAATAGATTACAATTATTTTAAATTTCTGGAAAATAATTCTGCGTGCAAAAGTGAGATGTGAATATAGAGTAGGCAGTGAGGTCTCTGTTGATTCAGTACTCCTCCCTGTCATCCTGAGAAGGGAGCTTGCTACAGTACAACTTTATAAAATTATAAAGTAGGGAGTGTTTTCTGATTAGTCTAGCTGTTTAATTATAGGACACAACTGCATATCTGGCAGCAGGTTATCCCCAGTGAGTCAGTAACTTTTTCATCCTACTTTCTGTGTGCCCAGCTCTATGCCAATGTCATCAATAATGCACTTCATAAGGTAAGGTTAGGGAAGAAGTGAGATGTGGCAGCATCTTAAGAATACCATAACATACCATTTTGTGCAGAAAAGAAGAGTTAGGGAAGAAAGAAGGAGAAGCAAGTAAGTTTTAGAAGGCAAGTAGAATTTAGGCAAACAAGGAAATTATGTCACTAAAGAAGTATCATGTTCTTGTCTCTATGCTGATGAGAGAAGATGCCTATTTATTGAGACTGTTGGTGTGAAGACAGTAAGCTTGGAGTTGTGTGCCATGTGAATGCTCTAATGCTGCTTTGACCTTCTCAAACAGGAAACAAGAGCCAGATTTTAGCATTAGAGCAGCATTATAATTACAACAGCAGATATCTTTGAATGATTGCACAGCTACCATGTCACCAGTCTGTAGGTGTGACATAGCTAATGCCACACAAAAATTTACTTCTGGCTCTAGACCAATATGGATCAATATGAGATCCTCTCCAATATGGTGAGGCATTGCAACCATGACAACTTATATCTTGACATTAGCAACCCACAACTGATAACCTGTATCATGTGGGAGTATGTGGTCTGACCAGTGGGATGTAAAGATGTGTACCCAAACTTACCATGATAAATAAATATGGGGGGGCATTAAGTCTCATCCATCAGAGAACCTGTGGCTGGCAGAAGCAAGAGAAATCCAAGAGTCATCCAAATCCTTCAACTGATGTAGGCATTCAACACCACAAAATTAGCATTTGCATCTTCTCTCTAAGCATTTTCATTGATTCTTGCTGGCTCTCTAGTCCTCTCTGGGGCCTGTTACCACCACAAATTTCCATCCATGCACAAGAAATAAATGCACTAACAGACAGGATGTAGAGGTTGTGTGTGGGTAGTTTGTACATAAAGCAAAACAGACTTGGCCTGAGGATGCCCCTTTTTTTTTTTTTTTTTTCACATAGAGTGTTTCCCCCAAAGTCTATGACCTTCTCACTGTGCATGATGGGACACCTGATTCTAAAACAAGAGCCATCTTTGGCAGCAGCCTGGTGGACTAGCACAGATAGAGTCACTGACTTTTTTTTCTTGTTCCATTATTTTTTTTACATGTTTTATTGCACATAACTTATATCACTGCAGGTATTCCATCTGTTATCTTCCATGCACAGCAATACAGCTGTAGAGAGATACAGTTTTAAACTGAACTTTTAAACAGAAGCACATCCTACTGAACTGTTATTTCAACCTGTAATCAAAATTTTTGAGTTGTGGCTGAAGTGCAAGATATTCCAGAGTAAACTAAAGATTCTAAGGTTCAAATAACTCTAATCAATAAATTGTTTGTCAGTAAGAACTTTGCACCCTTTTCACCCTTAGTGGCAATGTGGTTCTCTGGAGGGAACATGTGTCTTTTTAACTGCCTTTTCCAGTTAATAGACTGTATTTCACCTTGTGACATGAGAATAAAATAAATCTTGTTTTACCTAGTTTTCCAGCCATGGTACCCGTTTCCCCACAGAATGCAAAATGAACTCATCTGACCTAAAAAGTGGAGTCAATAAGATCCTAGTTCATTTTAGTCAAAATCCCATTTACCACTCCTACAGTCTGGAAGTATTTCTGTGCTGAGCCAATGCTTTTAAACTGTCTCCCTGCTGAACTGATTGTCTCTCCTTCTTGCAAGATGTCTAGATCCACAGGTCAGATTGGTTCTTTCACAAAATGTAAGAAAATTAATGTAGATCTGTCAGATTTACAGCTTAGTTAGATTACATTTTTTTACTTCTCATAAAGGTTTAAACACTGTATGACCTTCTAAGTAGGATCATTAACCTATGGGTTTACTATTAAAACAGAAAACTAATTAGAGAGAATTGTCCATTATTAGGAGGAAAGGTAGAATTCCAGCAAAGCTGTCTTCCAGAACAAATTTTCCTCTGGTAATTTCGTATGTGCTGCAGAAACAGCATGGCCTTTGCTCTGCACTGCTATTTATAATCAAGGTTTCTGAAACCTATTCTTGCACCAATATCTTAATAAACAACAAGGTGTTGTTAGAGGTATGGCCTTTTGAGCACACCCCTTATCGAGGATGCAGTGAGGAAGTGTGTTGAGTGTAAATGATGTAGAAATCCAGAGCTGTATCACAGAAATAGGTTAGAGATACATTATGGAACTATAGATGGATGGAAGGTTGTTTATCAGGTGTGCTTTCACTCCACACGTTTTTTTGTGAAGTCTGTTCTATCCCCTAGATTTCTCCACTGAAAAGCTCCTGTCTAAAGGTGTGAAGTAGTATGGAGTAATGGAGCCATGAGCTTTTTGTCTCTATCCTTTGCTTTCTTTCTGGATGTAGCAAGAGATTATTGAGATCTTTCACATTAGATCTAATTGTCAGTGAAGATAGAAAAAAGAAGTGCTGGAATTTCCAAGGGTAAACTCAGAAATATGACAGAACTAAGCAAACAAGTAATGACTGCTCCTTACTGTACACAGCATGGTAATCTCTGATATGAATAACCAGAGAGCCAGCAGGGACATTTTACTGCAAAGCAGGACCAATTATTCTATTCTATCCCATTATTGCTATACCAATGCATGCCATTTTTATTGTCTACAATCTACCAAGCTTATAAAGGCTCAAAATTCTCTAAACATCTCAGCAAATGTATTTTAGGAGGTAATCTATGTTCAAATTATTCTTTTCCCATTTTCAGAAGTTGATTTTGTACTGAAAAGTTATTTGACTGTGTCCCCTCTAGATTGTGTATCTTTCATGAAAACAGTGTGTCAAACTCATTGGTAGTCTATCTGAGACCTTATGGTTATTAGATAGGGAGAAAATAGAGGCTATTTCACAACAGCAATGGTTGGAAGGCAGCTTTCTGTGGAGCACTGAATCTTATATTGACAGCTCTAAACAACTAGTGAAGATCTTGTAGCTATTGATCCAAGTACAACATACATCATGCTAATGGAATCTCCTCTCCAAAGAGTTTCTACCTGGACCAACATGCAGTAAGGGCAGACTTTGCACAATCTTCCAGAGGCAGCGTAATGGTGAAAGCAATCAGTCTTCATCTTCCAGAGTCCAGCAGTACCTACCATATGATAGAAATATAATTGGAGCTTCTCCAGTTGACAATGGAGTCAGTTTGATGTGAGGATAAGGCAGACATTACCACATTCATCTGTCCTGTCTTTGTACTACAACTGAGATTAGACATATGAGAAGGTTGAAACCACAATTTTGCAATATTCATTCAAAAGTAACAAATTAACAGAATGCTACATTAATAGCATTTATCAGTAGACCATTAAAGCTATCTCAGCCCTCCCATACCATGACCATATAAATCTCATTATCCTGTCTATTTCTGAAAATGTCAGGAAAGAATATGCTTTCTTTGGTGTGTTTTGATGCTTTATATGAATGGGACACAGAAAGTTCTTATCCTTTTCAAACCTCCATGCTGGCTATTTACAAGGATTGACAACCCTCTTGCTGATTTGATTCTCACCAGTCAGCTTCCTTCTCAAGCATCCAGCCATCAGTTTGACTGCTGGTCCTTTACCTCCTTGCTTGGGATTAGGGCATTCAGCACCCAGTGGCATTTCAATACTGACTGTCTTTGAATGCCAGGGAGAGAGCTCTACCAAGTAGAAAGCACCTCCATCAGTGAGGGGATCTTAAACAATGCATATTAATGAACTGCAAACTGCAATGATCTGTTGTTTTTTTTGGGGGGGGGGGTGGGAGACAACAACTGTTTGTCTTTATTTTTCTTGATAGCAAGGTTTTAATACAGAACAATCATTTATTCTCTTCTATCCAGTTCTATTCACATGAAAGCAGTAACAGTATATCTAAGAAAAGAATTTTTCAGAGAGGTGGGAAATATTCAATTTCATTGCTGTGTTACATAAAAGCATCACTTGCAGTTAATATTCTAGTAGTGCTGTAGAATCAACACTGGAAAGCAGGTTCCATCTGGCTGGACATCATTACACAGCTTACAACAATAGCGCTTTAGCTAGATGACTGCTAGATGACTTTCATATGATGAGCAAATGGACACTTCCCATGTAAGCATCTAATTAGCAGTCTTCAATTTACGAGAATATAATTTGAGTGAAATTTAAGTTTCTGCTCTTCATATTATATTGCTGAAGTTAATGTTAACTCTTCAAGCATAGCATAGTTTGGCTGTTTTGAGATGTGTTTTTATCTAGTATGAGCCATAATAGAATCATGTAGTTGAATTAAATTATCTTATTTTACACTGGCAGAAGATCTGCTTCCTTGAGCACCTGGTCTATTTGAATTTTACGTCTTGCATATAAGGTCTGCCTTTGAGTATTAATGTTACTTTTCTAACTAACAAGTGAAACACAGACATATCTTGGACTAACTGAAGTTTCCTGTGTATTTTTCTTTTCCTGGAGGGATCATGCAGTTCTTGAAGAAGTTATTATTTCTTAAGCTTCTGAGTAAAAGAGAGTAAGTTAATAATTCATTGCTGTCACTTAGAAACACGGAGAAAATTATTGTGATAAAGCTTTTCCTGAAAAGAAGGAACCTTTTTGCAGCAGGAGAAAATTTCTGACATTGAAACAGTGTGCAAAAAAAGAGGAACACATTTAATTATTTAAAATATTTAAATATTAAAATATATATATAAAATTTAAATGGGTCAAAAGTATGATATGGATTTTAAAAATATGAAAGAACATTTTAATAATTTTATAGTATTTTCAGCATGTTTAGAGATAAATTTTTTTAAACCAATTGTATTTTATAAGAGCTTGTAAAGGAAGTCTTGGACTTCAATGCAGGGCAGAAAAGACCTTAAGTGGCCTTTCCTAACAATTTCTCAAACAAGTGTTTCTAGAACACTTATCCTCATATGTCTTCTGAGTAATATTCCCTGTTCTTTCTTTGCACAAGATGAAACACATTTGAGGGTAAAATATTTGAGCAGCACAACAAAGTACCAATTAGGAAGGGATATTAAATTTTCAATACGTACCAACACTTCCTTGAACATACCAGTAAAAATGTAGAATAATTCAAATATTTGCTTGGTGTATAATTTCTCTAGCTAATAGATTACTGATCTGAATTTCTGTTACCTTTACAGTTAGTCTCTATTTCAGCTTATTACCTCAGTTATCTTGTGTATTACCTTAGAAATTCAATTTTAGCACCTTTCTATCATCCTTGGCATTGGTGCTGTTAATAGAGTCTTTAAAGCAAACTATGTGCTTAAGTTTTGGTTTGAATAAATTCATTAATGCAAAGCATGATTTAAAATAATAATGACCAGCTGATTCATACAAAGAAAAGAGCACTCCCAAAGACCCTTCTGATTCTGACATATCAGTGTTTTCCAGACTTTACTGCACAGAAACACTGCAGAGACCATATTTATTCCCCATGCTTAGAACAGAAGCTACATTTCTTAGCAAAAAATAACTTCAGTGTCATC
Organism: Molothrus ater; assembly: GCF_012460135.2. NCBI lineage: Eukaryota > Metazoa > Chordata > Aves > Passeriformes > Icteridae > Molothrus > Molothrus ater. Next base: position 76,948,040 of record NC_050479.2, on the reverse strand, counting down.
CACATGAAATTATATTTACATACATGGACAACATTTGCACCAGGGAGAGCTATGTATTTTCTTGCACAAATGTTCCTGTGCAGCAAACAGCAAGGACAAATGAGAGGCCTGGCTATGGCACTTTGAAAGAAACTGCCCTAAGACAGTTTGCATATATTAGCTTAAATAGAGCTGGAAGTAGTTTGTGGGACATTAATAATAAGGTTTAGCATATTCCAATGACCTAAGATATCACACAGAGGAATTGCACCATTATAAATGTTTGAAAACATAGCGTGAAGAAAATCCAAATAATTTCATGCTTTGCCAAGGGACTATGCCAAATATAGGGGTTTTTTCCTAATTGAGTCAAGAATACTAAAATAAAAATTGCTCTATCTAGGGTGATATTATTACAAAATTAATATAAAGTAGATTGTCTTTTGCTTATCTAAGTGGCTTTACTATAGCAATGACTCACATCCATTTTCTGGGACCATTAGACGTTTGTGGATCTATTATGAAGGAGCAAGAGAAAGCAAAGGGGAATGAGATAGCCCAAAGCCATTCAGGGAGAAATAAAGGTTTCAACTATTTACAAATACTTGTTCTGATTCCTTGTAGTCTACATTAAAGGATACTGACAGATCCCAAATCCAAACTAATGTCAAATGACAGATTGTTCAGATCAAAACACTGTGAGGGGCCACAGGCTAAATGAGTCAGTGCAGCTTCTCTCCATTTGCATCTTGAAAATTCTTATTTCCAACATGCGGACAAACCAATTTCATACTCCTGATTTTAGATCAAAATGAAAAATTCAGGGGATGATTTTCTGACCACCAATAACTCTCTTTTTAATTCCAGTTACTAGGTGTTAAAGTTTGTAAAGGTTTTAACTAAACGTTATGCTTCCCTTATTGCTGTGGTTATATCTCTAATGTGTAATAAAAATTTTCTTTGGTTTGAAAGCCAAAATAACTAGTTGAAAACAGAGAAAGATAATAGTGTCTACAGCCTAACCAAACTACCATTGCTAATTCTTCCTCCCCACCAAAAACGGCTACATATCTGACTTCTATTTTTTCTTACTCTGTAATTGTTATTTAAAGAATATAGAGCTCCAAGTATAAGCTGCCTGACATTAATTTCTATTAAGATCCAGACACTGTGTCTGGATCCTGTCTGAAGCACTGTGTAAGAAGTGCTTAGTTAAATCCCGAATTGTTGTGTAGCAATTCTAATGTTTGCTGCCTCAACTGCTTCAGCATCCAGAAACAATTTCTACCACAGCATCAAGACATCTGCTTGTGAGAATCTGCTATGAATGATGCAAGAGAATGAAAATTAGAGTTTCCATTTCTCATTATCTTAATCTTGATGGAAATCTCTGCTCATTGATCTAACGTGATACAGAGAACAAATGCAGATCCTGGCCCCAGTGGGTCAAGGTAAAACTGTCCCTGGTGATAAAGAAGGCTGAAAATTTCCAGCATCAGTTTTCAACATAAAATAGTATGTCCTGTACTGGCTGTAAATAATATCTGAGAATTTCTATGATAGGTTATACCAGATGTTAATGAACTAATATTGTTTTATTAAGACAGGCAAACAGTAAAAGTATCTGCACTACTAATACATTTCATTTATACTAAAGAATCAATCAAAGGAGAAATTATATGGCAGGCAGAATAGATCTCCGTTTTTTATATAAAAAAAATGATGTCTGTATTTCCCATGTCTTACTCCTTCCCCTCAACATAAGACTGAAGTTTACAGTCAAAACTCTCAAAAGTTTTCTGTAAATAGAGCAGCAGGAAGGAAAAAAAATTGCTACCTTTTAATCAAAATACTGTAAAAAAAAATGCAAAACTTCCCATAAAAGCAACTCTTACATATCATTTCCTACTCCCATTCTTTAAATCATGTGAAACCCAAAGGAAGATGAGCTTTGCCATTTACATTTGTGGGAACCTTACACTCTGTTCACTTCCATCAACATGTTCCTTACCTCCTGTCAGTCAGAAGATTAAGAGAAGGCATTTCAGACTGCCAAATAAAGCATGCCCAAACACCATCCATAAGAAAAGATCCAGCATTTCTTATGAGTCTGACTTCCATCCATCAGCTTCTTCTAAACACTTGGCCTCAGAGAACACCTTTCTATTCACGTCAACATCCCATATGCAAACAGTGTTGAATTTCATCCTTCCAGATATAGCAACACATTCTTTATCAAAGACTTACTCTTCCTGATGCATACTTCATTGCTGAAAGAAGAAAAAATTTGACAAAATTCCTGATCTGAGTGAGCTAATACATTTTTGTTTAAACAAATGTACTAAGTGTGTTTTCAATCTAAAGCGTTACTGGTAAGTATAAACTTTGAATAGACTGCAATATTTTTACAGTTAAAATAATAATTTGAAAATATTTTTTGAAAAGTATAGTTGCTGAGAATTTTCCAATGTTAATCTTAGTCCAATTCTGAAGCCTTAGAGAGGAAAATTTACACTTTCATTCATATTTCTATGGCTTTGTAGCAGTACTCTCAAACTAGTTTAGCAGATTATGCAGTCATTAGCAAAACTGACGTTATAGAAATGCAACTAATATGTATGTCCAAATTTGCTGATGTTCTTGGCAAGCTGGGCATCCAACAGCTGCACTACTTCTGATACAATCAGAGTGGAAAATTATAATACGCAGATATATAAGACAGACTTTAAAATCACATTCAATTTCAATTTAGGTCTTTTAATTATTAATTTGATGGGGGGTTTCAGCTTCATTGGCAGTGAAGCTTGTGGCTAATTGATTTCTGTGTCTGTGCTTTAAGAACTTACATCCTCTCACAGGTCTTCTGTCATGTGTGTCAGCCCAGTGCAGGTGTCTAATGGCTATTTCTGCATGAGCAGGTAGCATGGATCAATAGGAGAAGCAAAAAGTTGATATTATCCACACTGTCCACTGTCCCAGGTTTCTCTTTGGAATAGTTCTAGCTCTATTCCACAGATGGATTCCCATTTTTATCTGAAAAGCAATTGACTCCTCAAGCATCCCTTCTAATTTGGTATCAACTGAAGTTCAGGTGCTCAGAAAGCTTCATTTCAGAAACAAGATCACAGCAAGTGGGGACAATGAGGAAATTAATTTCCATGTCTTGCAGCAGCTGGGATTTTGTCCCAGAAATTGTGCCAGATCATGAAATGTACTTATATCTGGGGAACTAAATTAAGATTTGAGGGTGAGATTCAGTTCCTCAGTTCAGGTTGAGATCCAAAGTGTGGAAATCTGCAATGTGAATTAGACATCTGCACTTTTTTACCTTTAATAGAAGTTCAACTGTCTGCTTGCAAGATCCATGAATTAACATGTAAAATAGAAACGCATCTCACGTGCAGTTTTAATTTTACAAACAGCCTCCAGAACAAAAGGTTTTCTTTCCTCCCTGGTCATCATGTTGATCTTTACAAATGTCAGCTTGATTAGAATTAATCTTTCTGAATACTGATGATCAAAATTAGCCTAATTATATTTCCTCAGCACTTCATGTATTAATACTTCCATAAAGAGATGCACATTGGTATCTGATATATTCTACGGTTGTATTTTCCTTTACTGCATGGCCTCTTAGTTCAGAGTCACAACTACTGCTTTTCTACCAACCTGGTGCTCAGTTGCTGTCTCAAAGAAACATTTATCTAATCAAATTTTTAACAGCCTTTTTGTATCTTGGTAACTTTGAAAAATAATATCATAGTATAAAAACAATTTCTCTCTCTGAAAAAAAGAAGTCTTTTCTTCAACCACTTTCTAAAAAATCCTTAATTTTTGTATTAAATGTATTTAACCAACCATGGGAATTTCAGCATGAAAATCATTCTTGAAACCTGTGGAAGATTAAATCTGCAGTTATTTTCTCTAGAAAATATTTTTTCTTATGGAATATTATAATAGTTTAATCTCTTTCAGTGTACTTAAGTTAACCCATGTTCAATCTCATCTCAAGTCCATTTGCTGTTATACCTTACTTCCACTTTCCTAGCAATTGCTGTTAAAATCTCTGTCACAGCTGATCTCAAGACAACACATTTTTTGACATGAGATGAGACATTAACTCTCATATCATTTTCTTCATGTTATTAGACAGATGAAAACTCTTTTTTACAAAGACACTGATTTTGTGCCACTTTTTTCCGGAAACCTTTTATGGACAACATCCATCTCCTTTATGTGATTAAAATAACTTTTCTTATACTTAAATACAATAATTTCCAAACTCTCACCGTGATCTCTCAACCATCTTTTTTCTATTTGTCAATCTATCATCATCTGTCCCTCAGTTTCTAGTTGGTTAATCATTTAAGGTTGCTTCTTTTCCTAAATAATCCTTAATTCTACCCCAGCCCCATTTTCCTCTCTGTACTTACCCTCTATTTATGAAGTGAAAAAAACTTTTTGCTATGCAAATTTTTGTTAAAATATGTAGACATACTACACAAGTGGTCTCCCTGTGACTGAGAGATATTGGCAGGGAAGGAGAAGTCTATGATCCTGCTGTGTGCAGCAAGTATTGTATGCATAAATAAAGCATTTCAGTTTCCATCATAACCAGGCCTCTGGCTTTTTTCTCAAACACATAGAAAAAAAAATTAATATTTTCTTTAAGTGCTAGGAACCTTAAAGAAAATATTAATTTCTGAGCCAAATAATTCACCAGCAAATGTGTTTGCAATTCCTTTGATTGAGTGATTACTCTTTCCATCATGGATAACAGGAGCTTTTAACTACAGAGTAATGTAGTTGATAATATCCATAAGACTCATTAGATAATCTTCTATATGCATTCAAATTTCTTTTCCTCCAAGGTCAGAATTTCAAAACTGTTTTATATCAGGACTTAAACAGTGTATAAGCTTCTATAATTTGCAAACATTAAAGGAATATCCTGGGTTTTTTCCTGATCCTGTCAGTACACTGATGAGAACTACCACTGTTTGCAAAAACCATTGCCATAGAAATTATGTCATCAGAGCATTGAAAACTGAGCATGTTGCTAGAAATTTTTATTTTAAATTACACCAAGAGAAAATGAAGGAACCTTGCATCCCTGTCAGTTTCTAAAGCAGAGTGTTTCTTCTGCATACTGTAACAAAGTTTCAAGACTTCTTATTTGTTAGAAAAAAATCCAAACCTTCAAAACTCTGGTACAGAATCATTTACTTAATACAATAATGTTTTCTATAAAATTACCTTTACACAAATAATGTTACTCAAATACTGGTGTATATTTTTTTAGAGCACGATGGGAGATGCATCCTCAGGTTGTATTGGGGAACCCTTGAGTTGACATGTCCTTCCTCTGCCCCATTCACTTTTGAAGCTATTTTTTTCTTCTGCTGTCTGTTGAGAGCAGTGAGTGGTTTCACATCTGAAGTGAACAGAAGCACATTTTTCACTGGAATGAAATTCTGTTTTCTCCACCGTAATGTTTATGAACCTTGGATAATAAACGACCATTTCTCACAGAGTTAGAAAACAGGGGATATTATTCTTAGGAAGGAAGGAAGGAAGGAAGGAAGGAAGGAAGGAAGGAAGGAAGGAAGGAAGGAAGGAAGGAAGGAAGGAAGGAAGGAAGGAAGGAAGGAAGGAAGGAAGGAAGGAAGGAAGGAAGGAAGGAAGGAAGGAAGGAAGGAAGGAAGGAAGGAAGGAAGGAAGGAAGGAAGGAAGGAAGGAAGGAAGGAAGGAAGGAAGGAAGGAAGGAAGGAAGGAAGGAAGGAAGGAAGGAAGGAAGGAGAATAATGCAGTCTCGTATTAATGATTTCATTTGAGCACATTATTGAATTTTACGCCAATGTAAATCACTTCTAGTATAAATCAAAGATAACAGCTGTGAAGTTTAACACATACAGTCCATAAATGTAATTCCTTTCCTCTTTTGCTGCTGAAGAGCCCAACCCAGTCCTGTCAAAAGTGCCATACTCCTGATTAAATACTTTTCAAGAGTAAAACACAACATTGTACAGTACCTTCCATGATTTCCAATAATAGACTCCACAGAGGATTCCCAGCAGGAGTGTCAGTCTATGCTGCATTTCCCAGAAAGTCCCCCTCTGGACAGGTATACCTAAAAATCCACCCATCCCTGGGAAAGAGCCACCCACCTACTTATTTAGATTCTCCAACAGGGAGGTCTTACCTTGGTTTTCAAATACAGGAGAAGGAAGCATCCCATGTCCTCCCCCATTCTATGGGGTACCTGAAAGCAGTTGCTGAGGATAATCTGCTTCCAGTGTCCATGCTCCCAGCCTACATCTCCCAAGACCTTTGAGAGAGTTGTAACCACTACTCAAAGTGGGAAAGGATCCACAACACCTGCAAGCAGGGCTTGGATTAAATATCATCTAAGAGTTGTCATATTCCTTTTAGGCTCCTAGCTCTCTGTCAGAGAAAGAGCCATGATTATTTACTGCTCTTCCAGACTGCACCTCCAAGATAGAATAAATTCAGTGGTTTTGTCATTTTAGAAGAGCAAAAAGAGTTTTATTTGCATACTGCTTCATGGATTTTATGATTAATATTGTGCAAGCAAAACCAAAATTTGAAACTCCTAAATGTGAGCAGCTAAACATTTCTCATGAATATGCTTTAGTAGGGTCACATACCAAGAGGTATAGTGGAGCTGCAATTATAGACTTAGAAAAAAAAGCCCACCTACAAAAAGCAAAGATTATTTAAGTCCCTTTGCTACACTGTGCTGTGATGCCATAAATCCTCTTTTGACCAGATACAATTATAGGGGTTTTTTTCTTGTCTTTTGAATTTTGCTTCCCATTCTTCTCAGATCTGATTTCTAAGGTAATTTTTTTCCTAGATGGAATAGCCTGTGCTTGATATTGAAATGTGATTTGACAAAAATATAGTGGTTAAACTTTGAAGACAAATTATGAAGGATTACCTTTTTTACTGTTCTACAAAAGTTTCATTACAATTCACTCTTAATAAGTGTCAAAGGATACTAATCCACTGATGCTTCCATGAAAATTTTGAATTAAAGAAGGACTAGTAAAACGGATTTATTAAAACCTTTTTGAAACAGAAGATAATTCAGTTATCATCTTCATCATCCCTTGCTACAGAGGCAGCAGTCCTTAATCCTATTTATTATCTCTGAAAGATATCATCATGGAATTTGGCTGGTAGCATGGGAGAGATATTTATATATTTATGGACTTATCCTTTCCAGGATAACTATTTTTCCACATGGGAGTCTGCGAATCCTGAATGCTTCCAAGTCTGACGAAGGGCGATATTTATGCCAAGGTGTAAATGTATTTGGATCTGCAGAAATCATTGTATCGCTATCTGTTAAAGGTATGAAAAAATGCTTTGATGGTAATGATGATTTATTTTAACAAATATTTAAATATTATCCCCAGCCAACAATAAGGCAGCATTCTCCAGGCAGAATAAAAAAGCATTGCCAACAAGCTAAGGGGACTAAATTCCATCTGGTAAAACATTGAATCAGATTGCATTCTCCAGCTGTTTTATTGTAGATGTGTCATAAGAATTAATATATATATTAAATCACTCAAACTATAAATAATTCTATAAGTAAAGGAATCAATATTGCTTTTAACATATTTTATCTTTGGGAACTCACCCCTAACTTTTTCTGCATGAGAAGAAACCTTTAAATTAAAGTAATAATTGTATGTATATAAAATCCAGAGAAAGGTAATAACTAAGAAGATTAATAATAATACTAACACTACTGAGTAGCAATCCATTTCTGAACCTTTTTTTCTTTTTCAGTTTTCAGCTGAATTAATGGATTTTCTTTGCAGGTGTTCAAGCCTTTTGACTTCATTTTTCAAGCTTCTTCCTGTATTTAGTAATCCAGGAAACATCCTGTATTATTTTATGTGACAAAACTGAAATTTTCATACAATCACAAGATTCCGGGTGCTGCAGCCTCAAAAAAAAAAAAAAAAAAAAAAAAGCTTTTCCTGAAACTTTTAAAATTAATTAAATAATTAAATAATTAATCCATCTCATATGTCCCATAGATGGCTGTTTAGGATTCTGCCTTATTGACTCCATGAAACTGTCTGTACCTTCTGATCGCCAGTGTCATACTTCAGTGTTTATTATGAATATCTTTCAGTATTTGACTGTCTGCAATTCATACTAACAAATGTAAGCTCTGGGTAGACTCAGCATCAGTCAATCCTATTATTTTGGTCTGGCACTATAGGTTAATTTCCATCTAAATGTTCCTAACACTTCTCTGTTTCCAGAACCTACGAGAATAGAGCTGACTCCCAAGAAGATTGAGCTAACGGTTGGAGAGAGCATCGTCCTCAGCTGCAAAGCCCTTCATGACAGCACCATGGATGTCACCTTCTACTGGACACTCAATGGGCAGCCAATTGACTTTGAGAAAGAAGGTGGACACTTTGAAAGCATCAAGGCAGTAAGTGACCATGCATTTGTCATCTCTTTGCTGGGATTTGATAGAAATTTGCATGCTTTTATATGTCTCCCATTTACCAAATTTTGCCCAAACTGAGAGATAAATGGTTTCAGTAACATTGGAAAGAAATGTTAGATAGAGGAAGTGCAAACTGCAGATCACTAGAACTACTCCAAGTAGTACTCTTCAAGAAGATATTAAATTTAAACTTGTATATCCTATTATTTGTGATGTATCAGATAATTATGAGGGAACAGAAAGGAGTTTTCATCAAATCCTACTTATATTCTTCTGCTGATTTTAATATAGAAAGGATGCTGCTATAAGCATTGATGTCTCTCTCACAGATAACATGGCTGTTGAAATGCCCTCACCTCCCAATGCTTTACTTGCCTAGAAAATATTTTAATATCTGAATAGCAAGGACTATATTTACTAACTTCCCTGCATGCGGTACTTCCTAACCATGTAACCACTATGTAAGTCAATAAGAATCATATGGATAAAAATATGCATACCAATATAAAATATTGCTACTTGAGTCAAAAAGAGTTTCATGTGATCAAATGGTATGATAAATAATTTCAAACCTGTCTCATAAAATGATTTGAACATTTCTTAGAGAAAGAAGTGTTTTAGTGTGAACAAGCTTGGAAATGGAATCTACAGTAATTTAACTGAATCTTGTGACTAATGAAATGGAAATCAAATGTCCATGCTATGTTAACAGAGAAAAATTAAGTTCATAAAGGTCAGGAAATTTTAAAACTTAATAAATCTCATTTGAGTACAATGTAGCAAAGTTAGCTTTGCATTAAAAACCTTGTCAGCTGCAATCAATTTATTCTTCTGCTTGCCTATATGGAAATCATACTCTATGGAAGTCATATCCTCTTGGTGGGGGGTTCATGTTTTTAAAATTTGAGTTTACTTCAATAAACCTTTTAATTGAACAACATTACCTAGGTATATTTTAGTTGGAAGGTTCTTAGCATAGTTATCTTCATCTGAGGAATATAACACTCAAAACACTATGTAAGAAAGAAAACTTTCACTCCTCTTTAACTTCAAGATCATTCTTTGATTCAAGAAAAAACCCTATTATTACAATTTAACTTCAAGTTATTCCCAAAAAATTGAAATCCAAAACATGCTACATGATTCTTTCCTTGTATTTCAGCATCTCTCTTCATGGGAAATTTTTCATCAATGGGAAAAATCCACAGGCTAGGAAATTTTCAAAATAATTTCATATCTCATGTCAAAATAAAGCTAATTTAATATAATTTAGCATATGAAGAAAGATGATTTTGTAGATCTCACTCAAGAAATCTTCATTAATTTCATTTCTACAAGAGAAAACCCTCAAACTGATAAAAATAAGGCTTACTCAAACCAATCAAAGACAACATCCTATTTTCAGACACATGTTCATGCAAATCTCACTAAAATTACTGATTGATTTAACTGTCCTGACACGATTAAAATTTGACCAAAACTTGATAGATTTAACCAACTATTTGAGTTTATGACCTTCTCCTAACTGTGCTGCTAGAGTGTTACTGCTACTTTACTAAGTGAAAATAGTACTACTCACAGAATAAGCTGGGTTGGAAGGGGCACACAAGGATCATTGAGTCCGACCCCTGGCCCGCACAGGACACTCCAAGAGTCACACCATGTGCCTGAGAGTTTTGTTCAAGAAGTGTTGCTCACTTCTTGAGCTCTGTCAGGCTCTGACACAACTTCAGGCCGTTGCCTTGGGTCTTGTCACAAATGGGAAGAGATCTGCACCTACCCCTTCTGCTTCCCCTAATAAGGAAGTAGATGGCGACTTGGTCTCACCTCAGTCTCCTCCAGGCTGGACAAGTCTCTCATAAAGTAGTGGCTAAAATATCTTGAGTTTTGCATTGTCCTGAAATGAAGCTGGATCAGTTGAGAGACACAAATCTTGAAAGTGGTAATAAAAACTGTGGTAATACAGGAATTTTTCTATGTGTTTTGACACAATTCCCATACCTACTCATTTGTGGAATGTTGTCAATTGCATCTCATTATCATTTCTGTTAATGACATGAGAATGAGAAATTAATCAAAAGGTTAAAAATGTATTTCTTTACCTCATTAAAATCTAAAGCATGACCAGGTACTGGGCACAAAGGACAAAAAACCTCTTTTTTGCTGTCATGAAATCTCCTTTAACCTCTCCAGTTTCAAAGCTGAGATACACAATGAGTTAAAGCCATAGGTTTGTGAATGGAGAAAAGAGGAACTTGAAGTCTGATAGTTCTATCTATATCCCTTATATTGCTCTTCTGAATGAAACACTTCAAAATTGCATGAGTTGGTCCTGAACAAAATGCTTTTTAATGGAGTACATTTAAGAAAAATAATATCTTTTGTGTGCATGAAGTCACAGAATTACATGTCCATTTTTTGTCCATACACTGATGCTTCATCAGATAAAAATATTTTCAGGCTTGCCTGCAGTTTGGTTATTCGTTTTAAAGCCTGACAAATTAAACAGTATTTAAATGGCTTTTTCTAATAATAAAACCCCTTTAAACTTCTCATCACTGGTTGCAGTGCTCATACTTTCAGTGTGGCAGACTCAAGCATTAAGTATGATGAGCATCTTGATGCTTAATGCAGTATTGTAAAAGCTATCACCAAAGTAACACCTATTTCTGCTGCAGATAAATTTTTACTTACTAAAATTGTGTGATCCCTAGCAATTAGAATGAAAAAGAAAATTTTCTCTTACTAATAAATATTACTATTTTTGTTTTGAAATTACATCAGTAGCTTTTGTACCAGAAAAAAAGCTGTTATAATTTTTCATATTGAGAAGTAATTTTTCATACAAACCAAAGGTATTTTTGCTGTTCTTTACTGAGCTATCAATGACTTAGTGCCCATACCAATTTAGGTGCTTCAGGGACTTTCCTGGCAAATAGATAAGTGTGATAAGGATGTCAAGTTGTGCATGAAGTGAATATTAAGGACAATGGACCAGCTGATTTCCACTGCAGATAGAAGTCTAGGGAAAGAAAACATCCCAAATAATGTGTATATGTAACTTCACAGTACATTTGGTGGAAGAACAATAATGCCAAGGGTTATATCAAAGTACAATCCTCCAGCATTGGTGAAGTCTTATTTCGTCTAGCAAAATATTTGATAACATTTTAAGCTCTATGAGGGATAATCTGTGTAATAAAAAAAAAATTGCATAGAAGTCTGAATTTCCAAAATTTTCTTGTAGCAACACAGTATGTAATGAACTCATAAAGTATAGACTTGCTTGTTTTTATTAGGATAACTTTGATTTTCTATCCCTTGTGCCAAATGTAGAAGTCCTAGTCAAAGCTCTATTCAAAATGTTTTCTCCTAAAATCTCTACTGACCATAATTTTCTCTTAGACATATCCCTTTGTCATCTAAAAATATCTGATTTTTTCTGTAGATTTTCATCCAACTGTCATAATTCCAACTCTCTGCTTGAAGGCTGATATTGTTTTTATAGCAGCCAAACAAAATGATTTACTGTAGTTATCCACAGACTGGTAAGCCAACAGCATTGCTCTTAATGTCCCTCACCTTGACTTTTCAGACTCAGTAAAGTGATTTGGTCTGAATATGTTCTTGGTCTTTGATCTTAGCTAAAACTGCCACCAGGGGAAGCAAGAAGTACAACTTCTCATGTTATATTTTACAATGGTTATTTGTTCACATGGAAGTGAATGGAAATCTACTGTTTTACTTCAAAAAGGACAGCAGATACAGATTGGACAATGCATTTTATTCCTGCCTATTACTGGAGACTCCAATTAGATAACCTAGAATTTTGGACAATGCATAAATTTACATCTTTCCTTGTATTTTCAAGTCACTCCCTAATTTCTTCTAGTACTTTTATCATATTCAAGAAATTAGCATTAAAATTTCCTAAGTATTTCTAAATAGGAAGAGGGAAGTTCTACGCTACATGAAATAAATTAAAACAGCAGGCTGTTAATAATAATGTCTTTCCTCTTTATTGGATGTAAACACAAACAAGGTTAATTAAACAGGGATTTTACAGAACACCCTGACTGCCCCCCCCACATGAGGAAAACAGCAATAGTTGTCAGAAGCCTTGCAGAAGACAGCAAGCTCTTTGCATAGTGAATTTCTGTTCAGGGTAAAGCTGCCATATCAGCGTCATTGCTACCAATTTGTTTCACTGTCTGTTGCAATCCTTTCCTGCTGATGGAAGAGGCTGAACACAGCCATTAGTGTCCACTCTAATCTCTAGATTTTTCAGCCCTGTGCTCATTACCAGGTTATGCCCACTTGTCATGCTACAGCAGTTACCTATTTGAGCAATCAGGAGCAGTTTAAACAAAATAAATATTAAATCTTGTTTCTTGGTAATAAATAGCTATTGTAAATTAGGTAGTGTACTAAATAAAATGAGAATTTCTAGACTTTGAGTTCTATGACTGGTAACTACGAACCAAAATCCAAGCACAAAGACCGCAGTGTAATACTGCATTTTACCATGTGTTCCTTCCAGGATATAAACATTTCTAGTGAACAGATTGAATTTATTTGATGCTGTGCTAGAAAGAGACACTCCAAACTTTTCCTAGAATCAAAAAAGTGTGTAAATTGCTGCATGCAAGTGCTTGTGGCTTTGGCTGTTAATAGAGAGTAAGGGACAGAGATGATAAGCAACATCGAATCTCATTTAGCCTGGAGAAAAGGAAGCTGAGGAGAATCTTACTGCCCTCTTCAGCTACTTCAAAGGAGGATCTAGTGAGGTGGGGATCAGGTCTCCTGTCTCAGGAAACAAGTGACAGAGTGAGAGGATGTGACCAGGTTGCATCAGAGGAGATTTAGGTTAGAGGTTAGAAAATATTTCTTGACTGCAATTGGTCAGGCATTGAAACAGGCTCCCAAAGGAAGTGGTGATATCACTAATCCGGGAAATGTTCAAAAGGAGTGTGGATGTGGCATTTGGGAATATGGTTTGAGGGTGAGCACATCAGTGCTGAGTTAACGGTGGGACTTGATGATTTTAGCGGTCTTTTCCAATCTTAACAATTCTCTGAACTCTTCTATTTAATTTTATTTTAGACAGGAGAGATAACCAATAATTTTGGAAAATGTGAGCCTCTTAACATTCCTGACCAATTTCTATTAAAAATGATTGTAATAAGTAAGGAAATACATTCAGATAATTTTTACTGATTTGTTCCATTGTGGTATTTTGTACCATTCCTTGTTTACAATAAGCATTCTAAAGCAAACAACCTTGGGATAAATAAAAGACACTTCATGACAGTCCATTCCTCCCTCTGTTTACTTGGAGCTGATGCATCATTTAACTGCTTGGCACAGTGTTAATCTGGGCTATAACAGCAGAGTCGATTGTTTGAACAACTGATCAATATCAGCTCCTAAAGAAGCCTCCATTTAAAGCTCTGCTGGCTATTTTACACTTGCAGCTCTGCAGCCTTTCTCCCCAGCTGCTGTGGTAGTGCTTCCAAAGCCTTCCTGGCAGTACTTCTCTATTTCAGTTCCTACACTCCCAATGTTTTGGTTTTATTCTAGAGACCTTACACCTGCAAACCTCAATTGTGTTGTTACAGAAAAGTCTCATGGGAAGAAGCTTTCACCGTCCTGAAGCTCTCCTCAACTTCCTGCCCCCTTTCTTTTTCTCTTGTTTGGTAAACCAAGACACAGCATCCAGTACGGTAGATAATGTTCACATAAATACTTTATAAATATTATCCAACAATATGCATACTAAGAATCTTAACAATCAATCATTGTCTAACAACTGCTCTTAATAAACATATTCCAATGAATACTTACAAATAGGAAGTGTAAGTAGGTTCCAAAGAAAATGATTAACTAGGGGGAAAGAAAAAAAACAGCAAAACATAATCATCATTTTCATTGTCACCTATTGCGCCGGAGGGAGCCTCTAGAGGTCTTTTCTTCATTTTTTTCTTGTGGTAATAAAATTGCAAATACAGAACATGAATTTAGCATCAGAAGTGTAGTGGGCATCTCTGTCCTGAAGCTTGCCATATCATATCCCATCTCTTTTCTCATTCCTTCCCATTCTCACTGCTTTTTCCATGGTTTTGTTAATCCCTTGATTTCACAAAACTACCCCAGTACATGACAGACCACCTGACAGCTGATATTCTTTTATCTTCATCTCTTTTTCTACCTTTATTCAATAAAATTAATCGAACTCATTTGCAGCAATTCATGATGCACTTGAAATGCATTTGAAGCATTTCAGGTTTATTCAAGTTCTCCCTCTCCATTCTCAGCACTCCATCACTCTCTGGCATCCACTCAAAGCCACCAGTACTCACCAATACAACTCTTTTCATAATTCTTGCCATGTCTATGCAAACTGTTCATAAATACTGCCACTCAAAGAATCTACGCTCCCCTCACATTATTCTTAAGGATTCACAAACCTAAAGACATCCTTTTAACTTCCTATAGACAGGGGAAATGCAAGTTATGTTTTATCAGGTATGCCTGAGTCAATCTGCATCAGCCTGGATACTGATATATTACCATTATTTTCCTGCCTCGTACCACTGATCACAACAAAACTGATAACAATGATTTCATCTTCTTCGTTCCAAATGTGCCTATATGATTAAAAAGCAGAGCTCAGAATATAATTTTCCATTACCAATACATCAACTAAGAAATCTGCTGCTTCTCAGATTAAATATTTGCAATTTTTAATCATCACAAGTAGCAGACAGATGTAGTTGATATGTTCAAACCTGAGAATTTGCATGAAATGATACTTAAATTTTCCTAAACAGAATATGGGCATAATTTGGCTTGAAGACAACAATTCGTCCTAATGTACATTTGGACTGTCATCATTATTTAAAAGAACTTTATTGTATTGCTGGTCCTCACCCATTGATAGTACAAAGATAACACTGCCATAACGTTATTCTGTAAAATCATTTGTTTGCTTCAGATAAAGTCACCAAAAAAACCTCTATTGCCATTCAAATATAGCAAAAATAAACTGTGAAATAATTTTTCAATTAAATCTAACTTAATTTCATTACTAAAGGCTATTTTTATAAATGAAGTAATATATGAGTCAGGAATTCACCTAATGTGTATGTTATATGTAAAAGCACCCATATATTTTAAATGATCATTTACATTGAAAAAGCTATCATTAACAACCCAGGTCATTCTTGTTTAGGATCAAATCTCAGTCCTTTTTACTCGACACAGCATTGTTTTATTGCTCTCAATTTAAAGAGAAGAGAATCTTTTTAGGCTTTTAGTACCTCACAAGCACTCTCTTCTGTATAAAAACCTCTTGTAGGAAAGCATCCTCACCTCTCACTGTCAAGAGATCTAGATGACAGGTAGCAAACCTTGATAAACCCCTGTAGTCATAGTAAAAAAGTGGCCCAAGCACCACTTTGGCTTTCATCATAAATGTTTTCCTGCAATGGCAGTCAGTGTTTGCCCATTCTTTTCTTCCCTTTGATTTAAGCTTTTGTTGAATCATGGTCATTTGTAATATTCTCATTACCCATTTTAGACACATTCTTCCCAGGCAAAGAGACAGTTTCACCACATGTTGTCCAGGCTGAGTTCACAGCCTGAATCCTCTGCACAGTACTAAGCAGTCCTCAAGCCCTTGCAGAGCAGAAGTTGAGAGCTGTGGGTCAACACATCATCTCTACCGACTACCCAGTCCTATGAACTTCTTTGGCTTTTTGTCCCTCTTTCCAAGATAAATCAGAGCTACATTCAAAGAACTGCAGTTGGAGTGCAGACGGGAAGCATGACAATGAATGTGGAAAATGAGCAGCATTAGAAGCAGATTAAATGAAAGCTGGGTTTGATACAATGACAAAATAATGATATTTCATATAGAATTTCCACATATGATTCTGTATTTTAGGCATATGTTATAAATGATGTAATAATCAACCCAGGTGTAATTCTTTCATGGAAGAGATAGGGAGAAGGGAACAAAAGACTTACTAGATGTTAAGAAAGTGCTCTAGAGTGTAACTGTGAGCTCCATTTCAAATGCAGACAGATTAGAAATTGTGCAAAGTCTTCAGAAATTCATTAGAAATTAGAATTTGCAAAGTCTTCAGAAGAAAAGGTCGGATACACTGAATGGACCACCTTGGTTTAGAGATAAAAACTCAGCAAATGAATGGACAGATTAACAGAGAGGTTTCCTAGCAACTGGCTCAGGACAATGAACTCACTCTCACAGGAAGAATAAGTTTAATTCTCTTCATTTGAGGGAAGAAACATATGTAAAAGTTGTTTATTGCAAAGCAACTCACAACTGTTAATATCTGGTTATTAAAATGAGAGAGATGTCTTGGCCCAAATTAAGGTGCAAACGAGACCATATGTCAAAGTCATTAGTATCAATTTTTATTTAACAGTAAATGTGAGGGAGAAAGGGGGAGAGAAAGAAAGAAATAGGAAAAGAGAGTGGGAGCAGGGAAAGAAAGAGAATGACAGAGAGACATGGAATATGTCATCACTGCATGGATTCTGCTGGTTCTCTTCTTCTGGTCTTCTCAGTGGTGAGCATCCCCGTCTAGTCAAAGTGATTGTCACTGTCTTGGGCCATGAGGGGTGGGAGAAACTCAAAATCCACTGGGTTTATATTTACTCAGGTTTGGGTGGGCATGCCCAAGTACCTCCCCTGGGGCAGGGAATTTTACACTGGATGATGTAATACTTTGAATCGTGGGACACTTCATCAGTCTGATGGTTTATGACACATTCTAAGAATAAGACATCACAGCTGCCTCTTATATCAGTAAAACTGAGCCAATTATGGCCCACCAGAAGGGGTGAATTCCTTCAGGCTGTGTGTGAATGTCGTGCCACTTCTCTGGAAGGGAATTTCCGCAGCTAGCCAATGCTGTAAGGACTTTGGTATGATGTAAAGTAGGACCCCAACTTACAGGATCTGCCTCTTGTCAGCCTCTTTCCTTATCTTATCCAACATGCAGTTGTAGCCTCTGGTGATGGTGTGCACACCTTCTCCACCTGGGCAGTTAAGTGATTGATTGGGTAGTTAACTAGTATCAGTCCAGGCTCCCACAACTACCTCTTAAGATTCATGAGGTGGAAAGAGAAAAAAAATCCACACACAAGTTCCTCTCTGTGGGTATTTGAGATGGCTGAAGAAGTATTAATTCCCCAACAGAAAATTCTCTGAAAATTGTCTTTTTTTCTGTTTGCTTGTTTGGGTTTTTTTTTGTTTCTGCAAACCCCACAAATATTAGGACAATGAGTACAAAAGACAAATGCAATGATGTTATTACTATTGAGCAAAGAATGCATGCTGTATGTTCTTGGAGCCTTTTTTAATTTGGGCAAGTTTCCACATCTGAAGCAAATGCAATTGCATCGATGGCACCAATTTTTGAAAAAAAAGTAGCTTCAAGCAATATGTACAACTAATGTACAGCTAATTAGATACATTGCAGACATTACTATGACCTCAGACAACATACCACGCCGAAGCAGACAGAGCCATAGCTTGACATATCATTCAGCATTGGAGCTGCCCAGATATAAATGAATGGGATGGTTGGGAGCATAAAATGAATGTTACAATAAATTGTAGTCCTGGAGAGAAACATTAGTCATGACAGATAGGATTCTGAGCTCTATTATTATTTATTTGCTGCTTAATGAAGATCAGCAGTGTACAGCAGGTCTGTAGCTGATGCTGACCTTGAAGGTTACTCTTAGCTTTCCTGAAAATCAGTAAAAGTTGGTTGTTGAACCTATCAGTTTTGGTTTGTTTTCTTTTAAGTTTTAGCTTCAGTAAAATATGAGCTACATTTCACACAGTAGAAGTTTATACTGAGATTGAGGTACTGATACTTGGTTAAGTGGATAATACATGATGCAACACCAAGGAATATGGATTTTTCTAATAAAATGCTACTTTGAAATAACCCACTTCTTGCAAAATATTCCTTGTCAAGAAAGAGTAAAATAAAAGTAAAATAAAAGTAAAATGAAAGGCATCTTTTAAAAACATATACTTGATAGAATCAAAATTTAGACCTAGACAAAGAAATTTAAATATTTAAATGCCACTATCTTTGACTTTAAATAAAATTGAGACCACAAAGTTGCTGATACACCAGGCTGCCCTAAATCATGTTATACCAGGTGAGAGAGACCTTCCTACATTGTTGGCATTTATATCACCCAGTTTTTGTCTTCCCCCAAGGGGAAGTGAATGTCTCTGCTTTGCTGAAGCATGACGTCTTTTTCCACTGACAGAAGTCTAAAAGCACAAGAAAGTTTCTGACTTTAGATACTTTTCTAAATGGAGTCTCTGCTGCATTCCCACTTAGTAGGTGTTTTTTTTTAAAACTGGATTGTAATTGTTCAAGTTTAAGTAGCAACTACAGTGACAAGGTGCAGAATTTTTCTTGAGACATAGAAAGTCAGCACATAAGTTTAACCTCCCCCAGACCTTTTTGTGGCCGAGAGCCTCTCATTACAGGATAAACTAATCAACAAACAATTTGTCTTCCAAGACTTGGGAGAGTCTGTAAAATTTTTGACGTCCATTTATGCATGCCACAGAATAGCACTAATGCAGTATAATTTTAGAGTCCCTCGTCAAACATATCTCCTACTTATCTAAATGGAAGCGAAAAAGTATCATTATTTTCTTGATTATGATCAAGAATCCAGTGTCTGAGCATATACCTATCTGTATTAAACACAGTCAGTGTTTAATCCACTCACACATCCTCAGGAATGCTGGCTGTGCATCCTGTTATGTTGTAATAAAGCATTTCATAGAGATCTATTGCACTGCACTGCTCTCCATTTACAGCAATGATTCTTTCAATTGATGCTTGTCTGCCCAGTTCACAGGTGTGCAGATGAAATACGTATATTTTTCCTGATAAAAATATTAGGTTTTACACATTCATGAGCCCTCTGGAAGTTAGAGTGACAGTCAAGGTTTTTAACAGCTCCTGAACAATGTAACCAGACAGTTGCTATCCATTATGCTCTTTCTCACACTTAACACTAAAATACACATTAGATGTGTGTCCTCAATGATGTTTGTCCTCAAGAGAGGACAAATGTGGACTGATTCTGGTCTTTTCCTTCATGTAACCAAAGCTTTGTACCAAAATCACAAGTGATCTTGAGAAACCCATTTCAATAGCTAGAAAATACTATGTTATGCAACTTAAAAAAAATATATCCTGAATTTGACTCCTGATAGGAGTGTGTGCTCTTCTTTTGCATTTTGAGCTGTAGACTACTGGGATATCCATTTCCCCTGCTGTGATTTCTCATATGCCAGAGCAAGAATATAAGAATTGCATTATGGCCTGACTGGTCTATCTTCCCTTCAGCAACATCATTACCTAGGCCACTTCAGAAGGCAAAACACTCCCGTGGTAATCATGGTCTTAGATCTACAGGGTTATTAAGCTATAGATCATGCCCACATTCACTTTGGCCCCAGAGGCAGCCTTAATGTCTCCACCTTCCTTTTCCTTCTTTGCATTTGAATATCCTTTGGTAAAGATTTTGCCTTGATGCTACATGGGATATTACAACTAGTTCAAAAAATGCAAATGAAGAGAAGATTGACTGAAGAAGTGTGCCAAGATGTGCTGCAAAGGAACTCTTCTGCCTAAAAAGAAAAAACTACATTATAGAAGATTGGATCTTGAAATGAATCCTATTTCATCTTGTCATTAATGACCTTGGCATAAAAGAAAGAAGTATGCAAATGACGATTGTATGGTACAAATTGGACATCTTACCAATGCAGCAGATAATGAAAATAACAGATGGGAACAGACAAGAAATTCAATCCCATGAAGAACAAGGTCATGCACATATGAATGACTGGTTATAAAGAGGGAGCTCATAACTTGCTAATGAATAAGGATAAAGAGCTGTGTGTCTACATGAGCACAGAATAAGTATAAGCCAAGAAACAAGCAAATATGAATCTAGGTGAATTCAGTGACAGATTTCCAACACAGCTAGAGAAGTATCGATACTTACACCCCTAGTAAGATTTTATTTTGAATGCAGGGTACAATTCTATTCACTCATGATCAAAATGACTCAAATTAGAACCACTGAATGGCATAGAAACATATAGTTCAAGGAAAGACTCTCTGTGTTTGCTTGGTTAGCAAAGTAGGCCAAATCTGAGAAAGGAAATGCCTATACTCAATTAATGTTTCTTAAAGTGAACCTTGGGGAATTGTAATGACTGTTGGCTAAAATTCTAAAAAACAGAAATTTGAACTGGTTCTCTCTTTATATTGTCTATATATTTTTTGCACTTTTCAGCATTAAATACATACATATTTCATCAGGAAGGATGAGAATCATATAATATGTTCTCATTCACATTTAGCATTAACTTCCTCTCTATTAATAAAAAAAATCAATCAATATTGTCTTTCAAGTAATCTTAATTTTAGCACAGTAGTAAGACATATTCCAAATGTCACTGCATTACAGTAAAGAGGGAGAGGAAGAAAGTTCTTAATTTTTAAGAGGACTTTTTTTAATACCACGGATAGCATCCAAAATATTTCTGTTCATCTCCTTAATGAATTTCTTTGTGCTAGTTGGAATAATTCGCTTTGAACATGCAAATATACGCAATGTGCTTTAAGCAAAGTCAAAGTTATTAAAAACCTGAAATGCTCTTCTTTAATCCCTACTAATAATTGTATAAATGCACTGTTCTGATAATCCTCACAAGAGGGTATTAGGACACATACGTTTTGTAAGATGAAAGCTGCATTCAAGAGTTGACTGTACAAAAAACACCCTTGTGAACTACCTTGAACACAGATTTACTGAGTTTTAAACTGGCTCTTCATCCCTGTTTCAGCAAGCATCCTCTGCAGATTTAATGATCAGGAACATCCTCCTGATGCACGCTGGCAGATATGGTTGCAGGGTCCAGACCGCAGCGGACACCGTGTCGGATGAGACAGAGCTGCTTGTTAGGGGTGAGTATGCTTGTGGTTCTCCCCTGAAAACACAATCACCACACACAGCTCTACCAGGGACTTTTAAATAAGTGAGCTTCAGGGACATCTCTGCCATGCAGTAGTCCTCAGATTTTATGTAATTGAAGCCATTTGTGATTAACCTGCTGTCTTTGAAAGGAGTTTCAACATAGGCTGACCTGCAGACACTGCAGAGAGAAACAAAAGACAGTGGGTTAATAGACAGTTTTAAGAGAGGTAACAGCACAAAAGGTATACCAGATTAGCTAAAATGCAGACAATTAGCCTTCACAGACCTGTGTAAGGTAGGTATAATGAGTTTTTGCTATTCTATTTGGTGCTTTGCATTTCATCTTATGGTCAAGCCATTCTTTCAGCTTTAGCAGTTTAGGAACATTCATTCATTTCCTAAGAGGGGTGATGCAGCCTTTTGTAAAATTATAGATATGAACTATGATACAGAAGACCCATAATACGACAAGAATTTGAGTTTTTTCACATGGAATTGTTAGTTATGCACAGGAACTCAGAGTCCTTTTCCTGAAGGATCCCAGATCATACTGAGGATGCCAACTCCATTGAGCAGAGTGTTTCTGCATTCTGCAGTAGTGGTGTGCTGAGGAGATCTGAGGATCTGAAGTTCACTTACTGGCATAACAACTGGTGGGTCCTGCAATCCCAAGAGAGATGGATCTCTGCTAGGTAGCACAGCTGGGTAGTCTTACTGTGGATGATACATTGTTAAAATAATAAATCAAGGCAGATATTTTATTAACATTTTAAAAACTCCAGATTAAAAAAAAAATCAAAATTATTTGGGTATTACAATTCAAAAATACTTATTTTACTACATTCCACAATATCTTTAAATTTGATGTGTTCCTATCCACCATTTTTAGGGTAAATATATGTTTTAAATGATAAAAAATATTTCTGGCTGACTATAGGGCTCTTCATTTTTTCATGAAAGTAATAGTTAAATATTTCCATAAAGACACTTTGAGGACCATCAGATTTCCATGAGTTATGGCACTTTTGGGATGGTTGTATTCAGCTGACTCGCCGTGTAATACCATTTTAGCTGCCTTATGAAATCTGATTCATCCTTCTGGGTTATGCAAGGCCTTTTGTGCCCCCTTTGTCTCAAACAGGAGCAGGAGGCTCTATGGATAGACAAGGCAATCTCAAGTTTAAATTGAACTTTTGTGACAAAAAAGGCTTAGTTATTATCTAGGATAGACTGATTACAAAATTATTTTTTAAGAATCCTGGTTATATAAATTAGTTTATTGAATTTCCTGTAGAAATTAAATTCTTCTCTGAGGAAGAGGTCTGAGATTAAATTTTAAGAAAGGCATTGTAAGAAGTATCAGGATTCATTTACATGAGTCTCATCACCATGTCACTTTGCTGTTGAAGTAAAAGCTATAACTGCTTTGTAGTGGAATTTGAATTCAAATACACTTTGCTTACAATTTTCTCCTTTTCTTGTTTCTAAAATTGGATCATTTTAAGATAGAGCAAGAAATTTTGTTTTGTATTGCAGAAAATGTTTAAAGCATCTTCAGCGTAGAATTGTGAATGACTAGTCCTTACAGACATGAACAGTGCAAAAATGAAAAATATTTATAAGAATCTAATCTATCTCTCCTTATGCTTTTACAGGAACTTCATTTTCATTTCAGTATCTCTAATTTTTTTTTCTCCCCTATCTCAGCCTGTAGAGTGCACTTAATGGTGTGCAATTTGACTGCGATGATCCCAAATTGTAGCACCTTTCAAACTTCTTTATGTTTAGCTTCTGGTGATACTGGACATTGTTTAGGAGAAGATACCAGCAGAAACAGATGTATCAGTAAATATTTCAGTTAACCCTGGAGAATTCCACTTGACAAAGGAAGTCATCCTCTAGGAAGAAAACTCATGCAGTAAAGTCTGCTATCCAAAGCCATACTATTCTTTATTTCCAGAACAGTTTATAGTCAAAATAATTTCATTTTATGCATATTACAAAACGTTCTTTTCTTTTAAATGTTACAGCTCAAAGCCAAACTGAGATAGCAGAAGCTTTGTTAGGAACTCTTATATGTATTGGTATAAGCAAACCTACAGCACACCCTTGCTCTGACTTTCTTTCTCTCCTTTTGTCTCTGTAGAAAATACCAGTGATAATACTGATAATATCATACCAGCATATAACTCCATTTCAATCATTACTTTTATTGTAGGGTTCATATGGTATTTTAATAAATCATTGTAAGTTTTTCTTGAAAAATCGTCCTTCTTACAATGTTTCTACATGAAATAAATTGGACATAGAGAATAAATTAAGTTAAAATAATCTCATTCCCCCTCCTTTAGATATTCATGAATATCAGAATCACTGCCACTAGCAAATTGATTAAATTTAAACTGAAGTATGCATTCAACTGGTTCTCTATTTTTAAGTCAAAGGACTTTTTGTCAGCACTTAATTACAAGTGACTTGCAACAGTATTGTACCTCACTGCAGCCTCCTCAGATGGAGGAAGCAGAAACAAAGTTTGCAGACTTCTGTTGCTCAAAATTAACATCCTGATCTTTAACAGACAGACATTCACCGCTGTATTTTCAAGTGCAATGTCTCAGTATCATTTATAGTGTGGAAAACATAGAGTATCCTTAAATAATATTTATCTATTTCAAAACCATTTTTACTACTTGCTCTACTAGAAGTTCCCTTGATTATATTCCAGGGAATGTCACTATTTTTGCCCTTGCTCTTCTTTGCTCTGCATTATACAGTGAAAGCTATATTTCGAAAATATCACCAATGAAAGACAACACAAAGAACAGAGAATGTACAGTACCAAGTAAATCTCAATTTCTTTGAGTGTAATTACTCATAAGAAGGCAATTAATGGTGCAAGAAGATTCCTGAATTTACTGCATATATACCTGTGTGTGTACGAGTCTGTGTGTGTGTGTGCGTGTGTGTGTGTGTCTGAAAAACAAAGGAAATAAAGACAGCAGCAAGTTTCTATTCTGCAACTTTCTATAATGTGTTATACATTTTTTAAATTCAAAATTTAAATTTTTAAATTCACTACCTCACAAGTCTTGAATTTAGGTAATTTACAGTGAAAAACATATCTAATATTTTTCAATAATGATTGTGACCTAGTGAATCTCTTTCACGAACATTTCAAAAGTATATATAAAAAGATATTCTATGTCATGTTTGAACAAAATCAAGATTCAAGTCCTATCAGCACTAAATACTCAAAAAAAACCCTCCAAATACATCTCTAAGTTCTCTAAAATGTGATTAAACTATGTACATTATAGTAAGAAAAACTTTTTAGTGATCCCTAACATTTTTTTGTAATGCTGCCAGTAATGTGGATTTCATTAGGAAGAGATGCTCTGCCAGTGACTGGAGTATTTCCTCTCCAGAATACAGCTCTACAAAATTTTTTGCAATTCATCATCACAGGGTTTTTTATTGTTATTATGTTCCTAAAAAAACCCCTCATGATCTTTCATTCATCTGAGATCCACCATCCCCTCTAGATACATACATGGATTCTGTAGAGGTCCCCAGAGAGTCCTTTACTCTCTGAATACGGGGAGGATGAGAGAAGATTCAGATCAAAGGCCAGAACTGATTTAAGGCACAAGAAGCAATATCAATCACTTTTAACTTAACTCAGCTACTGCAGTGCTCATCTATGAAGTAGGATAACTCTTTTTATCTGTCTCAGACCACGACTCAAAATCACACTTTCTCCATAAAAGCATGCTATACCTACAGATGGCTTTTAGGTGGGATCAAGATATGTTCAAGCCTCTTTCTAATGCAGAGGAGCCAAGAGCACAGAAATCAGGTGACAAACAAATGAGCACCTGGATGTGTAAGACACAATTTAGGGCACTTCCAGTAACCAAAATATTTTCTTCTTTCATTGAATTGACTCCTTCTGTAGAAATGAACAGAGGTTCCCTCAGTCATTAATGGCTTAAGCCAATACACTGAACTGTTTATTGGAAAGGGAAAAGCTAAATAGCTTTATAAAAGCTAATTAACAGGCATTCCACCCTCTGAACCAGATTGCCCTCCATTGGGGCAAAGATGGAGATAGTGGTAAATTTTCTGCAATATTTTCTGCAAGAGAGTCATCAGAGCCCATAACAGCAGAAGACATATATGCTGATGCATCTCAAGGACATCTAGAAGAGAAAACAGCTTTTCACAGAAGCTGGTAACTTTTCTAGCACCAAGCCTGCAGAAATGTGGTACCTCATGTGCAATCCCATGACAGAAATTATGTATGTCTGATGATCAAAGAAACAGTTTTAGTGGAGTGAAAGACTACAACAAAAATCACCTTTAAGGACACCCAAGTCATTACCTGATTTAATTTCATTTATGTCTTCTGTTGTTTGCTCACCCGAGGAAATGCAGAGTACCTGTTTGCCATGCAAACAAGAATGTTTACAGGAGAATACAGACACTCACTGCACAGTCAACAAATGTTTTCCTCTGCACATGAAGACAAGAGTCATTTAAGAAGTGATTTATGATTTTTGTGAATGCCAATCCTGTCCTTCACATCAGTCCAAGAATACTTGTCCCATGTCATGTGCATTTTCTGGCTACCAGCCTTTACTTATCCACCCAGTTCTTCAACTTGCAGTGAATATTAAGTAGCAGAGGAGCAGAATTGCAGAATGCTACAGCCTGGCTGATTTTCCACCGAACATTGGCATACCACTAGTTGAGTTGTCTCTGTACTAATTTTTCACAAAGAAGTGGTTATCTAAGCAGAAGGCTCTAATACAGGATAAATATGCATGTCATGTTCTGACACTAATGATATCATCACAAACATGGGTGCCAAACACCCAAGTACAAGCCAAGAGACCTGCCTCTCACAGATGTCTCAGGTGATCTTGTAGCCAGCAATGTGTCAGCTTTTCTTGAGACAATGCCTGTTTGGTGAATTAATTTTTTGTTTTAAAGCACAACTTCCAAAAAGGGCTTATTACATTCCTATTTTCCATTATGTTCTTGAAATCTGAAGCTATCTGTGTTTCCATGTTTTCACTTCAGAGGATATCTAAATGATCCCATTCAACTATGTTTTGCTGTGAAGATGTTTAGAACAAGAAATACTTTTATCATAAAGAGGTTGACACCATGAAAGGGCTGACCCTTACTACTGTACATTGGTTCAATTAGCTACAGTATTTTGTTTACAGTTTGTGTTTATTTAACCCATTAGTACAAAATATATTATACAGTGACTGGGAGGTTTTGAAGAAGACCAGCAGAAGTCAGAGATAAGAGCAAAAGGATACTTCTTACATTTACTTTACCAAAAAGTATCTCTTTTCTCTTAAAACACACAATTTCTAATGAATTCATTTGAAGCACTGCTTTGCCATAGGCAGCAAGAAAGAAAAGCTTGAGTAGAAAAATGTCCTTCCAAAGCTGTTTACTGTATATTTCTTTCTCTTTCTCCTGCAAGTTTGAAGGGCTGGCTGGAGAAAAAACATCTGTAGTTCAGCAAAGAAAAATAGTGGAAGTTGGGAACACCATGCAAGAGTCTAACTTGCTTTCACAGAAGTCATCATGAGGCTTCCTGTAGTCAATTACAGGTACACTTTTGCATACACTGAGATGTGCAGTAGTCCTGGTTCAGCAGCAGTTTCCAAGAATAAGAGTCTCTTGCAGACTAGAGGATCAGTGCAAAACCTGCTGTAATACTTATCTCATATGGATGGAGACAGTGCTTCAAACAGTTAGAACAGAGTGAGTGATTTTTGCTATCTAAACCTCCATATTGGTAGAGATTATAGTGACGCCACAGACACCAGAATAGTTATTTTTCACAGTTATCCATTTCATACATGACATTTAGAAGTATCATGACTGAATTAGAAATACAAAGTTGTGAATCAAAAAGATTGATTTGCATCTGTGAAAGCTTCAGTGCCAAATCAATGCTACCAAGTTTCCAGGATGCTAATGCTTATTTAATAAATAAAAGCTTTTTATCATAACAAATTACTGGTTTCAGTAACATTAAATTTTCAAATTAATTCCATCAACGCTTACTCGCAAATTTGTCTTGCAAAGCTGCTTTACAGTTAATTATAACCAAAAGAGTAAGTTTGTATAGGTTTCAAACTACTCAGACAGATGCTGGATGCTGCATTATGCACTGCCAGTCTATGAAGCAGCGAGGTCATCTCCAAACTTTCTTTCCTTAAAATTTCTCCGCCTACTCACAAAGGAGCAAAGACTAACGGTCCCAAAATTACTTACTCAGTGTTTGAATTTCTGCAGTGAACAGTGTAAACAAAGGTAGTGAGTGTTGACAGTACAAGGTAACTAAGTCAGGGAGAGTGTAGCTAAGATGACCATGAGGTGTCTGCCAGGAAAGTACAGCAATACAGCAGCCAGGCAAGTTTGCTAAAGTTTTGAGTTTGAGGTGCTAACTAACGACATGTGCCATTTTCTAAAGAGAAAATATTTCAAATAAATGAAATGCATAGAAATTATTTGTTCATGTTTCCTTTTATTTATCAATGATCATATGAAAGATCATTTCAGCACATTTAGTGCCCTTAATAATTTATATATTTTTAGATAGATAGATAGATAGATAGATAGATAGATACATACATACATACATACATACATACATATCACTCTCTACAACTACATGAAGCAGGCTGTAGGGAGGCAGGGGTCAGTCCCTTCTCTCATCTAACAAGCATCAGGATAAGAGAAAATGGACTCAAGTTGCACCTGGAGAGCTTTAGATTGGATATTAGGAAAAAATTTCTTCCCTGAAAGGATAGTATTGGAATATGCTGCCCAGGGAATTGATAGAATCACCAATTGTGAAAGTCTTCAAAGGATGCATGGTTGAGGAATTGGTGATGGGCACAATGGGGCCAACTTAATGATTGGACTTGATAATCTTAGACGTCTTTTCCAACCTTAATGTCTCTATGATTTCATAATTTAATAAAAGTACTTTATAAAATATTTTTATATTACATATTTACTATCAAATATACTTTAGGAGAAATAATGTATTGGTGTCAGTTACACTACAAACAGACCTGTGTTCTCTAAGCATAGTTTAATTTGTTCACAGTACTATCTCATTCATCTACACTTAAGGATTTTAGTTGATTTAGATGCCAGTTATTTTCTGGGTATCTTAGTAATTGTTTACTCACTGTGCTTGCTTTTATTATCCTTTTCACTCCTACTGCTCAAATTGTGTTTTTAATTGTTATGGATATCAACAGGCACTGTGATTTTTTAAGAGTAAAAAAAATAAGGCCCAGTCCTCTTAATTCTCTGCATAAATGCTGTATATCCTTGGAAAATTATGAGCATATACAGAGCTAATTAAAATCCTTTGACCAGTGCAAATATTAGTTAAAAAACAAGAAAAAAAGCAAAACAAAACAAAACAAAACAAAAAATCGAAGGAAGCTTCTTTAAAATTGGGATGAAAATCATCTTCCTCCTACAACATAACACATGTCTTTTAAGACTATGCCCTGAGAGCTAACCAAATGCACTGTGCGTGCCTACTGTAAGTTATGTGAGCACTGAGATCAAACAATCAAACATCTACCTGCAAGCTGTAAGATGTTAAAATGAAGCAGAGCACAATCCGGTAGTGTGAAGGGATGAAAGTCTTTGTGACTACAATGTGTGGTTTGAGTACACATTTTGTGGTCTAAAAATAAAATAAAAAGGTTAGAGCTATTCATCTTATAGACTGGCAAAACTAGCAATCTAAGCAACAAATCCACTCTTATCCTGTATTTTTTGAAAAGTAATGTTTCCTCAGAACTCCAGTGACCCAGAGCAAATATAACGCAGGAACTGCTGGTTAGGTTGACCACCCTGCTCCTTGCTGTTGTGATATTGCCAATAAAACGTAAAGACAAGTACTTGGGCTTAAAGGCCTTCAAACACATTATTAAATGGAACATAAACAAGGTCAGCAGATTCTTGCTGGTCCTTGAAATTACATTTGAGCTGTAGCAAAGGCCAGGAAGATGCCCTGAGCAGAAACCCTATTATTTGGACTCATAGAATATGTCCATAATACAGAACAGTTCCCTGAGGCCAGAGGGTACAGCAGAGTTCCAGTTCACACACTTACATTGCCAGTCCCTCTCCCTCAGGATAGGCATGACAAATCCCCTGTAAGGATTTGCCCCAGCCCACAGTAATCCAAAGCACTGGTTGGAAAAGTCATAATTTCACAGGGATTGTGGAATTGTGATAGGGTCTGTCTGCCAACATAAGAGCAGGTAGGATCAGGGCTAGAGTTCAGATCTGTACTTTGGCCCTCTTCAGTGCAGCATCTTATTACATTGGAAGAGAGTATATACTGTAGATGGAGAATCAGCCCTTTAACCCACCAAAGGCTAAAGATTTTTTAGGCACAAAGATGTTTTTGACTTCACCAAAACGTTTCCAGCAATTCAATCTTGTAATAAGACCTCTAATTTTTTTAAAAAATATTTTAATTATATATATTCATATATATATGAATATATATAATTAAATATATATATATATATCCACATCTTTTAAAAGCTGTTTTTTTTCAAGAGTTTAAAATGATCCTTTGTTCTAAGAAGCCTTTATTACAAGCATCAACTTATAGGTATGAACTTATTTGAGTCAAAAAGTGTCTAGAAACAAATACTAAATTAAAGATCAGATGTGATGATGTTTATTAACTCAGTGCCTGAAAAAGACACATGTAGTCCTGGAAGCGCTGGTGCTCACAGTAGAACTGCAGAGAGTGAAGTAAACAGCATGAACAAGGGTTGGGAAGCTGGCAAGGGATGCCCTGCAGCACTAAAGGTAGTCATCAGGCCATGCCAAAGAGACACTGACAAAACTCAGTCTCTTATTCTACCTGGGAACTGCTAGCAATGTCATCCAGGATCAATTCCTAGGCTAGTAGTGCTTTTACACCTTAGATGAAATTCAAGTTCCCTGTGCTCTCCGTACATTTGTGTCAACAACTACTGCTACAGAGAAGTCCAGCTCAGAGGTTCTGGACTGCAATCTGCAATCTGAGCTCAGAAAAATCAGCAGCTCTCAAGGTTGCCTCATCCAAATTCACTATTTTTAGGTTTTCACAAGGCAGAGAAGTCATCAGGGCAAAGGGGCAATATGACAGGTACCACTAAGGGACTTCTCAGGCTGTACACCAGGGATTTATCTTGACCCTCATCCCTGAAATGAATTGAGACTATCCAGGCTGAAATAATCAATGTCTTCTTTTACTTACATTCTAACCCTAAGCCTAACCTTCCTGTCTATCCTGACACTGGCTGGGTTATAACCTCTCCATCAGCCCACAGCCCTTATGCACCTTACGGAAACCACACATGGAGAGACTGGCATTATGGATGTATCCACTAAAACCAGAGTGTCTCTAGCATCTACTATACCTCCAAATTTCTCTCCATCATCTCCTCCACCACATGTGAACACATAGTCTATCATAGCTAAGTACAGCAAAAGGGATTTATGCGGCAGCAGTCAAGCTCCTGTTTTATGCTGCAGTTCTATGCGCCTTTCCCAGTATTCTGTAGTTTCTGCCTCTTTCTTATCCTCTTTTTCTCAACCTCTCACCTTCTTGAGGACAAGCCAGTGCACCTTGTCATTCAAAAAGCAAAAATCTTCAGGTAAAAAAATCTGTGTTTGTTAACTGCTACATATCAGGCTTCTTAGCTGTTTGGTAAAAGTAAGAATTCTCCTGGTCAGGCAGCAGTGAAGTAAATCAGTGCATATTCTGGGATACATAGGAAAGGGCACTGCCTCGCTGAATGACTACAGCTATTTTTGGTAATTGTTTTTCAAGAACTCTCACATTAACTTTGTATCATGGCAAGCAATCTAACAACCTCTCAGGATGATCATTCCAACAATAAAAAGATACATAAAACAAATTTGCCAAAATGCAGTTATGCATGTCCTGAAATGAAATATCAATCTATGGAATTGCTCTGAAAGGAGATAACTGACTCACATCCTTGACAGTGGGTTCCCAGTGCCCCTAGAGTTGTGTAAGAGCCTATCACAGCCCCAAATGTCTTCTTCATGAAGGTCGACTGCACTATAGTGCATTTATGACCAGTCATTTTCTGTCTAGTTTCCAGATAAGCATTTGAACAGACCATGCATTTTTTCCTCAATTGGCTATTCTCAGCTAAAAAATTGTTTTAGAGATCCTGAGCAATAACACAGCCCTTGGGATAAAAACCTTTCTGCATTAGCCATCTGACTGACACCATGAATGATAACACCCAAGCATCAAATTTAATGAGATTTCTACAAAAATGAGTGACATCTGCATAGCACTCATGTCCCGGCTAACTGTCATACATTTGTCATCACTGAGGCCTTTGTCCTTCATAAATCCACTTTCAAGAATGCCTGCTGTTGGAATTTGAAATGCTTTTTAGCAGTCACCCTGCAGACTGTGTAAGAGCACTCATCTCCGAAAGCATAATGACAGACTCTCATGCCTAGGAATGCATCTAAAACATTTAAAAATCAGAAGAGAACTCTGACAAAAAATATATTGAGAATTTAGCAGAGGATGTCTGCATAAATATTATTTTACATCCTTTAATATCAGCAAGGTGCATATCCTTTTGTTGTAATATAGTGGCTAGAAACACTTTAACAATATTCAGAGTGCATGGGAGAAATATTGTTATAAAGGAAGTGTACTAAAATATTTCCCTTTAATCTTGTTTGTGCTTGGGACCATTGTATAATTCTGGGCCTAGGGCTCCAACCCAGTAAAAGCATATGATTGTATCAAAATCCCAACTTTCCTCTAAACTTTCCCTCATGGCTACAAATAAAAATTTCACTAATATCTTCCTAGATCAACAGATAGCCTGAAACAGTAGAGGATGGAGATTGAAGAATCACCCTATTTTATTAAATTAGCCCCAGGACTTTCTCTTTTGAGACAAAGATCTGACCAGGTGCTTCTCAGCAAAGAGCAGCAAACACTTGGCAGGAAGGCAGGAGTGCAGAGAGCACATCTTTCTGCAATGTTTTCTCCAAGGAAGAAAAGCAAGCCATTTCCACTGCAAATGGAATGGGATTCTGGAGGGCCAGGAGCTGCAAGGTGTCTAATGGGAGGCATCATTTTCTTCCACCTATTGCTTGTGGCACAATCAAAGGCACTGACAGCAACAAAGACAAGCCTGATGAGCATGCAGAGCAAGGGAAGAGGAGAGATTCCCAGCATTGAAGTTGTTCATTGCCCATGGAAGTGGAAAACCTTGTTCCTTGTTCTTCCTATGGCCCAGAGCCATATCCTGAGCTCCTGTGAAGACTGCAGTGTGTTGTGAAGACAACATTCTTCCATCATACATCCATAGTGCTAAAATTTAATGCATTGAACCTCCTGAATTTCAAACATTTTTTCTCTTTCTTGTTGCTATTATTTCTAAATGCCATATATTTTTAGCATTTTATTGTCAATTATTCACTTGTAGATCATTGCCAAGTAAATAGAGGCAAGTGAATAGCACAATTTGCTCTCTCATTTATAGGATTCAATGTTTCTTTCACTCTGAAGATATTGAGTCCAATTGTTACAATATTCTGATCCTACTGCTGTAACAGTTCATGTAGCCATGTTTTAGTTGAAGGCATATCAGAGGAAACATAAAGCTGTTTGCAGCTGCAAATGACAAAAAATCACATTATATACAAATACTTCAATTAATGGGGTTTTTAGCCTTTGATGTTCAGATGAATTTGTTTCTAATCATGCACTAAGAAACCCAGCCAGAAAATATTTGATTGCATGAAATAGTACTAAAATATAAAAATTATTAACTCTGCAGTGCTGAAATATTGTCTGCAATTTTCTCTTCAAAGGGAGCCACTAAATCCCTGCGTTTGCCACCTTGATCTGAAGGTGCTGAGCTCTGACACTTCAGCAAGTGCCACTACAGCACTCACCAGAGCTCAGAGGAATGGAGGTTTCCAAATGTCCTACTCCACTACAGCTCATGATATGCTCAAACAACATAGGCTCCTTCAAAAGTGAACCAGCAATGGCTTTCTATTAATGAAGTTTTGGTCCCTTCCTGCAGTTCCATTTTTGGAGAAGGTATCTGTTAGTGTATTTCTGATTTCACAGTCCTCCATCTTTTTAGAAGCACAAGCAAAACATCAGCCTTTCATAGCAAGAAGATGGAAAACAATTAGAAGGGCCTTGGATCCAAAAATAAAATTATATTTTTCATAAATCACTATAGCTATGAATATAATATGAATATTTTATGGAAGTATCATGTTCTGTCCTCCAGGACTACTATAAGCTTTTCAGTATAAGAAACCACAAGAAAGAGCTTTGTTTTGCATTTACACAGACAGAGACACACATTTTCCCCAAAACATCTGGTTATAAACAACTCTGGAGGAGGATCCTGAATCAGGACAACCTTGCCTCTAATGTAGTTCAGCAAGTGCTAATGGACAATGTTTTCAAAACACCAGCCATATCAACCATCAAGAAGAATTAAATAAGGAAATTATGGATGGGAGTGGAATGGTACAGCCACATTTTTCTTTGCAAAGTCTTTTATGTTACCAGAGACCTCACTTTTTGCAGCAGTCACATGGCCTATACAAAGAGTGATTAGCATATTCTCATTTAGAGAAGCTAAATGGAAAACAATAATCCTTTACTTTTCAAATTAAGGAGTTCTCATGTGATTTTTTGGTGTTTTAATGGCCCCTAAGTAATTTTCAGCTTTTAAAATATTTGGGTTTGGGTTTTTATTTTAGTTTTAGAAGGTTTCAAGCAAACAGTTAATGGACTTCCAGCAGGAATTTATGCAGCTATCCTGAGTGAGTGAATTTGAGAAAAAGGATGAATGCTGTATTCTTGATTCAGGTATTAGTGATATTATTGTTCTTCATGAAGAACATTCTCCTGTGCTTCATTTTTCTTGCCATCTGTCTTTCTCGCTGACAAGTTTCACACAAAGAGATGACTGTGACTGTTCAGTCTAACCTGGATGCTTCTTAAAGTTCCTCTTTTTTCCTCTAATTTTAGGTTCAGAACAATTATAATGGAGTTTTGGGGGTGTTTTTTAATCCATTTCTATTTTTAGTTCTTCAGCTGTCACTCTGACAAGTTAATGGATGTTCATTCATGCAGCATCTAAAGAATAGCAACAATCACAGTTTACCCTCAGAAATCGTGGAAATGAGGTATTTCCATGATGTAGCACTGTGTATCTCAGCTCTCGTATTACATGGATATTGAACTCCACTGGGTCCCTACAGAATGCATCTCCTATATTAATGCTGCGCATCCACAATCATGGTGTAGTCTGTTTGATTATTCCACTTTATTTCTAGGTCCTCCTGGTCCCCCAGGGGTTGTAATAGTGGAGGAAATTACAGACACAACAGCAACACTCTCCTGGAGTCCTGGGGCAGACAATCACAGCCCTATCTCCCTCTACAACCTGCAAGCACGCAGTCCATTTTCTCTTGGCTGGCAGACCGTAAAAACAGGTGAGAAAAATTTTCAAACAGCACAAGTAGACTATTCAAAACTCCTGATCATAACAGTAATAATCACTGGCAACTACAGGAACAGATACTCTTCAGAAAACAATGACAAATTAAAATCACTGATTTTTTTTTCTTTTTTTTATTCCTTTTGTGTTACTTAGCAACAGCTCTGAAAGGACAGCACAAAGACACCTGCCACGATGCATCTGTGAATAAGCAGAAAGCTCTCCCCTAAATCCTTCAATCTGTGTCTTTTCAGGAATACTACAGTGCCAAAAACCTAGCTGCGATTTCTGACATATTAGATCCTTGATGTCGATCATTTCTAATGGCCATGTTGTACCACAAAGTCTGCTTTCTGTTGAGATACTGCACACCAGCTTCAGATTTCTGAGTGACTTAAAATTTCTTTATTGTCTCCAGTTCCAGATCTGATAAGTGGTGACATGGAGTCTGCTATGGCTGTGGAACTGAACCCCTGGGTGGAGTACGAGTTCAGAGTAGTAGCAACCAATAAAATTGGGACTGGAGACCCAAGTGCACCATCGCGAGTGATCAGAACCAATGAAGCAGGTAAGGAAAGAATAAAAAGATTATTTTTACAGCACTATCAGAAACAAGACCTGCTTTAATATAATAATAGACCTAATCTCTTTTCACTGGTACGCATCTGTGTGTCCAGTAACCAGGTGATATTCTTTGTAGTGGGGAGACAGTTTGTTTCAATTACAGGAATAGTGCTTAACTTGCAGAAATTTCAAATAAAACTATTCCACTATCCTGCTCTTCTACCCCATCTGAGCTACTTTACTTTTTATCTTACACATAAGCTATTGCTGTCTTCCCTCTGATAAACTACTACTGCTCTTAAATTAGGCTGTTTTGCAGTCTCTTCAAACAACGGCTACTAAGCAGCCTCTTCCCCCAAATTTTTCACAACTTGTCTCACTGACAGAGCATGGAATTTTTTCATCAAGATAGGGAAGTCATAAAAGACTTCTTAATTTAAAATACCTTGTATTCTAAGTGTTTCTTTGTCTTGCACACTCTACTGTGAACAGTTACTACATTTTAATAAATTTCATTGTATTTCTAATTAGGATTATACTTTGGGAGACCAGAAAAACAAAATATCCTATTTGCATCTCTTGAAAGTACAATGGACGCATAAGATTTAGAATCATTGACAATATCTTCTTTATCTTCCTTCATTCTGCCCAAGTCAAAGAAGATAAAGAAGGACTGGGAACCTGAGAAAAATACCTAGGCACTTAGAAAGGCATGTTTTAAGAAGCAGAAAGAGGTAGAGATAGGATTTGGACAAAGCCTCAGATCAGAACTACATGTCAGAACACTTTCACATTATTCTCCATTCTTTTTTTTGTTGTTGTTATTTAAGATGCCTACACAGATTATTTTGTGTTTTGATTCTTCATCAGTTGAATAATTTTTAAGTAACCTGTTGCACCACTGTGAAGACCTCATGCCTGCCTTCTCAGTGACCTCTCCACAGGCACTGGGAGCTGCTGTTAGGTCCCCCAAGACCATCTCTGCTCCAGAGTGAATAAGGCCAGCTTCCCCAACATCTCCTCACAAGACCACTGCTCCAGCCCCTCTCCACCCCAGTGGCCTCCCCTGAATTTGTACTAATTGATCAATGTCTTCCACATTGTGGCACCCAAAATTGCATACCCTATTTCAGATGAAGTCTAACAAACCTATCTGCAATTGTAATAAGACATATTTATGTTTTCCTGCTTTAAATAACAGTGTAGTTGCCAGTTGATATTAAATGTCACTGTGCAATCACGGAACAGCACTGAAGTGATTTGATTCCCATTCAGGCGTGTTGAAAGATGCTTCCTTTCAAACTCCCTCACCTTCTTCAAGCTCCCCACAGTGTGAAGCTCAACAACTTAATAGCAGAAGCTTCAGATGCTCCATACATCATTCCATTAAGAAAAAGACGATATGAAAATGAAATAAAAAGCACAAATTTTTATTTTTTTAAAAACTCCCTTTTTTCACCACCATGATTCTTTCCTTAATTTTGTACCATATTTCATTGGCAATTCAAATTCTTCTGGACCCCAGTGTTTGAACAACTTTTCTATTTGTTCAGATTATACATATCAGAGAAGAGAAAAACATTCCAGAAAAAGTTTGTCCTGAAATACGTTGCACCACTGGTATTATGCTCTTTCAGACTGAGGAATATTTTCGCTGTTTTCAAAAGGATGGTTCAGTATCTCAATTGACCAGGTGCAATTAAATTGTGGACTTAAGTTTTCTGACAAACAAGTTTGAAAATGTTAAATTTCATCCAGCTGGCATGTTTTTAGGGTCCTTCTCCTTCTTGCCCAATGTTTAACAAACTAAGCCTCTATTTGCTAAAACATATTCTTATAATTCAAGTGAAACTCTTCTTAATGCATATTCATTTTCAACATTCTTTGCAACTTTACCTCTGTAAAAATGAATGATAAATCATCATATTGATCAGCAAAAACAAGATTATGGGAAAGAAGAAGCATGCAATGTCTGATGAATATTTACCTGGTGCTTGGTATTCATTTCTGGGTAACATTCCACTGTTTTTGCCATCAGAAATAACAGAGTCTAACTCAAGAAAAAAGCTAGAATCTGCACAGGGTTGTTAAATTGGAACAATAAAACAATGGATTCTGCTTTAAATAAAGAACCAAATAAATAAAAAAAAGCCCAAACTGTTACACATATGGTTCTTTGAAAAATGGCATAAGGCACATAATACGTATGGCACTCTTGAAAGGTCAGAGCCCTCATGATCAGCTTCATTCAGGCAGCCAGCTTTTCCTTAACTTCAGATATTCCTGAAATTCAGAGTCTGTTGCCTCTGTATTCTGAAATACCTTTCACTGATTTTGGGAATTATCACCCTTGGTATAGTTTTTAGATGCTGAAGAGAAAAGAAACCAGTAATAGTTTTCATTGTCTTAGAATAGTTTTCATATGGGTTTTCAAATTAGCACATAATTGCCTATCTTAGTGAACCCATTGAGCCATTATTTTTCACAATTCTTTATTATGAATTATTTTTATCTGAAAGCTTCAAGGGAAACTGTCTATTAGCATGATGCCCAGTTCTAATATCATAGTTCTCAATTCTTAAAGGACATTAATGTGATAGGTCATATTTCAGAAAGAACATGGCATGAACCTGTCTACTCATGACCCAGGCAGAGCAACCAGAATAATCAGTGCTATTTGCACTGATGGTAGATGTGGCCCACAAGTGTAAATGGGCAGGTTGCCCCTGCACTGAGTGGAAATCCAGAAATATTCATCTCCCAGCTGAGAAAGTGAATGTGACTCATGTTCAAATAAGAGTTGAGACCCTTCAGGCTGAATGGTAGCTATGTAGACAATCCACAGAGGCAGCAAATGTGCGATTCTGGTTCCATTATTTTACACTTAAATGGAAATCTGCATCTGTAGTTTAATGGCACAAGAAAATTTGATTGAAGACTAAAGTCTCTTTTTATCCCCACACCTCACTTATTTTGTCACTCCTTATCCAAGATAGTAATAACACCATATATTACTCCATTATCTAAAAATACCTACAAAAGTAATAATTCAGATGGTATAATGAAACCCACAGAATAATAAACAGGTTTTTACTTGCTTTAATTTTTTTAATTAAACTCTAATCTTGTTACTTAGCTCATATTTAGTTAACATGATTGCTTTTCATTGCTACTTCCATTGGAACAGAAAATACCACAATTTTCTGGCACATCTAACTTATAGCCAGCTGCTGCATTTTTGTCAGTTCTAGCGTTGATACATATTTTACAGGTCCACAAGTTGCAAAGAGCCAATAACATGAATTTAAACATGTCTGGCATTCCACTAAGACAGTTGGGGCATTTGAAGCCTGGGGGCAAAGCATCAGTTACATTATCTATTCATGAGGAAACATGGAGTGAGAGAAATTGAGTGGAATCTAAGTTTAACCTGTTAATCATGCATGCAAACTTGATTTTAGGAGGTATCAATGTAATGCACTCTTTTAGTAGCAGGCTGCACACTGGCTATATTTTTAATAAATCCCTATACTGCATTAAGTTGTCCTTATTCTCAGCTAGAATTCCTTCATGGCATAAAAAGAAGTGTCTCTGTCCCAGGAAAAAAGTTGACCATTTTAGACTAGCTTTATTTTCAGGGTTTTTTTGTTGTTGGGAGTACTGTTTTATTTGTGATTTGTATAAAAGAAGTTCCAGCTTTTCCCATTATCAAAACTATTTTTGTACTATAAAAAAATTAAAAATTGATAACCTGCTGCATCTGGGACATTTGCAGATGAAGGCATGGTCTACTAAAGCCTTTGTAAAAATTCTGCTTTTTCCATGAAGAAAAACAAAAGGAGAAAGTAGGCTGTAATCACTGACTGGAGGTTACTTAGGCTTTGGATTGCAGGCTCAAGCTAATACTGACAAGAAATCCAAATGTGTGTGTGACAGAAAATGGAGCAGAAATGACCTGCATTTGTTCCATAGTATATATCTATGCCACAGCATTCAGGCAGGATTTCAGCTCTGTAGGTGGTGATTTGGAGACTATTCAGGCAGAGTCTTGCAGTCACACACGACCCTCTTGTCAGTGAATAGAACCAAATTTGAGCTCATAATTAATTACAAATATTAATAAAACAGAGGAAATGAGAACAGCATTTCAGATTC
Organism: Molothrus ater; assembly: GCF_012460135.2. NCBI lineage: Eukaryota > Metazoa > Chordata > Aves > Passeriformes > Icteridae > Molothrus > Molothrus ater. The sequence continues at coordinate 76,908,185 of NC_050479.2, read as the reverse complement.
TGAGACCAGTAGGGCCAGCCTTATTTTCCAGTAGTTGAATATGTGTGCTGTCCACTTCTGAGATGCTGGCATGTTGTACATTTCATTCCTGAACAGGTGGGTTGTGCCTTGTTATTCTGGGAGGGTGACAGCTGGAGGACTGGTCTTCCACAGAATGAAAGCATTTTCACTTAACACATCCTCCTGTTTCCCAGATGTGTACTGCAGGAGACATACAGAGATACACACACATGTACATACATGCATATAGAGGGAGAATGGAAGGCAACTGGGAAGAAAAAACTGAACGTGTTATACCTTTGGTCTCTTTTTAAACAGTTCTGCCAAGCTGGTGACAAGCCCTCTTTCCCCTGCCTGTATCTTTTCTACAGCTAAAAAATATAGCTTTTCAAGCTGCATCTGTATCTTAAGTTATAAAAAGCTTTAAAATAAATAAGTAACAGCAACTGTACCTTGAGAAAAGGTACAAGTCATTTCTTAAGGACTAAAGCCAAATTCATTAATTTATCTCCAAAAAAAAAATGTAGCAATATAAACATTTTCCTTCATTTTTCTTTATTTGACGAAAATTTCAGAATTTATATAAAAAGATAATAATACCAAGTAATTTGAATAACAAATAAATTAAGAAATACAGGATTCAAGTAGAGCGAGAAAGACCTTGTGAACTAAGTATTGAATTGGGATTTGAGAAATCTGGACTCAATTGGTTATGAGAAAACTATAAATTTGGGCTGCTCAGCTCAGCATCTCTTAGTCTAAAAACAGGAGTTTAATAAGACTATTACTTCTCTTTGTCTTCCCTTTAGGTGATATATTCCCTATCAAAGGGTAAGGATCAAATCTAGGTACAGGTTTCTACTGCAATGGTGCAATCAATTATACTCAGTTATAATAAATTATAATTTTGGCTGCTAAATAATTTTGTTCTTCTCAAAAAATTAAGAGAGACTACAAAATTAAGATTCTGTATTTTTCTCTTCATAATAGACAAAACAAATTGAAATAAGCCACTAGACATTTCCTTGGGGGGGGGAAAAAGGTAAACAAACAAAAACACAGAACAGAAATACTGTTAAAGTATTAATTATTTATTAAATAACATTTTTAAATTTTATTTGCAAGACTGGAATGTTAAAAAGAGCATAAACTGCCCTACAAGTACTTTCAACTTTTCCAGGTTCAGTGTAATATTTTCTTATTTACTGGTTGCTTATTTACTTTTCTTTAGCAAATTAGAACTAAAATAATAATTTTGGATTAAAAATTAAAAATCTCTGTCAATTCAAGCCAAAATACTCTCATCTGTCTTTCTAGTTTTATTTTTTTATTTTTAAAAACTGAATCAAAATACAAATTATATTTTTAAGGTCAAATTGCTATGCTTCATTTTTTATAATGTGAAAATGAAATATTTAGTGAGTTATAATATTTTTCCCAAAACTGATTACCAAGAATCTTTGAATCAGCTCATCTTTGCAGTCCACCAATTTCATTCAAAAATAAACAAAAAACCTAAACTAAAAAACCACCACAGATAATCCATCAGCCTTGCAGACTGAAGAAAAAGGAATTTTTAAAATCTAATTCAAAATTTTGGACACAGTGAAAGTGAAAGAATGTGAGTATCTACCCCATAAGTTTGTGGTTTCATAGCTATGGTATTACCCACCATTTCAAAAGCTTCCCCATTTAAATGTTTTACATTTAAATATAGGTTAAAAATATATACATGACACTGTCAGCATTTTTCAGCACTTTATAACCACTTTTCCTATGCATAAAACCCTCAGCAATAGCAATTCTGTGCACATTTTTGTTTGAAATTAAATCTCTGGTTTTCATCCATATTTAGCTTGTAATGATAAGATACACATGAATTATTAAACAATTGTCATGGCTTCCTGTATAAGCTTTATCTTTCCATATCACCTTTTCTTCATTGATATCTTAAGTATCTTGTCAAATGTTTTGTAGGACTGCTGAGAGCTACATTCTCCATGTCTGCTCCTAGAAAAAATGTTAATGGCTTTTTTGTTTGGTTTAGCGGAGATAAGTTTTAATAGATTTTAATTTGACTTTCATTTCCAGCATATCACAGTAATTTCTTGCAAATGGAAAACAGTAAGAACAAAATCCTGCTATTTGCATTCGAATCAAACTCCTGGCACATTCATTTCAAGATTTTTATTTGTTTGCACTAAGTAGGGGGTGTATTTATTCAGAAGAAAAATACCAAACTTCTGAGCTCTGATAAACCTTAAACAAAAAAGGTCCTGATGTCCTTGTTCTCCAGGTGCATGTATCTTTTTTCCAGGAGCCAAGTGTAGGCATCATATTTGTGTATTTGGTGCAAGTGCATCTCCACTGCTGAGAATTAACAGCATAAAGATTGGGAAGTCATTAATTGCATAGCAACAAACTCAGGCCATGAGTGAGTAAATTCAGATATAACATTGATATAAAGGGGATGGTGCTGAAAGCAAGGCTGATGTACAGGCTTGGTGTCTGGCAAAAAATGTTTCCTTTTAATAGTTTTCTTCACTTAATAGTTACTCATTTCAAACTGTCTCCCTCTAACTGTGCATGCTCTACTTTGCTGCAGTGCAGAGGAAATTTATTCTTTTGACACATTTATTCTTTTAATGGTTATTCATTTGAAAGAGTTTCACTGTGTGAGTGTACATTTTAGTGTCGTGCAAAAGAAATTCATCCTTTTGACAGTTTTATTCTTTTAACGTTTATTCATTTAAATAGGGCCACAGTCTGCAACATTATTAACAAGAAAACTCCAGAAAGAGGGTGCTGCAGGTTAAATGAGTTCATCATGTTGGATGCTTCAAAGGACTACAGCATACTCTCTCATTCTAATGTGGCAGGCACCTACATAAAAACTTCATTTGTCTCTATAATTTACCCAAAAATACCTTAGAGAGGCAAGAGAAAAATGGGCGCTAAACAAGATTTAAATATGCTTCATTAGAGATGGCATCATCATTTAAGGATGTTAATTAACTGTCAGATGAGGCTTCATCTGCATCTTTTCATGCTAGACCATTTGTCACACTGTTGCACATTGATTGTATTCTTTCTATTCATTTTTTAAAGGGAGGGAGGGAGGAAGGAAGGAAGTCAAAGGCACCATATTTGCCAGATGAACATAGGTTTATTGGAGGGAAACACAATAGAAATCTCCCCTATCAGTCTGCTAAGAGCCAAAGATAAACTAACACCTGCTTCATTTCCAGAAGTTTGAATCAGAATCAGTCCCTAGACCTTGTTGGGTTGCATCTTTTATGAGGAAAAGCAGAATCAGGCTTCTGGTCTTTATCGGGGAGTTGAGGGTTCAAAAAGTGACTATCCAAATTAATTCTGAAGTCTTAGGTGGACAGACAGGAGCTAATAAAAATTGCATTTTCATTGAACTCAAGCTTTCAATGGCACAGGAAACAGAGAGGACTGTGTACATTTATTTAAATGCATTTTATTTTGTATAGTTCAAAGGCCGAGTGCTACTCACTAAATAAGTTAAACATGCAATAAGGCCTAAACACTTAAAGACTCACAGTAGATTTCTACCAGTGACTTATGTACTGCTGTAAAGAAGAAAATAAAAAGTTTGTATCTTATGACAAATTTAATCAAATAGAGAATGAAGGTATTGCCTCCTCGCAGTAAATAAACTCAAGACTTGGGTCATTGTAGGAGTTTCATTAGAGGCACTAAACAAGGTAAAAGAAATTATACAATTCCAATGGAATAACCGATATTTCTGTTTTTGCAAAATGTGATAATTCAAATAAAAATGGTGATGATAGTTATAATTTACTTTAAAGAATTTCATTCACTGCTCTTGTTCTTTAAAACTGCAACGATGAGCTCAATTTTTCAAGAACTGTGGGTAGTACTGTTTCCAGCATTTTGCAAGAAATCATGACGGATATTTGCGGTTGGCTGCTTTAAAATTTCTGAAAGTTGGCTCCACAGTAGAGCAATGAAAAATAGATTTACAATAATTAAAACATTCTAAATCAATAACTACCTGAAAAATAATAGAGACATTAATAATTATGTTGTAAGATTTTACCTGAAATCTGAAATATGTCAGATTTCTTGGCATTTCAAGTTGCTTGTTAAAAAATGACAAACACTAACAAGGTAATTCCTGTTTTATCTCTTAAGTGATCTGTACATTGAAATTTTTACCAATCTGCAAAAGACCTAGTGCTTAAACATTTTTTTTATTGCAAAATTATTTCCATTCTCTGCTTATGTTTTGTTTGATTTTTCTAGATTGTGTGTGCAATTCTCTCAAATGAGGCTTGAGCAAATTTTCTTTACCACAGAGTGCTATGTTTTTATTCCTGTTCTGATTTAACAGTCTCATGTCTTCTGCAGCAACTTATTGCAATGGGGAAAACTTCAATAACTTGGATATTCTGGTTTGTTTTGTTTTGTTTTGTTTTTCCTTTTTGCACACAGTGCCAAAGACACCTCCAGCTAACGTGAGTGGCAGAAGTGGAAGGCGACATGAATTAGTAATAGCATGGGAGGTAAGGGATTTTTCTGTTTAAGGTTTTGTTTCATGTTAACTTCTTTGAGGCCAAAGTAAGGAGTACTCTACTGAGGTTTCCTTGCAACAAATCTCGGCAACACGTGAACACAAAATACTACTCTTAAATATGTTCTAAAATTTCAAAGTACTGTGGATTTTCATGAGTTTTGAGTAGAAGACATTATGGTATCAGCTCTGAAACAATTATTTTTTTAATTGCTGAATAAAAATAAAGTAAAGAGAATCTTGTGAACATATTTGGAATGTAAGATGCAACACAGATGTATGGTCATGCCAGTGGGAGAGTTGCTTTCTCTGCTAATTATGAAAAATAGTAGAATAAAGACTTTTCTTAAGGAGTTTTCAAAACTCTAGATTCATCATGAACAGTTTCAGATTCATAAAAATTCATATATACATATATATATATATACATACTCAAGAAAAATTCCATCAAATAAAGATATGGGTTTATAATGAAAAAATTTTAAGCTTAGCCAATTTGAGGAGTGATTCAGATGGTAAGAGACACACCAAATTCTAATTGTTTAAATTAGCAAATTTTAGGACATCTAAAGAGACTGCCTTCTGTTGGCACTTCTGACTTTTTTGACATCAGCTACCAAGGACAGCTGAGACAGAGGTGATTTCATTTTGCTTCATATTCTGTAAGGGTAAATATCAACATCTCTCTTATTAGGAGAGAATTTGCTGAATCCTGAACAAAAGTACCTGGTGGCTAGAACTTTTTCTGATGTGAATGGACCTAATCCCAGTCCCTAAGAAGAGATATTAATATGCAGTATTCATATTAAGTGTCTTTATATCATCTGCGAGGTGACTGGGTTGGGGGACTACTGCAGAGTCTTATAAATCCCATTCAATTAAGGACCAGAGTTTTGTTCTCAAAAAAAACAGAGACCCATGGGTCTGTCTTAGATTTTCATCCTCTGCCCATGGAGTCATGATTATTTTTTTTTTCTGGGATATGCAGTGCACAGCTTCAGAAGGATGGGTAGAAAATTTTGTCTGTAAGTGAAGTGCCAGGTGATGAAATATTCACTTGAAACGTGGAGAGGAGAGGATTCAGTGTCACCTGTGCCCTGGCTCTGATTCATTTGTCCATTAGCTGCATCTCTAGGATGGGCATTTCAAGAGAAAGAGTTTAGACACCCATTTTTTGGACATTTCACATAGGTTTAATATGCAGACAACTGTTAAATATAACCTAGTTCCTAAACTAGCCCATTGACTTCATAATAAATGTAAGCTACTGCTAATGTACTAATAAGCATGAAAAGTTCCATTCATTGAGTAGGACATGTAAGTTTTAGGTTTTGCAGTGTTCAGACTCTAAAGCAGAAAAATCCCTTTTCTAACAGGCTGCTTATGTCAGATGTGTCCCAATTTAAGTGGCTAATTTCACAGGTCCTCTGAGGAGAGAAAGAGAGAAAAGAAAATGTGTTATTTTCCACTAAAAAAAAAAAAAAACCAACAACTTTTTCAGACTTAGAACAACTTAGATTTATTACAATGTATCCTAAGTATTAAGGTGAACCCTGGAATTGAATCTCTAAGACCTAACACCCCACTTGGAACAGAATTTAGACAGTCTGGCACCTAAAACCCAAAAGTCTCACCACAGTAGGTATTACAATATATTGGTCTATATTTTTAACAAGGCCACTGATAGGGCTATTCCACCCACAAACAACTGGTCAAAATATCCCAATAAAAAGTGGGATATATAAAAGAAAACACTTTTCTGAGCATGAGACCCCATTCAGTCCAAGGACAATGACTTGGCTATGGTGATTAGGTGAGGAAACTCTTAGAAGGTACCTCTTGGGAAGCAATTGTCCTTATGAGGACAGGTATGTTAAGTAAAATGCTGTCATGGAACTGTGATATTTTTAAATTATTAAAACTATTTCTAATCATAATTAATTTTCTGAACTTAATTTTTCAGCCAGTGTCAGAAGAGTTTCAGAGTGGAGAAGGATTTGGATATATTGTAGCCTTCAGACCCAATGGGACGCGTGGGTGGAAGGAAAAAATGGTGACATCTTCAGATGCCTCAAAATTCATCTACAGAGATGAAAGTGTGCCACCTCTGACTCCTTTTGAGGTGAAAGTTGGTGTTTACAACAACAAAGGAGATGGTCCCTTCAGCCCTATTGTGGTCATCTGCTCAGCTGAAGGAGGTCAGTTCAACATGAAGTTAAATTGCGTATCGTGAACTATATTAAGACTTTTATATTTAATGCATCCTCTTGCAACACACTTGTTAAACCTTAAATTGCAAATTTCTTTGCAGATGTGCTAAATAACATTAAACAGGTTTTGCAGAGAAGGAAGGAACTTGCCAAGCTTACCTAGAAAGAAATTACAAAGTTTAGGAATAGACTTCCAGCCACATTAGTCATAATCAAAAAAACACCCAAAAAACACCCAAAAAAAACCCCAAAACCACGAAAGCTCATCCTTTATATGAAATCATTATCCTTTATTTTAGACATGTCTTTCTGTAACACTGAGCAAAGAAAGGATGTCATTTTCTAATGTTCCTGAGATTCATGATCCTTTTTTTAATGTGTTAATCAGACAACAGCTCAAAGAATAAATAAATTCACTTATGAAAGTTCATTTCCTAGTTAATGCATTCTAAAAGTACACAGAAATAAATGTTGTTTTAATTTTTATTTCATTAGTAGAAAGTTCTGACACTGCATTAATGTCCCAGTCTTCAATGCAAATTATAGGAATAGCTCCCAAGAACAAATGAAAGATATTTCTTGAAAATTTCTATTGAGAATTGCTATAAGTTCTAAACAGTATTTTGTTGGGCAGAAAAGAACCAAACAGAAACAATCAACAAACACCAATCAGTACTAGTAAAAGAAGTTGTTCTGTTTTGACAGGACCCAGTGTATGGAAATTCCCACGCACAAAAAAGACAAATAAATGTTATCCACAAGAATATTTTCAGAAGCTCCATTACTGAAATTTATAAATATCAGTTTTTCTTTGCTATACTATTTTGAGTTATTCCACTGTCTCCTATTAAGAGAGTAAAATTAGCAGTCCCAATGCAGATGAGAGGAATTTCATACTCTGTCTTTAAAACAGTAATGCAAAGATAATAATATCTCTTGTGAAGCTGGAAAACATTAAATGTTACTTCATACTAACCCACAATAAATCTATAACTTTGGAACCATGACATGGCAGACCCTGTCTGCTACTATCTCTCACAGTAATTACAGAGATTGGAGCTGCTGTTTTTACAAAAATTAGTCCCAGTAATTTGGGGTTTTTGCAATTTTTGAATCAGGATTACCAAGTAGTCATATTTTTATAAAAACAATTACATTTTAAAATGTAAAAATTGCACAGTACAAGTTGAAAATTGTACAGCTGACTTTCCTGTTCATCAATGAAAATGGATACTGTGAGGTCAATGGTGATGTTTATATTTTTCAATAATTTCTTACTCTAAGCAGAAAGTTCTTTGCAAATAAAGTTCTGCAAAGGAAGGGAGACAAACACTTTAATTTTTTTTAGTAGCAAAAGCTATTTTAACAGAAGTTGAATGCTGAATTGTAATAATGATTCCTTATACCTTTGCTTGTTATTTGGACAAGACTGGAAATAGAATAATTAGTAATAGATAAACAATTTTTTCTATCAGTTCTTTTAAAATATGAGCTTTAAAAATGGTCTTAATAGAATATTAAAATTAACTTTCTCTAGAAACCATCTTTTCTGATTTGAATTCAGTAACTTAAAAGTATCTATCCATTATAGTTTTGCTAATTCAGTCTCTGTATCTGTCTGCACATGAGGAATTCTATGGGCCTAAATATTTTACAAGACATATTTCAGGAAAGATATGGGATGCTGTGAAATTACAGTACAAAATTAATTTACAAAAATCTTTCGTCCAGAAAAAAACAAGGTAATTTACTGAGAATTTAAAGGAGCAATGAAACAGATTTTTACAGCTAAATTCGGGGCAATATGAAGGTTGAGGACAATAGACATTGTAGTTTGCTATGAAAATGGGGAACTGGTTTTGAAAGAGGTATGGACTGTCATGCCTAGGGAGCTAAACAACTGAAGGCACAATTTTTCAAGGATTTCTATTGAACAGTAGATATTAAATAACAATTGACAGTATTATGGTCCTAGGGGTGATCCAGCAAAGCCTTAGCTTACATGCTTTTCATTACACATCCAATTCACTCAGTAAATATCTAGAGAAAGCAATAGTATAAAATTATTAAAAATTAACGCTTTATGTTACATATTACAAGTTTTCCCACATCTAAAAATGGATCTACAATTGTTTAATGATGTAACAAATTTGCCTAAGGAAGTCTAAATCATGCTGCTTTTCTTTAGCACACTGGAAAATTAAAAACAGTTTTCACGGGACAGATTCTGAACCCTAAAGAAATCTCACATTTATCAATAATTAATGCATCTCCATTTTCTGTATGACTGTGACATCATATTGTGTGATTCACATTCAGAGCCCTTTGGTGATAGTTCTGAGTTGCTCTTAAGCAAGCAGCTTGGTAGGTGGTGTTGAGTAAGGTGTTCCCTCACTGAACACAATAGATTGCCCTCTGATTGCATAGTGACTCTGCCTGGGGCAAAAGGTTTAAAACAATGCCTTCTAAGTAAAAGAACTCAGAAATTTGACGAAAACACTGAGCACTTTTTCAGAAGTAAATAGAATGAATGGCTAATGTTTTTCTGTCTATTAAGTCAGATCATATAATAGAATCATAGAATGAATTGGGTTGGAAGGGACCTTAAATATCATCAATTTTAACACACTGCTGCTAGCAGAGAACCTTCCACTAACCAAGTTGCTCAAAGTCCCATTCAACCTGGCCTTGAACACTTTCAGGGATTGGGCATTCACATCTTCTCTGGGCATCTTGTTTCAGGGTCTCACTAACCTCACAGTAATTCATTTCTTTCTAACAACTAATCTAAATCTCTCCTCCTTTAGTTTAAATCCATTCCCCCTTATCCTGTTACTATGTGCCAGTATAAATTATCTCTGCCTTTTATATAAGCCTCCTTTAAGTACTGGAAGATTACCAGACATTCTCACTGGGACCTTCTCTTCTCCAGGCTAAACAACCCCAACTCTCTCAGCCTGTCTGGAGAGGCTCTCCAGCCCTCTGATCAACTTCATGTCCTCCTCTGGATCTGCTAAAGCAGGTCCAGGTCTTTCTTGTGATGAAGACTCCAGAGCTGATGCAGCACTGCAGGAGGGGTCTCAGCAGAGCAGAGCAGAGCACAGCAAAGCAGAACAGAACAGAAGGGCAGAGAGCCCTCCCTTGCTCTGCTGCCCACACTACTTTGGACGCAGCCCAGGTTATGATTGGCTTTATGGGCTGTGAGTGCACACTGAGAGCTCATGTTCAGCTTTTCATCCATGACAACTCACAAGGTCCTCTCTTTATGGCTGCTCTCAATTAGTTCTTTTCCCACTCAGTGTTTAAGACTGTCCCAGCTGAGGTGCAGAGCCTTGTACTCGGCCTTTTAAACCTCATAAGGTTCCTACAGACCCTCTTCTACAGCTTGCCCAGGTCCTGGATGGCATCCTGTCCTTCAGGTGTGTCAGCTGCAGCACTCAGCTTGTTGTCATCTGCAAACTTGCTGAGGGTGCCCTTGATCTCACTGTCCATGTCATTGATAAAGATATTGAAGGACACTGGTCCCAAGGCAGAGCCCTGATAGACACCACTTGTCACCAGCCTCCACCTGGACAGTGACCCAACAGGTACTTAGAAGACAGAATTACACCAATGGTCACTAAAACATCAACAACAGTGGTGACCCAAAGTTGAAGAGGCAAGAAATTCTACCTGGTCATAGATACTTTAAGATCTTTTCCCTTCTTCACCAGTCTTTTGACTTTATAAAAATCATCATCAGAATATAGTTCATGGGAAAGACTGCCCAGGACCTAAAATTGCAGATGAATGTAATGGAAGAGTAGAGAATAGAATGGAGAATCAGTTAAAAAGGTTGTACAAAACTAGACATAAAACCCATGGAGAAAAGCAAATCAAATATATGTGTGATTCTCTGGAAAAGGTATCTTTATTCAGTAGGGAAGTTTGAAGGAAGAGCCTTTCCTGGAAAACATAGGAAAGGAAATAAAGCAAGTAATCACAGAGAAAAGAAGGAAATAGAGATCACATGTAGTGATGTTAAAAGGGATGATGGGAATCAGGAAGCAGTTCTGAAGAGGGAATGAGGATGATGCTCAGAAGAGGCAGGATAGAAAAAAGATGCACAATTACCTCAATAAGAAGGCAGAACAAAAGGAGACAGTAGGCATTTCCAGCAGCTGGAAAGGATGAGCCTGAACTTTACATAAAGGAAAACCTTAGTAAGAGAAAGAGACATGAGGGCACAGCAAATTAGGCTACCTGCCAGGAGAAAGGTTGCCATATGCAGCCCTGAGGCTGAAAAGGATCATGAACAAAACAGAGAGAAATCTTCTGTCCATACTTTCTGTCAGGAAAATAAGGTATCAGATTCTTGCTAGGAAATACTAAAACAGCACTGAAATTCAGTGCAGGTACAGATGAATTTTATCCATAGAAGAAAAAATACATTGTAAAGGCACTAGACACTGAAAATAAATCAATGAACAAAAATAATGTTAGCACTGTTTGTTACAACATAAACATTTATGCATCTTCTTTTTATTGATGACCACATTTCACCTAAATACCAAGGTGCTAAGAATTCCAAAATTACTAATACAAGCTTTCAGTATCAGAGAAAACTATCTGCAACCTCTGTGTGTGGCTTTAATTCACTGGAAAATGAAAACTGGGGAAATCACAAATATAGCAATGAAGAAGGAAATAGAAGTGTGAAAGTATGATGGTAAGAACACGGAAAAGGCTGTGCTGATAACAGTGATGGCCAGGCTGGCTTTCTTTAGACAAAGTATGAGCTACACAAGAAAGACGAAATAAAAGTAAGAAGTTGGATGTCATAACATGCTGATGATGTGATAATGTATCAGCAAATAAAAAATCAGTGTTTGGATAAAGCAGAATAACCTTGGGTTCCATGCGATTTTGGAAAAGGGCAATTACAAAAGCTGGAAGTCAAGCTAGAGGTCAATTACTGATTACCCTGATCAATTTGGATGCTGAAAAAGACATTTCTAATTGTTGAAAAATACTAAAGAAAGTTGTTATTTTAGAAAAATACTAAGAAAGTTTAGCTGTTCAGAGTAGTTTGGATAGTAAAAACTAATTAGTAAAGACTAATGACCTTGTGTTCTGGCTGTGCTAATTAGCAGATTCTTTATCTAGTACTGACTAAGTGAGAAGAAATAACAGTACAATAGCCTTGTTCTGATGAATAATTAAGACACTATTGAAAAGCTGATCATAACAAATAACAGTGGTACACATCATCATTAAAAAGCAGGAAATTATTTTATTAACTAGAATTAACTGATGAAACTAAAAATAAAAGTGTTTTGGAATGTCTCTAAGTGAAACGTTTAACAGATATTTGAAGTTTATACTGCAAGAAATGGTATATTTCTGACAGGACATTACATCTGAGGATCTATAGATGTAACCCCTAAAAGATAATCAGAATAAGTAAAAAACATACATTATGCAATCCAAGTAATGAAAAAGATAAAAATAACACAAGTATAGATAAAAAATTAAGGTTCATAGGTTCTTTTTTTTTTAATTGGGAAGTATATAAGGCATGAATAATTGAAGTAAGGAATTTATATTAAATATAATCAAGAAATTTTAAACAATAATTAAAAACTTTACCATTTATTTTAAATAAATAAGATTATATAGACAAGATAGTTAATAAGAACATGAAAGTGAAAATTTTTATATCTGTAGTAAAATTTTCTGGTATTGCCAATTGTCAGAAATTCAACCCTTTCTAAATTCAACAATGCAGAATTTGCTATTCAAATGTACCATAAATAAAAATTAATGTGTTCTTCTACTCGTGGAGATGGGGTAGAAATTACACATAAGAAAGACTCAAACGTTTTAATTTGCATGAAGGCCTTACTCTGATAAAACTGTCATGTCCTGAGGCAGCACAAATTGCCCAGAGTCAATATGGATGATGCCAACAGTATAATGCCACAGATAGCTGTTTGTCCCCATTTAGTTTACAAGTACAGATGCAGCCTAAAAGCACAAGGACAAATATGAATTAGAGTACTCTACAGTATGGAAATAGATGAGAATATAAAAGGAAATAGAAACAAGTTTCTGGGAACCCAACTGGTTTCAAGATGAGTTAGGCCTTTTATAAAGGATTTTTTGGTTAATGGTTGTCATAATGGGTGATACAGGATCAATTCTGTTCATTTCAGTATCTAATTTCTCCTTCAGGCATTGACAGAATTATCTTCACAACAATTGAAAGATCTATAGTTTTGATAAAGGGAGTAGTGAATACTACTAAAAACTTCTAAATAGGAAATAGAAAGCCCTGAGCGATACAGGTTGAAGCCTGAAGACTCTCACACTTAATGTTTAAAACCTCCTGAGGGACCCCAGATGCACTTCTGTTATACATACAAGATGCAATGATACTGCACAGAGATTTTGTTCTTGCTTTGTATGGATTTGGGGTAATTCATCGAGCCAATAGAGACCCAAAACTCTCAGTTATCCAAAAGGCAAAGGACCATACAAAAGCCACTGCAGTTTTGTGTCTCCATATTTAGACAAATAAGTTGCTATTTTCTTTTCATTGAGAGGAAATAATATGCAATTACACACCTTTGAATACAGCCTCAATGTCTTTAATTAAAATTTTAAATTCTTTAAGTCCTGTGATTCATTTCATAGCTAAAGCTGAGCTGCTCGGGGTTTAGGTGAACCTGAAAACTAATTGGCAGATTAGCTGTAAACTACAGAGGGTTATTTCCTGATTCTGCCAGATGATCTGTCTGGAGAGATCCTGTGAAAGCTCAGCTAGAGCTGTCTCCAATGACTTTTTAAGGAATGAAATCACAACCTTGACATGCAGTAGTTTATTATCACTCCTCTGATCAATGGCAGTAGCCCCCTGGGAAGCAGATGTGCAATAGATATAATGGGCACATCCCTCCCTCACAACCTGAGGGTAACTCTTTTTGCCATGTCACTTGATGGAAACAAACCATTTATGATCATAAAGATGGCAACACTCCTCTGGCAAATTCTTTGTGGAATAAGGCAGCTCCTTATTCCCAGGTGACATTCTGCTGTGTAATAAATCTAGGTTATTCCACAGGGAATGGAGAGTCACAGCAGGCTGTGCACTGTGAGAAATTGTGCAGGACAAGGCCTCAGAAGATCTACCCAACAAGAAAGAGTATTTCAGCACTACATCAAAAATATTCAGGGCAGAGGTCTTCACTTGTAGCTCATTCCAACACTCTTCTAATTTTTCCTCTGTTTTGTCTTCTGCAAAGATGATGGTCAGAGAGAAGGTGAAAATAGAAAGGACTTGTGGAAAAGTGATAATTCCAAAGGTCTGTCCTGGAAACAGTAATCTTATTTCTGCTATTGTGGAAATTGGATATTTTTCCCCTTTTAAGCACAAGATTCTGGAGAAAGTTCTGTATCCTACAGACAGACATTTCACTGCAGATCTGGTGGAGTCCCCCATTTCTCAGAATGGAAAAGGTTCACTAAAGGTTCTCTGATTTGCAAGATAGTCTATGTGGCTATTTCTAGCAAGGAAGCAAATACTACCACTTTCTTTACTTATAGGTTGACACAAGAGGGATGACTTTTCCCAATTTTCCTTCTGATGTATCTCTCGTGGATTTTTCCACAGAGAGGCATTATCACAGAAATAGATCCTGGCTGAAATCCCAAAATCTCAACTATGAAGAACTGCCTGCAGTCATAATGCAATTGCTCAGACTGAGGTTCTTATCTTCAAATAAGGGCTTGAATTTTGAATAAGACTGCTTTGTGAAAATTCTTTTTGGAATCAAAATAAGAACTGAACAGATATGAAGTGATTGGTTGAGTAGTCCTGACTGAGGCTCTGTTCCACAGAAGAATGAAAACAACATAAATTTGAGTAGGCTTTTGGACTTCATGTGGAAATCCTTAAGGATGAATATTTCAGGAAAACAGATCAGCTTGCAGTCATAAACAGGTACTACACACTGAGGGCTAGTAACTGATTCTTTTCTTTACTTCCTAGTGTCAAAATTCAGGATTCCCTCTCTGAACATTAGAAATGAAATTAGTGCAAATGTATGTCCTGCCATTTTACAGCCATCCCAAAAAACCTACATATTGATCATGTTTCTTTAAAGTGTCATTGCAGCACAGGGAAAGACAGTGTTTCATGGATATCAAACACAGCCTTATGAGACTTTGTTGTACTGCATCTTTAATTCAAAGAAGGGACTATTAAAGAGACTCTTAAAAATGGACTTTTTTCTTTTTTCAGGAAGTATGACCTTAGGTAGACACCTATAGGTTTAATATAGGTGAAGAAAATAATGTGATTATAACATCAGTGACCATAATAGAAAAAGCTAATGAACCTGTCAAACTTATCATTAGTTTTAGACACAGAGACTGAAGCATGACATTGGAGTGAACCACAGACTGTATTATATCACCAGAAATTATATGGTCCTCATCATATCTGAGTCAATAAAAAATGATATTTAGGCTCCAAAAATTTTCAGACAGTCATGCTATATCTTATTCCTAAATAGATAATTTCTGTTGTTTTGCTGAACACAATTCTCAGTGCTTAATATCAATGAAACTGCAGTGAATTATTTCTGAATATGTGAGAAATACATTTTCTTCACATAAAAAAATCCAAACTATTTCTGCTCCATTTGTTGAAAACATTTTTAAAACTATCAGAAAATATTCTATGTTTCTATTCAAGCAATGTATAAACCACTCCTCATGAATGCTGTGAAGAGAAAATTATTCCTGCATTTATAGAAAATGTAAAGTCTGCCAACCAACATTTTGTGTACATCTCAAATTATTTATACCACTGCAATCTTTTCTGACAACAAGGTAATTGCTTCAATAATACAAAAACTAGAAAATAGCTTTTGCCACACAAATCTTAGTAGTACATAAAATGGAAAGCAGGATGTATCTGTTGAATAGAAAATGATATTACGAGCAATATATTTCTTCATAATGCAATTCTTTCAGTATTGAATTCAAAAGATCATTTCTCCTATTCCTGAACATATTTTTTTTATTCTTTATTACCTAAAAAGTTCCAAACATATTGTATACTTCTTAGTGACACTCATTGCTGGCAAACAGCAAACACCACTTTATATCACATCAGACTGACTTTTTTTCTTCGGACATAAATTAAAAAAGAGATCAAAAAAGTGTAACAAGCATTAAAAGCCTGACATCAAAAAGGATGAAAAATTTGTATGAGCCGTGTCAAAAATATTTGTAGGGCAGCAATGCCAGAGCAACAGCTGCAAAGAAAGGAGAGTAGTTAATAAGTCAACATTGATATTAGATATCTTACATATTAGGTGGTTTGATCACTGAGAAAAATATGTAATTTTATCTCAGGCTGTTCTGTAAGGAGACTGCTTTTCTGCAACCCTTTTAAACAAGTTCCCAAAACCCCGTTTTTCAGAAAGCTCTTTGATGTGTCTCCCTGCGACATAAAACCAAGACCTCTGCCTGCCCTTCAGGAACAGATCAACACATTAGAAATGTAATGAGGAACATTAGGCCAAGGAAGAAATCATAGGTTCTGTGACTAGAGGGGAATGTGAATTCACATTTTTGCTACGTGAACTACACCAGAAAGGTGGAGAAATCCCCTATTGTGTGCTGCACAGTCTATGTAGAAGCCTTGCCTCCACAGCTTGTCTTCAAGAAAGTTTTCAGTTGTATTTAGGTAATAAAGCAAAATACTCACAAGATTACTCACAAGATTTCCTTGAGTCATGTTCCAGTTTCATACGAGACAATTTTTGGACACTTGTCACTACTGTAACAGGTGATACAACTGAGCGGTGGGGTGCTCAGTAGCCTGTCATGGCAAACATCTGGGGACATTTACTCAACTTCCCAACCACTGAAAGAAGCTGGGCCTCTATAAAGCATTCATTGATGTGAAAGTACAAAGGCAAACACGCCTGTGACAACACTGCTGGGCAAGTGTGGTGTGTAAAGCATCCCACAGCCTTCTGTGAGCATCCTGGCCATGCCCCAGCACCACCAAGGGGCAGCCAGCCAGGCTGGAGGACAGGAAGGATCCTCTGATCCAGATAATCAGGAGGTCAGGACTGCAGAGTGTTATATGGATAGCATGGAGATAGAAGCACAGACAGAAGGCCAATGCAAACAAACACAGGTAATCAGAGGGACAGACATTAGGTCTTGGTGTCTTTATAAAAATGTGCACCCAAGGCCTAAAACAGTAAATGCTGCACAGCAGAGAGAAGGTGGTACATCCCAAACACTGGTGCCTGTGACTTCAAGGATATAATAACACAGTCTTAAAAAAAGTATCTTTCACATAGCATTTCACTACAGTGCAGGGTAACACTTCCTGCTCAGTATTGCCCCAGGGCAGGACTGACTGAGGACCCCAGCAATGCATTGCTCATCCTGAGCTGACAGAATGGCACTAGAAAACCACAAATAGAATGAATGCTCCGTTTGCTGCTGAAGTTCATAGGGCTATGAAAGGGGTGTGTGGAGGAAGGGGACACATATACAAATATTAAAGCTTTTTTAAAGAATTGCAGACAAGAGATTCTTTCGCAGTTTGCTGCATCCATCATCAGTGATGAGATATTGATGTAGCATGACACAAATAAAGAAATACAACAATAATAATCTCTTCATCTTGTTCAGTTTTTCATGTTCCCCTTAAGTGTCATAACTTCTTGAGAGTATTAAGGTAGAATAAAGGAAGTAAATGACAGTTTCAGGCAGAGTGTTTTTGATAAATACAAGCTGTTACAGTGGAGGTTTATTGTTTCAATTTTTCTTAATACAGAACCCACTGCTGCTCCCATCGATGTCAAAGCTACGAGTTTGTCTGTATCAGAGATTCTTGTTGCGTGGAAACATATTAAAGAAAGTCTAGGAAGACCACAGGGATTCGAGGTATGAACACAGAATATCATAATGAGAAGTCTTGTTGCTTTTGAGAGTCTTGCATTCTGTTAACATGGGCAGTAGTGAAACTTCAATAGGAATTATTCTTGTTTTAGCATACGTACCCCTGGCTGTGGAACAATGGTCACAGTTGTAGGACCGGAACATTTTTTATTTATTTGTGCTTGAAAACTGTTCAACACCAGTTCTTATAACATCTCTTTGTCACTTCAGAAAGAGCTGAAAGAACTGCAAGTGACCCAGCATGCATCATTCACAGGCTGGGGAAAATTAGGTATTGACTGTTTCCAGCTCTAAGCGACCAGTTCAAACTTGTTATTTACTGACAGTAATCAGCACAGAGAAAGGAGAGAGACTCTGCATCCATGTGCTCTCATCCCACAGTGGCCGAGGGACATCTGCTGGGCAGACAGTAACAACAGGATGTCAGGAGGGAAGCAACAGCTTCACAGTCCTTAAATAAAACACTGCTTAGAGACAGCCCTTCCAGACTTGGGGGAGTGAACCAGCCCTGGCAAGGGACCTCCTTGCACCTTTGGATGCAGTTTACAATCCAAACCTCCAGGAACAGATCAGATCTAGCAGTACACCTTCAGATCTAGCAGTACACCTGTCTATTCTTTTGGGCCACCACAACAACCCACCCTGACCTTGTGGATCAGGCTGTGCTGGTCCTCATTAAATAGTCTAGCTAAACCAAATTAACTGATTTTGGGATGCAGGCTATTTGTCCTGCTTTAGACCTTTAGACAGCGCTGACTCATTCCTGATTTTTCTCCAGTAACATGGAAAAGAGAGTAAATGTGTAGGTCTGAGGTAGACACCAATCATGTGGGTGTCAAAGGATAGCACAGGGTGTCTCCCTGGTAGCATGTCTGGGCAACCACAGGAGCTGGTGACAGTCACCAATAGCCTTAGGAAGGAAATGTAGGTGCCTGGGCAGCACCAGAGCCAGCACCTTCTCCAGCTCAGCCTCTGGCTGGCCAGCCACGAGGACAGCACATTTATCTCATAGCTCAGATACAGCCAGTTAATATTTTTTTAATCTGTTTCTGTAGCCTATCCTGATGTATTGGATAGCAATATCTCTATTAATATCTAGCATTGTGCAAATGGGCTGTGACTTTGGTGTGTCCCCTCAGGTCTAGCATTTGTTCAGGTCTTTTTCTCTCCTACATCTGCATGCTGAACTCTGCTAACCCTCTGTCAGTTTTCTTTCCTTGTTCTTTTCTCCTTCTTCCTTACATCAAATATGTTTCTATTCCTTTGCACATAGCTTGCTTCATGCAGCAAAAGTTATATTTGACCATTTTACCTTTAAACATACCATTTATAAAGAGAACAAAACTGTATCTGATAGAGATGATATTCATCTTCCAAATACTATTCCTCTCAATGTTGAAGTGTTCCACTTGTTACTAAGCTGACTTCAGTCTTGAGACCAGTCTTTTATCATTTGTAATAACTTACTTGCTGCACCCTGTCTTTTTTCTTTTCAGAAAGGTGTCTGGTTTGTTTTTTTTTCCTCAGCTATCTTAACATCTTTTAAATTATATCTACTGTTTTCACTCTTATCCTCATTCCATCGATCAAATTGATTCTCAAAATGTTCTATTAACTTTGCATTACATATTTTAAAATAAAAAATAGATTTCCTCTCTAAAATTGAAATTTATTTCCCCAGAACCTTATCCTTTCATAATGTGAATGGATTTTGCATTTACTTGCTTGTCACTAACACTTCCCTTAGCTCTACAGATGTGTCCTAGCAATAGATGGCTGTTACAGGTAGGGCAGTGGGCTTGCTTTGTGTCAGAGGTGGTCTTCTGCACTTGGTAAGTGCAAAACCTTTGGAGATTGGCATACTCTGACCCAAACAGCAATACTGTTTGGTATAATATCTCTATGTCTCTACAACCTCTACGTCTCTCACAGATTCCTCAGGTACAAATCTGAAAATGCCGATTAATACAGGAGAAGTTACTAACAGTGAACCTTATTAATAATTTGGCTCCTCACTCTGTTGTATACCAATTTTAAGATTATAGCATGAAGATTACTGAGTAAATATTTCAAGCCAAGGACCTGCAATTGACCTAAAAATAAAATTAAGTATAAAAAAAATTCACTGCTCCCTTTTACCTCCTCCCACGAAGGAATTAGAGGAGCCTCCTAAGTAGTAATACCTTTTAAGGTACTACTTTATCTGGGGAGATGAGGGTATTTTTTTCCTCCCCATCCTACCCAAACCCATCCTGCTCTTTCCATCTTTGTTCATTTAGCCAGAATTCCTCTGCCCACTTTCTGGCAGACAAATCTTCCATGGAGTGATTTACTCTCCTCCATCCTGACAGGAATGATTACAATCAGAGCAGCACTTACTCAGTAAACATGAATGTAAATGCACAATTCAGCAGGAGAGAATAACTTCTAAGGATGGTATTGCTAGATCTTTTCAATTCCATTTTTGGGAAGGATTTCATCAAAAAGGAGGTAATGATTTATAGGATCAGTACAGTGAGTCAGTGCATTATTATATTCACTTTAGTACACTAGGTGCACGCTCTCAGCCCAATTTTCCTAACATATTGACAGTCTGTCTTTAAAGCACCCCACAGTGCACAAAGCAAAGGAGTCCATGTAGGGCTAAAATCCACCCCCCAAAAATCACCCAGAAATACAGAATAGCTTTATGTTATCTTTTTTCTTAAGAGTTTCTTTCACTTGTGGGAAAACTCTTAATTTCAAAACCAATTCTGAAAGTTCATCATTTGTTCACTACAGTGGAAAGCAAAGCCTGTAGTACTCCTTTAATCCACTAACAGCAAATAGATATTGCACAGAAATACAGTAATTTTGATAAAAGGATGAATTATCTTATTTTTTCAGTTTTTTATTTGTTTCTTAATGTAGAATTATTGTGAGACACAAGTAAAGGGTTGCCTTTGGTTCAATCTGAATGCAAAACAATCTGACTAGCCACTCTGCTTTCAAGTCTCAATTTGTATTCTGGCTGCGGTCACCATAGCACTGACAACCTCCTACACAGTCTTCACATTTCTGGCCTTTTGGCAACAGCATTATAAAAGAAGCAGCTATTTTCTTAACACTTGAATGTTTGGGCTTTAATCAACCAAAGTGACAGAATATTTACTAAATGTGGACAAGTTCACAGTGACCCACTTTCACTGTGGCCCTGCTTGCACTTTGTACTAAGGAGTAATGAAAGGCAAAGGAACTTGTCCAATTTCACATTGTCATCCTTGAAAGGCAGTGTTAACTGTTATGTCACGTGAGTTTTGTGCAAGGTTTGCTGCCCTCATTTGCATTTTCCAAAGCACATATTATTCCTGCCTTCAGTACAGGTTTGTCAGCTGTCCACCCGACCATACTAAATATATGCCAGCTGCACTCTGATAAAGTAGAAGCAGCTCGAAAATTTTGTCAGAATTGTGGAAATATATAGTGTGTTGTTCATACTTATTGTTTGGAATCTATAAGCTGAAGGTTATAAAATCTATTTGAGCCCAAGGCAATGTTTTCTTTTTTGTTCACTACTGGTAAGAAAGGAAAACAGAAAGAATTACTGACTGGAAGAAGAGATATTTTGGGTTTCTTTTTACTTTTCCAGAAAGACAAGGCTAATACCTAAGTATAAATGAAAAATCTCATGTCTTTTTTGCTGGAGTTCCTCTAAGGGATAGGAGTTTGGTTAATGCAATCAAAAGATCAACATGAAGAAAACAAATAAACAAAATCCAAAAATAACAAAAATATAAAATATGAAAAAAATATATTGAGTGCCATTTTCAGAGAGGATTACTTGACATAATAACCTGGTTTATTATATTATTTATTTCATAAAACCATATTACGGCATTTCAAGGAGAAATACTCCATATTTTGCTGCTTCTTAGTTGCACTTTATCTGTTTTTATAATGGAACAGATAATTTCATCTGCACGGTACTTGATTTTTTTTTGTTTGTTTTATTTAGTGAAGTATACCTGGAGGTAATTTAAAAAGAGCATATGGATATTTTAACCATAGCCTGGAAAAGCAAGACAGAAATTCTACTTAATTTACACTCTTACTTGATATGCTTAATTTGTAGCTTTATTTTTCTGTGGTCAGCAGAAAGAATATCCAGCCAGTAACTCTGATTTTACTGCATTTAGTGAAGATCACCTGCAATTAGATCCAATTAAGTTATGACAAAGACTGTATAACCTAGAAACCAACTTAGGGAAAAGAGTGGTATCATTTAAGATGTTTTTTAATTTAAAACTTCAAGGAAGTAGTCTGCAACAATCAGAGGTAGAAGAATTTTAGACAGAATTTTTTTTTTAACCAAGATTTGCTTTTAACTATTGCTCAACCCATGATAAGAGCAAAGCAGGTTGCTCCTCTCCAGCTCAAAGGGATGGGTCTCTGGAAATTAGGTATCAAAGTTTACTATTCTTTGGCTAAAAACAACAGGAGGTCCAGAAAAATGTAAAACTTTGCAAACTAGAATGCATTAAACAGACTAAAAATGCTTTCTTCTCTCCTTTTTCTTTCAGTTTTCAAATATGGGCTACTTTTTATGATTTATGCTTCATGCTATTATCAATATTCAATGTTATCATTAATGAAAACCTGTTCTGTGTTATAGATCCCTTCTGAGAAGTTTAAACTAAGGTTACAGAAAATAAGATTTAAAAAAGAACCAGCAAATGCAGAGAAGTGTAAATAAGAAAACCCTCTATTTTAAGATATATGTCTCTCACTTTTAAACATCAGAAGTATCTTCATTTCAGCTCAAATCAGTGTAAATCCCCACACCATCTACCTCAGTCAACAATTATTGGATTTTTTTTGCTTTATAGCTACTTCTTTCATTTCTTTTAGTCATCAACAGATAGATGCATGTATTACGCCCTCCCCACCAAAGAAAAAAGAAAAAGAGATCAAAGTTAATCCATTAACATTTCATTAACATGAGACATGATGTGTCCTGTGAATAAATGCAGCTACTTGTAATTTTGCGCCTGGCCTTCTAGAAAAAGGAGAAAAACTTCAGCTGCATTTCCACCCCTGCTACTGTTCACCTGTATAAGCTTAGTCATCCCACTTTTCCTTTCTGACCCCTTTCTTGTTGGATCCTCAGCAGACTGCAGTGTCTGGATGATAGGGTCTCCAGGACACATGTTCCCCCTCACTGCCTGTTCATACAGTGCTCAATATTGTGCAGTTCTCACCATCATAGCACCAAATTTGTAAAGATGCATCACAAGTAAAAAGAAAGGAATCTGACTGCACAAGAGATAATAAGTGTTGGAGATTCAATAATAGGATGCAAAAAAATGGTTATTGATTCCATTTTCTTTTGAAGAAAAGAAAACTGACTCTGAATAGGTGTTATTTCAGATATCAGTAGCTTTGGTCAAGTATTCATCAAGCAAAATACCTCAGTGAATCACACTTATTTCAGAACAAGTGGTGACCGCAGCTAGATTTGTGAACTGAGCTGTAACTGATCTAAGAATAAAAGCAACAGCATTTTAACATGAGATAATGCAGACATAAACACAAAAGACAAACACTTGAATTTTACAGTTGAAAAAGTGGACTGTGAGCTGACACAAACCAATATACGCTCAATCAAAGTTAACAGAGACACTTTTGTCAAGTGAAGATAGGACCTCAAATGTATATTTTTGCAACCAGATCTTTTTTTTATGGCAGTCCTAATGCAATTATAGAAGGTCAGCATTGTGCTCATTGGTCTTATTTTCCTGTGACACCCTTGGGTTTTTTTGGTTCACCATTTCCTGGGAGACATTCTCAAGAGTTCTGTCTTGTCTCTGACCTTTTTTTCTCAGAAGAAATGTTATCTTGATACAATGTAAATAACCTATTAAGAAATAACCAGCTTCACACAAAAGGTCAACATGTGCAAGAAAAGCAAGTAGGTCTCAGCATGAATAACAGTAAGCCAAGTATAGGTCTTTGAATGGCATTTTAGTGACATCTCCTGTTAGGCAAAATAGGGCCCCATGAGAATTGCCTTATTGTGTAGCTCACCTAGATTCATTTTCTTTAGTTACACCCTGGAAGTGCTTGGTCCCTTAGGACAAAGAGTAGCCAAATTCTCAGCTCATCTTTATAACCTCTTTGAGATGATGATAAATTCAAAGATACTAGAGAATAACCACCAAAGGTCATTTAGAGGTTCATTTTATGTCTGAAAATGAAGAGCATGAAAATACTATCAAAACTTCATTTACCAGAAACCTGTTTATATCCAAGAACTAAAACTGAATCCATTTCCTTCTTTTTCTTTTGTTTATATTTTTCAAATGATTGAAATATTTCCATCATTGTTCTGTCATTGCCTATTCATTGGACTGATAAGAAATCCCCTGGATCTCAGTTGCACCAGGCCAGGAAGAGAATATTGCTCACAACACTTAACTGATGCAGTCAGAGTTTTCCAGGGTGAACACAGATATTCTGGTGACCTACCAGAGGATGAGTTCTCCTTCAATGGTGTCCTTCAATGATGAATTCTCCCGGACAAAGTTCACCCTCTCCTCTTCTGTCTTATAGTAACCTGCTCTTGTGCCAGTGCACAGCTATTCCATGTGCTCCAGGTCACACCACAATATTCCATGTCTTGCCATTTTGGAGAAGAGAGAACTGAATGGCTTGAGGTCAAGCTGCAAATCCCATATGCTTAAAGGGGTCTGATGATCAGAAAAAAACATAAATGGCAAAAATACCTTCCACAGGGTAATAAGCACAAGCATCAGGCAGCATGAGCTTGCCAGGTGCCTATATTAATCCTTTGTTTGGTTGCTTGTTGGCAGGTTGGTTACTGGAAGGACATGCAGCAGGAAGAAGCAGCAGAAAAGGTCAAAACAGAGGGAAATGAGTCATCCATCCTCCTGACAGGATTAGAAGGAAACACATTATATCACCTAACAGTGAGGGCTTACAATGCTGCAGGGTATGGACCACCTAGCACTGCTGTGCATGCAGCAACCAAAAAATCCCGTAAGTAATCTCAGTACCTTTGCTAAAAGGAAGAAATCAGGGAGCAACCTCTGTTCCCTTAGGTTCTTATTTATTAAGAGTGTATAATAATCAGGAATCATGTATAGCTTTGATTCATGGCTTTGCTTTGATGTTTAGAAATTAATTCATATGACTTTGCCTTCATAACAAAGGTTAATTTCCTAGAAAACAAGGCATTTGGTACAAAGGGAGAGAAAAGAGTTCAAGTCCATAAGCTTTGTGGAATTTATGGGGTGGGTGGAATAAATACACTATAATCTAGCAAATTATACTACTGATGAAAAAAAATCTTAAATGTTCCATTTAGAGTGGGAAGGCTGGTAACATTACCAGTTTTAAATAGAATGAAAAATTAAATTACTTATCTTTTGTTTTTAAAGAAACTACCTATAAAAATATATATATGTACATGTTATTTTTTTTTCTCAGCTCCCAGCCAAGCACCAGGCAATATTATGTGGATACAGGATGGCTCACATGTGTCTCTTGGGTGGGAGCCAGTCAGACCTCTAGCTAATGAATCTGATGTAATGGGATACAAGGTTAGTGTTTCCCTTTCCTGGCTCACCTTTCTCTCTTCCAAGCAATTGCTCCTCTTCTTTGTTGTCTTTTTTCCCCTTTCTTGTTTCTCTGTGCAAATGAAGCATTCTCTACAGACTGTCTCCAAACAGCTTTCACTGTGAGAAGCAAAAAATAAAATTAAAATCAGAGAAATGTCCCAACATATTTTTGTGTTGTGATTTTCAAATGCCAAACTCTATCTGACTCCCCTCTATCTCAGGGGGTCAGTCCATCCTCTCTGAGTCAGCAGTGGCTATTAATAATATCAGACTGCAATGAAATTCCTAATACTTTTTCATTTCAACTGTGTTTGCAGTAGGATTTAGAAAAATGCAAAATAATGAGATATCTTCAATTTACAATAAAATTAATATTTTTTAGCGGAAACACAAGTAATTCAGTTTTTTTGTGATCATGTTAGTGATGCTTAACAGCAGTGATGGTAATATCTGGGATTTAAAGTTTTGAAGTTTTAAAGAATAAAATCCAGATTAACACTTAAATAACAAGTCATAAAATCAGAATTCACTGCAATACCTTAAATAAAAGTAGAATGATTTCAGTGTTTTTGAAGAAGTGTGGAGTCTGGGTCTTTTTGGAGCCCATATCAAATCATTTCTATAGACTACATTCTCATATCTCCTCTGATACATCAGGCAATATCACCGAGAAAGTATAAAATGGTTCAAATAAACCAGAAACTGTCCTAACCTTTATCAAAATAGTTGATATTCTGAAATAGTAGAGTTGACTTCTTTGGTTTTTCGCACCTCTCTGACCTTTTCAATTTTCTCTGGGAACAGAAATGCTTATGCAGTAATACCAAAAAGACAGCTACGTGCTGACTTGCTTTCCTCCCACATGCCATAAATTTGTATAGAGTTTCACAGGAAATGCAGGGACATATCTGAGCTGTTGTCAGTTGATTTAGCCAGCTAAGGTAAACACAGTAAATACATTATTCAGGCTATTTTCCTTATATTGGAAGTTGGGTTCTTGAGCCAAAAATGTGAATATCAACAAGAACATTGGGATAAGAATTTGAATCAAATGGAACTCAAAAAAACTTTGAAATTTTGGGGATAAAGTTGTACAACACCTAATGCTAAAGTCCTCTGTCTTTGCTCTAGGTCACAATCTATGTCCTTTCACATTCATGAATCTCTATAATATTTTGCTATTACTGTTTTGAAGCCACTGCAGAAAGGGAAGAGTAAAAGCAAAGTCTGTTCAATTGCAATGTCAAGAAATCCCTAATGAAAGCATGAAACAGTTAGCACTGCAATGACTGTGTTATCTACACAAAATGTCTGGTACAGAGCTTGAATGACCACTGTGACCACTCTCTACTTTATCCACCACAGGTGTTATTTCGGCAAGAGGGCCAGAGCAATAGCCAAGTTATAGAAACACAAAAAACCTCTGCAGTGGTACTTCTTCCTGATGTTGGGGTCTACATCATTGAGGTCTGTGCTGTCAGTGAAGGAGGGGATGGGACTGCAAGTCCCCAGATCAGAGTTCCATCTTTTTCAGGTAAGGTTACACTTTTATTTGAAAGTGTGGTGATTATAGCAATGCTCATTATCTCTGCTATTCTCTACCAGAAAAACAATGTTCTCACAATTCTTTAGCTATTAAATCAAACCATTGATCTGAGTCTTTAGAAACAAATGTATCTAGTGACACATGGGATGTTTAAGATCTTCTGAGGCAACCATGTGAGGCTGATGAACAAAGATGATTTATAGGAAATCTCTCCCATTTGAGGGTAACACCTAAAACCCTACCTGAACTGTAGATGTTTATATGTGCACTAGTGTCTCAAACAGCAATAAAGTCAGCTGGGATGCAATTCACAGAGACCAGCAGTGGAGCCCTGACAGCAATTCAGGTCAACTTCTGAATTTTAGTATTAAGACATGAGCACCTAAGGACATCTGCAATGTCCTAAGGCATGCCAAACACAGCTGGCAGATCTGTTGTGGGACTTAGGGGATACACACACCATTCTGTGGGACTTAGGGGATACATACACCATTCTATGGGTCTTAGGGGATACACACACCATTCTGTACCATTCTATACCACCAGAGGTGGAACACAGCTAAAGTGGCATAGATTTAGGTACCTGACACCTGTGTATGTACCTCCTTGAGAATAAGCTGAATTTCTCTGTGAGTTCCAGTCACTCCCTTTTATAATTATTACTATTTAATTATTAACTTATAGCAGTATTAAAATGTATTCATTAGGTAAATTTTGATGTCTAGCTGGTCTCTCCTCAGTTACTGTGAGGTGTTGAAAGAATGTAAAGTATCAATATCACAAAGGTAAGTAAGGCAGGGGAGGATAAGTGACTAGAACAACAAAGAAATAACATAATCTTTGCCTAAGCAGAACAAGGCATTTTAATTATAACCTTCTGATAACACTTTAAAATTTTATTAAATATTGCTCTTTGGTCCTTAAGGAACACTAACCAAAAGTATGACCCTGAAACTTCAGTCTAGAACTACAATTTCAGCTCTAGTCTGGTCACAAACTGCAGTGCTATATCAGAATGCAGAAGACACTAGTCCCTACCTCATGGAATATTCCTTTCATATATCATAATTCTAGGCCACAAAGTCCTCCATCTAATTAGACTATGCATAT
Source organism: Molothrus ater (assembly GCF_012460135.2). NCBI lineage: Eukaryota > Metazoa > Chordata > Aves > Passeriformes > Icteridae > Molothrus > Molothrus ater. Next base: position 76,880,171 of record NC_050479.2, on the reverse strand, counting down.
CACATTTGTTTCATTTAGGACAATTGTTGTCCAAAGAAATCCAGTCTGGCTCCTTTCCCATCTTGTTGCCACTACCACCCCAGAGCACATTTCTCCTTAGCATGGCCATATAAGACTGTGATGTGATCAAAAATGAACACTGCACCAATGCACCAAAGATCACTTTTTCCTCTGGACAAGGCTAGGGAAGAAGGGCTAGCTTTCATTCCTTGTTCTGGGACAAAAATTTGTGACTCAGGGCAGCCTAATGCTTTTTTGAAGATTAAGACACAAAACCATATATCCTTTTGGAACTTCCTATTAATTTGCAGACTGAATATGAGGATTCAGAATGCGAGTTGCTGTAGGTATCATCACAAAATCCCATCTGTGTATGGAGCCCGTTTTGCGTCTGCAGTTCTCACACGGTAATCCATTTCCCAAAAATTAGGCTTGCTGAGGGTAAAGAATATAAATTTGGGCAAAATCTAATATCTAAATGTACTGAGAACCATTTGCATCATTTGTTCGTTAATTATTTTGCTTTTCATTTCAGGAGGGAAAGTAACAAGTGCTCAGTCCACCCTACATGTGTTGTCTACTTCCTCATCCTCTATAACACTGCTTTTGGCACTGATGGTACCTTCAACCTCATGGTGAAGGCTGCAGACTTTGTTATTGTTGTTATTTGTTTGCTTTAACTTGATGACACCAAGGGATGGAGTTTTATGTCCGTGGAGAAACTGAAAACCCAAGCTAATGCTTAAAGACCCATCAAAATGCCTGTGGTGCACTTAGAGAAGTGTTGGAGACACGGTCAATAATTCATCAGGTTTTTATCTCTTTTATTTGAAAAAGTCCTCTGGGGAGGAGACCCTTCTTGGCCCAAAAATATGCAGATTGTACGTAATAAACTTTTGTAAGCAAAGGTAATTTCTGTCACATGTATTTTCCTTTTTTAATATGTTCAAATTTGGTCAACCGAGTCATGTATCATTACAGGGTGGTGTCTAGTACAGTACACCTGTATGGTTTGGAGAAAATATATCCTTTTTTAAATATAGAAAAAAGTTTGATACAGCTGGTTGCTCCTACTGACCAGGAAGAAAAACAGAGTTTATATGCAAAGACCTCTGGAAAAGTAAAGAAGAACTTGTTCTGAAAATATATACTATGTATTCAGTTAGCAAAAAGAATTGTCAATTAAATACTAGACAGCTTACCCCAGAACATAGCAAAATGGAGCAGAAAATCCATTTATTTTACTACCAGGTAAATGAAAAATTATTAAACACAAGCTTAGGAGGAAACCAGCCATTTTTTATCAAATACCACAAGCTTTTATGTCCAATTGAATTTTCAGTAGAAAATAAGAAATCAATTCCTATTGCATATGACTATGAAAATTCCACTGGGCATTTAAACATTATATACATTAAGCTACTAAGAGGACAAATAAAGCAATGCAAGGAGATAAACCAACTTTTCTCAATCGCTTCTCTGTTGTAACTTTCTTTTTCCTCTGAGTCCAATTTTTGATAGCATTCTATGCTTTTCAGAATGGCATTATCCAAGTATCTAAAGACTGCAGTAGGATATATTTGGGAGAATTTTGTTTCTGAGAAAAAAATACTTGGAAAGTGCTCCAGAGCACCATTACAATTATTTATCTAATTGGCTCTATTTCTATAGCTCACGGGAGATTATTCTTCTAGGTACTACGTGAAATCAGTTCTAATCCCCATTTTTTGCTGTACCAGACAATTTTTTACTCAATTCTTCTACATTGGAAGGCTTTCCCACCTACTGGAACCTGAGGAAAAATGACTCCCAGGGAAGATGGTGTGCACGTTTGTACAATCATGGTGGGCACAGTGTTATGAAGGGCAGCATTTTGCTAACACATCTGAGGACCGTGCCTAGGAAAAATATTGCACTGCCTGAGAAGAATCAAGCCAAAAATGCTTAACATGAAAGTCCTAACAGCACGTTCTTCTAGTTGTCTATACCTCTAAAAGTTTTGATGAAAACCTATTTTAGCTGAATTGGGTTCCCAATTCAAAATGCTATTATTTTGCCAGTACTAGCAAAATAACTTTTGGCATTCAGATAATACACTGCAACTGTGCTCCTTCTCAGTTGCTTCAAAACAGTAACCAAGAAAGCACAACAGAGACAAGAAGGTAAAAACTGAAGATGACTAAATATTTTTCCTTTTGAATATTTTATCAGTAAAATTTTTCAGAGGGGTTCAACTTAAATCTTTGCTACCCACTAATATTTTAAATAATTTTCTAAAAAAAGTGGTTTTCAAAATCATTTAAGTCACCATGTTGCTCAGAAAATGAAGGCAGAATAGCTAGCTAAGAATTGACTGCAGATATATAGAAAGATATATCTCTGCTTCTGGAAAAGCCTTTGAAATCAAAGACATGAAGGTGTAAAGTACATTGCTGATGGAGCAAACTCATAGAGAATAACTACCTGCTGTCCCTTGTAAAACAGCAGCACTGCTACTGTGCAGAGAGCCTACATCTGCAATCCATCATCTGCCAAAATGTTAAAAAAAATAAGAATAAAGTGATGAACAAAAAAGTCAAATGGCTATTTTAAAAATTAGTTATGCATAATTTCCTCTATTTTTTTATACAGTTGCTTGCCAATGCAGTTCATTTCAGAGTATTCAAAAAGGCTACATTCACTGCTGGTGGCATTTGGTTAAACTTTCTGATAACAAAAAATGGATATGCTTTATAGGAAGAAAAAAAGTCTGATGAGGAGACAGCTCCATCTAGACACATCTCCCTCCCTAGTATGAAGATACAAATAGAAATACTGAACATACCATCAGGTAATGTAGTTGTATTGCAGGGACAAAAGGAGGTATGTTTTATATTCAACATGAACAGAATATGTATTTTGCATCTTAAATATAATAATAAACATGTTTTAAATGTTTAAGTACCTATGTATTACCTATTTGTTACTTTGTAAAGATGTTTCCTTATCATGACATTTTTAGTTGCGAGGGAAAGCTTTTTCCTTTTTCATGTAAAAGATTGTAATAGTGCAGTCTGGCGTCACTGAGGAGACTGTATTTTTGTATAATGTCACAGGATCTGTTCAGAAAAATTAATTATTAGAAAGAAACCTTGTTACACAGACCAAAAGAAAGTTGCTGTCATGGCCCATATCAAAATGTTAGATATATTGTATACAATCTGTATATATGCTATATATAATGGTATATACAATGTGGAAGACACAGTAATATAATAGTTTCTGTGTACTGTTCTTGTAACATTAGATCTTTTTAATAAATTATTCTCTTTTTATTGACTTTTATCTTATCTCCTGTCATCTCCTCAGTTATATTTGTACAGTTCAAGGTGACAAAATTATTTGGTTTGCAGCTGCAAGAACCTTTAAATTACATTATTTTCAAGAAAAAGTGATGAATCTGAAATGGTGAATGTGGAAAGGATGGCCATTAAAATCAAATCGGTTTTGACATCATTTTAATTTCATCTAAATTTTGGATTTCCTAGGTAAATATTTTTTTTTTACAGCTAAATATCTGAAAGGTAAAGAAGGCCTGAATTCTCAAAATGAAATTACACCTAACGAAAATTGCTATGTAAATCTGCAATTTAGCATCAGAGATAAAGGTTCTCTGCCTTAAAAATAAATCATGGATAGAAGGGAGATGTATATTAGATTTTAGGGGAATCTAATCTTTCCTGGGAAGGTGGTGAGACTCTGACACATGTTTCCCACAGAAGCTGTGGATGCCCCGCCCCTGAAAGTGTTCAAGGCCAGGTTGGATGAGGCTTTGAGCAAGCTGGGATAGTGGAAGGTGTCCCTGCCATGGCAGGGGTTTGGAACTGGATGATCTCTAAAGTCCCTTCCAACTTAAACCTTTCTATGATTTCCATGAAAAGAAAAGCTTTATAAGGAGTTCACCAAGGTCAATCCTCAATGTACTGAATAATTACATAGTTTCTGGGACCTCTCTGTAACGTTCTGTCAAGTATCACTTGTACCCCATGTCTGTGGAGGCACAAAAGCACAGTGTGGTCATGTCATGTTCAATTGAAAAGTTTAGTTGCTCTGTCTTATCCTTGAAATATTTTGTGTGGCTAACCACAATAAAATATCTTTCAAAAATACATATAGCCTTTTGAGAAAAAAAATGGAACAAAGGATAACCCAATTAGAGCAAATATTTTTTGTTAGTTTGAGTTCTTAATAATCCCCAATCAGTCCTTTATGAAATGTATATTTATGGTAAATGACTTTGTAACACAGTACAAAGTCAAAAAGCCCCTACTGAAAATAAAAATACATTGCCACAGTCATTTGAACTGAGACTTCAATTAAAAAATTATTATGACCTCAATGGCATATTATATCAGGACTTCCATTAAAATAATTATGAATGTCACAGAAAACTGTAATGATCTGATTTTGCTGACATGGAGAACTATGCATATTGAAAATCCAGACCCTATCAGAACTACTACCAAACTGCAACCCATTCTTTCCCTGTTATGGCCAGCATCATCCCAGTTCCTCTGAAGATGAAAGATGTTTTACTTCTTAATTACTTTTTGTACTTTTGAGCAAAACAATGTCAAGGATAAGAGAAAATGAACAGTATCTTCTTACAAGAGGTTAGTTGGCTTTAGGGTATTACAAACAGCCTTACTAAGCATGCTGGCAGACAGGCTGCTTCCAAAAGTACAGGTCCTGAGTTTGCTCTAAGACTTTTTTCTCAGTTCCAGTAAAGAGAGACCTGACTTTGTCTTTACTGTGGTTCATATTTTTAATACTTTAAACAAGATAATGATATTGTATGTAAATTAAAGCCTCACAAGCCTGAAAGAGAAATGTATGGATAATTGTACAATTTCAATCTTCACATTACTTCTTACAGCTGTCAAGTCAATTGTAAGGTTCTTACGGGTCAGCTGTTTGTGCAAACTGGGAAAAATATTTAGATATGCAGCTACTAATGCTTCCTGTGCTACTTTTCTGCTGTCAGATTATTAGCTAAGCACCTCAGCGTGTATAAGAAACCTCTGTCATCAGAAGAAACCGATAAAGAAGTGTGGGATGCTTTCGTTCATCTTTTATTATGATGAAATAAATATTTCAGGCTAGAGGAAAATACCCTCCCTTTTGGTATGGTTTGGTGTTGAGAGTTTTTACACTTTTATGCTCAAACTCATGAATTCTAAAAAAACCTATAAAATAAGAACAGGAGAGTGCTCCTGAAAAACACAGTTAGCAAGATAAATAGCAAAGGCAGGCAAATATGTGTTAATCACAAATAAAGTTATTCAGCATACTTTGATTTTTGTACAGAAAATAAGGTGGGAAAATATATCAATTTCCTTTCCATAACAGAAAACAACTGAATAAAAAGATACTGAAAGTAATTGAGGCATATCTGGATCAAAGCTTAAGCAAAAACAATTTTACTTAAAGCTGTATTGCTCTGCTCCTTGGCTGAACAAGCATTTCCATTTCCTAATGACACCGTCTCTAATCTTCTACAAAAAGGACTTTTTAGGGTAGTAAAATGGGATAATTCTCTTGATATTTCTTTAAAAATTTGTCATGTGGAGTGACTGAATAACTTGGAAAAGAAGCCCCAGGTCAATTGCCTACTTTGTATAACTCAGTCCCTTACTCTTGAGTAGTATGTACACCCAAATCTATCATTTTGGAGAGCATCATTCTAGATGATGATGTTTTAGATGTATGTTTGCTCTAATTACAAACAAGTTTCACATATGCTTTAGGCAAAATACCTCAATATCTGTCCTGCTCTGATCTCCAGGCTGTAGGGCATGGGATGCTCAAGCCTGGTATTTGTACTTGGACAAGGCTCAAAGCAAATTGTTGATTTTTTTTCAGGATATACTACCTTTATTTCAAGTCGTATTGGTAAAAGTTGAATTGTCCACGGTGAACTGAGTGTCCCTTTTGCTCCAGTTACAGAAATGAAAAAGCAATACTTCACCCTGTCCTACAAATTTCTGGGCAGCCCGTCCTTCCTTCCCCTTCCCTGTCCTGTAACAAAATGAAAAAGGGATTGTGTGTGTATGGAGAGGGATGGGAGGGAGGAGAAATAGAAGGAGGAGGGAGTCCATGGGCACTGTCTCCCACAAGGACGACATGAAATGAAGCCTGCCTCTTGACCTAGCAGTGCTTGCCTTCCAACAAGCCATCTGAAATGGTGAGCCTTTTACCTTCCAAACAAGAGGAAGCATTTTTACCTGAGAATGGCTGCACTAGATTATCCAAAACACTAAGGTAGATTTCCACTGCATTGTGTCAATATTTTCTGACTTTCCAGTGGAAATAGAAGCAAATCCCACAGCTTTTGAATGGGAAGTGAAAGGAATTTCATCACTACAAATTTTTCCTATTAAAAAAATCCTCTTGGATGGCCAGAGTACATACAATAGGAAACAGCAGTCTTTAATGGTCTTAACAAAGCTTTGTCCATTTAATGCATGAGATAACTTTAGCAGGTTGCAGGCTGAATGTATTATTGCATCATGAGAAACAGGCTTGCATTGGCAAAAATTTTGTCAGATTTCTACTTTCTACACTTGAATGTCACTGGATCTCTGCAACTTTGCTTTCCGGAAGAGTAGTTCTTCCTTTTGGGCCAGTTTTTATTACACTCAAACATCTCTTGAAAGTTTCTGATGTACTAAGATCTACAACACTGAAAGTCCTCTGGCATAAGACACCTGCAGCACCTTAAACTTTGGTGTGACATCATATTGGCAAACATAATCTTTGCTCAAGGCATAGCTACTTCCACAGTTCTTCCCTCCACTAAGAAAATATTTACCTTCATAAACAACAGTGATTTATCTTCATAAACTACAGTGAGGTATTTCTGTTCTTATATGACTGCTGAACCATTTCTTACTTTTCATCAAAGAGTACATCCTGTTAAGATATTGTAAACTGTAAGCATCTAAAAAAGATGTTAAAAACACACACAAATCCAGTAGGTCTATTTTTATAGGCCAGCAAACAAACAAAACAACTCAAAATAAAACTATCTTCTATCCAGATTAATGGTGGGGGAGGGAGTGGAGGCCTATCACCCTGCAAACCAAGTTCTATTGTTGAATGTCAGTTGGTATGGCACTTCAGAAAGATCTGAAGTGCCATACCAACTTTTCACAAGGTTCCTGGTAGGATGCTATAGAGGAGAAATGGCAGCCAGGAGAAAGGACAAACAAGATTTCTGTCCCTTTTGTGGCTGACGCTGCCATTTTTACAAAGCTCAGTGGCAAGGTGAGAGATGTCTGGCCACCTTTGAAAACCTATATCTCAACATTATGAGGGCTATACAAAGCCCTTTCAGGTAATTAAGTGGTAGATAATGTTGAAGCACTCATGGACTGCTCAAAACTGATTGAGGGGGGAAAAGGCAGTAGCTACCTTTTAATGCCAACAAAAGTGAGATGAAGAAAACCTAAACTGTGTGAACCTAATGCTGAGTGTGGAACTGACAAGTGAAACTCAGGAAAGGCAACCTGAAATAATCTCAAAGGAAGTCAAAAACTCATGGGTCACCACACAGTATCTTCTAGAATGTTTAAATTGAATGCCATCGGGAAGGTTATTAAAACAAAGATTAAAAATCAAATTTTCTGCAAAAGAAAATTTTGGTTTTATCACAGTACTGGTAGTGTGTGCACTCCAGGTCTCAGCAGCTCAGAAAGGCACATAATAGAAATAGCAAAGAGAAAGCTAACTCAAGTGACCAAGGGTATAATCAAGAACATCTGCCACCTGGGGAAAGGCTGAAAGGACTAGGGCTCCTCAGTTTGGAGACAGCAGGGCAGTGAATAAGCTATCATGCACTCAAGTACTAAAAAGACCTGTGAAAGACTGACTCCCAAACCTCCTCTGCTTCCTATCAGGAAAATATGCTTTAAATTCAAAGATTCTGCTTTATCTGTCCAGTGAATGCTGAACTATTCACAAAGAAAACTCCAACACTGAACAGATGCTTTTTCAGAATACTCCCTATTCCCAAGACCAGAGTAATCAAATATACTCTCAGTTGTGATACAAGTTAGAAAGAAAAGACTTTTGAGATCTGTGAAATCCTCAGCTGGATCTTTAAACAATTTGCAGCAGACAGAAGAAGGATATGTGTCTTCCTTTGTTTTACAAAGGAACGCTTACAAGTATTCATAGAAGCTTATGAAGGTACCCAGGCTGATGAAACCATCCCTCCCACAAGGACATAAAATTTAGGAGCTGAAACTGGGTCCCCAGAATCACAGTCTAGCATTTCCATCAGTGATTGGATTCAAGACTTTATTGTTATTGCTCTAATTATTGCTGTTTGGGTTATATCCTCATGGTAGCTCTTGCAGACCATCTGTGTTACCTGCTAATAGCTAATAAAGTCAAGACTGTAAAAAAACAAGCTTTAGGATCTTCTTATCTTTGCACCACTTTTTAAGCTATATACAAAGCCTGGGAGAGTTTTAGGTAAGACAGCAGAGGAAAAGGCAATATCTGTTCCTACTCTTTTATGACTAACAACATCACATTTACTGCCAGACCATCAGAGACTAGAGGAAATGAAAATGCAGCATTTTTACTCCCTGTTTTGTACCAAATACACTAAGTGGAATGATTTTGATATAATGTAGTAAAGAGGCCTGATTGATGTAGGTTATAATTTTAAAACTTAGTTTTCTGCTTCTCAATAAACACATACTCACTAATTAACTAGAACAGCAGTTTATAAGACCAGTTTTGACTCTGCCCATTTAATGAACAAAATCCAATCAACAACCCTGTTAGCGTAAATGGAAAATACATGTCTGCAAGAATGATAAATAACTGATTGCCACAGTGATTAGCATAACAGGCCTTGTGGAAAGCTATTTGGCATTCAGCTCTCACTAGCACATTTTAAGGATTGATACAAGCCTTGGTGTACTTTGCATTGGACGTGCAGCTGATTTAAATAGGAATACATCTTTCTAGATCTGGTGACTGAAATTTTCATTTTAAACTTTTACATTCCTGTTTACAAGAAAATGAATCATATTTTTCAAACTGCTGTGGATGCTTTCACATAAAACATATGTTTCTGAATAAAACCCCAACCACTCTTAGTGGTGCCAGATGCTCCAAGCATTATTGCTGAACTGAACTAACTTCAGGAAAGCTGTGCTGACTCATGCTTAAGTGACCTGTTAACTTTGGACACTGTGTGCTCTACTCTGGAAGTTTTTAGACCCTCGTATGCTTCAACTATCTGGGCTGTAGAAACATCCAGAAATTGAATACATCAGATGATCCCCTTAACTAAAAAAAAAATAGATGACATTTTGAATACACTTGAGGTGATTTGAAATGCTGCTAATAGACAAGAGGATATCTATATTTGAAAAATGGTCAATTCATCTACTTTCTCTAGTTATTTATCTTTCATTGCAATTAGGATGTGCTTTAACATGTGAATGTGCATATTTTTAGCATATTAGATTGTTCAAAATCCCCTTGAGATATAAAATAAATTTGGGAAGCTTTGCAGGACTGCCATGCCTGTCACAGAATTGGGTTAATTTTGGGCCAAAGCTCCTCCTGGACTTCACGGTCCTGAGTCACTATCTCGGACTGGGTCAATAGAGTTGTACTGAGTGTTTCTCCCATCTTGTAAATGGATGGGTTCACTTAAGCCAAAAAGAGTTGAGTTGAAAATAAATTCTATTTAAATTCCACAAGTTAACATGAAGAGCTTGAAGTAACTGATTACTACAAGCAACTCATATTTTCAAATTACTCTGCAAACTAAAGGGAGGCACACCTTCAAGGAGGACAGAGTGAAATCCAGGAGGAAGGGAAATAACCTCTCAAGATACCATAGATGGAAAATGGATGAAATAAAAAGTCTTGAACTGTTCCTTGAGCTCCTAAGGACAGGAACTGAGCTATCATTCCCAGGGAACACACAATGTAAATGAAAATATTGCAATCAGTGTTTTCAAAATCTTGGTTAACTCCATAGTAGCACCTAAATACACAGGGAAATTGTCAATTCAAGGAACACAGATATGTATGGGATCTCACTGATCATACATTTGGTGCAAATAAGAGTGGGAAATGAATGCAGAGAAGTATAATAAAAGAAACTTTAAAATATCCAGTATTCCAAAGTACATAGAAATTGCGTTATACTAGCTGGAAGAAAAGAAAAAATCCAGCAAAACAGGAATTAAATTAAATATCTTTCTGAGAAATGTGAAATGCCTCTTGGACATCCTTCCCTTATTAAATATTCATGGAAGAACCACCAGATAATGACAAGATACTGCATGCAAACTCTCTTGCCCTTCTTGCCTGTGCATCTCACTCTAAATTGTCAGTCATAGGAAGGAAAGGTCAATAAAAGGTTCCCTCTGTTCATGGCCTCTTTCATGCCTGAAGGGTGAAGACAGCTTCACCCACCAGTAATTCTGAACTGACTGAAGACAAAACCCTGACCTTCCTTCTGTCCCTCAATACCAGCACCAACCTGAGCAGCTGCTGAGAAGCAGTGCTTCCATTTCCTGTATTGCTCCTGCAAAGCCTGGCATGATGTGTTTTGGGAAGGAAAACACCCACACCACCCTAAAGCACACTGTGGAGGTGGGCTTCAAAGGCTTGTGAATATGGAACTTGCTTTGAAGGGTTTCATTTTCATAATTTCTAGTAACTTGGAAGGTTTTGCTTTCATCACAACCCTGGTAAACAGCTCCAGATGTGGTGCTGGAACAGCAGCTTCCCTGACTCTCCACTCAGAATATCTCAGAATAGCCCATGTGCAGAATAAATAAATTCTTGTTTATATCATGCATACATGCAAAAGAGAGATGTGTTACACTACTCCCCATTTAGCCAGTATTTATAAAAGTGTCCAAAATAGTGAAAAACAAAAGCACCTAAAAAACCCCACCCTTCTGTATATGTAAAAAGGCATCCATTACAAATGAAATGATAGTATATTGTAAAGAGCTGATTAAAAAAAAAAAAGAATAAAAGAACCCTCAAAAGTACTGTATTTTCCACTGCAAAAAGACCATCTCTCTTCAGGCTTTCCAAAATTATTCTGCGCAGTTTTCTGAATAATTTGGCATTTCCAAAGCAAGGTTGCAGAATGGAGACTAAATGCTTGTGACTTCTCTTGTTCTTAGTTTTTTTGAACCTGTAGTTTTTATGACACTCATTGATTGAAATGTAAACTGAAATAATTTCCTTGCTGTGAAACACACTAATAATATCTGCCTGTCTCACATCTTCAGACTGGCACTTCTCTCTGGCACTCATGTTCAAACTGGGCATATTTGCTATTGTATTTGTCAGTCAAGATGGGCATACTGTAGCAAAAAGCAGTTTTCCATCTATTTCAGCCCAAGGTTTCCCCCATATACTCCAGGAGCAAAGCAGGAGTCTAAAACTTCTTTTTCTGTGATGTAGTGGTTGTATCTACAATTCACACTGGTTGTCAAGCACACATGCAGACTTCTGCACATCTCATGTACCTAAATAAATATCAACTGACACTGTCATCATGGTTTCTTATCTCTCCTGGAATTCATTTATAATAGCATTGCTAAATGTGTGTCATTGCTAAATGCCTAATTAAGCAAGAAGTGACTAGGATAGATGGTGACCTTTTCCAAGTGATTTTCTATACATAACAAATGGCATGAAATGTGAAACTCTGGCACCTGAATGAAAGCCATCAAAAAGAAGACTGTTCTCTTTTATACTACCATTGTAGAGCACTGTGCAAATGACTAGAATCTTTAAGGCAAGAGCAAAATCCTAGCATGAGACATTTCATTTTCATAACCTTTTCATTCCATGAAAGTATGTTTTTAATGGTACAATCCCCATAAATTATTGATGATTTTGCTGAATGTGACAAATTCATAAGGCAGTATTCTCAGCATCATTTATAAGAATACCTATTAGGCATACTGCAGGTATAGGGAGACAATTGTAGCAGAAAAGTGAAATAGTCAAAAAAGATATGTAAAATAACCCGTGATTTGTGTATCACTGCATTGTGTTATTAACTTGAAAAATAGTTCTACTTCAAAGGAAATGTCAGTGAGCTTTGTACAGTTTTCAAGTACGGCTCAATTTGGAGTAATAATGAACCTAACTTAGGTTTTTCTGTGTGGTGATTTTTCACACAGAAAAAAATTTTAAATTATCTCTCTTATACTTTGAGCATCTTTCACATAGACCTTGTAAAGATTCTAAATATATATCCTTTAATTGGATGAAAAGGCTTCTGATGCATAGGTAATAACAAAACAGGTTTCTAGCATATCAAGTCAGTTCAAGAGGACATTTTCTGGTTTTGCATAAAATGGTACAGTTCATCCCCATTTAAAAAAATCCTCTTTCTTTTCCTAATTATTCAAGCTCTACTGCTTTTTTTTTTTTTCTTATTGCTGGGAGGTTTAAGAGAGTGAGGGGCATTATCAGTGATGATAAGCAAAAAATTATCCTGCTTAAGGCAGAAGCCTAGAAATTCACCACAAAGGGATTTATTTTCTGCTCTTTTTGTACCTTTCCACTCCTCTAAAGTCTTGAGGCACATGGAGAAGGTACAGAGTATAGAAATTATATTAGTCTATAATTCCCACATGAAATTGAAAATTTGTGAAAAATGACAAAAAATTCACACCGGAATGTCTTTAATTGGTATAGTTCTCTATTTCTGAATGGGTAGCATAGGAAAAAGAACTTACTTGTTCTCCTTGAGTGAAGTGACCATCTCAATGTTGGCCAGGCTGTTTCTTATAAGGAGATGAACAGTTATGGTAATATTCTCCACAAGAATAGACATAAGAGTAGAGGAACAGGGAAGGAAATGCTTTCAGGCTGTCACAGCAATATGTAAAAATGCTCCTCAAGAGCTCTGTCGTGAAAATGGGGACAAAAACCCAGCTTAAATGTGAACTAGCCGAATAGTACTGTAATGTAGTCTGTGTAAAAGACAGCATTTTACATTCTAAGACTCTAAGGCGTTGGAATCACAATCCAAGGAATCTCAGAGACAGTATTGACTGAATTAATAATGGTCTGCTTAAAAATAGACATCGTTTTCTGTGTATCACTTTTGAAAAAAAGGAAATATTTATTTCTAATGCAGATCAAGAATTTTCAATTGCAAGTCTAATGTACATTTATCCATCTCCACAGGTATTGCTGAATTGTTAATATTCACATCAGAACCTGATGCTCATTAGATCTTAGATGCCTTGAAATTAGTTCTTCCAGTCTCATGCTCTTTAATTTAGATGTACTAACATTTCTTCAATTTTTATTTCCATAGTTTTATGCTTATTCAAATATTTTATTAAATTTTTGCTGCAATTACATTACAAGTTTAGAAATAGTTCACTTTAATCCAGAGAGAAGGGTTTTTTTGAAAAATATGGGTCTTTAAAACTTACAGATGTATTATAGTCCTTAAGAAAATCATTAGGAAAATGTAGCATTTTTAGACCAAGGCAAGGTGACAATAGTGACTGAGCCTTGTCTTGGGTTAGCAGTAGGAGCTCTGAAAGCCAACAACTCAATTAAAATAATTGTTTGCTCAGGGTGTGGACAGAGAGCAGGTGACAAAAATAAGACTAAAGACTAAGAGATTAAATTTTCATTCAACTTAAAATCATTATAAATTTTGACTGAACATCAAGATTGTTCTATTCTTTCACATCAGCACCATCACTAAAGTGGAAAAGAAGATTATTTTGTTTCAGTTATAATACCAGCAGCAGTTACTAAGACTTTTGTGGTCAGTGATCCTTTTCCAAGACGTGCTCTTATTATGTGGTAAATTTCTTCCTGTAATTAAACTCTGCCTTAAGTAGAGGGCTTCTACTCTCCCCTCTGATCTGGAGCTGTGGTACTATGATATTAGAGAATATAGACTTTATTACGATATTCTTCCTCAGAAAGCTGGATCCTGCCATTTGTCTTGATATGAATGGGCACCTTCAAGGAATTTATTCTATTGATTTCACCTCCCTTCATGCACACACTCTGATTCTTCTATTTCTACCCTTTACTTGTAAATTTCCTCATCTTTGTAAAGTTAACAAATTAATATTATGACAAGATCTAATTTTTGCACAGACTTTTTTCCCTTCTGATCATCTAGCCAGAATAGGCTGGCATTTGCTTAAAAAGACCCTCTGCATAAAGTGTACTATCTCTGAGCTATTTTTAGAAGGGAAGTAAGCTACTGGTGCATGACTCTCAATTCTGATTACTCGATAGGAAGAATTAAGCGCTAATGTTAAGCGAATAGTCAGCAATCTATTGAATCAAGTATTAGCAATAGCAGGAACTGAAACTGATACCCCAGACAGTCTAAGCATTTCAGCTCACAGTCATTCCCGCTCCCTGGCAATTAGGTCACTTCTCTTTGACCTAATCAAATTTGGTGTAACCACTAGAACAGAAGAGCAAATCCTTGACAGTAAGTTATGTCTTAAGAACAATGAGGTACAAATTGGTAGTCTCATTGGTGCTGTAGTAAGTGAAGTACAAGGGGCCCTGAGAGGAAATCCAATTTGTAATATTAGATAAAACAGGCAAGAACATAGAAATACGCAACTTTTGGAAAGTGGAGTTGAACAAAATCAGTGCATTTCTAACTGCAAGCATAAACACCAGATCTATTGCTGTCTCATAGACTCTCTACCAGACAGAAGGAGCTTGCTTAGAAGCCTACTATTAGGTACTCAGGTACAGCCAGAGATTAAAGTTTCTATGCAGAAAATTCCTTTCTTCAGAGAAAATTAAGGTTGAGTGGCCAGAGTATTCCTATCTGTTATGACAACTCACAATCTGTGTAAACCAAGAAGAGCTGCAACCTCTTATTTCCATGTGCAGAGCTCTGGGGTGAAAGAGAAGCCCTGCAGGTCTCACCACAGACCTGCAGGAACAACAGAGCTGTACTGCACTAGGCAGAGCTTTTGAAAGTAGCAGCTTCAACTATTTCAGCATTTCAGACTGACTTTAAATGTTTTCCAATTTTACATCATAAACAGTAGAAATGTTCCAGTTTTTAGAAGCACTATGTGCTAATTATGTGAAGGTGTTTCCCCAAATACTAAAGCATACATTATGTCCAAGATTCACTATTTAAGGGATGAAAAAGAGAATTCTCACTAATTAAAACAAGAGAATAACAAAAACTTTTATCACAGAACAGAAAGTAGGAGAAAAATAGCCAAGCGTTTTACCCTTCAGAAAGATTGGCTGAAGTATTTCAAGCCATTTCAGTGCTAACAGGTCTCATTTCCCTGAAATAATTAGCAAAGGAAACAACAATTACCTGCAGGTTCATTAAATAAATCAGCACTGTTGCTCATTGTGAAGTTAATGATCAGTAGTGCAGATGATTGTCATGGACATGGTTAGTGCAGTTGATATTCAGCAGTCTTTTTACTAAAGAATCTATTACTACTACTACTACTACTACTCCTAAATTTTGGCATTCAAACATGTTTCCTGCTTCTTCTTTTGATGACTGAAAATTATTCTAACTGGGACTGAGTTTTGCAGCCTAATTAAGAAAAAGATTTTTCAGAGTGAAATAAATTAAGTGTCTTATAGCTGTTTCTATGAAATAGTTTTGCTTACATTCATGTCATGTAACTCAGACCCACCAGCAGCATAGTGCTGGCAATTATTGTTATGAAATTGTCATTTTAATAACAGTTAAGGACCCATCAGAATATTAGCTATCTTTGCCAGGAGACAGCCTGTCCTGCAGCGATTTCCATTCTAAGCTGGCAGGGAATCTCTGTCTCATCTCATCTGGTTTCCACCTGGACTGCCACAAAGCAATATAAACAGGCATGAAATCCTCAGCCCTTTGAGGAACACATATGAACTGCTCTTACACTTCTATATAAGGTTTCCCCAGAATCTCAGGTTCACTTTAAGGCTTTTGGTCTTTATCTTCAAGATGAATGATTACCCAGGTTTACTGTGTGCATAAATATATGTTTGTATTAAAATAGTAATCTAACAGCTCCTGAGGAAAAATAGAGGTGAACAGCTTTATTTCTCAGAATAAAAAAATAAATAAATAAACCAAATCAAACCTTTCTACCATAAAAGCAGAGCTTGTTGATCATAACAGATATCCTGTGGAATATCTTGAGACAGGGACTGCACTTCTCCAAGAACTAGCCAAAACATAGCTTCATCATCTCTGTTCTGATTTCATTTCTTATCTGTTTCCACAAGAATAAACTCAGGGCAGCTTCTTTTATATTAACTTTTATCATGTATACCACCTTCAATCACTCTAAGGTATCAGCATGCAATATTTTCCTTAATATTCTATTCCAAGGGAATGTGACATTTTGATGTATAATAACTACTGACCTGAGTTTTATAGAATAGTATTACTGCTCTTTCAGCAGTCTTTCTGCTATCCAAGAAAGATGCCCCAAGAGGTTC
This sequence comes from Molothrus ater, assembly GCF_012460135.2. Classification (NCBI taxonomy): domain Eukaryota; kingdom Metazoa; phylum Chordata; class Aves; order Passeriformes; family Icteridae; genus Molothrus; species Molothrus ater. The sequence continues at coordinate 76,863,650 of NC_050479.2, read as the reverse complement.
CATCTATAAGTGTACTTTTAAGCATTTTGCAGCTCCCTGCAAAAGGTTATATGTTATTTAATATTAAAAAATACTTAGTGGCAGTTACTGCATTGAATCATGAATTTTTGATATTTTTTTTACCTCAGCCAGAATTTACGAGGATTTTGTAACAAAATGTGCTCCCCATTGCCTTGGCTACTTTAAATAGGATGCAACAGGTGGAATTTGTCTTGCCCTTCCAGGAGACAGAAAGGCAAGCCATATCAGCTGACCAGCAGTCTGGGAGTCAGAAGAAGCCTCTCCCCTAAACTGACACATTTCCTATTAATTTATCTTTGTTCACAAGTGCCAAAGAGCAATCAAACCCAAGGTTTTATTGTACAAAACCTTAGTATGAACAGTAGAGTAAGATTCACCACATGCCCAAAGTGCTTGGAAGCCAAATAAAAGTTTGTTGTCCCAATTACCATGCTTCAAAAGATGGAAGAATTTTCTTTTAGACCTGGCCTACAGGTAATGTAAATACCATTTTCATGTAAACTAAAAGAAAGTGAGGAAAGAGAATAAAGCTATTGTATCCGTGTAATATCAGTAGTTACCTCTGAAGTGAATAGCTTCAGGTATAAAGATCTGTTTAAAAATCAAACATAAATCACAAATAAGTAAGAGAAAAAATTTAATTTGCTTGCAGAATTTCTCGCAGTATACTCAACTACAAACTGGCAGAGCACCTCAATCCAAGTAAAAAAATTACAATGCACATCAAAATAATAATAGATAATTTTAAAACCCACTTTTATTCACAGAAGCCCACTTGCTAAATTTATGTATAAGAATATTTCACAAACCCCAGACGTTCAAGAAATATTAGTTACTCTATTTATTTCCATTGCAGTTTAAGGTTATTCAGCTGGCAGTTTCTAAGGGAACAGCCTTCAATTACAGAAAGTGTTATCAGAACTAGAATACCTCTACAAGAGATAAGTTCACAAAAAATTAACATTAGATCTAAATAAATAAGCAAAATGTATTTATGTATGTATGTATGTTCTTACACAAGCTCAGAGGTGAGGGGTAGATGGCATTAGATCAAATGAGATTAAACTGCTTAAATTTTGTTTAATTACCAAAATTTCTCATCTGTTTCTTACAGAAAAGGTATGAGACTAATCTCAAAGAGTTCTCAAACTTTGCTATAAATATCACTAACTGCAGCCAGTTACACATTAGGCCATTGCTGGAATACAGGTTTGTTTTTGTTAAAGAAAGTGCTTCAATTTTTGCAGATCAGGAGGTGTTAATGATGTGGCACACACTCAAAAGGTGGCCCAGGCTAAGAGGAAAGCTAAGCTTTTGAAGGATGAACTTGCCAACATCAGCAAGAGAGACTCACACCTCCTATGCGTCTCACTGTTGCTAGGCAGAAAAAATGTTATGCCTCAAGTCAGAAAAAAATAAACTTCAAAACATGTTCAGACCATGTGCTTTCTTTTCCTTCCCTAGCAGCTTGGAAGTCTTGAAATAAATTGAAGTACTTGAAATCTCTCCTCTGGATCTTTTACATTTTTTCCTAGGACCTGGCATCCCAGCAGGCAGTGAGGATTACCCCTCAAAGTAGATCCTATAAGCACTTGTTCTGATGAGTAGACTGAGTAAAAGCATGATTCCTAAGGCCTAAATCATTGTAGGGGAAAATTTCCCTCTTGAAAAACTGGCTGCCCTTACCTGCCAGGAAGAACAAGAGCCCAGAAAAACCATGTGGATAAAATAAACCCAGCAGGATAAGTGTTAGGACTGGGCTATTCTGCAGCACACTGGTGACTTCTAGTCATTTTATTTCAGGGAAAAGTTGTCAAAAGCAGAGATGACAGCCATTGCTCTTCTCCCCAGTGTGCAGCATATAAAAATGCTGAAGCTGATACAAAGCAGCCTGTTCTACCCATTTGTCCTCTAAATCCCTCTGTCCTTTCCTAAGCTCCAAAAAGAGCAATTTTGCAGCCAGCCCAAGACAACCTAGCAGCTAAATGCTGCCAATATACCCAAAGGTAAGCTGTGTTCTCAGAAACATTTCCCTCAGGTGAATTGCACAGAACTGCAAGGTTTCTTTTAGACTGTGGCCCAAATCCCAAGATTTTTACTCACAGGTTCTCTGCTTCTGCTAAAATTACATTGCAGCTCTGTACAGGTTTCCTGGGGCAAGAGTTTGTGTAACAATGGAAAATACATAGCGTATACAAAAATACTCCATTATTATTTGTCTTTCAGGAAAAATGTAAGGATGGAAGTTTTAGTATCCAAAATGCACTTGTAAGAAGTACCTCCAACAACAATATCCCGTCAGAACCAATCTTATTCTACTCATTTGGGACTTAAAGTTGTTTTTTTTAATAAAATTAATTGCTGAGTTTCAAATCTTATCCACACATTTCAGTACAATTAGTAATTGTGCCTCTTCACTTTCAAAGGACATAAAAGACTAAAGAAAAAACACCCCTGCACATCTGTCAGAGGAGAGTGCTGTGGAATTGACAGAAGGAAAAATGATTGCAGCTTCCTCACGCCATGCTTTGCTTGCACTGTGCAGAAAACTCCATCAATTTTAGAAAATTCTTTCAATTTCACTGAAAGATAGGAATGCCATAGTTAGTCCCCAGCTGACATACTGGAAATGGGCTTCCTTTCATTTTATAAATCCTGCCAGGAATTTTAAGACCTTTGCCTCCATACATAAGACATCAGGAGGAGCATTATGCAAGTACCTTCATATTTATAGTTTATTTTGAGGTATTTCCATGCAGTAGGTTGGAGTGAGGAAAACAACACCAAAAAATCCTCTCTAAAAGTCACAAAAAGCAAAATAAGGGAAATAATCTCTGTATACATAAATATATCAAGTTTAAGGATTGGAGAAAAAATAATTTCATGAAGTCTGTTATGTATAAACCATATCAGCCTGTAGCAATTTGCCTGACACTGCAGCAGAATTTACAGTGTTTTGTACAATACCACTACATTACTCATTAAATGGCAGCATTAAATTAACAGTTTGAAGCATCATGGGGCCTTTGCATGCACATGGAATTACTGAATTAGTGGCAGCAGAATAAAAGACCTTAATTCTCTACTTTTAAATCAAGCTACTTTCTTGCCTTTTATGAGTGTGATTTATTGAAGGTGCATCAGTGCACAGAAGCTTTGCTTGTATTGCCTTCCATGCTTCATTAGGAAATCCTCTATAGGCAAGACAGGTTTTATTATCACTGACAAGGAACATGATAGCACAAAGATTGCCAGATAAATTCTAGAGGCACAGAAGAGGCTGTATACCTGAAACACACCATCAAGAGAGATGGGAGGGTTCCCCACGAGGGCATCTGCCCCACCACAGATGTTGTCTATAAGTTAAGGCTCTCCATGGCCTTCTCACGAAAAGAGAGGACTTTATTGTCCTCTATCAGTCACTCTGTTGCTGAGACTTCTAGAAACAGTGTGAGAGGGCCAGTTCCAATGACAGGATCTGGTTTCAGGTGCTTTACATACCCTGCACAAGACCAGGATGAGAGAAAGGCATGAACACAAGCACAGTCACAAAGACTTGAGCACAATGAAAAATGGCTGTTTTGCCAATGGAATTGGTTTGGGGATGGTTAATTTTCTGCATTGTACCTGGTATGAGGCTGCATTTTGGATTTGTGCTGAACACAGAGTTGATCACACAGGAATTATTTTGTCTCTTCTGAACAGTGCTTACACAGAGTCAAGACCTCTTCTGTTCCTTGTCCCACCCCCCGTGACGACGCTGAGGGGACACAGCTCAGCTGGCTGTCCCAAACTATGGCACTGTGCTTGGCATATAATGCTTGGAGAAGGAGAAGGAGGGAAGCAGGGGACATTCAGAGTGATGGCATTTCTCTTCTGAAGCCACAGTTATGCATGATGGAACCCTGCTGTCCTGGGGATGGCTGCCTGCCCATGGGAAGGGCTGAATGACTTCCTAGTTTTCTTTTGCTTGGATGTACAGTTTCTTATTCACCTATTAAACTGCCTTCATCTCAACCTACATGTTTTTCTTTCGTTCTTCCAGTTCTCTTCTCCATCCCTCTGGGAGACAGTGAGCAAGAGGACGGATAGGGCTGAGCTGCCAACTGGGATTAAACCACACCTACAAAGACTTCACAGATTGAGCAAAATAGACATACATAACAAAGAATTAAGTCATTTAATTCCAGCCCTCTTATAAGATATTTTTTATTGCAAGATTTTGAAATCACTTTAAAATTAATTTTTATGGATCTAGGAAAAAATGAAATTAATTTATTTTTCACCCAAAGCGAAACACTTCAATCTCATCAGGAAGATAAAGCAATTAATTTTGCACAGGCCCCAAAATATTTTTTATTCTGATAAAAAATATAAAAAACAGTTATTGGCATAGCATTCTCCTTTCTTTGCAATATTAAACATTTATAGTCTTACTGAATATTGTTAAACAGCTTCAGAATGTCATGCCAGAGGCTTTAATTTTAGCGCAGTTGAAATCACATGCCAAGAGTCACTTTTGAAGTATGACATTTTTAGTGAATTCTATAAATCCTGTTAGTGACACTGCATACTCTAAATTGCCCCTTGTTGACACAGTTATTTATACCTACAAAAATGCAATTCTTCTTTTAGTGTCATCTACTTAGAGAATAGGCATATTGTTTCTATACACAGATTACAGATACACCTAAATAATTGGAAAATATGAAAGCATAAAAGACAAATAAGAATTAACAAAGAGGTGTTAAATGTTTAATTATTGGTAATTTAAAATGCTAAAACACATTGAAATGCTCCTATTATGTGGACATTATTACACTTATCTTTACACGTGAAAAAATTCTAGGCAAGACTTTATTCAAGAAATAGAGGCAAAATCTGTCCTTGTAGTTGATGTTTTGCAGCACCTTTCATGAGAGAAAATATGTTTTCTTAAAAAATGTTTGCAGCAAAAACAGTCCCTAGATTTGAGGTTAGAAAGGCTACAAAGTAATATTGACCAGGTAGTAGTCTCTTCCCTAGAGAATTAATTTAAATTTTATATAAAGTTAAATTGAGGAGATTCCATCTGGAAGAGAGTCATATATATTTTTAAATAATGGTAAATAATTTGGTTCCTGTTTCTTTACCTGTGGCTAACTGTAATTAAAAATTTGCCTGTGAGTCACCATGAATCAAGTAAAATTCTGCAGCAGTATTCTAACTGAGTTTTACACTGCTTTGTCTGATTCCACTTTTAAATTACATTGTCATTACTATAGGTTCTATTTCTCAAGTTAAAATGTCTGCCAACTTACCTTTTGCTCAGTGGACACCCCAGCTGCGAGTCCCTGTAGGGAGTTCAGCAAAGGAAGCTGAGGGTGTAGAATAAAAATTAAAGGGAAGAATTAGAGAATGCTATTATGACTCTGTTTCACAGCATTAAGAGCTGGCTTGGGAAATAAATTGTTCTTGTCCCCAGTAATAAGCTATGTTCTAGTTGTGTTCAACTTTTTATATACACTGTAAATTGTTTTGGTGTCAGATATTAGCTAGGTCTACTATCCAACCAGAAAATCATCTTAAATCACTCATACAAGACAAATATTGTCCCCTGCAGTAGCAAAGAGTGAGCAAACTAGGAAAAAATCCCATCATTACAAATATAGACTAAACCTTTCCCACAAGAGCCAACACTATATTGATTATGTCAAATATGGTCATAATAGCAGACAATGCACTTGCAGCTTACACTGCTGATGTTTCTCGTGTCAATGAGATGGAGTTCCCAGAGAGTAATAATTCTGTAAATAGATGAGCTCACAGCATTCACGTGCTTTGCTGCAGTAGGTGTTGTACTTGTATTCACGTATGCACTGTAAAATGTAATTCTGTCTTCTAGATCTATTTCAATTGCTTCAGATTAATATGGTTTTTTCCAGAGCTTTCAGGGCAGAACTGTGTAAAAATGTAAAATATAGAAAAAACATGAAAACACGATTACAACAGTTCACGATATGGAAACAGCCTTTGAGAGCCAGTCATGTGGGTTTGTGTGGATTCCTGAGATTCCCACATCTTGCCCATACAAATAAAAAATGGTGAATCCAAAAATTCTTTAAGCTAATTCTTTGCCACTAAAAAATTAAGAACCGAGCAAATGAGTGGCATTAAAGTAGAACTAAAATTGAAGTTTTGTGCCATTTCAAAAGCTAAAATAGAAAGTGCACATTTCCTTACTATTGAAATCAACTTGTGTTAAGCCCTATGGTATGACTAACATCTTGCCCCGTTTTTATTGCTGTTCTTTGAGTGACAGACCTTTATTCACTATTAAAAAGACTTTTATTCATTATTAAAAAGACTGAAAACAGAAATTTGAACTCTTCAGGAAAGTGAATAAGCAGCAAAAGCATACAGAAATATGGTGAAATGTATCATGTTTTGTTTGTAAGGCTGCAAGGACAATAGTTAATCCATGCTTTGTAACTACTAGCTGCTGCTTTGAAGGGGTATTTAAGTCTGTATGTAAGGGAAAACAAGGAAAAGAGATATGTCACAAGACTGCTGCTGAACTTATAATTAAAGAGAGACAATCTAATTCATATATCTCTGAACAATATACGTAGTATTCATAGAGTCACTTTTCAGTCACTCTTTCCAAAACTGTGAATTCAGATATAAAATTCAGCTGGTTTTATGGGTTTTTTTTCTGATAATCTTCCACTATGGTTTCCTGTTTTCTATATTAATATTTTCCTGTTTGTTTTCACAGAAAACAACATGAAGCCAAATGCTGTCATTGTAAAGAACATTAAACTTTCAGCTTCATCATTGTGTTTTGTGAAGATACATTTCCAAATCCCGCACAACAGCTCCATGGAAATAATGCCTTATCAGATGTAGCAAATGCCACAGGGACTAGATCTGATGATTATAAAAATATTGAGAAAGAGAAAAGAATCTAAGACTCTGTGGGGAGTGGAAAAAGATGAAACAAGAACTGAAACAGTAAATCCTAAAATAAAGTCAAGAGGGCATGAAAAAGCACCCATGGGGAAAAGCTAGCACACAGGAATGTAAAATGAAAGACACTGACTTAGCAGGTTTTGGAAGAAAGTATCCAAAAAGAAACAGGTACAGCTTCATGTGTCTGAAACACCAAAGAGTTGACACAGATCAGCTAGACAAAGATAAATATGTGACAGTGAAATGAAATTCATACTCACAGACACATGCAGACACAGAGACACAAAAAAGCAAAGAGGTATTGTTTCATATTTAAAGCCAGGATGTCCTTATAACACAATGATGTTTGCAAAGTCCTGATGTGAATCCTTTGAAAGTGTGATCCCCATGGCATACCACCACCTTACAGATAAGGTGGCTTTTGTTCTAATATTTGAAGCTGCCATTTTGAACTGAAGGTCTAGGTTAAGTCCTAATAAATAACGGTCACATGAGTGCTTCAGCTACTTATGGGTAAAGTAATGGAATCTTTAACCTTAGTTCTACATCACAGATGTATGTTGATCACAGTTGTTCTGATATCAAAGGTCATAAAAATAGCAACATTTTTTCATAAGATTTTTAGCGCAGCATTTACATAATAATTATCCGCTCTCAAACACAAACCACATACAGAGTAACAAAAAGTTAAAAGTACAGGAGAGGTGGAAATCAGAACAAAAGTGTCCTTTTAACAAAGCACCAAAATCCTTTTAACAGAGCACCAAATGTAACTATGCCTAAAGCAGAAATTAAAAATTACCACTCAACCATGCTGTACCCAAAAATTCATATGAATCTCATGCCCAGAACAAGCAAACATGACAAAACATTTAAGAAACATTTAGATTTATATAGCATATTGTATTGCAAAGAATTGTAAGTACATTATCTTTTTCCTGTCTTTATCTCCAGGAGGGACAAAATATAGACTTGAGCAGAGATTCAATGCTTTTGTACTCATGATGTTATGTATAATTGTAGCATACTTTCATAGCTCCTGATGGAGTCTGTAAAGAGATATAACATAGAGAAACTTTAGATCCATCACATTTATGCTCAGCTCCCCAGCTGTGGAGCATAGGACTCCAATCTGTTCTTTGCTCAGGAAACCTTTAGTAATTGTTGCAGATAAGACAATCACACATCCAATTTTTTTCTAATTTTTTTCAGGCACATGGAAAAGATGAGTAAACCTTTTATGGGGTCATCTGTTAAAGGCAATCCCAGCATGTCATGTCTGCTCTCACACTCAAATTATCAGAAAAGTCTACCAGGGATTTCATCCTTTCTCTGTCTCTCAAATGCAATTTGGATCAAAGAAAACAACTTGTTTAGTTCTGACATCAGACAGAGGCCTGATTTTGGTAATATCACCAGGGCAAACCTAAAACCAGCAACCTTGAAACTAAAATGCAATTGATACTTTCAAAATTTCAAAATTGATCTTTCAAAAAATCATCTTACTGAGGACTCAGCAGGACAATTCCTCTGGTGAATGGATAATGCACCCTGTGTGAGTGTTACAAGCAAGGTGGAGCTCACTGGAGAATCGCCCAAACCCAGCTATTTAACACTATGTTACTGTTTCTTTCAGATTTCAGTTTCTAACTGTATTAATCTGTATTCTCTTCTGCAAGGTGGCGCATGCCCAACATCGTATAACAATATAAACAACTATCAGACACAATTAATTATATAATAATGAAAAAAAATCATAGAGAGGGGAGCATGTGCATGTGTGGACACAAGTGGAAGACACAAATGTGGGAGAAAACAATGTGAAGACAAAAAGAGGTAATTGAGCTTAAAGGAGACTAGAGGAAAAACAATGATTTTACTATACAAAGAAACTACAGTGGCTCTACGAGGACATTACTATGGTATCAGATCAGCTGGAAACAAGAGACATTAACCACTGAGCAAGAATTAATCACGAGGTCTCTTGCCTAGTATTGTTCACAAGCCCTGCCAGAGAGCTTGTGCATAAATGAAAGGGACTTCTGTAACCATAGGTCATATGGTTCTCTGTGGTAAAACCATGCACAAAAGGAGTCAATTTCTAATGTCTAATGCTGTATCTGTTCAACAGCTTAACTTTCAGCAGCTCCTTACTGCCACCAGAGTTTCAGAGGTTGCAGTCTATTTTATTTATTAGTTTCAGAATCAAATGCACGCCCCTGGCAGGTTAGAAATCCTACTATAACATGACATTGAGTTATGTCAAATAGACATTCCCAGATTGATTTGAATCACTAGTGATGGCAAATACAGTACCTCTACTTCATTCATCTGAAAACCATTTCTCTTCCTGTTTTTCCTCATGCATAAACATATAGGCACTGCAACATCTGAGAAATAAATCACTCAATAAGTAAATCCAGTAGCAAATATAGTGATATCACCCCAGCATAATTTTATTCCTTTCATTTAAATGTATACAAGTGCCTCAATTCCCCCATCCTTAATATTAGGGGATTCATCCCCCATTTGACATTTGCAAAATGAGTCAAGGTGTCTCCTGCTCATTCATTATTGTCATTAGAAAATTAAATGAAATTGTATCTTTCTGCAACTTGTAAATGGTCATTTGACAGCACTTTACATCAGGAGAGCAATTTCCTACTTATCACTTGTAACCAGGCTAATCACTTTCACAAACTGAACAGTAAATCTATAAAATACACTTTTAGGCTTCACAGTGTTTGCACTAAGTAACTAGCAGTTAAAATTATCAACAGAGAAATAAATTTGCACAAGTCAAACTGCAGAAAATGGCAAGTAGCCAATAAAGACATTAACAATCATAAAACAATTCCACAAAATAAAATGTCAAGGGTTTAATGGGCATTAAAAATTGGAAGCTTCACCATAGAAATACTTGTGACTTGACTTTCATCTTCTTTATCCTAATTTCTCATCTGATGAAATTTTACAGAAGTAAGTTCTGTGTACAGGGTTTGTGTCAATGTACTGGTAGTGGGGGTCTGCAGGGATGGCCTCTGTGAGAATACGTTGGCCTCTGCCTCCATGTCAGGAACAGGCTGCCCACAGAAGCTGTGCATCCCTGGAAGTGTTCAGCCTGATCTCGTGGGGAGCATCCCTGCCCACTGCAAGAGACTGAGGACTACACAATCTCCAAAACCCCTTCCAGCCCAAGCCTTTCTATGGTTCTACACTGCTGTGTCTGACAGAGCCAGCTCCAGCCAGCTCCAAGATAGACCTGCCACTGCCCAAGGCTGAGCCCATCAGCAGTAGTGATGGCTCTTCTGTTGAAACACATTTAAGAAAGGAAAGAAAGACTTTTAAGAAAGTTGCTCAGCAGTTGCTGAGCAACTGCTAGGAGACAAGAGGGAGAATATGTGTGAGCCCTGTAGATGCCAATGTCAGGGAAGAATGAGGGGGAGGAGGTGCTCCAGCTGCTGGAGCAGTTTCCCTGGCAGTAGGGAGAGGACCATATCATGGAGCAGATATCCACACTGGAGCAGATATCCACACTGCAGTCTATGGAGGATCCTATCCTGGATCAGGTGGATATACCATGAAGAATTTTCAGCCTGTGTAGTCCCAGGCCAGGAATGGGTTTTCTGTCAGGAAATGTGGCCCATGGAGAGGAACCCTCATTGGAATGATCCACTGCTGAAGGACTGTACCCTATGGAAAGAACCCACTGCTGGAGCATTCTTTGCAGCTCATGAAAAGGACCCTTTTTTAAGAAGTTCATGAAAGACTTTTTACTGTGGAGGACACTCTGCCCGGCTGAGGAGCAGGAGACAGGAGCAGAAAAACTGATGACAAACCCCATTCCACATCCCCCTGCAGCACTCAGGGAGGAGGTAGAAGAGTTGGAAGTGAAGTTGAGCCTGCAAAGAAGTTAGAGGGATGGTGGGAAGGTGTTCTTAGTTTTGTTTCATTTCTCAATATCCTACTCTGTTAGAGGCAATAAATAAAATTAATTTCAAAAGTATCCTCTGTTTTGCTCCTAACTGTAACTGGTAAGTGGTTTCCTCATTATTTCTTCAACTTCTGAGCTTTTTCATCACTTTTTTTTTCCTTGTGCTATTGAGGAGAGGGAATAGAGAAGCTTGGTGGACATCTAGAAGCCAGCCAAGTGTGGCTATACCAGCACAAAATCAGGGCAAGTAAAAAAAAAATTGTATTTTTCATGGAAAATAAAACATTTGAAGATAGATATAGCTCATCTTTTTATATAGACACTCTATGATTTGAACACCAGCACTTGTAAGCTCTAAAACTCTGCTAACAAGTCATACACTCCGAAACACTTCAGTATTTCTGAGGCTGAATGTTTTTCTTATTTTTCTTATGTGTGCTTGATCAGGACACAGAAAAAAACCCTTAATCTGAACAATCTCTAGAGGAACCTGTACTAATGATGTTCCAAAGTTAAAAATATACTGCTAAACATGGAAAGTTGATGCCATCTGCATTATTTGAGTGACTCAGCTCTGTAGAAGAGGCAGACTTATTACATTTCAGCCAGAACAGGGGGAACAGAGTTCTGTTGTTTCAGGTCCAGAATATTGCCAGGGTAGGAAGGATTTCATATTTTTTTCCACCAAATATAGCAAATTCACTGATGAAAATCAGAATTTTCATAATTTTCTCCCAGAGACCACTAATGCTGCGGCTTTAATTTGTTGCTTCTGAGAGGAAAGAACTTGCTCCACAATTTTGCACCACAATTTTGCTATGGTGCAGGTGACTGCAACAGCCACTGAGCACTGAGTCCTGCAGAGGATGTGAGTGACTGCACTGCAGTAGGTGCTTAAAACTAGAATACAGAAGTAGTTGTCACACACTTGCCCTCAGTTTTCCTTTTATTGTTTGCTTCGATTAAGCTCCATCCCACTCATTACAATGATTTTAAAGTAGTTCTCTTGATCTCCTCCACACCTGACTTTAAACCTGTTTTCCGTAGAAAGTCCATTTACACATTAGGAATAAGTGCTATCTGCTTACAGTTACATACCTCTAAACAGAGAACTGAAAAGCTGAAGTCCTTTGAAATTTCAAAGTCCTTTCAAATTTAAATCCAAGGAAGGATTGCCAGTGAGACTGATGCCCTAATTACAATCACATTTTGTAGCACTGTAGCTTTGCTATTACTCCTGCTTCCATCTATGAGGTTCCACTTATGTCTGGTCAACTTAAAATACTTTCTTCCTCCCTTTTTACCCTCATGGTGATACACATATCTTAGCATTTTTTACATGTCTTGATAAAAAAATATTCCCATTCATTTTAAAATAATTCTAACAAGAGTTACACTTTATGGCCCTAAACAGCTGATGGGCATTCAAAAAATAGAATTAAATATGCCACATTCACAGCATACCACACTCACATTATATGAAGATTTCTCAGGGTTACTTTCAGACAAGAAAGAAGGCTTTTCTGAGTAAACCCAGAAATCCAGTGAGATAACCACATCACACCTGCCGTGTGCCTCTGAACACGTTTTGAGAATTTTCCACAAATCTAAATTCAGCCTTGATGAAAATGCCTTAAGCTCGGCCTCCTTTAGTCTGTTAACACTAAGGTGAATTTGTTCAGTGTTTTGAAAACTAAACAAACAAAAATCAGCTTCTTCATCCTCAAAAAAATACTCTGGATTTTTAGACAGTAACTGGCATGAAGGTGCAGTAAACCTCCAGTGCCTCAGGGGCTGAAAGAGATTGCATTGCAGGGGAGCATGCTTTTTCTTCAAACTTGTCTGCAAAAGAGGAAAAAGTGATCTCTGGTATTCTCTACAGGCACTGGAGCTTCCAAGCTTTTCTGCCTCCTGAGGAACAGCCTCATAGACATAAAAGGAATGGCCTCTCCACCCCACTGAACAAAGTGTGAAGATTGTAACAGGTTTTCCCATGAGATCCTCTTCCATATTCTGCACTTCTTAAAAACATGTGAGGGCAAATAAAACCTTCCGTGCGTCATGTCCAGATATATACCCAGGCAGGCATCTCAGTCTCAGTGATTTACATTGATATGTATTTGCTTCAACTCTAAAAAAACTTCTGCAGCAGAAAAATTACTGTCAGAAAAGCACCATCTTCCAGAAGAAGCTATTTTCTAAAAGTCATAAACATAGGGCAAAGCAGCCCACAGATTTCCAAATAAAATGCAATACACGCCTCTCATAGCTCTGACATCCTCCCAGATACACAGACTGTTATCTCAAGGAAACAACATGACCTTTTGGGCATTACCAAACTGCCTCATTTTGCAAAAGTCAAAAATCAAGAGGAAATTTTTGCTTCTTTTCCTGTTGTGTTAGTATATAATGAAATGATGAGACATGATTGTTATTTTCTGCAGAGAGAGTTGTTTTATGTTAAGGTCTAGGGAGTGTGACATTTTTGTGTGGTGCTGTGAAAGGCACAGATGCTCACAAAGAAGTGTGCACACTGGCAGGCCCTGCATTTTTTATTCTGGTAGATGGAGAAATGTAAGTATAGAAGGAATAATGAAGTATGCCTTAGAGCTATTCACTCAGTCTCTCTTGTACAAAATTCTTCTGCTGTTGAAATTAAAAGTGAGAAAGTAGTATTTTCTCTTTCTGACCCTGATAAAATTTCTGTATTCCAGAGAACAACCTTTAGCCTGAACACATCACTCACAGGCTTTTTCAGATGAAAAGAAAGTACAAGATACAAAAATGTGGTCAGGATTCCCATTAGGTTTAACACCTGCAAACAAGTTGGGTTTATTAGGATTCTGGTTTCTAGGTCAGTTCACCACATTCCTGAGAAGTCTAAGAACTTGGCTATAAACTGCTCTGAGTCATCTGCCACATGATAGAAAGTATTCCAAAATACCCTCCCATATTAGTGCTGTATTTTCCAAAAAAATATTATATTAAAATAGAAGTTCCATGGCATAAAGTTACTACAATTAAAATTGAAAACTTGTTATTTAAGGAACAAATTCCTTAGCAATAATCCTATTTTAACTTGTGACTTGCAATAGTGCATATTGAATCAAAGCCATAATACATATTGAATGCACCATTAATGAAATTACGCTATGCATGCCCTGAAATAAAATATATATTTCCATGAGAAAAATAAACATAGACCTCAAACTTCAACAATCCAACAATAGCAACAAAGATTTTTCCACTGTAAGAAATGTGATGATTTTCAGGGAAGCTCTATAAAGAATGAATTGCAAAGTATTATTTTTTAAGTTTATCTATTAGAATTTTTAAAAAGAGTTTAGGTCACATAAATGCAAGAATGTGACATAAAAGTTTCTATTCTTGAATCTTTAAATATAAATGTCTCCAAAGTATCAATAATTAAGCAACACACTCAGAGATGTTCAAGTTAAAAATACTTAGTTAAACAAAGACTTACTAAATATGCATGTTGTACTAGGCTTGCTCCCTTAATTCCTAATTAAAAGTTCACCACAGCAAATGAGAATTAGAGACCTGGAAAATCACAGGCATGGAGATTATGAATAAGGACACTCCAGAATTAACTTTGTTTTAAAATGTCTTGGCATACAAAGATGTTGCTGCTGAATGACAAGTCTTTTTATTATTAACTTGCAAGTCATACATGTGAAATATGTGATAACACTTCCTTTACTTTAAAAAATGATGGCATGGTGTGAGAAGTGATATTGTGAAAAAGAAATGAAAAATAGATAGCTTTCAGGCAGCAGGATGACATCATGTCTGCCACAGTGTACTACTACAGATGACATGCTGAAGTGGATCAGTGACTCCTCAAATTTGTTCTCAAAGTTAACTTTGTGTTTTAAACAGGAGTTCATTTTTCTAATCCAGAGCCTTTTCAAAGAAACTGAGGACCACTCAACAGATTTGATGCCATGAGATGGCAAATACATCAATTTTCACAGATTTTTGCAACATAAGAGAGAAAATCAGTAAAGTATGTCAATCAGCAGGTCATGTCAATAGCTGCTTTGCCACCAAAGACAGAAAAATTTCACAATTTGGCCACATTTGATAGCTTAAAGATACTTCTCTGTATAGCAAGAAGGCTTTTGGTAACCAAACCTGTCCATGTAGTTGACCATCTTTCTGAATAATCTCCTTGTATTAAGCAAATCAGCCTGATTAATTGAGCATGCCTGTGACCATAGCTTCAAGTAAGGACAACAAAACAAGCATAATATAACTGCTTGTTGCAGACCTGCCTATAAGCCTATGTCTGCCAGTCCATTCATTTTAGATTTTATTGTTTGAAAATTATGGATCAATCATACTGTAAAAAAAGTTAGAGTATCCAGAGTATACTCTGAGAGATACTGAAAGATCATTTGTCTGTACTTGACTTTGGAGGCACTGGCAGAAGAAAATGAAATCATTTGTCTTAATTTCATTGCCCAGAAATAAGAGGATTTAGTACCACATTGCAGTGTTTTTAAAGTTCATTGTAAGCACAGTCATATTACTGCATGAAATCAAGATATGATTTCTTTTTTTTTTACTGTAAGTAATTGTTTTAAAATGAATGACTAATTATCAGATTAGGATGGTTCAGCTATAGTGCTTAGTTTATCCTTAGGTACTTCTTAAGATAATGGTCCTTTCTTGTTTGTGATCACTGATCGTGTGACTTTCACTTTTTCACAAAGCCAAGCTGATGCTGATTTTTCTCCTGGCACTTGAGGCAAAATTCTCATGCTCTGAGTCATAAAATCTAGCACACTTCAGCAGGTGAAGCTAGTTAGTGTTAAGATACTAAGAACATGAATTGGAAAACCTGAATAATTTCAGTTTTATGCCCTGCTCTGTAGATAGTCTCCTCTGGCAGAAAAACAAGATGGACTGTAGTGACAACATCTTAAATCACCACATGTTCAAAATCAGTTATCAGAGATTGCATTACTGCCTTGAAAAAATTGTTCATGCAAGCAAGATCTGTGATTTTATAGAAAATTAAGGTTATGTCATAAAAATATTATAATTCAATTTTTGTATGAAGGCAGTCATTCTTTCTTTCATAGCTCTGTTTTTGTATCCACTAGATGTTCAAGAAAATATTGTTTTCTCTTTTATACACAGAATAAAAGAGAAAACAATATATTTATACTGTATAACACAGTATCCAAAAGTAACAGTTTAATTGGGGAGCTGTAGACTTCTTGGCAGACCTTCTTTCCTCTGGAGAGCAGAGAATGTCATGGGTTGGGGTGAAAGGATTAGACCAAACACACCCTTTGGACCTCTGAAGTGGTCTGGCCAACATCTTTACCTGTTGCAGAGTGCTAAAACCTCTCTTGCAGTGAAAAAGGAGACCCAAAGGAAATTATGATGGACAATTCCTACCTAAAAAACAGGCTGCAAAGCAAAGAGGAGATATTGTTGACCAAAGAGGTAAAGACAAGAGGCTATTTTAAAGGCTGTTATAGGAACACCTTAATTGCCATGGCTCAATGGCAGCAACGTGGGAACATATGGGAACATACAGAGCTGTAAATGTGAAAGTGCAAAATCTTGATGATCTCAGGGATGGACCTTTCATCCTGTATTCAAAGTCAAATCCAGCCATGTTTTCTTATATGTTGGACTGCATAATATTCAAGATACAAGCCCAAATACCAAGGAGAAAGAGGAAGCCTGTTGTTAGGTTGCTACAGCACAAAAGTAATCATACACCAGAATAAAATAATTACTTGACCATTCCTGGAAAATCAGCTATATGTAATTAAAAAGAATAAGAATTTCACTAAGAACCAAGGGGTGATGAGGCTGTGAAATGGTTTTCACATCAACCAAGGCAGTTACCAGAGAGTAGCTTAATAAAATAACATTGTCATTTGGCTTGGAGAACTGCAGCAAATATTTTCTTTAATAAAAACAGTGAAATATACTTTGCATCAGAAAGTCATGTAGGTGCACATTATGGTCCCACTTAAATGGGATAATTCTATGCATGATCAGAACTATATTTTGGATTCATTGCACATTTTGGGGCACTTCATTGTGCAGTGTCCTTTGATGAGTTTTAATGGATGTAAACTGGTAGATAACCTAAAACTATAAAATCCAAGATTGCTTTTAGAATAATGGACAGCTTTTCATCAGAGCAGTAAAGTTGATCAGTCCTATTCTAGTGTTACTCCATTATTTTGCTCAAGAGGCTGTTCTAGAAAAGGCAACCACGACCAAGGAGGCAAGATAACCAGGACCAAGCCAGTGGGACAGGCCAGTAACCAGCACTAGGGCAATGGGATAGGTATGATTTGTAGGATATGGCTCTATGTTTACCTCTTTTTATATATCTGTTCCGTATGATTCAAAACAGCCTAGAAATATTACTGAAAATAGACTTCATGTTTATATTGTGTTATAAGCATTACTATTACTGCTGTTATCACTATCATTACTATATTATTTTTCAGCTAATCAAAGTGAAACACAAAGACGTAAAGGTAATAATTCGAAAGTGACACACATATAAATATTCAGGAATCATTTTAGTCTTTTCATTTGTATTACAAATCCGCCACTGAGGCTGGCAGCAACAAACTCATCTCAAGGTCAGCCTTTTATTTAGCTACCTACACCTAAGGATTTGGATTAAAAGCTAGTTATAAACTAAGGTCACCAGGAAAATCACAGTGGGGCAAAAAGTAAACCCATGCTTTCAAGTGCTGCTCTCTAAATAGAGGATCTAGTCTGCTGCAGCCCACAAGGTAAATATCTAGGTCCAGCAAATAATGTCACTGCATAGCCAGCTTTCCATCCAAGCACAGAAATATATGCAGATGCATTGGCAGTGTAGACACTTGACTTTTTCTGCTTCTTTGTATTTAACACAGAAGCAGTGGACACAATACATTGTTTCCTTTATTTATAACCCTCAAGAACTGCCAAAGGCCAAAACTCTCATGCTCATGCCCTATCAATCTTGTTGAAAGGTACATAGTGTATGCAAGATATAAGACAGCAATGTTGCAGTGTATTGACTAATTTGAGATGGTGTGTCTCAAGAGACTTATACCAGTCTTTTAGAAACTAAAGATGGAAGAATAATGGGAATGAGAAGACAAGTTGAACAACCTCCTGCCAGTTCACTGATTAGAAAGAGATAATTAAAATGCTTTTTGCCCGGATTGGCCTTGTAGGAATGAGCAGACCAAATGCCAAATTGATCTCAAATCAATGAAGGAAAACTACATTGTGAAGGATGAGGAAACAACTTGAAATTAAGTTCCTGTGATACACTGACAGAAATCAGGTAGTATCCATAGTTTAGAGGACAGACAGACAGGACTGCTCAGAATTGCTGCTCATATTCAACAAATTCTCTGATAGAAAAAAATTGTTTTAGCTGGTTTAAGCAAACAATCACATTTACAGCATGGTATTGTTTTACATCAGAGACTGTTCTCTTCTGTTCAATTCAGTGCAGGTTTACACTTGGGGATTTTTTTCCTGGCTGTATCTTTTCTTCCTTTTTTTGCTAGCAACATCTTCCTATCCAATGTCTCATCTTTGACATAACAATAGGAGTAATCTTCTTTTCTGTCACAATCAATATTTTTCTTTACTCTCACTGAATTTCGAACACACTCAAAGTCTAACACAAACTCTGTGTCTTCTATACCCAGAATGCAACATGAACCTTGCACCAAATTAGTTGTTTCCTTTGGCTTAGCCACAAAATCTCACGTGTTAATTGTTATATCATTTTCAAAGATATAATCATATTTCTTCTGTGAAGAGGTATTTCCTATGATTCAGGTTTAAATCTTTAATCAATATAGAGGTATTTAGCTATTAGTTAACTCACTGTCACTGGCTTCTTAACTGCCCCACTGAGACACTGTGCCCTCTTCTTTCTGTATTCTTAAAAGTAATGTTACGCATCTTACTACATTGCTCTCCTAAGTGCTCAATTCCCATTACTCAGAAAAATTAGCAAGGGCATATCTAAGAGCTAGAACAATAAAAGATGCTATTTAAACCAAAATAACACAAAATAGGGTGAGGATTAGCTCAGTTGTTAGACCATGAGGCTAATAACAGCAAGGCCATAGGTTCAATCCCTCTACAAGCCATTCACTTAAGAGTTGGACACAATGGTCCCTGTGGATCCCTTCTAACTCAGAATATTTCTGTGGTGTAATAACACAGAAAACATCCGAAGAACATTCATATTTTATTTTATTCAGAACACTATTAAACAATATTATTTCTAAAAAGATCTGGTTTTAAGCTGCTTTCTGCAAGAAAATATATGCATGTGAAAGTATCATTTGTCACATGCAATGACCAAAATTCATGTCACCAAACTCTGCACTTTTATATTGTTTACATTTAAAGCTCTGAGAATTTTCTAGACCTCACTTTGTGTCAATGGAGAAAAATGGAGAATACAATCATAAAATTGTTTTTGTTGAAATGGATCTTAATGATCATCTAGTTCCAATCTCTGTGCCATGGGAAGGGACACCTTTCACTACAACAGGTTGCTACAAACTGGTTGTTATGAATATGAACGAGGCCAAACTTTCTCCGGAGAAAAAGGTTCTCGTTTATTAAGATAGCTGCAAGGAATGGAGTACCCAGGATAAGCCCAGGCACCCACACAGTGAGCCAAAACCAGAACAGTGCGCTAACCCCAAGTGCACTGGGTTCTCCCCACAAAACAAGTATCCAAAAAGAAGAACCCTGACCCAACCGAACTCCCCCATTTATAGCCCCCTTTGAGTCCAGGATTGGTCCATTTTGGATCTGCATGGTGATTGGTCCATTTCCAGGCTTCTCATTGATCTTAAATGCCATTTATTCTGGACCAACCATTTCTGCAGGGCTTTGAATGATTGGTCAGATCTTCCATCCAATCCCTCTTCAACCTCACCTTGTCCCATCAGACCACTGTTCCACCAAACCCTGGACCCTTCTCCTAGCACATTCTAAAAAGCCCCCCCCTTAACATAATACAATTAATATAACATAATTAATACAATATAATTGAACTATACCCTAATTTAACTTAACTTTTACCTATAACACTGGTCATGAATACTTTTGGCGTGAGACATCCACATCTTCTCTGGGCAATCTGTTACAGTGGCCTGCCACTCTCAGTAAAGAATTTCTCTAAATATCTAACCTAAACCCACCGTCTTTCAGTTTAAAGCCACTCCCCCTTGTCCTGTCACTACATCCTCCAAAATGTTCCTCTCCAGCTTTCTTGTAGACTCCTTTCAAGTACTGGAAGGCTGCTATCTCCTGCTACAGTGGACAAGTGAAATTATGCAGGTGCTTTATCTCTTTAGAGATGTTTATAACTTTCTTTTCAATATAGTATATTGACAACTAATTCAGATGCAGATGTTTAGACTTTAGATGTCTAAATGTTTTTTGTGACCTTACTGGCATGAACTTCACTGATTCTTCCTCCACAAAGTGATACCTTTGTTTCAGACTTCACTAACCATTTGTTGAAATTACAATTCAAGGGAAAGCTAATACATTTTGCTCTGCAAGGAACCGAACAAACCATTTGTGATTAAATAACAAAAGAATAAGTTAAAGGTGAAAAGAAGGTGATGATCTGATGTTTGACATTCAGATAAAATTAGAGAAACCAGTAATGTATAGTGTAGCTTCCTAAAGGAAGCTAATTCATGTTAGCTTCTAAGGGACCCTTAGTTTGAGAGGTACTGCAGCTGAAATAAACGGGCCATGCTAGCTCTCACTCCCTTAAAATTAGGCTGGTTCCTTGGGTCAGGTATGAGTGATAAATTCCTAACACCAAACCTGAGTGTTCCCAGTTACGAGAAAAGATTTTCACAGTTCACAGGCTAACCAAGAATAACACACTTTCAGATTCTCAAATAATTTTAAGTGACTTGGGAATATTTATGATGCTTCCACTGTATTTATTATAGAAAATATATAATGTTACAGAAAGTCTCTGAACGTGACCTAGGGCTATCTAAATATGCCTTTCATCAAAGGGAATTCTCTTTTTACATCAAGGGAAGGTCTTTCTGTTGTGCCTGTTGTATTGTGAAGCTCAGGCTTGCAACTTGCATATACCTTTAGAATAGAACTTGTTTGTATAAGTTAAGGTAAAGCTATTTTCTAATCAGTCTTAGCACCAGAAAAGTAGGATAGGTGAAAGTAAACATTAAATCATCAGCATGGTCAAAGTATTGCCTTTTTTTTTTCTACCC
The DNA here is from genome assembly GCF_012460135.2 of Molothrus ater. Classification (NCBI taxonomy): domain Eukaryota; kingdom Metazoa; phylum Chordata; class Aves; order Passeriformes; family Icteridae; genus Molothrus; species Molothrus ater. Next base: position 76,842,449 of record NC_050479.2, on the reverse strand, counting down.
AAAGAACTTCAAGTGCAGCTACAATTCACATTATAAACAAAATTATTTTGTGTAAATTTGTCCTCTGTATTTCTAAAATATCCTTTACATTATAATTTCACACTGTTTAGCAATAAAAGTATGACTTGCTAGAACTGTAATTTCATGAATATCACAGACAAAAGGCCGTACTTCAAACATCCCCATTCAGTTGTTTAGAAGCTTATATAAAATTAAATTGTTAATAAATTACTAGCTAAATTTTGCAATGAACTGAAATTAAAAGAATTAAAAGAATAGAAAAGTTACAGTGTTTTAAAATGCCCAAATTAATATTTTATATATGTTTAGTAACTTTCACTGTAAAAAAGGGAAAAAGCCCTGCAACAGCTGATGATCTACAGAGATCATCCAAAGCAACCTGTTTCTTCCTTGGAGTATTTCAGTGCCTGAATTCTGTCATCAAACTGTCACTATGATGGTTCAGAGCTGAAGTCCAAAGGCAGCTGTGCACCCAGGCACATCCCATTAAAGTCACTTACACACTGTGCATCCTCTGACCCTATGAGTGCACATGCCCATACAATAAGAGTCTACCCATTTATCTGATACACATTATTGCTACATCTGAGCATGTACCTGACTTTCATGTATCAATGTTCAATTTATCAGCTTGGATAATTCTGTTACTTTATTTTACATATGAGGAACAGGCAAATGTATAAAGTAGAGCTCAAGTAAGTCAACCATACTGATTCCAGAGCAGCTTTTGGAGAGGTCTTTTTGTTTTGCCTTTGTCTTGACATTGACATAAAGATGGAGATGCTCTGAGAAGATTGAAAACAAGAAATCTTCCTGCGATGAATGCCATTACAAAATTTTTTGTAAACATCATGCAGGTTATTAAATAGCAAAAAAATTACTCTATATCAAGGCAATACTGTAAAAATATTTTCAATGAAAGATGGAAGCATAATTCTATGTTTAATATTATATTGAAGAAGATATTAGATTAGATGCTCAGAATAATATATATGGAATAAAGTGATATCATACTGATAGGTATTTCCCATTTCCAAGTGTCTCATTTACTATTTAATTTTGCTGTCAGTGTCTCATTTATTTTCTTTTTTTTTCCCAGATTCCTCTCTTTTTTCTATTACTGTTTCTTAGTAACTTCAGTTATGTCTTTCTTCACCCATCATTCAATTTGATCATAAAACCATTGTACCTGTGTTTCCCTCCTAAAGCTCTGGATAATGAGGGAAAGTTCTGTGCTTATAATAAATGAAAAGCAAGTATTGCTGACTTTGAAAATAGTGTCATTAGCATAATAGATGAACACACAAACATTGCAGATCCTGTTATCTTGCAAGTGTTTAAGGCCAGGTTGTATGGGGTCCTGAGCAAACTGATCTAATTCAGTGGCATCCCTGCCTGTGGCAGGAGAGTAGGAATTTGAAAGTCCCTTTCAACCCAAACTATTCTATGATTCTATGACAAAGGCAAGAAGCTCATACAAATGGCAACATTTCTTTATTTTAATGTCTGTTTGAACCTAAGATCACAGAATATTCTGAGCTGGAAGGGACCCACAGAGATCATTGAGTCCAACTCTTCAGTGAACAACCCATATGGGAATCAAACCTATGACCTTGGTGCTATTAGCACTATTCTCTACCCAACGGAGATAATCTTCAATTAATGTAATTCAATAATCTATCTCATCCTATGAAATATTAGAGATATGCCAGTTACTGGGAACACTAAAATAAGCAAGGACAAAGGCATGGCCAGTTACTAGCGACACTGATATAAGGAGAAAGGCATGTTTCTATTCTTTGCTATTACCCATACTGCTGTCTTTTGTCTACCTTTGTGACCTCCTGGAGACATCCGAAGGGTTGAATGTACAAAAGAACTTCACACAGTCTGTCCTATAATTCTCAGAAACACTGTATTTTTTCTTTTATGCTATCTCAGCCCTTAACATAACCTATTTTACTGTTTGTGCCACATGCCCAAATGCTGTTAAGACCCAGTGGCTAAGAAGATTGCTTTGTAGCTGTTAACCTGAGCCACGGCTATGTTAGCTTGCAAGATTATACAGCAGTCATGTAGAACAGCAATTTGACAGCCCATGTGTGTAGATAGCTAATTGCTCCTCCACAGAATGTGTGAGAGTGTACGTACATTACCATTATTATCCTACTATACCACCTATTATCAGAAAACTGAGTGTGCAATCAAGGACACAGCATGCAAAACATATATTTATTCTAACTGTGAGTCACAATGCAGAAAAAAAGCAAATACTAGCAACAACAAAAAGCAATTCACTAGATGCATGTAAACTCAGGAGCTTGTCTTTCCAAAAGGAAGTTATTTCTTATTTCTGCTTTAATAGGCAGATATGTTACACTACTATATGCTAATAGCTACTTAAAATATTGGATTTGGTTAGAAAAAGATCATTTGTATAGCTTTCATTCTAACCTAAGTACTCTTCCAAATTAAAACTTTAATAGCTTTGCCCCAGTGGGACAATTCAGTCTACTGAGAACAGCTTCACTAATAATGCACAGAATTTTAAAGGTTTTTTCTGAAAACCAGTAGAAGGTAATCCAGTCTGCCTTAAGTGTTTCTCTCTATTTGCCATCTATTTCTAGACCACGTTCAACATCTGCTGTCATCTGTGAAAAGCCTAAGGCCCAGGTGCAGGCAATGACAGTAGCAGTCCCAGGAAATGCAAGGAAAGCAGCCCAACTGCAGTAATTGTGTCTTGGAAACAATGCTATACCTGAGCAATTTGATCAGCAGACAAACAACAGGCCACCAAGCAGAACTTCCTTTACCATCAAAGGGCTAATGGAGGTCCACACCAATGGAGGACATCTGGAACATTAAAGACATGGAAATATCCAGTCGTGAGTTCATCAGAATTTATGACAATTAAAATTTAAGGTAATTTTGGAATTTGAAGGCAGTTAGCATACAGGTAAAGCAAGAATTTCCTAAAGGCAAGAGGTAAAGATGTGACAGAAGATAATAATGAAGAGAAAAAATATAAACAGATTATATATATCTTGAATTTGGAGTGTTTTAATCTGGGCTACTAAGCACGTAACCCCCCCAATATGACAGCGCTAGTACAGCAGTTTTACATTAACTGTTTGCCATTTACACCCATTATGAAGCTGATCTTGAATTCCATGGTTAAAGTTCAGTGAGCACATTTCTAACTTTGGAGCAATCAACACATTATTGAATCGTAGATAAACCATTCTAGGGCCAGCCCTGGAAAAAATAACTTAAAGTGCCAATATCCAAATATTTGTGACTTCTTTCAGTGCACCAGTTCAAGGTGTCTGTGTTTGGAGAAAAAGCAGGAGAAGCATATTCATTCTATTGTCCAAACATAAGGACATCAGATCACAAGAGGTGATGAAACACCAGAATTTTCACACAGATGATGAAATTGTAAAGAAACTGTTATGTCTGATGAATTGGTCACAAATTCAGTGAGGTACTTATTGAACACCAAGCTTTTCCCCCTACTCCCTCAGCACTCAGCATATAGCCAGACCAGTCAATAAACTGTTACATGGAATAGGAAAACTGGCAGCCTCTTTCCTACACAGAGACCTAGGTGTGGTCATTTTTTATCTAGCTGTTATCTAACAGAAACTTCCCTAGACTAAATTTGTCTATACCAGAGTCTGTGAACTGCTGTGCATTCAAAGAAAGGGTTAATCCCATAGAAGATACCACATAATTGTGTCCAAACATTTTTAGCTTGGGCTATTTTTAGGTGACAGGCTGAGAAACATTGTCTTAAATTTTACTCCTGGAAAGATAATCTGAATACTGATTGTTTTCATTTTCACCTCTTCCTTGAGCACTCTCTATGCAAAATAATTTTTGAACTATGTAATAGAAAAGAATCAAAGTCTGCCTCAATGTTAAGTCATTTCTAACTAAGAAAACTCTTTTATTATGATTTATATATTTTTTTAGAGATTTAAGACTTAATGATGTCATCTCATTTTTAAGTACAGTGGATACCCTGGATGTATAGTTATGAAACTCTGATATGTAAAATGCATAATCAAGGCCTTCCAAGTGAATAATGCAACAAAGGTTCATGAATATAATTATCCTGCTTTTAAAAGGCAGAGAAATTAGGATTAGATATATAAAAGAGTAACTTCAGTCACTCAGTTACAGATTTACAGGAAATATGATTTTAAAATAAAACTTTAATCTTAATGTTGACAGTAGATAAAATTAAACAGGTGATTCATTTTTATCTCATACATGTTTCTAACACCTATAAAATATATGCACTCTTGAACTGCTCTATAAATCCAATCCCATTCTTATAGCTCACACATAGTAATACTTGTTTCAGATTTTTACTACTACCTTCAGATAAGAGAACTAATGTCACAGCACCTACATTTCAGAGTCTATTCATGGCATTTCATAGTCAACAATAACTGAGTAGGTTCTATTCTTTTGCATATAAAAGTCATCATCAGTACTGATTACTCCAGCCTTTATTTCGACTAGTATAGGACTATCTTTCTTTTGAAGTACAGTCTAATAAGTTTCATGAGTTGAGGTATGCACACTCAATGCAATTTATATGTTTCCTCTACACTGAGCCTGAGCAATACAAAAAAAAAAAATACTGTGGAAAAATACCTGTGCTGCTCTCCAACAAAAGTAGAAGGCACCTATTTATTATGTTCTCAAAACTACATTTCTGAATGTTACATTGATTAACAATCTATATTTTAAAATTTGGATATTACATCATTAACATTGTTTTTAGCAGGTCACTCATGTACATGTGTTATTTTGGCTCAGAATTCCATATGGAATTTTTTTTCCCAACCTTATTATTCTTTAATGAATTTTTCATGAATAATTTGGGTACTTAGACTGCCTTGACATATTACTTACTGTAGGTAACTAAAGCCTTGTGGGAAAATTATTTTCAAATGCTTCTACAGTTTTTAATAGTAGAATTTTTTATTAATAAATCTACATTTTTCATCATGTCATTTGAAGACAGTAAAAGGTATTACTCTGTTTTATAGTAGAGATATGGGGCACAAGGAATGGAGAAGGCCCTGCTTTCAGAATTTTATCACATTACTTATCTATTAAACACATTAAATAATACATTAGACTGAGTTTAAGATGCTCAAGGAACAGCTGTAGCTATGAGTTTTTGGTCAAATAGTCCTTAAGTACAACAGCTGTGCAGCCAGAAAACAGGTAATTCAAGTAGCACAAGGAGTGGATTAAGTATCTTCTAATATAATGTAGAAAAGACTGGGGAAACAGCCAAAATCAGATGTAAAAGACTGTCAGGGACTGATCTCTGACCTGCCAATGGCACAGTCCAGCTAATCACATTTGTCTCCAGGTCCCCTCTGAACCTTTTGTGGAGTTCCTGCAACCAGATGACATTTTTGTAGTGGATGACCAGGTGGGAGCGTGTCAATTCAAAGTGTCTGAAATGATGTGAAGGTTGTGTGCCAAGAGATCAAATTATTGTTTTTATAAGGTGCAAGTGAGGCTATGCACTGATTAAAATGGAGTATGTCATGAGGGCAGCCAAGTCTAGGAGCATAGAGCCTGGTGGCATTGAGGATTACAGGGAGTAGAAGGGGCTACACCTGGCTCAGACATGCCCATGATGCCTTCCCAGAATGGTACCTGGCACATACACAGTGTCAATTACTAAGCATTCTATCAATTGTTTTGTCTGCTCAGGGTTTTATTGCTCAGGTTAAGAGTCCAATCTCCATCACCAGGTAGCATCACTGAGCTCAGGTGCCTGATGGGCAACCTGTTCCACTGTTCTATAAATCCCCTTGAAAATTTTTTCCTCTAAAGTTATTATGAACTTCATAAACCAGAATTCATATCTGGTTTAGTTTTTATCATCTGGAATTATCAAGTGAAGTTTGTCAGCATTGTAACTATAATTCCAATAGTTGTAGGCAGCTATTAAATTACTTTTGAGCCTCCTTTTCACCCCTGTAAGAAGCACAGATCCTGCAACCTCTTTTCACGGGAGATGCCCTAGGCCCATGTCATCTTGATAGCTGTCAGCTGAACCTCTCCAGTTTCTCCACATCCCTTTTGAAACAAAAGACAAGAAGTGGACTTGGAATTGCAGATAACTGTATGTGGGATATTTTACAGTTGGCCAAGCTTGGTTTTTTCTAAGGCAGCCCAGTAAATTTGCATTATTTGCCAGGAGTGTGCCATGCAATTGTGCATTAATCTATTGCAGTGTGTGTCTACAATTTGGACTGGCCTCATGTCAAGAAAAATCATCTCAGAGAGGGCTAGTCTGAGTAGATTAACATGGTTAACTCACAATTTGATGTCACTTGGGAGATAACTCCAAAGAAAAGATATCTATAAAATTGAACTTTTCCTTACTGACAAGAAAAAAGATAGTTTCTAAGACCTTTGATCTTATTAATATGACTTAAGAACAGAATTATTTTTAATAGCATCTAGCAGCTTTCTTATTTTCAAAGGGGAATGTTGAGTAGACATGTAGTTACTTCCAGCCATAGTTTATTTACTCCAACTGTATTTGTTCTGAGCATTTCTGAATTTCTGAGTTATTCACAAATCTATTTGCCAGCCCTTTGCAAATTGTAGGCTTAAGTCATGAGATTAAATCACATATTTCTGAGTTTTAAATCCAACTACTCAATATTTTTTAGAATATGACTCCACATGCTGATTTTAAAAAATCCCATTGATTATTAATTTTTCAGTATTCTGCTCTGGTGTTTGTCTGAGTGTTTATTACCAGTATATAAATACAACAGGTTGCTGTTTTGAAAGTTTAAAGTGAAGTAGAAAAGACTTAGCTTTTACTTTTCATTATTTTCACTATTCTAAAAAGGGGGTTTTGCCTTTGTACCATCACAAAAAAACGAAAAAGTATCTTTTTAGATTAAAACTTACTCTCACACTGTGCTTAATAGAACAGTATATCTATTTGTTTCTAGTACCACGAATACATTTTTATATGCAATGCTGTTATGCATGAAAAATGCTAGAACTTCAGACCAGAAAATAGTGCTTATCTCACTGTGTTTTATGTTATATAATTGATCCAAACACATAAGCACTGTGGTTTTTGTTGGTTTTGTTTCCCACAGAAATAGACAAATGATTTAACTTTTTAATTAAACTTTAAAGCTTTTAATTAAATACCTAAATTGCAAAGAACTATTTCAGAGTAAACTGTCTTTAGATTGTTGGACATGTATTTTCCTATTGAATCTGCTCTGACCTGGAAAGTAGCAAAGAGCAATAACTCACATTCTCACTTGTTAATTGGTACAATTAACACTACTTTTATTATCCAGGCAGACAAGCAGTGATTGTTCAAGTGCTGCAGGTAAAACAGAAATTGATGCTTTTAACCAAATTCTGTAACTAATTAATTTCAAATGCTTTTAAAGTAGCATTTTAGCCGAATAATTTTATTTTCTTGTTTCTCACACTATTGTTGTACTATATTTCCAATGCATTTCCAAAGTAAAATCGTGACCCAGCAGATAAAGCACAGCTTTTACAAATTCTGTAGTCCTTCCATCTGACTTCAGTTTGAGGTGACATCGAGCAAGGAGCTTTCAGTCTTCATATTTTGGATACTTCTGTACCTGCTATATAAGGATAGAAGAAATCAATCCTGTAGAAATCAAATTATCAATAATCAAAAATCAAAGATAATCACCCAGTTTCTGCTCTGTTTTGAATCTCAGCTATGAAGGACACTATCTTTTCATGTAAAATAAATTGTCTTTTTGTTCCTTATGATGTTGCTGTACACTGTAGACTGCCAGGTCTCTGTTAAAAATGCTGATTGGCATAAGCACTGTGCCATGGTACCAGATGTCAGCCCTCAGTGAGGGACTGGGGTGATGGTGGTGGCAAGGGGAAGCAGTAGCAGGGTTGCTCCCTGAAGGAGAGCCAAGGGTCAGAGCTGTGCTCTCAGTGACCACCACACAGTCCCACAAGACTGAGCAGGGCCATTTAGTGATAATAAGAAGTTTTTTCACCAATGCAGTTCACTTCAGACATGATCAAGAGGAAATGTGGTCCGGGGTTCATCCGAAAAGTCCAATCATACAAAGCAGCTGACTGGGCAGATGGGCAGAAGGACAAGGCTGTGACATTGGACCAAGCTCCCAAGACCAAACAGGGCTGCAGACAGACTGCCTGTGCCACAGAGACATGCTAATAAATGCAATTAAAATTGGTTTGTTTCCTTTACATGCAAAAAAATGTAGCTATAGAGCTAAAAGGGATTTGGTCAATTATTTTTGATGTGCAGCACCTGATATAATGTAAAGTTTCCTTGCTTCAAGTACATCCTTGAGGAAGCTGTCAGGAGGTGCTACTTGTCAGATTAAGAGCAAAGCAAAAGAAATCATTAGTTTCTTATTCTCTTTCTCTGCTATTTACCTATGGAGACTTAAGAAGTTCCATCTTTTATCCCCAAACACAAAACATCAGCTAAGTATAAAAGATGCCAACTTGGTACAGGTCTTACTCCATATTTATTAAATAAAAGAAGCTATTTAACCAAAACTTGCCATTAAATCATGGTAGGTGATAACCTAAAATCTTGAAAAATAATGAATCTTAAAATTCAAGCTTCTTTTACTGTACCAAAATAATTACCATACCTTTCTTATCACGCTCTCAAGTTTGCATTTTTATTGTGATAACAGCCACTTTATGCTATTCTACTATTTGTCTGAAAAATAAGAGCAGAATAAAGCTCATTATAAAGTAAAATAAAATCATTCAGATGAGGTAAAAGTAAATCGAAGACAAAACTTAGCTTTTTATTCTAGCATTTTAGGGGTGGTTTGTATTTCCCTAACAATTTGATGTTACATTAAGTCTGCTGAATAATGCCATCACATAACACTGGTGCAAATCACTCAGTGTAAAGGAGGAGAAGGCCATGGCATGTTTTTTATGGAAACTAGATGGTCTTTAAAATCTACTTAAAATCAAACCATGTAATGAACATTTACACTTCACTGGTGTTTACTTCCTGATGAAGAGTACCATTTATTCAGACTTGAATTTATAGATTCAAAAATTGCATTTTTGCTTTAGCCTAGAAAATGGCAGGCCTTATGTAATAACAGAACTATAATCAGCTTAAGTGATTGATCAGAAATAAAATCAAGGTTTCATGTAACTTTAATTTTATACTTCGGACTTGATTTGCATAAAGTCTGACGAGGAAAGAGTGTTGGCCATTGTAATATCCCTGATAAATATATTAAACTCAAGAAGTTAAAATCTTTACTGAACAAGTTTAAAATAACAGTTCATAATACCTTGAGAAAAATATTTAGACAGCTATTGCTTTTCTGAAGATGCTTCACAAAGCAATGAAAACTTGAATTGCAGCAAATTTAAACAAATTAAGGAAAAAAAAAAGAAACATAAAGGTATGGTTTGTGGGAAGAGAAAAAATTTTAAGTAGTTATTTAATGTGAAATTCTAATTATAGAATAGAACCATTATTACATTTGACTGTACTCTCAACAAATTTCTGTGATGCGGTCAACACTCTGGAGGGAAGGGATGCCATCCAGAGGGACTTTGACAGATTTGAGATGAGAGCTTGTGTGAAACTCGTAAAGTACAGCAAGGCTGCAAGGTCCTGTCCATGGCTGGGAGCAATTCCCAATATCAAAACAGCCTGGAGAATGAATGGATTGACAGCAGCCCTGCAGAGAAGGACTGGAGGCTTTTGCTGGATGAAAAATTGGACATAAGCCAGCAATCTGCTCCTACAGTACAGAAATTAAGCAAACCGCATCCTGGGCTGCATCAGAAGAAATGTGACCAACAGATCAAGGGAGGCGATTCTGCTCTGCTGGTCTGCCCTCATAAAACCCCATCTGAGTGCTGCTCTTGGCCCCCCAGTATGAGAAGGGCATGGAGCTACTGGAAAGTGTGCAGAGAAGGGACATGAAGATGATCAGAGGGCTGGAGCACCCCTCCTATGAAGACAGGCTCAGAGAATTGATTTTGTCAGCCTGGAGAGGAGAAGGCTCCAGGGAAACACAAGTAAGGCCTTTCAGTACCCAAAGGGACTACAAGAGAGCTGGAAGGACATTTTTTACCAAAGCCAGAAGCAACAAGATAATTCCTCTGAAGGGAAACTGAAGTTTTCACTGAAAGAGGATAGTTTAAATTGGACCTAAAGATTCATTAGGAACTGAGAGGCACACAGAGGTTGACCAGAGAATTTGTGGCTGCCCCATATCTGGAAGTGTTCAAGGCCATGTTGGATGGGGCTTTGAACATTCTCATTTAATAAAAAATGTCCCTGTTGATGATGGGAGAGTGTTGGAACTAGAGGATCTTTAAATGTCCAACTCAAACCACTGTATGCATCTTCATGAAGATAATAAAAGTAAATAATAGTACAAAAATAAAATTCAGATTCAGCCCAAGAAAATTTATTGTTAGATGCATACATTAGGAATAATCACTTTTTAATCAGCTGTTTTCTGATATTTCTCTTAATATACATCATAATTGTTCAAGTAGATGTCTGGAAAGTACTGAAAACACTGTGTTTTATTAAACCAATGAATTCTTGGCATGTTTAAAAATAAAAATCTCTGATGTTAATAAAGAAACAGCTAATTGAAGAAGGTGAACAGCATAACCTAAATAGCAAAGGCCAAGATCTTCTTCCAAGCCTAGCAACTTGGAAGTCAGATTTAGAAGTCATTGAAGATCAAAGATGTCTCTAATGCCAATCAGCAAGATTTCCTGGAAGAAAGAACTCATAAAGCAAAACTGATTTAATTCATAGGTGTGATTACAAGGGTGATTCATAAATATGGTTTTATAGAACATAACAGACATTTAGAAACTATTTGACTTAGTATATGCTATCCTGATTAAAAACCAAAAAAAATTCAGAATATTTACAGCATTGATAAACATAATGTTATTAAAACACAGATTTTATATATATATATATATATATATATATATATATATATATATGCATGCATATTGAAAAGTGTTATGTTTAAAAAACTATTTGAAATGCTAATTGAAAGGATATTGAGATTTTTTTGGTAGAGCACAAGATGGATTGTGTTTATCCAAATTCTATAAAATATTTTCAGTAATCATTTTGAAATAAATCACTCTTACCTACATAACTAGGTAGCACATAGTTCACTGAAATCATAATGACAAGGCCATGTTCTCACATATCTATGTGCAATCAATTACTACTCACAAGAGTTCTCAGTTCTCAAGCACAAACAAAATCATGAGTGCCATTTATCCATAGTATAAATTCAGCTCCATCTCAGCCTGTGGAAACAGACTTCCAAAACAGTGGAGACCAGACTTAGGGGCAGAAGAGCTGGGTTACACCTCAACAGGTAACACAGGCATGACCTTGAAGCAGCTCTTTACCTTTTTTTCTCCTGGATTACCTCTCTAGGCCCCACGTCTGTTTTCCAGAAATTTCTCTGCATCATGTAAAGTCTTTATTTTCCTAGGATTAAAAAAAAACAAAACAAAACAAAACAAAACAAACAAACAAAAAAAACCCACACAAAAAAAACCCCAAAAACCAAAAAACCAACCACTTAGAAACAATCCATTTGCTAATCAAATTCCTGATATTTTTTATTTTTTAAAGAATACCAATTTTGATCCAATTTAAGTCTAAAAAAGGGGAGGGATGGAAAGCAGGTGGAAAAAGTTTGCAGCATTTCTGGGAATATTGCCTGTAACTATTACTACTCTCATTTTCTAATGGAGCAAAAAGAGGTTCAAAAGGTCAGTCCTATCTAGAAGGAAGTCAGTTTGACTGTCATAGTTTCTTCATGGATTTTAATCATCATTCTATACATGGAAGAAGCAAGAAGTAGGACTGTAGTTACAAATCTATGTAATCTTAGAACAGCAAATATATTCAGATTTTTGAAAACAATTATTTATAAGCTAGCCAAAAAGCACATTTACTTCAAATACAAGGAAACATGCACTTGCAAGCAGGTCTGGCACACATTGGCACTCTTCCTGGAACATGTAAATCTAAAGTACATGGCAAAGATATTTGGCTAATCTGATGTTTATCAGATTAGAATTCACCCTGAAGGAATATCTAAACCACAGTTTAAAGGATGTTTCAACGCTATAATATTTGGGGGAAAAAAGTAATTGTTAATTAATTAAACACAGGAAAATAACACTAACCAAGCCAGGTAAACCACTCATTCTGATTAGTATTGAAAAGGCAGGAAATAAATATTTTCTGCAAAGGATGTACTAATTTTTAGAGTTCAGAAGCTGGTAGGCTACTAGGGAAAAGTATAAAGAGAGTTTATAAAGGGAAAAAGGCGAGTGATTCATTCTGTAATATCTTTGTGTTGTAGGGAATTAGACCATAATATTTGAACTCCCCTATAACGCAGTCATGATCATCCACGTTCCTGCTGTGAATGTTTTGAAACGTTACCCCTGACAATGTTAATAAAAAGGTCAGTTCTATTTCTGCTTTGTTGTGCCTCTGTGCACTGCAGGTATTTTCATTGTGAGAGTAAATATCTTGGTAGTAATCTTTCCATGGGTTCTGAATCCCTTAACCTTTAATGTAACATGACTGCAGATTGAGAACAATGATTTGCTCTTTACAGATTTTGCTAACTTAATCAAAATAACAGACTGAATCTCAACTACTGTATGAATAACATTAGGTCCAGGCAAGCCACCATGAAATCATTCCATCCACTAGGACACAAACCACAAAATTAGGTCATAGCATAATGGCAAAATTTAGAGGAAGATCAGATGCTGATTTCAATGAATTTGCTGATTTACTCCATCTCAGGATAATTATATTAATCAGAGCCAAATTAGACCTTAGTAATATTGACAATCCTTGGTCTTGTCTCTGAATATTATAATGTTAAATGTGATAGAACTGTTTCTTCAACCATACAGCAGGCGGTATATGCATAGCAGGGCAAGATTTAGTAACCCATTCTGTCTGTAGGCTATGCTCAGAGACATCTAAGGCTTATCTGCCTTTGAGGAAGACATTTTTGAAAGGAAAAAGATCAAATAGGCTTGTTGTTTAGTTGTTGGCAGTAATTAGTAGAGCTTTTTAATTAAGAGCACTAGTTAGTTGGGGATTTTGCATGATTTCTTCCCATTTCACCTACAATTAGTATTTTTCTCTTAAAAACCAATTATGTAAACTAAATCTATATTTTTGTTAGTTGTAATTAGAATTCCATCCAAGAAATCTGACTATTGGAGACTGCTGTGCCATGTCTTGGCAATCTAGTCATTAAAATTTGTTTCTTCAAGGGTATCAGGGTAAACAGAAAAAAAAAGGATTCAGATCAGTCAGTAATTAAGCAAAGCTTAATTTTAAAGCCCTGTAAACAAAGCTTTAAAACCATGGCCTTGATGAAGACCTTGTATCTCTTCAAGGATGTCTGATGAGAGCTGTCTTTCTAATTTGTCTTGTCATGAGGACTGATACTGTAACCTCAGAATTGTCTTCTTGACATCCAGTATGAATCAATCAGAAACACCAAACACATTAAAGAGAATCTTTCCAACACTCTTCCATCATGGGTAGATATGAGAAGCCTACCTAGAAGCAGCACATTTGCAACACATCCAGTTATGGCTCCTCACTCCACACTGTCCTACCTTTTCATAAGCAAGAACATTTGTTTGGAATGCACACAGATTGTTATTTTTTCCAAATTTAAATACAATCCACTTTTACATCCCTAGATAATTCTCAAGGCAATTAAGTCTTCAAGACAGTCACACACATTAGACACTGTATATGTTCGATTCCTTAAAGTAAAGTTCAGCTAGCTACTTCAGCAAGTAATTAGAGTACTTAATATTATGCAAAATAGAATCAGGAAAACAAACCACAAATGGATTAAAAATGGTAAACATCCTAAGTCAACACAACTCAGAATGTATACACTTATTCATGGTATCTTTTCTAGCACTGCTAGCATAGTTAAATTAATTATGTCAGTAGATGCCCCTAGATAAGAAGTGATTAACCCATTTAATTGCTGCAGATAAAAAAGTTTTTGAGGAAGGATATAATTTATTATAGCATAGATGGACTGCTCTCTTCCCTACAAGTTTCTCTACTTTTATCTCTTTGTGTTCAAATGCAAATGCTACATGCTTAGTGTTTTTGAGTTATATTTCTTCTTAAAAAATTGTTAAATAGGTAATGCTTATTTCCATTCTCCACACAGTCATTAACCTAAAATAGCAAACAAGAAGATGAGTGCAATGGGTATTTTCAAAATAATTTAAACTAACAAAAACCATAAAAAGTTTATAATGAAATAAATAAAATGTCAAAACTAGCTATCCACCATTTTATGATCTTACTTACTTTGAAGGGCTTTTATAAGTGCTCTCCTTATTGATTCATTTGTCTGCAAGAACAGAGCAATAAAACTACCTAGTGAGTATGAACCTTTTTGCATCAAAAAATATAAACCTATGTATCTCATAAGGACCCTGTCTTGTAAAATGTTGACATTTTCATTTCTGTTTCACCATTGGGGTTGTCTAATCTGAAACAGGAACAAGTAAAATGGAAAATACTTGTGAAATGGGGTTTTAAAATACTGGTGGTCAACAGGAAAAAAGTCTTTATTTAACTCACATTTTACATTATTCTCAAACTGCCAGGGTATGATTTTGCTCCAATTCAGATATTATAACAAACTGGTAAATCAAATAAAATTAATATATTCAAGATGCACACTTCCATTCTACACCCCTTTTTTCTGCTGCTCAAATCAGGACCTGATTACTTGAGGTTCCCAATGCGATGTGAGGAATTAAAGAAGCAGGATTTTTATTGTAAGGAGTGTGAGCTTTGTCTTGGATCAGGTTACATGTACATGAGCTTGCAGGTACATGCATCTCATTTTATAAATCCAAATAGCTCATATGTTAAAGAGAGGCCTGTTTCAGGTTACCATGCTCAGCATACAGATCCAGCAGGCAAAGTGGGATATTAACGTCGCACAAAATGTGATCTATCTTTTATATTCAGCATACATAACAAAATGTTATCTATTATATACATTGGTGATATATTAAATCAAAGGGAAAATGTGAGCTCTGGTTATCAAGGACAGAAGGCTGAGGTACTCAATGACTTTTTTGCCCTAGTCTCCACCAGCAAGTGTTCCAGCCACACTGCCCAGGTTGCAGAAGGCAAAGGCAGGCATCAGGACGGTCAAGAATCATCTGCTGTAGGAGAAGATCATGTCTGAGAACATCTAAGGAACCCAAAGGCACACAAGTTCATGGCACATGATGAAATGCATCTGCAGGTCTTAAGGTAACTGGCAGAGGATGCGGCCAAGTCACTTTTCAATCGCATTTGAGAAGTCAGGGAAGTTTAGTGAAGTTCCCACTGGTTGGAATAGGGGAAATGTAGCCCCCATTTTCAAAAAACAGAAAAAAAAGACCCAGTGAATTATAGGCCAGTCAGTCTCACCATGGTTCCCAGTAAGGTCATGGAGCAGATCTTCCTGGAAACTATTCAAAGGCACATGGAAAATAAAATGGATTGGTGACAGCCAACACAACTTCTCTATGGGCATATTGTGTCTGACAAATCTGTCGTCCTTTTACAATGGGATCACAGCTTTTGTGGATGAGGAAAGAACAAGTGATATCCTCCAGCTGGACTCAAGCCAAGAGCCCACAAAGCTAACCATATCCTGGGCAACAAAAGCAACATGGCCAGCAGGACAAGGGCAGGGATTGTATGAAGCAGAGTTGCACTACAGCCCATATGAAGAAAAAAATACACGTATATAAAAGGAAGTTTCAGAAATGTAACAAGGTACTCCTTACAAATAATTCATAGCAAGCAATGTACTCTTCTTGGCAAGCGTTGCTGATTGGAATTCCAGGGCTCTAAAAAGCTCTTTATTAAGGTGTAACAAACTGTGAAAGTCAATTTTTGGAACAGCAACTGTAACTGCAACAATAAAAAGTTGCTATAAGAATTGGATGAACGTGAATGCTGTAATAAGCACATGTCAGTGGCCAGGAGCAGACAAAAAGCAATTTAAGAATAAAAACAATCATAAAATATTCAAGGAGGCCAGAGGATTAGCACTAAAAGCAAGTAGCATTAATTATGAGTTCTAAAGCAGAAAAAATTGCTGATAGACCAAACGTCAATTAATAGTAATTGCTCTGAGCTAGACTTTAAACACATTACATGAAAATGGTAGTTATATAAGGCTATGCAGTAAGAGGTGACACAAAGTTGAGATCAAAGGTTAATTTCACTATTGCCTACAAACTTATACTGAAAAAAATCCAAGAATATTAAGGTCAGCAATGGGTTACTTTTGTCAAGATAGATAAAGACAAAGGGACAAACATTTTCAGAAATAAAAATAGTAGATTATTCATGAAATTGTGGCTACCATCAGGCTCACAGAACAGCATTCTTCTGACACAGTCACACCAAAATGTTCGGGAGTCTCAAAAAAGCAGTATTTTTCTAGACATTTGAAAGGAAATTAAATCTGTCCCTCAGAATATCTGAAGATGTTAATTTATGTGCAATATGGTCAAATGTCTAATTTTAAAAAATACATTTTTTACTGTGATAAAAATGTATAGAAAGCAAGAATAGTTTGCAAGGAAACTAAAGCATCATTCAGAGAGCTATAGCATATGGATTCAAAGAATTCACCATTAACATGATATTTTCTGATATTATTATTACATATCACAACAGTTGTAAATGGTGTTCTGAACAAGAAGATCTAAAACTTACATTAGAGAAGACAACCAAGAATCTTTTACGTTTTTCCTTTTTAACTTAATGTTTCAACATAATGCCAAGTGGTGTCAAGAATATATCTTTCCTGACTGATATTACCACTCATTTAATTTTAAGGAAAAAACTACTTATACACAACCACAGCCTTGGTTGCTACACAGGGAGTGTGCAGAAGATGTAATTGTAGGTAATAAAATAAATCTTGGAAGTAAAAGCTCAACTAACATGCAAGAAAGGAACAAAGGTAAGTAGACCATCCCAAAACAAAATTAAATGAGAATTTCTTCAAGTCACCACATATCCTTAGAAGACAGGGAACATGAAAATTAAGTTAATTTACCTATTTTGACTGTAACATGCAATCATTTGGGGACATCAGGAAGGAAATAATATTAAATCTATAAAATAGAATTTTGGCATTGATATTAATATCAGTTTTGCTTAAAAAAATCTCGAAGACCAGACTCTGCATCTTCAATTCCAATTCTGTTTTTGCTACTGGAATGTAGATTTGAAAGCTGAAAATCTTCCAGAAGAATAAAAAATTACTTAAAAGCCTCTTAAACAAAATACTTGATAAATTCGTGCATATAAATCTAAAAAATTAAGAACTTTCCTAGACAACTTCACCTCATTCTAAAATTCAAAGAAAACAAAAACATGAGAAGGTTGAAAACAGCAAAAACAAAATGATCTTTTGTGACATACTGAAGTGTTGGAAATTTCAGGCAGAGTGACTTGAACAGCATTAATAACCACAAAAGTCATTCAAGGATATTACAGTTTTCCTTCTGCCCCTGTGACTTCTGGTGTTCTGGCAAAAAAACTACTTGGATGTTGTTCTGCAGTTAGTTAATAGGATACACAGATTTTTCTCCTTGCAGCTCATTAAGTTCACTATAACTTTAACTTTTTCAGCATTACTAGTCCAGAATTTAATATTAAGCAATTGATTTTTTAGTTAGCACGTGTTTGTTAAACTAAGGGGAGTCATTATCTCCTTCCCCTTCTGTATCTATTAAAAAGTCAAGCTCTGTTTCTTAATAGAGTGTGAACTACACAGAAAGCATCAACAGCATGCTCAAGCAGTGACAGGTAATGTGGAAAGAGATCCATTCATTTTGACATCAAGGTTTAAATCTCAACTAGTCTTGGCAGGCTCCTTCCGCAGGTCACTGAAAGAAACAGGCACTTCCAGAGGGTGATTGACAGCAGAGTGTAAGTCACTTCACTCTCCACAGGCCACATGAGACATTCTTTCAAAGCATCTATTAATTTTCACTGACTTCAAAAGCAACTAGGGTGACAAGTACAGACTTAAACATAATCTTTCACATATTTAAGGCTGGCTGAGGTAGATCTCTGCACTGCTAGCATTGAAGCCCTCTAAATATTATGATTGGAATTGGATGGATTAATGGATATTTGAAGCTGTCTCAACACAAATATAGAAATCCAAATCAAGTCTAATTGAACAAAACTCTCAGACTGTACAGATTTAAAGTCTAAATATATTTTCAGCTTATGCCTTTTTCATTCCTTTATTTTTTATTTGATCTTGAACCTTATCAGCTCTTTTTTCCCATGAAGCCAAGTATAAGCATAGAAGACCTTTTAACATCTTCTGCTCTTTGTAGTGGCACTCTGTCTCCAACTACATTTTAGTAGTACTCATGCCTCCTAGAAAGTATTCATGCAAAATAATTAGTATTAGTTACGAAAGGTTTATTTTTCCCATCCTGTACCCAGGAAATCTCTATAAGGCATGCACAATTATTTCATTTGGGTATGTTTTCTCATGCCGTAATGTAGCATCACTACAATACAGCAATTTTCTATAGGAGAAAAAATAAAAGTATTCAGTCCTATTTTCAGTATATAGAGCTTTTAGAAATATTCTTTTTTATTGATCAGGACTCAAATATATAAAGAGTATTTCAGAAATGAAAAGGAAAAATAATTATTTGTTTATGTACTATATAGAGCATAAAGGGGAGAAAAAAGAAAGCATTCACTCTTCCACAACAAATGTAGAGAAACCTTTGGACTACTTACCAGTGGCCTTTTTTTTCTTTGGGTTTATGCAGCACAATACAGAACTCTGTGCAGAATATATCACAGGTTGATGAAATTTAGTTGCAGTGAGTAGTATGGAAAATATCAAAGCATTAATGCCCTGCACTGACCTCTTGCTTCTGCATGAGTGAAACAGTGGAGAGAGAGTACATGATATGAGTTATTTCTATACAATAAAGAACAACATCTTGTGCCCACACAAATTTTGATGAGAATTCAGACAATACAGTTTAGAAGGAGCCTCACAGTGTTAGAAGGCCTGGTGAGAGGTTCTCATCATAGTACACACTGTGATAGATAGATAGATAGATAGATAGATAGATAGATAGATAGATAGATAGATAGATAGATAGATAGATAGATAGAGATAGAGAGTTAGATAGATGATAGAAAGAAAAACTGTATGTGTTTTTATTGGAGAAGAAACAGCTAATGGAATTTACTTCACAAATTGAAGTGCATCTTCACAGCGTTCAGCCACACTCTGAAATAGGAAATATTCACCGAACTGTCACTTTTGCTTTAAACTGCTTATTTATTAAATACTCCATTAACTCTCCATTATATATTTGTACACACTGTTTTTCATTAATTATCATAATTTTATTTCTGATGCTTTTCTATTGGAGGGCAAAGGAGTCCCCAGTGTTAAAAACCAGGAAAAAATGATGCAATAAGCAGCTCTAAGTACATTTTCCCCCTGCATTTTAGCTGTTCTCTCTGACTTGTTCCTTCTCTCTGTATTTGCTTTTGAAATGTAAAATAATGTAATTGCATTCATGTCACAGGAGCTATACGAGAATTGGTGATATATGATGTGTTTTACCAGCTCTGCAATACCAATTTATTAGCAGTCTTTAACTTTACAAATCACCCTCTATTTGAATAGATGATTTAAGAACACTTACTTAGGTTTATTTACCCAACAAATTGCTTGTGGACTTAATAAGGAATTCAAGCAGTTTCCCTGGGGTTTCGTGTTGAGAACTTGTTTTCTCCTGTTGTCCCTGAAACAGAGGAAAGGAAAATTCTCTTGAAGTTCAGAGGTATCAACAAATACACACTCAATTCCACCATGTAACTTACCTAATAAAATACCATTAGGGACTGGTGCAGTGGCCCTGACTGTCCACCACTGCACATAGAAGGAACGATCAAGTAAATGCAGGACCAGCACAGCCCTCAGGCCAGTGCTGCAGAGAATTTGGCTGCAGGACAAACAAAACCAGCTGGTTTTAACAGAGGAGCCTGTGGCAGCTCCTACTTCATATTGGCAGTTCCACTCCCTGCCTGGCCTTGCTTCCATCCAACTGTGCAGCTGCAAGCCCCACACAAACATCTCTCCTATCTGAGAGCAGGAATTATGAATAGAGCTCCTTCCATGTAAGGAAACAAGTAGCTCCAAGGATCCAAAAGGGAGGGTGTGTTCTGTGGATGGGGTCTGCTCGGGGCTGAAGAGCTATTCAGTGCTACACCACCTAAAGCGACATAAAGATTGCCTACACTCTGCTCTTCTTGTAGTGCTGACTGTGACAAATACAAATTTTTTCTTGATACCTTACAGAGCATCATTGGCTTTCTAATTGTGGTTATAATGGGCTGGCAAGCATCTGTCGGTACAAATAATTTATCTTGATTTGAGGATATACTTCCTGATCTCCATATGAGAAACTTACTTTGCTAAATGCAAAGCTTAAAATTAATACAGATGCCTTATTTGCTAGTTAAATATCCATCATAAAATTTCACCTTGAAATAAATGAAAATTATATTAAATTGAGGGGATCAAGGTCATAATTGGACCAAATTTTCTCTTGTATGTTTTTTAAGGATTAAATAAAGAAACGTGTAAGAGTATGACCCAGAACCAAGGGAAATAAAGATGACATACCAAATCCTCCTAGAACTCCAAGTTTAACCCCAAGTTTATTTAAATCAGTGGACTTAAATACAAGTCTTCAAAGCTTATCTTTACTTAGAATGAAAACAGCACAAAAAAAGCATTCCAGTAAAGGACAACATATAATCTTCCTGATTATTATCAAGTGCAAATCTTTGAGAAGGGACAGCCTCTAAACCCACATCCATAAATTTGAAAGCTACATCCATAAAATCAAAGAATTACATTTTTCATCTTCAAATGACATAATTAGCATAATTAGTCCTAATTACCATAATTAGTGAGTGCAATAATTTATAGGTGGAAAAAACTCCCCCTGTGTGACAGGGAGCAAGGGAGGAACAATAAGACACCACAAAAAGGTTTCTATTGGCAGTTTTATTTTCTAAGTGTTCATTGTAATTTTGCATGTTGAGATCTTTAAAGAACAATAGAACACAGTGAAAGTGGCCCACAGAAATGCTTCTAAATTTATTTTTGGTACAGGCAGTGTGTCCTTTCAGTAACCTGTGGTCGAGGAATGAACAATCTAGAGATCTGCTTTGTTTTTTTCTTTTGCCTGTTTGCATAGTGTGTAGAGTATCCCTTAGCAGAAGAAAGACTTGCCATTAGTTTTACAATTGAAGCAAGGGATGTATTCCTGATGAAAGAAAACCAATACAAAGCAAAGATCATGAAGGGGAGGGTGGAACAACTGAAGTAAGCCTCCTGCTGTCTCTCTTTTCTAACCTGCTAAGGGATATTTCTAGCTGAGGCTGGATGGACTTTAAGCACAAAGAGCCATGCAGAGGAAAGACGAGGAAAGTTCATCTTTTCTGTTAAAAGGAGTAATACAATTGTAACTAGCTGCTTATACTGGCTCAGTGCCCAGCATGATTAATGATGCTTTCAGAACGGTTTTAAAGAACCACTTAAACTTGCTCTTATGAATTTCAAGTGTGTCCATTTTCCAGTGCTTGGCCTGTTTATTTGACTGCCCTGTTGCACTGAGCAAACCATCAGGCTAAGACAGAAGAGTTTTCATTTTATTGGCTCATATGCTGTTAGATGGAAAAAAAATCTGCAAAAACTCATAGAGAAAGGGAAAATATGAACCTTGGACTGTGAAATTAGTGTCAGTAGTGATAAAATAGGTTTTATTTGGTGTCTGATTATTAGCTATGTTGCTCAACATGTTCCTGGTGTACACAAAGTCTGTGAGCAAAACTTTGCCTTCCTCACATACAGGAAGAACTGGAAATTGTGGAAAGGTGGGTCAACCAGAAATTAAGTCAGTGCATGTGCTACTGTTTCGGTGTGAATTGATCCGTGCTTTTAAAAAAGTAGACTGTAGTGCTTAGCTTAATTCAGACTCCTCTGTAACTGATGTAGTGCACAGCATTGACAGTCCCTACAATAATTACCATTTGAAAGAAGACAAAACTGTTTGAAATTATTAATTCTGCACACAAAGAGGAGGCAGATAAAAGCATGTTATACATTTTAATGTACATCTTTCAAAAGACAATTTGCTCTGTGCCTAGGAGGATGTTAGCATCAGAGGAACTTTCCACTTCTACCTCTATCCAGCTTTGCCCGATATACAGGATACTGATTAGAACACTGCTAGAAGCCCCAGAGGGAAACAATTTTTTTTTTGTAAACTCTTTTAGTTTCAGTGTTTTGAAAAAGTTCCCAAGTATATCTGAGATGAACAAACTTTATTTTAAATTGAGAAGCAATCTTGGTCTGTATTTACACAGTTCTTGATCATTACAATAGCAATTTTCCTATCAGTTCTTTTAGTTATATAGGAGAGAGACCTAATAAATTCTTAGTTATTTCAGACTGGAATGCAGAGATCATGCCATGCAATAAGTATATTTCAAAGAGAAAAAGAAAGGAAAAAAGAAAATAATAAAATAATTGCAATTAAATTTCCCCATAAAATTTCCTGACTTTAATTTGGTAAAATAATTTTCTAGCAGGAAAATGAAAATATTTTATTACCAATATTTCATACACATAATTCAAGAAATTAAATAATTTCAACTGAAAAACCAAAATATTATTGAGCTATAATGTTCTTAATGGACACCTCCACTTTTTTTTCTTCATATTTCAAAATTTTCACTTCTAACAAAAAATTCCAACCTTCATAAGACCCAGGTACATTATTACAGGAAAATAATTGCCTAGAAATATTCAACAAGTTTTGCTGCATTAGAAGTACTATTTAGCAGTGACACAGTTTAGTTTGAACAACTTGTTCCATTGAGCTCCCTAAACTATCTAAACAGGGAATATATATGCTGGCAGAGAACATTTATTACTCATTAACAGCTAATTAGCAAATTCCTTAATTTGCTCCAGTTCTACTTTGATTTATCTAGAGAACTCATATTGAAAAAAAATCTTGTTTGGCTGATTCGTGTTCTGAACTTTTGGAAGCAATAACTTGATGTTTCTGAGGGGAAAAAGGAAAAAGAAAAGAAAAAGAAAAAAATAGATGAGAGATACTCTTTAACTGACAGTGAAATATCCACTAATCTACTGACATATTTACGTCAAATATTCCAGCACTGGAGAGAGGAAAACATCAACTCTAGCCTCTCCATGCACCAAAAAAAGGATTACAAATGGACAGCATTAAACCCAGCATTTTATTAGCAAATTGGTGTATAAAAATGAGGTCATAAACCAGGAAAGCAAACAAAATCTTGGCTTCATCACAAAAAAAAAAAAAAGTAAATTAAAAGATAATTTTAAGAGAGAAAAATGCAGTATTAATAATAGACCCATGGAAAAAATAAATCAGAGATCTTTCATATGTAAGGCATAAGAATTGAGAGGAAAAGTGCAGAAACATAAAAAAGTAAAACAACATATCAAAGTATTGATCTCTTGTACTTTCACTGAGAGCACAAGATGAATTTCTCCCTAAAGATCTTGCTTTGGGAAGGAAACGTTAACTTTTTTTTGCAACATGAAGGATTTGGGAAGAAAGGGCACTATTTCTGAAAATGTGAACTTTGCAAGATGAATCCAAGAATACATTGTCAAAAAGCAGTAATGACCATAAATTCACTACCAGCTGCACAGCTTATAAATCAAGTTGAAAATTAGATGTCTAGGTCTCCAAACTGGCAAAAGATAGATGCAATTGAAGAACTATATATTGCTTTTAGGCTTCCACTGGAGAATGTCTATCCAAGGGAAGAGAACCAATTCTGAAAGCAAAAAAAATAAGCAGTTACAAAAACATTTTATCAGATGTGTCACGTAAGGATGAGGCAGGATTCCAATGTATAAAGCAAAAATATATAAGCTCCATTAAAAAACTAAAGAACATTCAGAAAATAAATCAGCTGCCAGTAATAGATGAAATCCATTAAAGGAAAAAAAGTGGGTTTCCCTTTCCACAGACAAACACTACTGAAATAATAAGGACTTCCTACCTTTACAGTACTTCTTTTTTGAAGTTCAAACATGCAAAGAAAGTTGTGAAAAATATTAACAGATCTTTTTATAAAAGGACAGAGACTTGCTAAACAAGTCCATGTGGCAGACATTAATATGAAAGCTTTCAGCTATAAATAAAGAAAGCAAAAGATCACGACAGCTATGGGTTGGAGCTTTTCCTATGCAGCACAAGAGGCTGTGGCCATCACACACAGGGATTTTATGCATCACAGTAAGGCATGTCTTCTTTATGAAATGTCCCCTGATGATGTATTGACAGGGCAATATTTTAGACCAAAATCTATTATTGAAATACAGAAAAGTTTCTAAAGTCATTTAAACAGGGGAATTGGGTCTGCAAGCACAGAGTACTTCTTCTGTTGGCCTGGATTGGAGTCCTAGTTAAGGAAGGTTCCAAAACATTCCCATTTCAAGTGAAAACAGAACTTTAACTCAACTTTGAAAAAATAATATATATATATATGAGAGGAGATATGAAAAACTTAATTTTAATGTGGGAGATAAAGTGGTAAAATCAATTCTTTTACGCCACACCAAAAATTGTTCTTAGACTTATCATTATTTATGTGATGCATATGCTTCCTTCAGTGAAAACAGGCAATATTATCTTCATTAGAAAGAGTATTTCTGAGGATAAAATACTAACATCTTCTTAAAACAATACAAATTGAAGAAGTATGACATGGCTCTGTATAAACATTTCGAAGGAATTTCAGTATTCCCTTTCCTTTAGAGAAGGTACAAGATGTCTTGGGTTTACAGCAAGGTTTTGGTAGTGGGGGAAAAGCAGGGGTGGCATCTGTGAAGAGACAGAAGGAAATGCCCAAATCTGAGAGAACTGGTTCCAGCCAACTCAACATCCTTCCAGTGACATTGGTGGCACCTTTGTGACAACATGTTTAAAAGAAAGGGTAAAAACAGCTGTGCAGGAGCTGGGATAACAGCTGTGAGAGGAACATCCTGCAGATACCAAGGTCAGTGGAGGAGGAGAGGCAGGAGATGCTGGACCTGAGATTCCCCTGCAGCCCATGGTGCTGACCATGGTGAGGTAGCTGTGGCCAGCAGTCCAAAGAGGTCCACAATGGAGCAGAGATCCACCTGCAGCCCCAGGAAAACCACATGCCAGAGAACACTGATGTACCTGAAGAAAGTTGCAGCCTGTGGAGAGAAGCCCACAGAGGAGCAGTTTTTCAGGCAGGAGCCGTGGGTCGTGGTGGACCCCGACTGAAGCAGTCCACTTGTGAAGAACTGCACCCAGAAACAGGACTCATGACAGAGCAGTTCTTGAAGAACTCCAGTCCATGTGAAGCACCCAGGCTGAAGAAACTTCTGAAGGACTGTACCCTATGGACCTGACCCAGTGCTGCAGCAGAGGAAGATTGTGAGGAGGAATGAGCAGTAGCAATGAAGTGTTAGGAGCTGGCCACAATCCCATTTCCCACCCCCCATGCTGCTCAGAGAAGAGGAGTAGAAAAATTGCAAGTGAAGTAAAGCTGAAGCTTGGAAGGAGGGAAGGGTGAGGAGGTGTTCTTAGCTTTGTCTTTTATTCCCACTATCCTACCTAAATTTTAACTGGCAATGATTTAAAGATGAACAAAAAATGTCCTGGCAGGCACTGTAATATTACCGTAAATATCACAATATCAGATGTTTTCTAAATCTCAGACATCAGGCCAAAAAGTGTATTCCTTATTCAGAATGGCCGTGGGGATTTGGGGTTTTTTCCTAATTATTGCTTACAAGACAACTGAATTCACGATCATCCTGCCAAAATGCCAGATATTACCTCTCATAAGTTTACCAGTTCTTAACATAAGTTTTCCAGTTCTTACTTTCTTATCAGAAGAAAAACAGTCATTATGAGATATAGGGTAGACTGAGGCTGGTATAAAAATATTAAAAGGAGAAAAAAAATACCAAAAATAACCTTAAGGCATTTAAAAACTGTTTCTGTCACATAAATTTGACACGTGCTTTTGCATGTTTCTTCCTGCAGGTTGTTCTGTTTCAGCTGTGGAGAAAGATTTAATTTTCCTCCTTGCTTGCTTTATAAAAATGATTATTTTTCTTTTATTTTTTCTAACATGAAGTAGCATATTGTAACAAACAAGACAACAAATGGTATTGTGTAACATAGTGACAAAACAACCATATTTTTTAACACAGATTTCAAAATTTAGGAAAAGACAAGACAAGTACTTTGGACAAGAAAGTCCTGCTAGTTTCACAAAAGCCCTAGTAGATCAGTAGGTCTGGCTTGTTTAATGAGTATAACTTGGACAGCACTCTTTGTTCAGTTGTGCTGTTACTTTTCAATTAAATTCTAGCACTTTATTGTGACTACTTGTACGTGGAATAGATTGAAATTTTCAGATGGATTATCAACATATGTTGCACAATTGCAATTAAACTAACAAAGTGCAGTACACTACAATTTTAACTCCATTTAATTAAAATGCCTTTTTTACTAATCCATGTCCATCTGGACAAAAAAATTGTTTCTGACCCTATGAGAGATAAGAGTCAGAAGCCAAGATGTAAAACTCTGTGAGTCAGTTAATTTGCTGCACAGAGAAAACATGCATTTAATACATACAGAATTTCTAATACATTTCATTTTAACCATAAAGAATTAATAGCTCCAAATACAAACCTATTTTCATGTACCCACAGGCCAAACTCTTGGTTGCTTTTTTCCCCATTAAAAATACATATATTTATGCTCCAGAAAAAGGAAAAATCCCAGGTTCCAAGCAAGTACACAGTAGTCCAGGACTTGCATCTGAAGAGATGTGAGATATTTGATCTTAAAGAAAGACAATATAAATAGTAACAATATTTCTTGCAGAATCTTGTTAAGAATTTTTCAATCAGATTTCACACGCCAACTTATACAAAACACAGAGTTCCAGTTTTGATCAGTACATTGAGGCAATATAAAACAGTAATGTGTGGAAGCTCATGTATACTGACAGCACTGGACAAGGTTACCACAAAACATACCAGTGACAAGCTGACATTATTAGACTACCAGTTCAATAACATCATAAGGATTTACAGTCAGTCAAAATATTTTACAGCTGTCAATGCAAAGTTAAAGCCCAAGTAAGATAACTCCTTGTTTACCTTTCACTAAGCAGGATACCATCCCTATAGGTATGTTCCAGAGCCACAATTAACTGACCTGATCAAATTATTGTCCTTTAATCTCTGGGGCCATTTATCCATCAGATTATGTTTAAGAACAGAAAGCAGTTGAGATCTCCCCCTTCTACTTTTACATTATCATCACATTGAGTAGGGAAAAGAAGCTCTGACAGAGCAGTGAACACCAGTGATGAAACTCTCTACTCTCTGTTAGCTCCAATTTTATGTAACAAATGTGGCTTTTCCTGGCTCCACAATTTTGGAATATCAGTATGTTAGATTTTATCCTTTTTTCCCCAAATACCTATTAGTTTCTGTAACATAATGCTGTTTGTATCCAGAAGTGGAGAAAAAAAGAGATGATGTCAAGAAAACGTGGTTTAATCCCAGTACGAGACTATTTTTTTTAGAAACATACCTAACTAGAAGTACTTAATTTTTTCCCTTTTAAATTGTTCCATATTACACACACTTAAGCTTTAAATAACTTTAATAAGACATTCCTTCAAAATTTAGATGCTCTGCTGGATGATGTAAGTCATTTGATATCAGTTTTGCCAACCTTAAACACTCTTGCTTCCCTGGCTGCTGCCAGTGCCCAGCAGAGGGCATTTTAGGACTGAGCTATGTGAATACAAAATGAAGAGACCGAAATTTCTATCCCACCAGTTTGTTCACGCTGCACAAGTACAGGTTTGAGAAGATTAATAAATATTTGAGTATAAACTGCAGTGTTTTCCACACAAATATCAGACCCCTAATATTTAAACAAACTGCCACATGTGACATTTATTTTATTAAGAGCTATGTTTTCAAACTTGCACTTTTTCATACTGCATACGCTGAAGTACTGTAAAACTGACATTTAGACAGTTAACTGTCCAGGCACATTAAAACTTTAGGAATGATACACTTAAAAAGAAGGAGGAAAACTTGCACAGAAGTCAACGGCTGAAAATTTTCATTTTAGAGAACAAAATTCCTCTTGCAGCAATACTACTATTTAACTGCATGTTATTATATAAATAAACTCACTATTTAAGTATCAGTTTAAAACTAGCTTTATGTATTGGCTGCTTAAAACCACATCATAAGTTTATAACACAGTTCTTCAATAAAACTTTCACTTTCAGATGTGGTTCGTCGAAATCACCTGAAAATCTGAATTGAAAATTATAATGTATATCACCAAGTTCCTACAAGTTAGCACAAATTGGAACGAGTGCTAAAAGTGCAGCCTGACTGGATGGTTTCAAAAGATGCACACACAAATCTGCTTGCCTAAATACATGCTCAGTTACACCAGCTGGGTTTTTCAGACGTGGATATTCAGTTACGTGCCTTGATTTCAGGGGATAGTTCCACTTACAGCGCTCGTGCAACTCCATACAGCCTGGCTGGAGTCTCAGGCTACAGCCTCAGCAGAGTCAGCCACAACCATGCCCTAATTAACATTTTCCTAAGGTTACAGAGCTTCAGTTTGCAAGGCTGAATGACAGAGCTTCCACTGCAGCTTCCACAAGCTCAGACTGATGACAAAGGAGGGACATAGTGCTAATACGACACATATTCTATCAGTGTCCAAAAATGTTGTCTACTAGGCCATTGGACAAGGTTTGGGCATGGAAGAAGGGATCCACTGCATCTCTTCTTCAGCCTTCTCAAGATGTGGAAATTATAATGTGACCTACATCTCTGAAACAGCCACTTCCTCCTGCATGACAAGCCTCCCTGTCAGAAGCATGTATTCAGGATCATTCACAGTTTAAGCACTGATACTGAACACAAATTCCCACACACAAAGTATTAATTTGGGGCAGAACAGAATTCAGATTGCAAACCTTTGTAGTTGCAATAAAACTGCTGGGTTTTCCCCCCACTCTCCATCTATTTTTTGAAAATGACAAAGTGTTTCAAGTTTCAATCATAGCAGTAAATTAAGCAGTTATTTA
Source organism: Molothrus ater (assembly GCF_012460135.2). Lineage (NCBI taxonomy): Eukaryota > Metazoa > Chordata > Aves > Passeriformes > Icteridae > Molothrus > Molothrus ater. The sequence goes on along the minus strand of NC_050479.2, from coordinate 76,813,003 downwards.
ATATCAGATGTGCAGTGCTGTATTAAAAGGGTAAAAGGCTCTGGAATCATAAGGACTACGTGTTGGCTACAATCCTCGGTTGCACTGCTGACTGGCAATTATTTGGGGGGCTGAAAGAAGATATAGAAAACAAGAAAAGTTTGTGACCTTGATGAGGCTTTCTACAGAAAAGTGCAGTTTTCCAGTCTACATATTTCCAAATCGTTTACCTCCAAAAACCTGAAAAACCTGCTCTCATGTAAATCTGTCATAAAATAATACCACTTTTGGCAAGGCAGACTCCTGGGGGAAATTCCCAGTCAAATGAGCAGAGTGATAATGATCTAATGAAAAGAAAATTACAATAATGACAGAGAGGAAAAAAAAATAGGATGGCTACTCAAAGGTATATGAGCCTAACTTTGGGGGAGAAGTGAAAAAAGGGGGGTAGCCCCCACAAACACACCAAAAAATCCATCAGGCTTTTCTCCTACTGTGATCTGATTAAATGAGGAACCTGCTTAGGGTTAGCTCCAAACTCCACCTAAATATTTGCCAACATTTTCAAAGCTATGCTTAAACCATGCCCTTAAATCACTAGCACAGGAGCTCTTAGTCACTTCAGGTGACAAAGCTCTGGATGGAATACTGGTTTTTAAAAAAAGTTAAACCCTTGAAAAGTTGTTATGGATGGTGAAAGTTCTCAAGTGTAAATGCACCTCACATCTGATGCAGCTCAATCCCTGGCTGCCAGTGAGAAGGACTGTCTCAATCTTCTGCCCACACTTGGCCATTCTTCCTTTAGATCTGCTGGTGATGAAGCCGGGGGGTGATCACCCCTGTGGCCACCCCTCCCTAGCATGGAGCAGCAGGAAGACACTGTCCCATGAAGGAGGGTAAGCAAGAGCCAAACATGACTGTAGTAGATACAGTACAAAGTATATTACTTCTCTCAAGTCACTGCCATTCATATCATGGAAAAATAAAGTAGTAAGGAAGCCTGCACTACCACCAGGAACATTTGAAGATATAATGATAGGTTACTTGAGTCTCATCTCTTCAGTGTAAGTACCAAATACACTTCTGATTTATAAATTAAAATATCATTGAAAGAACTAAATCAATGAGCTTATCCAAGCCTTCCATTGTGGAAAACAGTAGCTAGTGCTGGTACCTTGACTTCCTCCCACTCAGGCTTTAGGCAATGACATCTTAGTGGAAAAATGGCAATATGCACTGATTTATATCCTCTTATCTGCTGACAGATCTTGCCAACTGGAATTGTGCACTAGTGTCTCACATCAGTAGTTAGAAAACATGATGAGGCATTTAGAGCTGACCTTTATCCCATGGTTAGTAAAAGAATAACAGATGCCTGCTTTGTTAAACCTGAAGAATATGAGACTGTTTGAGAGGATCTGAGTAACTGCCATAAAGTCAGGAGTTAAAACAATGCAGGCAGGGGACTTCATGGCATAAAGCTCTTCTGGGAGAGGGAATGTGTGTGCCTGCCTGTGTGTGTCGAGGGGAAGTTTTTCTAAACTGAGAAAGGGACAGTAACATTTTCAAGGAAGACAGTAAAGGTAGAAGATAGAGGGTTTGCAAAATCATATTCAGGATAATGATCTGGAATTTCACTTCTTCCACATTTTCAGCCAAACAGCTCCAGGAAGGAGACTGGGATCCATGAATCACCAAGAAAAAAATGAGTCAAAACAATTTCCACAGGGATGAAAAAGGAGGTATAAAGAGTTCAAGGTCTGTCATGGGCACAACTTAAAGTGACTGCTTGAAATGGCAGCAACTATTCCAAGTTGGATGTCTAATTCTCTCCAGGTAATGGATAGGACATGCTTTTGAAGGGCATTCACAGTAATCTGTATCCTGGCTATAGCAGGCCAAGCCAGGAATTAATACAAGAATTTAATCAAAAACCTGTTTTCTTACTTCTTTTCCTCCAGCATTTCATCATAGAGAGGGAGAAGGGCTGAAACTTGAGAATAAAGCAAGCAGGCACTTTCTGTCCCTGCTGGACACTGGCACCTACCCAGCTGCTGAGTCTTTAACTACCACACAGGCATGTAAAGGATTGCAATTTTTTTTTCAAGCTGTGGGACCAAAAGGATGCTGAGGTCACCAAGTCCTACCAAGCCCAAGTGATGCATTTCAGGATAGATTTGTTACTATTGTTAGTGTAAATTCTTTATTACCAGGAGGTACCAGTTCTGCCAGCAAGCATCTGCTTTCCTTGGAAATTTGGATCAGGGTATCTACCCACAGTGTATGTCCTCAGGGAAATCAGACCATCATTTCCCATTTCCTGTGAGATATCCAGCACAGCACACTTTCTTTACCTACATCTGGATGGAAAAGATTGAGTTACTGCCCTTTAGATCACATCTGCATTTTGTTCCAAAAGTCTCATAGCTCACAGCTCTAATAATATATCAGGTCTCTCCACAGACTACCTACTGTTAGTCAGAGTCATCCTTCCTGGCTTTGTAATTACAGACTGTGGGAGAACTTGGACTTCATAGCAGCCTTCAGAGTGCTTTGGTGTGAGAGGAGAGGTATATCTTCCCATCAGCTCAAAGGTCAGGGGATGTGAGGAAGTTGTACACCAAGCTCTTGCTTTGACTATATATAAGAAAGAAGGAAAGCAGCCATTAGGGACATGTGGCAAAAATAATTGGAGCTGGAGGTATAAGATTCAGCAAGGAATGTGACTGCCTGACACTGCAGGGAGTGTTGGGAGATGTGGGATGAACTCTGGACTTTGGAGGGGTGTCAGGACACTTCAGTACAGTTGTACATTGAAATACTTCAGGAACTGAGCTGCAGAAGATACTTAATTGTTATGTAAAATGTATCTAATAAAACTAAACACAATACAAGGGGAAAACTTAAAATCATCCAAGATGCCAATAATAAGGTGCAAAGTTTGTGTACCCTAAGAGGCTTCATTCAGATAAATCAATGATCTTATTTCTAAGGAATAAATGATAAAGTTTTCTTACCACAAGGTTCTAAATTCTAACACTTTCAGCAGAGAATGAATTCACCATCTATTTCATGAGGAAATTCAAGCCATCTTATTTTGATCTACCAACATTTTGTCTACCAGACCACAGAGACAAATGAGCAAAGCGAAAGAGGAACATTCACTCCTTGTTTGTTGTGAGGAAATACATAAATTGAAAAATTAAAACTAGTAAGTCTGAAGATATTACAGTAATAGAGGTCATAAGTAAACAATCTAAAAAAAGTCTTGCATTTCTTAAATGAGTAAGACTTCTTGGCAGCCTCCCATGTGAGTGGTGAGGCCCAAGACTGTTTACCTCATAAGATAGCAAGCAGATAAGACTGTGTAAGTGATGATTAAAGATATAAAATATCCAACATGAGGTGGGAACAAGGGAGAGTCAAAAGCAGCCTGTCTCAGTTTAAAGAAAATACAAAGCAAATAGCCTATGCAGATACTGAATACACAGAGGTTCAAGGACTGAGTGTCCCCAGACTGGCAATGATACTTCAGGTCTGCACAAATGCAGAGAAGTCTGGCTGGAATCTATTTCTCTATGTGTAGAAACACTTTATATTAAACATAGCATTGAGATACCAAAGAAAACAGAAAATGTTAAGCCTGTAAACCAAGAGCAGCAAAATCATGCCAGCACAGCAGCAATTTCATATAAAATTGCTGTAGCATATTACAGGTTTGGTAGCTGAATCAGCAGAGCCTTCAGAATGGAAGCCCATGAAATGCAAATCTGTGTAAGGCTTATTTGCTATCCCACATCCCTTATTTTCTAGAACTACAAAAATCTGTTAGTGAAGACATCTGAAAGAGATGTAGTTAGACACAGGATTTGGATTCACCATGTGCTTCAATTTTATGGTTCTAAGTTTTTGGTTTTCCATGGTAAATATCACAAGAACTGTACACTAAGAAAACTTTCTTTGTTGTCATGGACTATTTTTCCTGAATCATCTGATATTTTTCAGAAAATGAGAAAAACATGAATTTTTCTGACAGGTGGTATCAACTTCCATGGAAAAATCATGTTGTTCACATCCCAGGAAGGTATGAAATTCACTATACTAATGTAGCTTTTGTAATATTCCAAAAAAATCTACAAATAACCATTAAAAAATCTAACAAATACAGTAATTTCTTATTATAAAGACCGGAGAATGCTTACCAGCACACATAGTGTTTTCTACTCAATATAAACTATTATTTGTTCATAGACTTTCTTTGAATAAGCCAAAGAATACTTGTTCAATCTAATTAATATGCAATTGCATGGGCTGTAATATAAAAAGAAATCAATCACAATCTATCAGAAACAGAATCTGAAAATTTCTTACTGAAATAAAGTATACAAACAAAAACCTCTACAACAAAACACCGGAAGTATTAAAACAAACATGAGTCTAACTTTAGCTAAGCAGCTTCAGGTGTTATGGTTTTGTGTTCATTCCAATAGAAATAATATATCATTGCAGCTGGTACAGGTAAGGGCTCAAATGAACAAGGTTCCTTAAGGCAGCAGTGGAAGCAGTCATTTTCATCGTTTATCTTGGCCAAGGGTCATTTTTGATATTTTCTTGTGTCAAAAAATTTCCTTCCATCTAGTATGAACTGTTGACTGTATTCACCTGCTACATTTTTCTGCTGGTGCTCACTGGTTTGATACTTGCCAGTTCACTTTTAGGACTATCTCATTTGATTTAAGGAAATTGAGAAAATGCCAACCACTGTAAGAAAGGGATTACCTGAAACACTGAATCTAATTTAACAGAATTGTTTGCACCCTGAATTTCATAGATAACTGTCAAAATAGCAATGGCACTAACACTATTTTCAGACATGAAAGTTATTTATAGTTATGCTTGATTTTTATGCCAAAAAAGAAGCAAACTTCCCAGAGTTTTAAAAGCACATGATTCTTCAAGAGCAGCCTCCAGTTTTTACTAAAGTAATATTTTTCACTTAATATAAACCTAAACCAACTTTAGTTTTCCATGTAATCTATCCTTGGTCTATATTATTAATATTTTTCATTTTCGTTTTTGTTTGTTTATGGTTTTATTCATTATTTTGCTGGGCTTTTTTCTATAGCAAAAGCAATATAGAATCTGACATTAATTTCATGGGTTTAGGATACATTATATGAATTACAAACAGTAAAACCATAAATATATTTTAAGTAAGCTTTATTAAAACTGCCTAAAAATGACAGCAAATGATTTCAGTCACTGCAAAGACAACACTTCCCCAGCAAAGTGGTGGAATCACCATCCCTACAAGAGTTCACAAGGCACATGGATTTGGCATTTGGGGATATGATCTAGTGGTGAACACTGTGCTGCCAGGTAAATTATTTGACTTGATGATCTTACAGGTTTTTTTTCAACCTTAGTAAGTCTATGATTTGACCATGAAAGGAGAGCTCCCTACCATAGCCTAGTTTCCAGAAGTTGCAATTAGCAGGATAAAAATTGAGATACATATAGAAGACAGTTTAGGAAACCTGAACCAAAAGCTTTAATGATTCCTAATGCAAGAAGAACACAACTTTTACTAGTGAAGTTCCTAATGCTCCTAAACTACAAGACACCTAACCCAGTATTCAGATGTACAAATCCAGTAACAGAGTCCTCAAGTCTTTTGCCTAAATAATCAGTAAAGTTTCTTTCATTAAAATTTCCCACATCACTCTGGATTGGTTTCTGCACAGATCCAGACTATTGATTGGCATGGTGCCATGGTTTAACCCTGGTTAACTGTGGTTCTTCACTTGCCACTGAAGAAGAAAAATAATTCTACCCCGTCCAAAACAAGCACACATGGCAGTGCAGGCCTGTAGCTGCTTTTGTGCTCACACTGTGGAAATAACCACTAACATGCTTTTCAACAACACAGGTCCATGGTTCCAATAAGCCAGTGCAATAGAGTAGGAGGGTTACTTCTGCACTGGTATGTCTGATGCCCTGGGGTCAGACAAAGGTAAGGGCAGAATCATGCAGCTGTGAGCAGGGAAGAACACTGAACCACTCACTGAACTGCATTTCAGCTTAGAAAAGATATACATTGCACTCTGGAGTTGTGTAACAGCTACAGACCAAAACAAGTGCTGTACCAACACACTAAAACAAATACTTTCATTAATGAAATTAAACTATAGTTTGGATTTGTTTGGGGTTTTTTTGCATTTCTAAGACAATGTCAAACCAGACTGACGGAGTATTTTCTGAAAAATAAAGGAATCCAGACTTTTAAGCCCTTCTGAGCTCAAAAGAGTTTTAAACTTTTAACCTCCTCTCTTCCTAATGCAATTCTCTCACCTTCCTGAATTTGTATTACAACCCCACAGCATGCACACAGAGATTCAGACATCCTGAACAAGGGGATTTGAGTTTGACTTATGCTCCATTGTGTTCTGTGTGCTACCTTCAGGGCCACTGCAGCTTTTCTTTTTCTTTTTCTTTTTCTTTTTTTTTTTTGGTTTGCTTTTAATATGTGATGCATGAAGCAGTCTGAAGAATAGCCTGTAAACTTCATATAGGAAAAATACTTAAATTACTCAGTCATTCACTTAAACCCAGGGATGTCTGAGGGGTTTTCTTCAGTATGAAGATTTTAGAAAAATTATTTAGGGACATTTGTGTTCATTTACTCTTCAGAATTTTTATATAAAATGCTACACAAGTAGGCATTTTTGAATTTTAAATGCTAACTGCAGTTCAAATCTGAATAAAATTTATCCTTCATGGGATGAACTAGCATGATTAAAGCAGCTCCAGGAGTTGTTTTGTAAATATATTATAAAGGAGATTAGTTAGACCCAGGATTGTTGCTTGTATTGTTGTAGTTTTTACAACCAGTTTCTTGTAACAGACATCCCACACATGTTTTGCAACAAGAAGAAAACCCTTGACTGAAACAGTTTACAATTGTTAAATTGGAGAAATGAGAATAAAAATATTACAGGCAAGTGACATAAAGACATTTGGAAACAGAAGTCTATGTTGTTTACTCCAAAGTAAAAGTAGATACCAAATGTTCTGGATGTAAATGAGACCTCTCTTATAGCACAAATCCACCTGGAATAAGAATATCCTGATGTTAAAGACCCAGTTAAATATCCTAAATTTAAAGACCCAGTTGTGAAATTTAGTCAGTAGTAGAGAAGAAGTGGGATAAGATGAGAAAGGCTTGAAAGTAAGAGATCTGCAGGTGTAAAAAGATACTGCTGACTCAGCATCCTGTTCCTGTCATACTTAAGGCCTCCTATCCAGAGTGAATCCTAACAAAATCTCTGACATGTTAGAGATCACCTCAGGCAAGAATGTATATGTATAATAAAAACAGCTGTTTGTGGGAGGGGAGAAAAATTTCCATCAGGAAGTAACTTACCTTTTTTTTCTAGTGACTTTCTTGCATAATAAGTAGGCAATGTGACCTATGCCTGCTTACAAAGTTCCCAATCAACATTTTCTGTTCCACATCACATAGCACCAGAGACCAAATTCAGTGCCTCTCAAGACTGTAAGAAAACCCCCAGACAGGCCTTCTCTTTAGATTAAGTGAGGAAGATAGCCGGTTGCCAAAAGCACTGCAGATTGGCACGTTTGCTCTTGATCTTTGGATGAGAAATACTGTTCCTTTGGCATATGTCCATCTCTTGTTCTGTTTAGACTCTGTTTTGTCTCTCTGCCTCAGCCATCTGAAGCCATAAGGCTAGCCTTGCCTTTGGAAAGACCTAAATTATATGGTTGGAAGGTTCTGCTGTTGCCTGGAGGATGTTGTTTCATTATGGGCACTACTGTTTCACTTAGCCCACAAACTGATTTTCCATGTTTCTGTTATCACAATACTGTATTATTACAGTTCTTTTAATTGGCTTCAAGCAATCATATTTTCTTATAAAATAGAACCTCTTCTCCATTAAAAGGGGATTACATCTGTTTATTTCAGCAGAAGAGTGAGAATTGTACAAATTATCCCTAATACTAATCTCTTGACACAGAATCATGTTCACACAATCACTGTCTTTACTGAAATGCCCATCAAAGCAAGAGAAAATCAGGATCGTAAAGCTGTGACTCTGATTCTGAGCTCAACAGACATGAATTAGTTTCATGCTCTGTCACAGGCATCCAATGAGACCATGAACAAGTCATTTAAGTCATCTGCCTCAGGTTTCTCCCAGAATGGTACCCTACTTCCTCATAGCACTGATGAGGCAAAATGGTGTCTGTGTAGCCTGGCTGTCTACGGCAGTAACTCTGCTTTTTTTCTAATATCCTGCATGATAGATATTATAAAGGCACAGCCATCCAAAATAGTCTTTCAAAATAAAATCTCTAAAATTGTGCAATCTTCATAAAAGACATCTGAACTTATTACCCAGTAGCTGCATTGAAATTTCCAGACATAAGTCTAGGATAGAAGAACGATTAAAAATATTTGTGTTGTGGAAGTTAAAGACACAGTGCTAATTACACTACAAGTTTGTAAGTGCTCAGGGTAAAAAATTAAATTATTAAATTTATTTAAAATCTCTACTGCTAGATACATGCACAAAAGAGTACACTTACATATGTGATTATAGCTTTAAAATTTCCCAACCTTTCAAATATGTAGATATTGTTATTGCTTCAAAATGTTTTTTTGAAACGACAGACTAATTCTCCATTGTGAAATTCCCTGGCTGCATGAAATCTTCACTCTTCTCATGAACTGTGAACACAACTCTAAACTCAGCAGGATTTCCTCTAAATCTGGGATCCCTCTCCTTTGCATCAGATTGAGATGTAGAAATTGAGAAAAACTCAACAGCATTTTTTTCCAAGCACAAAGTGAGACCTCACTTTGAAGTGGCAAGGGTGTAGGAAGTGGAAACATACTTGTTTGTTCTGAAGACAGATGGGTGAATGCTCATTTTGAGAAGTCAGTGAAAAGCTCCCTCCTGCCACAGCAAGGAACCTTGCAGAGTTGCAAGAAAATTCTTTATCTACGGCAACTTAAATACTGGGATGAAAGTGATTGAGGTATTGGCTCAACAGAAACTTAACTGCTTGAAGGAAATGTTGGAACAATCTTAATATGTGGGGTGAAATACACCTTTTATTCCAGTAAATCAGTAACTTCAGAAAAAAAGGACAAACTAAAGCAAACTAAATCTTTGGACAAGGACAGGTTACTCAATGAGTATGTGGGGTTAGAATGACAAAACCAAAGATATGTTTAATAAAGCTAATTTTTTCAGACTAAAAGCCCATGAAAACAGTCTGAACTTCTCTTGATTTCAATAAGCTTTCAATAAGGTCTAATTAAGCTTAGTCTTTGAAAAGATAGAATAAAATGTGAATGGCCAACACAAATGTTGGGATTTCAATAACGTTTTCAGTGAATCTGATTAATTCTCCATGAGTGGGAGCTATAAGTAGTAGACAAAATAGGGCAATTCAGAGAGATGATAAAATCTAGAGATGTCATAAGCTGAAAATCAGGAGATAAGAAGAACCTTGAGAGATTTTCTGGTTTATGGGAAAATAGTACTACTTAGGGACAAGGATGAACTAGAAAATTTTCAATGAAAAAAATGCATTTCCGTTATGATTTATAGCTTTTATGAATAAATGGGACTATTCCAAAATTTAAGTATCCTTATCACCAGCCATTTTTCCTTGTATAACCCAAATCTCTCATGCTGTAATTGGAACCAAATACCTTTTGACTGAGCATGTAAACCAAATACCCCCTTTTCTCTGAAGCAGTCTTGTATCACTTAGTATACTGTGAGTATTCTGTCTGCATAAAACACACATTACATTCTTTCAGCATTTCCTCTTGTTTCCTGGCCCTCTGATCACTATCACTGCTCCCTGCTTATCCCTCTCCACCTAGTCCACATCCTTGAACTACCAAGAAGAAGAAAAAATTGTCTAGTCCAGAGCTTATTTCCTAATGAAGTTAATTGAAAATATGCCTTCTTTCAATGATATTATACTGATAATTCAATTTCAGCTTGTTCATCAGCTATAACCTCAACATATATAAAACATATAAAAATTGAAGCAGTTGCTCAAGGAATCATCAGGATCAACTGTTATTTAAACTTTTTATTTAGAGAGCAGTCTCTTCTTTCATAGCAGTATTTCTTTCAGATATGGTTCTGACTCCTGGAAAGCATAAAGAATTATGTGTAGGGAATTATAATTAAAGGAAAAATGTTATTGCTCTACTGATACAAGACTGCAAAAGTAGTTGGATAGGGCAAAAGTTTTCAGAAAAGAATATTTCAGAAAACAGGAAGATAGTAAATGGAGACATTTTCTGAAAGAATTTGAAGAAGTACAGGTAGAACTACAGAAAGGTTATTTTGTAAGCCAAACTATTAAACAGGAAAGGCCACACAGTAGGAGTAGCAGAGACAATTATGTCTGTGTGAGAGCTCTTCAGTAACTTGGACCAGTGAAGAATGGTACATACAAAAACTGAAAGCAAGGATGAACATAAACCAAGGACACATCAATGAAAGCAAAGACGTGAGTGGATGTAATGTGACATAAAGAGTTAGGCAAAAAAAGGAAAAAAGTTCTGGGAGCAAGAAGTAACTGGAAGACAACGGGAATAGTGAGCATATTTTTGAGAAACAAAAGATGCTGAGGAAGTGAAAATACCTAGTAGTGCCCTATCCTGCTGAGTGCCCTGTCCTGCTGAGAGCTCCCAAAGAGATTTAAGTTCAAATTTTCATTTATCAAAATTAGTCATGATGAAATAGAAAATACTGTTGGTGAAAGGATCAGAATTAAAAAAAGATTTGACAAATCAGTAAGACAACTAGCTTTATCTTTCCAGGTTTGGAACAAATAACAAAAAAAAAAAAAGTGCAATGGTGAAAAGAGAAAATAAAATTCAGAACACAAAATATGGAATAAGAAATGTTTATTTAGATGGTGAGGACAGAATTGTCCTAGGGCTACAATGATTTATATAGAGTGATATCCTTCCAAAGAGCCATGTCCTTATAGAATGAAATAATGAGAACGATAACCAATCCTACAAATTAAGCTTTTGTGAGTTCTCACAGGTAATTCTGTGTCTGGTTTAGGAGCTTCATGTCTAGCAAGAAACTGGACAGAATTCTGATTTCTTTTTTTTTTTTTTTTTAATTTTTTTCAAGTGCAAGAGTTTTTAAGAAGAGGATGAGGTTTTTTTAGGAAAAAAAAGAATAAAATGCAGTGAGTTTGTTTGGTCTAGAAAGCAAGATGAAGGAAACATGGTAAAATGTCAGAAGAAGACAATCATTGTTCTTCCATGTATAAGGGAGAAGAAAAAGAAAAAATACTATTGATAGCAAAGGTTAGAGCTGGAGAAAGTTTTCAGCAGGGTGGTGAAACAGAGGATACTATTTGAACAAACTAAAAAAATATCATATTAAAAAAAAAAGACAATCATGTTCTTTCTCAGGGATGATTCAAGAGAGGAAATTCATACTGTATGTCTCCTTTGAGCCTCTCTTAAATTTCTATATTTTCAGAAACAGAGGGAAGAGGTGGGAGAGTCATTACAATAAACACATTGCAAAATGTTCTTTTTCCAGTGCAAGGAGGAGAGAGATACAAAATGTATATTTTTTGAATTCCAGATTAGGAGCATCTGCTTTCTAAGGTATCTGTCCTCAGCCAGTATCATTTGCATAATTATAGTGCTAGACAAGGACCACACAGAAGCAACTCTATATTGAATAGCAAAACAGACTAACAGCAATTTGAATCACAGCTTGATTTCCCATGGCTCTGAGAAATATCAGATAGTTTTGTTGGCCACGTGTAAAATAGACTGAGGACAATCTCTTCCTCTTCTCCCAAATATGGGCTCATCATTAGGCAATATTCAAATGTTTAAGTTACTGATACAAAAAATGAAATCTGAATTGGTTTACATCATAGGAAACATAATTTCAACATTTGAGACCATCTTCTATTCGAGTCTTTGCAATTACATGAAAAATTACCCGGCCTAATTTAATAGCTTTTTAGATTTGTGATTTGTTTATTTTTAAGCACGTTTGTAATATATCTGACATGACTATCAATACGTTTCTGGTTATACACTCTATGAAACTCAAAACCAAGAGGGCTTTAACTCAAACAAAAAAAGTTACCCTGAGGACTAAAGTATAAGGACAGATAACTATTCCACTATCTACAGGAGGGATACCCTGTTGTTCCCTTAATGTAATGAAAACATTATGAATTAAACAAAAAATGAAACACTGATGAGAAGAGAACAGAGTTCAAAGAAAGAGTATATTTCCCTTGTTCACATGAAGACCTGTTGAGCATTCATAGATGAAGCCATGAAAAACAGACTTCACTTTCTATTTGATTTGGTTTCTTACTAAAACAAGAAGCACTTTTTTACTTTTGCCAGTAAACACTTCAATGTCTTGGAAATTACAATGTAAGTCACATATTATAGAGGATGAAGAGAAAAATCTACATCATAGCAGTTATCAATTACAAAGTAAATGGGAAAAAAACCCCACAAACAGAGTTCCCATATAAAGAAAGAATAAGAACATGCTTAACTAAAATATTCTTGAGGAACTTAATGTTGCACTATATTTCTTTTATGCATTTTGAGATTTACTGAGATAGTTATCCCTAATTTATTTTAGGATGATCATTTTGCTGTAAATCCTCAAGGGGACACTGCTTTTCTATAATAGGTATTTAGCAAACTTCCAAGTGTAGACAAGTTTATGGAAGTAACTTTCTCCTGCATTATTAATGTCTCCATTTCCCTACCTGTAAAAAGAAAAATATATTTCACTGCATGTGTTCTGTTCTAAATCTGATCCAAACACCCAGAATCCTAGCCTGTGTCTTCCACTCTAGGACTGCTACTCTGTGATTCTCACATAAATTACTTGATTAGTTTTCAGAGAAGGACAGGATTAGAAAACATCCTTGTAGGCTTTAATGAGTAGGCACATAAATTATTCTTTCCTTATATGCCATAAAAAAGAATAAAGAATACCTTTTTTCTGGATTCAGCCAGAACTCAGAAGCTCAGAACTACTTATTCCTGTCAAGACCTAGGCACTTCTGACCATGCACAAAAGCAGAGATTTAGGTTACACAGGGAATTAGAGAAATGTTCAAATGAACAAATTATTGATTTATTTTCTGGCTTATGTGCCTCTGTAAACACATAATTAGATTAGTGAAAAAAAAAAACTTCAAGATTAACTTCAAAATGGCATTTGTTCAGTATTTTCTCTGAAATTTCATTACTTTCTGGGTAAAATTTTCTGCAATTAAGTTTAGTTTTCAGGGTAGGTCTTGCTTTTGAGAAACCGGTAATTCATGTGTCATCCAAAATTTCTATCGCTGTGTTTAACTTGGCCTAATCCAGATTTATCTTTCCAAACTGAATCCAGCCTTTTACTTGGCAAAATGCTTTCACTGCTTTATGGCTGCCAAGAGGCTTGCAAGATTTGCCCTTTGGATGGGCATTTAAACTGTGTTCTTTCTGCACAGGGAAGTACTAGCAACCGGCTGACAGTGGGCTCGTTACCGGTACCCACTGTCCAGAGCTGCTAATGAAGACCCTTCAATTCCCACAGGTGCTCTGCTAGGACAGACCTAGTAGATATCAACACACCCAAAAGTGATGACATTGTATCATAAAAAGCCTTCCCAGTTATCTGCTGGGTCAACATAAATGCAAATTATGTGCTAAAGAGTACTGACTGCTTAGGACTTCAGTCTTCCGGTGAAGAGTAACTAATGTGAGCATGCAAGAGCTCCTGGCCCTACTGATATTTGTGTCATAACTTACAGGCAGACAGCCAAGATAAACAAGTATCTTCTTCCACTGAGTGCACAGGATGTAGGTTACAATTACTACTTCAAATTTACAGAACAATGTATGAAGTCAGAAACTAATAATGATCCTTATTTTAAAGACCTTACATACTTGCAAATCAAACTATTAAACTACTAGCTGGTGAAAATGATGCCATCTCACTGCCCTGTATTCATAGATCTGATTTGGCTCCTGAAAACCCAAGAAGCACAGCAAAGACTTCATGTGTGACACCAGTTGCTGTCTCCTGAGGTCTGTTTCCCCTACACAGCATGGATGCAATTGGCATCCATCTAGGTTCCATGCGGTAGAGGTACACATGATAAAGCAGACAGCAGAGCTGTCTGTCCATTTTCCTTCTCTTGCTAAGCTTTCTGTGGCATCCTTTCTAGCACTATCATCCAAAGTGACTGAGCTTCCTTCGGGTACCTTCTGTAATTCCTGTTTCGTGATATCTATACAGGCTGCAGTCACCACAGACATCCACTTTGACCCAAACACTGTGCAAAGGTGTAGCACAGGGCTGAGCTGAATATACCCTGCCTTTAGCTGCTCATCAAGATCATGTAATCACCCAGTGCTTATCTGGCACTAACTTGCAGTCTGTTGACTAAGGGCAGGACAAGAATTTACATCTGCTATGGACTGTTTCTTCTTTCATGTTCAAAGCGATACAAGTGACAAGGCTAGTAAGGAAGGCATCCACTTAGGGAACCAGATCCTGGATATGAAAGAATAATTGTGGATAATGATGTGAAAATTTAACTTGGTGTTCACCTTGATGATGTTTTTCACAGTCCCATTGTTTACTTAGTGAAATAAACTATAATCAATAATGTGAAAAAGTTACTTTCAGAAAAATACAGGCAAGTAAAGAATCTCACCAAAGAGTAAATGAATCAAATTTTTATTAAGATGATACATATACTACCTCTCAGATGCTTTGCTTCCAAAGTGAAAACTAAAGAATGGAGGTATTTCTCTACTGTATATAGACATGGATAATGATCCAAAGATTTTTTCATGCTCAGTGGAACTCCCAAAAGCTTCAAAAAGAAAAATGCAAGGCAAAGTGTGATCTGAAGTTTCCCCCTTCTAGAGATAGCACTGTGAACCAAGACTGCAAGTACCTAACATTCAGCTTTCCTACTCTATACTTTAGGTACAAGGATACATAAAGCAGTCCTCATTACCTTGCTGTGATTTTTAAGCTGCCACACCTACTATTTCCCGTAGATATGGGAAATGCTGACTAGCCTTCATCTGCTCAGTCACGGGTACTGTATCCATCCCATCTGGAAGCTGAGAGCTGCTTATTCCAAGTGCTTGTAACTCACATGGTGTCAGGCACCTACTTCTTGAAGTAAATGCTATTTTGAGCATACCAGAAGGCAGAACCACAGCCTTCTGAACCACAGAACACAGTTAGGGAATATTCAGATTCAACCCAGAAGTACCCAGGAGGCTTAAGCAAACACAGCATGAGAGTTACTAAACATGATTTTTAATTCCAGCTTTGAACTTCACTGTTTGAAGCTTCTCCAAACCACTTTGAGCTAGCTCAAGTATTAAAAACACTACTTTTTTTTTGAGAAGGTTTACCAATCTGTAATTATTAATGACAATCTGAAACACTGATAGGAACGCACATGTGAGTTGACCTTTGTGCACAGAGACCAATATTTCAGGATAATATGGTCTGTACATACTAAATTACAAGGCGTGGTTTCCAAACTATGATTTCATCTAGCTACTCTCCTCCTCTGACAATGTTAACTTGCAGTGAAAATATCCAAACCAACAAAACAAACAGAACACATTGGCAGCTATGTCATTTAGCAGTCAGTTAACAACATGAGACTCTATTCCAGACAGAGTAGAATTACTTTCAGTTTATATATGCAAGGAAATAAAAAACTTAGACCTACTTTCCTCATGAATTTTCGGGTTTTTTTTATTCAGCACTGTTCACCAATATAAGCTTAGTATGTAGTATCTTAAATTAATAAGGTGAAACTGAAAACTTTTAATAGAATTTATCCTAGCAAGTCCCTGGGAATCTTGGCAATTCCCAAGATGAAACCTATGGGAAACTTAAGTAAAACAAGCTCTTTAGAGAGCTAAAACAAATTCAAATACTCTGTAAAAAACTGCTTGAGCAGGGTTTTCTATTCTATTAATATTTTCTATGCTAGTTATGTACAGAGTTAATCTTGTACACTTGAGCAGTTCAAGAGGACTTACAAGCATCAGTGTCCTTGTATTTTTCTGCCTATAGTCCCACAGTCTCTCAAGGGAAAACAGCAATTTTCAGAAGACAGAGCAATGCCACAGAGCTCTATAAGTAATTTTCCCATAATTGTGTACATTAAGGCAGAAAAAATAACAAGGAAGCTGGCAGAGTCTCTATCCTAAAATATTCCCCAGTAGATAAGAGACATTCACAGTCCTTCTCTGCATTAACTGCCTAGATTAATAGCATCTAACAAAGGAGGATAGAGCCACAAATGTTGGGGATTGCATGTACAGCCCTCTCCTCACACTACGAGTAGGGAATAGGTGCTGCTGTAGACAATAGTGAGACACACCTCTCCTTTCCTCTTCCCAGGCTGCCTAGAAATAGGACTGAGGTATCCTCTCCAGTCAGACTAGGGCCACTGTCTGGAAATTACAGTTCAATGTTTACATTTAAGATGAAGGAGAAATCCACAGTAATTGATCTGACCTCATAATCATGTAAGATATCAGAATAAACTTAGAGTAACAAACATAGAGGTCGATAAAACAGGGCAAAGCTCCCTGGGGCTCAGAAAACAAAGGTGTCCCATTTTCAATTAGTCTTTTCACAGCCTGTAATTACACCAGGCTAACTCATTTACTAGAGCCTTCTATTTGAAGGACTGGTGCTTCTACTATTTAGGTGTTTAAATTGTATTTCAATATGGTTCACTCTCTTCTAGCATACTATTAATTTACAAGAAATATGGTGGTTTTGAAAGTTTAGGCTTCTCCCCATCTTTTCAAGTTATGAAACCAACTGTTTCTACCAGGGCACTGTGAAAGAATTTTCTAAGGGAAAGAAAAGCAAACCAAATACAGTTCTATCCTACTCACTATAAAGTTTGGGCCTCTACATTTCCCAAGTACATCTTCAAATACCTTGTTTTCTTAAGAAAGCAGCAAACTCCAAGGTCCCACCTAACTCCAACACAAAACACACCCTAGGACTTATCTTTCCATCAAGACTTTTTTTGTTAGTTGAACTCTGCAAGTGTGCCAGAGCCCTCATTTACCAGATCCTCCTCCAGATGCAGCCATAAATGCTTGTTAAGCTCACAGGTTAACTATAAGACTTTTCGCTGCTGGTGGAAGATAATGCAAGACTGGGGGTTCATTTGGCCACATATTGCCTCATGAAGCAAGGACAATTCTTAACAAATCTACTTTCTTAAAAAGAAAGGGTTTTGCTGAGAAAAGGGAACAGTAGTACATGTGAACTAGTAGAATTTTTATATGAACTTTGATACACTGTATGCTGAGAAATTCTCAGTTTCGTTGAGAAAGATACGGATTATTCTGAGAAACATGGAACTAGTTAAATGGATAATGGTAAATTACTTGGAGGGGCTATGCTATTAATATTGTCTCATTAATATTTTCACTCATGATCTTGATACCAAAATCAGCAATGTGCTTATGTAACTTAAGATGATAGCATTATATAGTAAAAAAACAGTCACCCTGATTATTAGTATAGCTACTTTGAACTAAAATGCTTAGTACTGTTTTCACTTTGGAATCTGCTAGTTGAAGACGGGAAACAAAAGATCTTGAAGGACAGGAGTAATTTTGCTGTGAAACAGACAAATGCAATCTTCATCAAAGATGAAGTTCAGCAACATAGTCATTAATGTGACTGAACAAGGTCTTCAGAACTATGATGAAATAAGATCAAATCAAACTTAGAGACCTAGACAAGAACAACAAGAATAAAGAAGGAAATTAATATTTTATTATATGACAGAAAGCTTTATTTCAGGTATTGTATGGAAGAGTTAAGAGATGACATTATTGTATTCTAGAACTACATCAAAGAATAAACATGATAGAAGACAAAGAATGTTTTCAGTTCCAGATGTCATTGAAGAGAACAACTGTGCCTAAAATGACCCTGTAGACCATATTTAGAGTGAAAATTTGGGTTTTAGTAGTCAGAAAAAAGATCCACTTGGAACATCCTTCCAGTAGTTCAACTGGATTCTAAATAAAATTTGTTAGTTTACAAGTGAAATTACATGCTATTGCCTGCAAAAGCATGGAAATAAGCAGCCCTTTTCAGTCTGATTCCTTCTATTTTTAGAAAAATAGGGATCATGTTAATGAGCAGAGTTCTGTGATCACTGTGAATTAAGAGACTTCAATGGGTCTATTAGTATCAACACTGACATCTAACTGATACTGTCCTGAGGAAGTCTCAGTCTTGTGAAAAAAGAGAATTATTAGTTTTTCACTTGAAGAAATTTGGCAGGCTGTATTAGCTGAAATGGCAGCATCTGTTCTCTATTTTTGACACTCACAAAAATGTATTGTGAATACAAAGAGGTAAGTTTTGATGAACAGTTAAGAAGCGTGAAAAACACAAATTCTATCAAGGAATTACAGCATGTAGAAGCATTGATCCTTCCCGCACTTCCATATTCTACTGTGTAGACATGGTGACAATTATTTGGTAGGAGCGTGTGCATGGCTGTCTTCTTGAAAGCCATTTTTGGCAAGTGGTGGGCTGTCTTGAAGTACAATTACTTTCATGGCCAGGCGTTGATGGTTGTTTGCAATTGAGTTGTTGCCGACTTGAAGGTGGGTTTACAGAGAGAGCTCTCCTTAAATCCAGTATGTATGTTTGTATACATACTTACATGGTATGTCTGGGTAAACCACTCCAGATAAACAAACATACAAGAATCAATCAAAGTGTTTCTGTTTACTGTGAAAAGCCCACTCCCATACTTGTAAAAACCAACTTTTCTACAGAAGCCAGGCTTGATGCTCATCTTAAGGATGGATTTGGCTCAGCTGTATCCCCTTCATGGCAACCAAGTGCTATGGCAGAACAAGGACGTTCCCACCCCTTGTGTCTGCCCGTCCCTGGGGCGCTGCCCGGCCACAGGCTGGACGCGCACACGGGGCAGGCTGGCCAGGGTGCCAGCGGGATCCCCTGCCAGAGCAGGCCCGCTCGGGCTGGCTGCCTCCGGCCCCGGCTGCCGCGGCTGCTGCAGCGGAGGCAGGAGCCCCCGGGCCGGCATCGCTCCTGTCCGAGCAGCGCGGCTGCTCCCCGCTTCACCCCACACAAACCGGCCTCCTCCACGCGCACTCTTTGCAATGCCCCAGTGCCTCCGTGCCCCGGTGGGGGATCCTCCCTCCCGACTTTGCTCGGGCCGTCCCAAAGCCCCTGGTAAAGGAGGCGGCGAGCGCCGGACCCCGCTGAGCCGCGCAGACCCTCCGCCTGGCCCCGGGCCGCAGCGGCCCGAGGCCGCGCCGCCGCTGGAGGGCAGAGCGCGGAGGGGCGGCGAGCGAGGGGCGGGCACTGCCGGGCCGCGTCCCCGGCGTGTGAGCATGCCGCGCCGGGAGGAGGAGGAATTCCTCGGCCGGGCCGGAGGAGGTTCGCACTGGAGTTAGCGCCGGGCAGGGAGGAAGAGCGAGCGCTGCCGGAAGCGGCGGAGCGGCGGCGGCGCTGGGAGCCCGCGGTGTCCCGCGGACAGCGATGTAGCTGGGTGACAGCGGCCGGAGCGCGCCGCCTCCGCTGCCAGCGGGCCGGTGCGGCGGGTCGGGAGCTTCTCCGGGGAGGCGGCGGCCGCGCCTCGTCTCGCCGCTCCCCCGCTTTCCCCTCTGCCCTCGGCACCGTCTCTCGGCGCGGCCCTCCCTCCGTTCCTGCCTCCCTCCGCCGCCGGCCGGGGGGCTGCGGCCGCCACCGCTGCCATGGGGCTGCCCACGCTGGAGTTCAGCGACTCCTACTTGGACAGCCCGGATTTCAGGGAGCGCCTCAAGTGTCACGAGATCGAGCTGGAGAGGACGAACAAGTTCATCAAGGAGCTGATTAAGGACGGAAGCCTCCTCATCGGGGCCCTGCGAAGTGAGTCGGGCGGTGGGACCGGCGGTGGCTGGCAGGAGAAGGGTCTTCTTTTGTTTGAATGGGCGCCGGGCGCGGGCTCCCCTGCCGGCAGCCGCCGAAAGGAGCCTCCTCAACTTTCTCTGCCCCGCTCCCTCCCTTCCTCGCTCCCCGCCGCCTCGCCTCGCCTCGCCCGCGGCGGGGCCGGGTGGGTGTCCCGGGGGAGCGGGGGCGGCGCGGGCCCTGCCTCGGCCCGGGGGCCCGGCCGCGCCCTCCCCGCCGGGGCCGCGGGCAGAGCGTGGGCGCCGCCGGGGCGCGGACGGGCCAGGTGGTCCCGCCTGGGGATGCGGGCAGAGCCCGGGGTCGGGGCTGGGGCGGAAAGTCGCCGTGTAGATCGCTGAACCCCACGGACCAGGCGTGGAGTGTTGCGGTGGGGTCTCTTTTTGGCACGCTGGCTACTAGTTGAGTGTCTGCATATAACGAAGATATTCGTAATAAGTGGGCAAAGTGACATAATGAAGTGGATTTATAGCGAGAGTTTATATCTTTCCCCCCCATCCTGTCGAGTCTTCATGTTGTAGATGAACTTTTATGTATTTTGAAAGTTCTGAGAGCAGAGAAACACGAATAGCGTTGTGCTTTTAAAGGTCTGTGAGTTGAGCAGTGACAGCTTTCTGGGGCATGAAAACAGCAGTCATGCTCTGAAGATCATGAAGTGAAAGCTGGGAATCGCCCAGGAGCGCCACTAGACTCGGTTTGTCCTCCCGTCCTGTAAACCTTGCCACCCACTTCTTGTCTTTAACTCACTTTGGATGTCTCACCTGTTGCCCAAAGTTTTCCTTCACGGAGAGCAGAGAAGTAACTCTCTTTGTGCAACATGAGATAGTAAAAAGAAAAAATCGCTTTAATCCTTAAAAATATCTGCCACATTGTCACGGTATGTCAGTTTTTGTCGAGTAACAGTACTGTTTGTTATGTGGATGGAGAACAGGTGTTACTCTGAGCTCTGTAGCTCTTAAGAACTGTTTCTGACCCGCAGTCCAAAGCCAAAGTTTATGTCCTTACCTAGGAGGTAAAAATTGTGAGGATTTTGTTTGCCCAGCAGTAGGGTTGAATTGTACTTGTTCATGCATCAATTGTATATTTACAGCATTGTGTTTACATAAAGCAGCTACTGCCTTTTTCAGAGTTTTTTCATATAGATGCATGTGTTTCTGGGCACATCTAAGTTTTAGTGAGTAGCTGGGTACAAGCTAACATCTTATGTGAATTTATATTAAATTTAATAAATTCCTGAACCCATGCCCACAGGATGTGAGATGACCAATTACACAGAAATAGCGCTAGTGTGTGTGTGTGTGTGTGTCAGTCTATCTGTATCTCTGAAAACATATTTTTTTCTCTATAGGCCAAAAAGTTTATTTATACTTTAAGCCTTTCTTGTTGCTTAAAAGCTTTCTCTGTGTAACAGAAAGTTTGACCTTGTTTTTAGTAGTAAAAGCTTACTATTACAAACCTGGTCCAAAAAATAGTAATGACAGATTAGGATACCACATGAGTACTTTTTTGACCTAGACTAGCACTGAGAGCTGACCGCTTTTGGGTCCAGATCAAATATGAACAAGCACAACTTTCTTCTTAGGCTGTCTGAAGACAGGCTGAGAGGTTGAGGCTGTTCAGCCTGGAGAAGAGAAGGCTCTGGGAAAACCTTCCTTCAGCTCTCCAGCAACTAAAGAGAGAAATACAAGAGCTGGAGAGGGACTTTTACAAGGGTTTGCAGTGAATAGGCCAAGGGGTAATGCAGTGGATAGGTTTAGATTGGATATTAGGGAGAAATTCTTCATTGTGAGGCTACTGAGACTCTGTAACAGGTTGCCCAGAGAAACTGTGGATGCCCCTTTTGTGGAAAAGTTCAAGGCCAGGTTGGGTGGGCCTTGAGCAACCTGGTCTAGTGGGAGGTGTTCCTGCCTATGGGAGGAGGTTTGGAACTTGATGATCTTTAAGGTCCCTTCCACCACAAGCCAGTTTATGATTGTCAAACACACATTGCAGTAGAACAAATATTGTATTTGAGAAGTAATTTAAGCCCTGATTCTGAAGTGAGTAATCCCATTAGTTTTGGGGAGAGCACTTATGAGTCCTTGCAGGATTTAGAATAAAAATTCTATCTCAAGTAATGACTTCTTAATTTGTAAGTTCTCATGATTTTTCAAACCTTTTAGTTCAAATGTTATTCTATTTGACACAAATTGTATCCTATATACAGATCTAGAATGTATCCTATATACAGATCTAGAATGTTGTGTCTTTTAGCCTTAGAAAAGTAAAGTTTGTTTTGGTATAGTAAGAAATCTTTGTCCTCTTGTTCATTTCAAATCCCTTGATTTCATGACTGTGTCATTCTTCTATAGAATATTGCCTTAATTCCTGTGTTAGGACTGCTGAGAAAACGTTTGGATTTTTTCTCAACAATTTAGAAATCCTAGACTTATGCTCCTAAAGACTCTGTTGTAGATGCTGCAAGGACAGTGTACCTGTTATAGCAAGTAGCACTATTGTATATTTCTAGAGCACAAAAATTTGACTTGTTTAAGCAAATTAGTGGCTCCTACTCACCTTTAAAATCAGTGAAGTGTAAAATACTTACACAAGCCTTTTATTTTTTTCAAATTTCTTAAAATGTGTTTGAAAATCAAATTGTGAAGTAGTTAAGTTCAGTGATAACTCTATTATTTGATTTTTGAATATTTAATAACCTTAAAACCCAGAAACAAAACAGGCATTATTTACCAAGTTTTATCTCTAGGTGATCTAGCATTTTTATTTACACATCATTTTGTAGGATCAGTTCTGATGGGGTAAAAAAAAATGGACTGTGCTGTAGAGCTTCAACGGAAATGAGTTTTGGAATATGTCACCCTGACCATGCTTAGAGAAGAGACAGTGAAACTGACTTAATACAGTTAGAAAACACAATATTATTCTAAAGGTTGCTATGTGTAAGTTTTATTATATGAAATGACAGCATGTCCATGGTTTTTCAGGAAAAATTAAACTTCTGTATGACAGATGTTACAAAATTTTAATATTTTCACAATCAAATATTCAAGTTACTGTAACAATGCAATGTTTATAAATACCTGGCAGATTCCACATAAATTGAAGATAGAACAAATATGCTCAAGGTAGTATGCAAATATTTTGCATTTTATTTGGAGTGGTCCCAAAATGAGTCAGACTTTATTTTAATGTGGTTTTGCTACGTTAATTCTGGAGAGTGCTGCTTTCCAAGGTGGCATGCAGAGCTGTAGTACTGTGTTCCATGAAGCAGCAGTTGACTATTGTGAATACAGTGGGAACTGATAAAACCAGAATTGATGTAAAATCCTCAGCATCTTTTTCCTAGCATTTTTCGCACTGTTTCATTGTCTTTCTAAATAAGCGGGATTCTGTGAGTAGCCCAGGGCAACACAGATGATATGTTTCAGTTTAGCTAGATGTTAGCATCCCATCTGCATGGCCACTGTGCCAGCTTCAGCCTTGCCCTACAGTTAGTATTTATACTGATGGACTACACTTCTTTTTTCAAATCAGCTGAGCTACTAAATGCATTACTATCTCTTGAAAGATTTAGTTTATGCATGTAAGATGTAATGCCTATTATATTAAAAATTTATCTTTTGACAGAGCTTTAGCCCTGTGGATAGGCACATTTAAGTAGAAGCATATAATCTTTTAGTGCTCCCAGAAGAGGGGTTTTTTGTTGTTAACTTAGGAATTAAGAGGGTAAAAAACTTTATAGAACAAATGGTTTCCTGTTACAACTGACCTTCTTGATTATTAGGTAACTGGTGAGTTCATAATTTCTTCAGCTACCTAATTTAGTAGATCTTTCAGGTGCATGTTGAAAGTGTATATGCCTAAATGATTCACATTGTGAGGTCCAGCTGTAGAATGACTCTTAAGGCAGAATTGATATTTTTCCTTTGTGTTCATTCTAGGTTGTTTTCAATTAAAACATCAAGTCTGGTTTCCCCTGTACTTACTCCAGTCATGTGCTTCGTAATTTCTTTGTAGTTATCTTCTGAAAATGCAACCTAGTCTAGGGTGTTGTCCTATAGATTATATAGGAAATTCCATTACAGAATTACTTGTATACTTTTAATTTCCATAATAGGCCTACTGACTTGCCAAAGTTAATGAATATTGTATTTAACAATCCAGAAAAGTGACATTCATCTTGTACAGGTGACCTTACAGCTCAGTGTGTGCAGAAGCCTTTGTTTCTCCCTCTGATTTTTGAGGCCCTCTTCATCTTAAGTCTTGTCAAATTCACATATTTGAAGATGAGAGCTGCCTAAGTTTTGGGTTAAGTGGTTGAAAGTTAAGTATATTTACAACTGTTTTAAGTAATACTATACTTTTTCAAGTGTCTTAGAATGATGCAAATAGCAATGCAGAGATGTGGTGTTATATATACGTGTAATATAAATAAGATTTAGCAGATATCTTTAGGATTTTGTAATTTAGTAGCAGTCATTAGTTTTATTTTATTACTTGACACAAGGAGAAACAGACACAAGATGGAAATACTGCCTTGTGCAAGGGGATGTTATTTACCAGGGTTTTATTGAAATTTCTCATATAAAAAGACTCTTAAGTTGTTTGGCATATTTCAGGGTTTTCAGGAATGATTCACTTCTCTACTAAACCTAATAATAAAAATACAGTGATGAACCTGTTTATACACAAGGAAATTTTGGGGATTAGCTCCCTGGAAAAAAAAAGGACAAAATTACAGCATAAGAATTTATGATCTTTTTATCTCTTTGGGAATTCATTTTTTCATGAAAAAACAAAGCGTTTGTATCTTTCCAGAGAGATGCATTTTCCCAGATATCTTTGCCTCACATATTTTCATAAGATTATGTCTTTGCAATGTCTTTTCCAGATCTAAGTGAAGCAAGACTGAATACTGACTGCTGAAGTTTGATAGCAGTCACTCTCCTTTATTTATGTAGCTGTAGCTTATATTTTTTAGTCCCTAAGTACATTATTCCCAATTAAAAAAAAAATATTTCCCTCGTAGTATTGCTATACATAAAGATATGATGCTAAATAAACTGAACCATATGATCTGTGTTGTTCTGAGATATTCCCAGAGTCACACGTACTTAGTAAGTAGGCATTCATGACAGTCAGCAGCTGCTTCATGGAGTGCACGTGGTCATCATGCCTACCTCTGCCCTGTCCTACACCTAGTATTTGCAGGGAGAAACTACATTTTCTTTTATCCCACTTAAAGGAAATTGAAACTTACTCATTGCCATTAGGTTTTGGTTTTGAAGTTATCTGTTCCATTGCTGTCCTGTTACTTCTGATAGCATTTGTAGGGTCCTGTGCAACCTCACATGGTGTCTGCAGTATCTATGGATTATGGATGTAACTGTCAAAAACATTTCTAACAGTGTTCTGCCTTTTATGCAGAGATACCAACAGTAAGCTGGTTGGTGGCCAGAGAAGGATCTTAATTGCTTCCTCTAGTGCTTAAAGCAGCTGCAGTCTGTATCATATTATCTTTAGCCAAATATATGTGAAGAAAACAAATATCAGGATGTAGCAGACTGTTACAGAGCATTATTTTCTGGCCATCATATGATGTTTAATTTGGAACCAGTAGTACCTGCAAGTGAATTTCCATACTGTCAGTAATGATTACTGTATTAACAAAGACCTTGAATGACTCAACATGGGTGTTCTTAAGCCTTAATATTGAAACTGGTATTCTTTAGAGAAACTTGGTAATTGGATTATGTCAGGCTACCAAAGGAGCAGTTTCAAGTTTCAAGTGCCATATGAAATGATATCTCTGCTTGAAAAAAATATTGTGGATTTTTTTTTTAATTAGGATTTTTAAACTGATTTCTTTAAAAGGTCAAATTTAATCTGTTTCTGAATGGGCCAGTTGGCTCGTTGTCTACTGTGTGCTTCATTTGCTATGAATAAGATAAATGAATTCTATTAATAAGAGACCAGCTGCTTCAGGAATATTGTCTTTACTACAATGGAAAATATGATGCTGTGGTCACTGAACTTGTCCAGATCTCTTGGGTTTTTTGTGGGCAGAAGTGCTACAGCAATTTGCAGTTTCCTGTAATAGTAAATAACTTCATATTCATCCTCTCAAAAAAAAAAAAAAAATACAGAGGACAATACAGTCCTTCTTCCTACTGAATAAGTAAGCCAGTGCTATATCTTTGCCTTTTCTATTTTTCCTTTTCTCAAAACTGTAATTATAAATAAATCTGGAATATAGAGAAATTTGGTGCCATGGATTTACTTAATTACATCCAGTCTTCTGCTAGTATTACATAATGTAATCCCTACTTGTCAAGCTCCATTTTAAAAACAATTTTTATTCTTTCTATTTCTGCTAGAAGGCTGTTCTAGAACCTTGTTACTCTGAGAGTTGGATAACTCATTAAAATTAAATTTAATCTGGAATTTCAAACTTGTTTATGCTAATTTTCCTTTCACTCAGCATTGTTGTTTACTTGGATTTGCTTGGTGAATAATCACATCCTTTTGCTGGAGTGAACAGGCTGTTCACATCCTCTCTTCTAAGAGGTTCTCTGGTTTCTTGGTCATTTTGGTAGCTCTTTTCTATGCCTTTTTAAATTGACTTTTAAGTTTTCAAGAGCTCTAAAAGTAGGGAAAACAAAGCTAGTATAATAGTTTTCATAAGTTTTATCTTTCCATATTCTGTGAGAACATCAATCATTAAATCAAATCAATGCTTATGGTCTTTTGACTGTGTAGTGCTATGGATTCCTCAAGTGTATGATTAAAGGTGAAAAAGTCTCAGGATCTTACAGGCAGTAGCAATGAAGTACATATTTAAACTGACGAAAAATAACTTGACCTTCTTCCATATTAATATTGAATTGAAGTACTGTTGGGCAGTAATGTAACCTCCCATTGGCACCCTGTGAAGTGCAAATAGCTTTCATTAGAAAGGTATATTTCACAGCAGGTTATAAACTCCAGGCTATGTTACAGTGTAGTTTTTCAGATTAGTTAGAAGTTATCAATTTAAATCACTTCCCTCTTCTGAATTATGCAAACTTGTATTTCACAGGATACAAAAGCTTAAACATGTTACTGCACTCTGGTGTTTTGATTAATATCATTCAGACATGGCAAAACAGTATGGAAATGCTGTATGTCTTAAAGTCTTGTCTTCTTTTAGCTCAATATTAAAGCAGGATACAAGGTGCTGCAATGCCTCGGTCATGTGATTTGTTCTCATGTTGCTCATGTTAGTTGATTTGCAAGTTGATTAAAGAGAGGTTTGCATGCCAGATGTGGGTAATAGTGTCTGTTTACAAAGGTACTCTTGGTCTCAGAAAGATATTATGTAAATCAAAGTAGGTATCACCATTAGGATTAATTTTCTACTATAAAAGCTTGTAAGTAAAATAAACATCATGAAAAATAAAATAGGTAACAATAAGAAGAATCTATTTGTGATTTTGCCAAGAGGTTGGACCGGATGACTCTTGAGGTCCCTTCCAGCCTGGTATTCTGTGATTCTGTGATTTGATTCTGTAGAACCATCTGTCTGAGATAGCTTCTGATGTCTCCTCGCAGAAGCCACCTCTGCTCTCCTCCTCCACCTCTACCTTGTCGTGTAAACCCAGTAAAGCTCTTCTCCAAGTGCTTTCAGTGCTTCTGCCTTTGGAAGAGAAACATTTTGGTTCCCCTTCTAACAAGCAGCTGCAGTCTAGGCATTTGATGACTGAGACTTGTTTTGTTGTTCATGGGGACAGGTGAACTTAGGAAAAGAATAGGGGAATTAATCATTAAAAAGTTGCAAAGGCTTTTAATTCTTTTACAGTATATCTTAGATGAAGTGGTCATTCAGCTGACCTGTTTAGACTTCTGTTAAGGATATAATTTTTTTGTGATTACCCCTTCATGCTGCTTTCTGCACAAAAATGCCTGGGTAAGAACCTGGTTCCTTCTAGAAAATTATCAAATATAAAAATAATCTTTGTTCTTTTTCTCCAAGTTCTCACCTTTGCCACTGTCTCACCACCATGCACAGAAAAACCCCACAATACAGGAAGTAGGGATTCCTAGTAAAGACATTTCCTTTTGAGTTAAGTTCTTTGTTTGCTGATTGAAAATGCACAAGAAGAGATAACTGGATTTTTTTTTCTTCTGCTGTAAAAATTAGATTAATTTCAAGAAGTGGCCAAATGTCAGTGTAAATATGGGCAGATCAGTTCTTAAAAGCCACAGTTCTTAAAAGTGCAGGTCATATTTAAATAGAAGAGCAGAGAGATTTGCAATGTTGTGGTAGTACATGTTGATGTTCAAAAACCTGCCTAGATTATCAGTAATGTCAAAGCCTTTGGAGCTCTGGGACCATGCTATTCAGAAAGTTTGCATTTCGTTCCTTCCATCTTCTCACCCTTTTCTGGCTTTTTACCTTTAACCTTTGTTTACAAAGGATGAGGAGGAGTTGAGAGAGGTAGAAGTAGAGAGAACACAAGAACTCATCTTCTGTGGAATTTACTATTTCTATAAACTGTTACTTTAAATCCATGAATATTTTAGAGGGGTGATTTTCCTCTAAGCCTGAAATTATTTATAAGTTGCAGGGAGCATGCAGAAGAAACTTACTGCTTTGAAAAAGCTTGCTCTGAGCCCGAGGTTATCAATTAAAAAAAAGTTCCCTTTTTGAACCTTTTCATGTCTAGAAATACCACTGCCATTAAAACAAGCTGTATAATGATACTTCAAGAAAAAAAACTAAATACCTTTCCATGCTCCTCTTGTGAGTTACCAGTTAGCCTACATACACAGGGGAGCTGTGGAGCCATGTCACTTACCTTCCAGGAAACCTTGAAATGAGTAAGACTTGAGCTTTACTCTAGGAGTGGTAAAATCCCCTTATTATGGGGATAAACAGAAGTTATGAGAATTTGAGAGTATTTGAGAGAGTACTTGAGTATTTATCCTGCTAAAACATATATGTGTAAAAATACATCTGTTCATTTGTAAAGTGTCGTCAATTATTTTACCTTTTAGGGTAAATAAAAAGTATTTATAAAATATTTTACCTTGGATATTAGGAAAACTTTTTTCAGCCAGAGGGTGGTTGTGCACTGGAGCAGACTCCCCAGTGAAGCAATTATGGTAGCAAGCCTCCAAGAGTTCAAGAAGTGCTTGGGCGATGTTCTCAGGCACATGTTGGGATTCTTGGGCTTGTCCTATGTAGGGCCAGGAGTTGGACTTGATGACCCTTGTGGGTCTCTTCCAGCTCAGGAAGATGTCTATGAAGCTGCACTAATTTCCATATTTCTATGAAGAGTCTGTTTTAATACAGAAAAAGAAAAATTAACTAATTGCTTCTTAATGAAAAGTAGTAGTTGGCATATAATAAAAAAATTATTTTCTTCTGAGTACTCAGAGATGCTTTTGTGAATCTTATCTCATGGTATGTGTTATTTGCATACAAGTCAGTGCCATCAAGAGTTGGGCTTTGGCATTCTCAGCACTTAAAGGGTTGGTTTCTCCATCTGAGTTGTGCTTTGAAGAGGCAGAGAGTAGGAACCAGGCAAAGGTCCAATAGTACAAAACAGACCTGAGGAAAATAATCGCTGCTTTCAGTTGGCATCAGATCTGGTTAAGCAGGAGTTGGTTTAAGCTGCAAGTAGGTGGGGTTAAAATCTTTGGGAATATTAATTTTTGATTAACTATTTGCAGATACTGAAATGAAATATGGCTAGTACTACTTCTTCCCCTCTCCTGTTTTTTTGTTTCCTCTCCCAGTTTCAGCATATTATTGACCAAGCCTGTTCGTTAAAACTAAGGAAAAACAGTGCAAATTGGAAAAACTAACAGTAATTTGGTAAGCATCATGAATGCCTGATTAGATGTTTTTTTACTCATAGGTCTTTGTCTAGGAATTACTGACTGGTTACTTTTGTAGAGGTTGGATATGAGAACTTGTTACCTTAATTTGATAAATTTATTAATGTAAGTTAGTTCATCTGAAGTAGCAAGGAAATACATGCACTGCAGGTTCTCAACATATTTTCTTCTTGATAATGGCCAGTGCTTCACTCTGGTTTTTAGAGGGAATTCCCTTGCTTCTTGTTTTTAAGTGTGGTGAGACTTCTGTGGGAAACACGCTTTTCTTTTTTGAGAGTTGAAAATTGTTAGAATCACAGCAAATCATTCTTTGTTGTCCTTGCATAATCTTTTTGGGAACATTTTCAGCAAGTCAAGAAACAGCAAATGTGGCATGCCTGCAGGGCAGCTAACACTGACTGTGGAAAGTAACTGGCTGGTGGAGAGGAAGATGAGTACATTTAATAAGGTGAACATGGGCTTGCAGGCTGACAGATGCCAGAAGTATGTCTGCAAGTATCAGTTAAAGGATTTTATGGATAGTTTTTGTATTTATGGATGTTGAGTCTGGTCCTGCTGCTTGTTTTCTGGAGAATGCTGAAAAATTGTGAAGGCACAAAGAAGACCCTTTTGAACATTTGAAGAGCATATCAACATGCCTCAGCTTCTTGAAGACCACAAACACCATGTAGCACCATTTTTCACTATTACTTAATCTGAAAGTTAAAGATTTATTTATATTTATATATTTTTGTGTTTATATTTATATTTTTACTTATATCAAAGGAAAAATTATTGATGGGAGGTTTTGCTAAGAGACCAAGGTGAATGAAGATCCAAGTGTTGGCAGAAGCTATACAAATTGAGATTATAAACCTGCAACTGCAGAGCTAGTAAGATGCTTCCTTAAGACTATAATGGACTCTTCATTGCTGGAAAATCTTAAATTGTTTGGATTTTTTTTTCCCTAAGTTGAAGTCTTGTTCACTTATACCTGTTGGACTTGAAGTACTAAATCCTGAAACTCCTGGTCAGGATAGCAGGGCTTGTTGATCACATTTTTTTTCCTTGCCTTAAAAAGAAATGTTTTCAGTCTACTTGCAAGTAATGAAGTTACATTCCTTGAATGTACATGTGTGAGTGAAACTTTGAAATCTGTGAAGAATACATCCTTGAGACATTTTACTTTAGTTTAATGTTTTTCGTGTTTAAAATACTTGCAAGTAAGGCCTCAGATGTTTCCTTCTGGTACTCTTTACTTTGGTATCAATGTTGTGATTCAAAACAGAGGTGCTATGCTGTAGTGACTGTCTTGGGGGGGATGTTTTTAGGTGTCTAGTTTTGTTGTTTTGTCTTTTTTTTTCTTTCCTCTTTCTTAGTTTTGAACACTAGACTGTGTTATTTTAGTATATGTACATGCCTGTGGAAATATACATTGAAACAAAACCAAATAGTTGAAGATAGTAATACTATCTTTCTTTTCATATATACAGGCACTAAATAGGTTCAGCTAAAGTTGCTGTCTTACAGGTACGTAAAGGCAGCAAACTTAACATTTTTCAAAGATCCTTAATGTCAGGAAAATGCGTTTAATAGCTTAGCTTTGTTATCCTGTTGAGATAGATATGGTCTGAACTACTTAAAAAACCTTAACATTCTCACAGTTCCTGTGTATACGGTGTTTTGTTGTCTACTACCATGGCTGGTTTAATTGGAAACTGACATAAGAATACAGAGGTGTGTCTCAGCTGATTCTTGTAGGCATAAATGTAAGCTTGGCAATAGACTTAACAAAGATTTCTCACAAATACAGTCAGTATGGTTGGCTTTTTGCTACGTGAGCTTAGAGCTGCTGCATCTTTGTACTGTTTGGGAGCCTAAGGTCAAATGAGAAATCCAAAATATTTCATTTTATGAAGAGGCGTTTAGACACAGCAGGATATTTCCTGTTTACATAGCCAAATCTTCTTTGTATGCTGAGAGATTTCCTGATTCACTCATACAGAATTTTCAGTTTGCCCTTTAAGCTATAGCTTCTGTTGCTTAGCTGGCTGAAGATGCCATCTTCTGCACCCCAGCCAGCATGACGCAACTCATTTTCCCATGAACTGCTGGGATGTTCGTCTAAGTCTTACCATCTTTTGTTTATCCCCAGATTGCAGGATGAAAGATAAAAATGTTAAGGTCATGTTCAATAAATTTTTTCAGGTCTAATTGAGAAGTGAAAAATTACAAGTTTTGTAAAAGTACATTTTTTTGCCATTCTTTTTTCTCTGTAATCCTAGAGACACATTGGTCTCTGGTCTAAATAAATTAAACTCACAAATTCACAGGATCTGCTGATTTCCTTTAGTTCCACACAACCTAGGAAATTCCATTTTTTATATTCTCATACAATATTGATAACTTTACATAGTGCTACTTTTTCTCTTTCGTGCCTTCTCTGTGTTGTTGAAATACAGCAGGTTAAAATGTTTATTCTTATTCTGTTTGCACTGCTACAGCACAGCAATAATGCAATTCTTTATTTTGTTGGTTCATTTAGTTTTACTCTTGTCTCTTAATGCAGCATATCCCAAATCTCCCTGGGAATGGTAATCATCTTAAATTTACTAAAATGGCATTGCAGATCATGTGGATTTTTTTTCTCCAACAGCTTTCTGACAGCTTCCAAATAGTTTGTCAGTGAAATATGCATTATGCTGTCACAACTCCTCACTGATGCTCCAGAGCCTCTCTGATGCTCTTTATGAGAAGCCAGAGTTGTCAATGCACCTTGAGACTTCAAGACTGTTTCACAATAAAAACTCCCTTGAATGCCTACTTTTGTCACTTCTCTTGACGAGTCATTATGGAGCTCTGAGTACTGTGTTGCTGGGTTGAACATCAGTTTTGCAATGTTTTCTTAATGTTCCCAAAGGAATCCATGATATTTTGACAAACACTTCTCTTGTTCCTTTGTAAATCAAAATGGCACTTGAACAGCAATGCATTTGTACAGATGGAATAAAACACAAGACAGCAGTGTTACTCTTACTAGTGAATGGGTTGGGGGGGATGATGTTTTAGTGGCTTGGTATTTTGTTGGTTGGTTGGTTGGTTGGTCTGGATATCTTTTTAAAGCTTATTAAGTGATATAAATCTTGATCCCACTTCCCCTTTGTGGGATATGCAAAAGAGGCTGAGTGCAGTGAAGATGGGCAGAGACTATGAGGTTCTGCACCAGTGGCAGCTGAAGTTTCTGTGTATCATTCCCATGTCTGGATTCTGGGCAGATATCAAAGTTAATCCAGTTGTATGCCAAGGTCTTGCCTTTCTTCTTGTCACCGTTATCCCACGGTAAAATATAACCTGTGATTTTGAGAGATTTATCTTTAACTTCTATATTTTTCCATAAATAGTACTTTAGTTTTTTTCTGTATATAAGCAGGTGTTGAGTAATTTAAATGTCTGTTAAGTGTTACGGGGCATTTCACTATCATCTCAGTTTCTACATATGCCTTTAGGTTGAAATTTTTAAAAAAAGTTGTTATCTATAAAAGCATTAAATACCACTTTAAACATTTGAATTACAATTTTACTTTGTTTGATTTGGGTACTTAAAAACAGACACTTTTTAGTATAGGAGTGGGATCTTAAAACAGTTGATTAGTATATTTTATTAAAAGAGGCGTTTATTTTTTTCTGAAGCTAAACAGATTGTTCAGGTAATCCCTACTGTCAGTGCAGTAGAATTTTTTATGCTGCTGTACATCATACTGCCAGCAGACATTTTGTCATACTGTTTTGTTAAACTTTATTCAAAGTATGTTGGCTCTTTAAATATGAAGTCTAATACTTCTGTAACTCCCCATTCATTCCAGTGAGGATTGTATTTGTGCTTCTCAGAGAAATTTAGGAGGGAGGATTTATGGTGAGATCCAGATCTGCAGCATGGAATTTGGTCTCTCAGAAGTCTGCTTCTGCTTGAATGCCAAGTATATGGAAAGTTTGGGTTTTTTTTTTTTTAACAAACAAAACCCCATAAATTGATAAGCACTTCTGCAAAACCTGATTATTTCCCCATGAAACAAATTAATGTAGTCAGTAGTTAAGTCCTATTATTACTGAAGTGCAAGTTTCAGATTTTGTGAGGATACTTAAGTTTAGATTTGTGTCAGCATCTGTGCAATCTCACAGAGCCATGCACTGTGCCTTCAGACCTCCAGAATAAAACTGGCCAGTCATTTACCCTCACAGGAGTGCTGAGCTTCTATAAGTCAGACAAGGAGAACCTCGAAATTGTGTAGCCTTCTGCTTAAAATTTCCCCAAGTGTCATCAAATAACTCCTTTTCAGAAAGAGCTTTATCTTACCTGGATTGAAATCCAGGTGTCCATTAGGCTCCACACCAGTCTGTGACAGCAGGTGAGGAGTTCCATGATTTAAGTGTGCACTGCAGGAGCAAAAATGTTTCCTTTGTTGTATGCCTGCTGCTTATTTTTTTATCTGACAGTGGCAATTTTTGTTCTATGAGAAGTAGTAACTGTTGTCTGTATATATTGCCTGTGCTGTTCATCTGGGTTTGCTATATTTATTTTTTAAGGTCCTTGCTTTTCTTTCTTTGTTCTTTCAGGTTTTGCTCCCCAGCTGCTTTGAAAAGTTCCAGTCTAGTTAGTTTCTACTTTTAAGTTAGCAAATCTGTCCTCTGGTTGTCCTTTGTACCTTCTTTCTGCCCTACAATGCCCATTCTGAGTTAGATTGAGTTAGATTGCAAGAAATGGAACTTGCAACTTCATGGAATATTCAAGGCAAGAATGCATCAAATAGTGATAGTTTCTGCTTTTGGCATTCTTTCCCTACTAGGCCTTAATATTTGTGACAGTCACTGATTGTTGCATTGATATTATAAAATAACTGCCTGCATTGGCTCCCAAGATCTTTCAAGGAGTATTAAATCTAATGTAAATAGCGTCTTTATGTGGATATAATTTTTTTTGCCATGTGCATTAATGTGTGCTTCCTAAATATTATTTTCCCATATCACCTTGCCTTCTTGGTACTTAAGATTCTGAAACCCTTCTGCTTTTCAAGAAAGGAAAAAATGAAAGTTGACTGTGAATACATGTATCAGCAGCAAAATATCTTACTCAGTGTTAACACCCTTTTTCCAATTTGATCTCCAGATTTTATGATGGGTTTGATGAATAGTAAGACTCCTTGGAGATTCAGAAAGGAATTATTTGGCAGGAAAAAGAAGTGTTAGTACAGAAAAATCTACTAAAGTTTGATTCCGTTATAAGAAGCTGTGGCAACTAAGTTAAGTACTTGCTGCCTTCGTGCCCTGGCAGTTGTGAAACCAGTTTGGTTGGTCTGTCCTGTAATATTCCAGATGATTGAGTATTTTACTGGCTTAAAGCCCACATCCTCTTGTGTTTCTTTCAAGATAAATACTTTACACAGCTGGAATATGCACTTTGCTGAGTTCAGTACTTAGCAAAACTGAAGCTAAAAGAAGAGCCTTCTGCTATCCTTACAGCTCTACTACTGCCCTACCTTGATCTTTAAATGAAAGTATTTGTTTAGACTGTAAAATATTATAAGGATTATGTAGGTTGCTTATGATATTTTCAGAAGTATAAAAGAGCAAGAGCTAAATGCTCTTGAATTCTCAATGGAATGTGTTTTTTTCAGAAATACATCTCTCTTCACTCAAAAAGCTGTTGTGCTAGCACCTCGTGGTATTGCTTATCTGTGGTGAGATGATAAAAACCAGAACCTGACTATTATGTGCATCCAGAAACATGTTCTGTTTTTTCATGCAGTAGGACAAACCCACAAATTATGAAGTGATTTTTTAGGTGTATTTATTGGGAAGCTATATACCGAGTAGTGAAGTTAGCAGCTGCATAATCTTTTAGCCACTTGAGTAATTTGGTTCAAGGAGACTTCTTAAGCTGAAACCTTTACTAAATTTTCTTGCCAAGACTGAACTTTTGAGAGTTATTATTGGATTGTGTTTTTCTTTGAGTGAAGAGAAGCTTCATTTTTCATGTTAGAAACAGGAGAAGGAAGGATTAGCACAAAAAAAAATCAGCACCTTGAGTGTCATCACTGAAAAACTGGCACTGTAAGTTGTTTTTGTTTGACTTAGTGGGTGTTCTAATTCTAAGTAACCGTGTGCATATTTTGGTGACCTCCAAATCCAATAGGAAAATAATTCTCAGTGAGGCTATTTATGTCAAACTTCATGTTGATTCTCTCATCCATATTTATAGTTACTCTTTCCCACTATAATTTTGAGAGCAGTCTTTGCTTGTCTTTACCCAGTTTAGAATTATTATTCCACAGTGATTTTTTTTAAATTTTATTTTCAGACATTGTGAATTAACAGCAGAATGCACAGGATTAATTTATAAGTTTAGCTTGAGGGTATGATATCAAAGTTAAATTTGCTAGCTCTTTGGCCACTGAGTAATGAAAGTGACCAGCTAGCATAGAGGTGGCTCAGATTATTTCAGTCTTCTGGGCTCTTGTCTGTGCAGAGTAGATCCCAGGAGTATTGTTTTGTGTTGCAAGGTGCTTGTAAAAGGATTTAGCAAGCCTGTCTTTATGAATAATTGGCTTGATAACAGATGCTCTAGTATATTTAGGGAGCCAGAGGATCAGAATCCTTAGTAGCTGAGCTATTGCAATACTCAGCAGTGGTCATTATGATACCCCTTAAGGAGGTATAGATTGGGCATCCTTAATTCCGATACAATTCACAAAATAGAATTGACTTTGGAGAAACTATGTCTTGCCCTGCATGTTAGACCCAAAGATATTTGCAAAAACATCTACTTATTGGTGGCTGTAATTTTAAATAAAATAATTAATAATAACAAACACCATCCCTACCCCCTCCCCCAGCTAGTTAGTGCCATGTTTTCCTCCTCTTGCAGCCAATATTTTGATGTGCTCTGTTTGCTTATGTCAAGGAAGCTAACATGAATATTTTGGGAAGGTGTTTTGCTTGGCTGTTAAATTAATTCTCCCAAGTAATTCAGAGACTCTTCATTGATTTGTGTTTATGAACTTGTTCAACTGCAGAGGAAAAACGATTACAGTCAATAGACATGGACCTCTGAAAGGAGTATCCATTGCAGTTAAGCATTTTACATGCTCATAGAAAAAAATATCTGCGTTTGGGAGGCAGTGTCCAAAATCCAGACTACCATGTTTGTACTCTGTTTGTTTGGTTCGTATTGCTCATTGTAGATAGCAAATGTTGTCTAGACTGAAACTTTTCACAGAGAATTCCAGTTCCATTTTAAAAGGAATCAATGATTTCAGAATTGTGTCCAGTTACAGAACTTGTTTGGTTTTAAGCTTGCTAAGTATTCTCACGGTTTTTGAAAAGTATACTTTCATGGAAAAGTTCCCACTTGTGTTAAATTGAGTCTACGGAAGTCATAGTGCTGCTGGGCATTTAAAATAAGTCTTTAAGCCACTTTTCATTGAGAAAAGGGAGAGGGGGAGGCTGTAATGGAATGGAAATCCAGCTAGCCAACAAACTGTGAGGCATGCAAGGCTGCTCCTCCAAGTGCAAGTTCTTGCAGCAAACTTGAGGGAAAATAATGTTATGGTGAGGTCAGGGATATTCTGCAGTCAGACTTTGGATAAAAATACAGTTCTAGGTTTAAACGCCAAATTTTCCTTCATGAATAAATAACTAGTTCAGGCTCAAAGTGTTTCTGTTGTTTTTTTTTTTTTCTTCCTTCTCTCAGTGAATTATTGATTCATTGACTTGTTATTGACTTTGCCATTGTGTGTGGAAACAAAATGGATGGGTATTTTCTAAAAGCTTTGTTATCAGCTATTTCAGCGTTGTTTTGTATCTTTAAAGAAGGAATTTTTTTCCCATTTCTCTTAGTGAAAACCTCTGTAGGTTTCTACTAGAACTTCTATGCAAAGAAACACTTTCTTCAATATTTCTTCAGATACTGATTCTTGAGATGGAGCTGTGATGAAGTTGGATTGAAATCTTAGTTGGAATTAATCTTAGCTGGTGGAAATTTATGTTTTTTGAGAAAGAGAAGTAACATCCTGCAGCACCTGAAAATTTATGGAAACATATATGCAAAAATCCTTTATTAAACTTAGATGTAAAATATTCTAGAAACACCTTTTAGAAACATTAGAGTTTAATTGTGCAAACCTTAATACTTGTGTCACATTTTTGTTTCTTCTTTTTTACATTTTTTTAAAAATGCTTGAACTAAAGTTTAGCAAATGCTGTTAAGCAAGTAGGCATATCTGTGTGTCTGGTGTTCTTAATTTTCATGGAGACTGAGTTGAAACAGAGAGCACTAACTGCTGCAACTGGAGTAACCAAGCCTTCTGTAGGGGCTGCATTAAATGGATCAAAATAATGTTGTGCTGCTTATTTTTTTTCTATTATTTATTTCAATGAAATTAGGGTCTTCACTCCTTTTAATATAAATCTGTTTTTCAAAATTGTGCCCCCTTGGAAGAAGGAAGTTGCAGATTTTGTGGTGACAGGGAAGTGTGAGAAGTTGTGTGGTTGCAGCTCTGGTTAACATCTCCTGGTTTGACAGAATGGCATCTGGAATAATGGGCAAGGACCTAGGGAACTAGAAGGGCCTGCCTAATCACTAGTTTAGGGTGTGTGGCCTTAGGCAGTCTTGCTTTCAGCATATCCTTCTGTAAATAGGATAATAGAGCTGCATATCACATAAAAATTTACTTCTTTTATTTTTTCTAGATTTGGCATGCTTGAAGGCTGAGATAATTCCTTGTTTATTCCTGGACTTGGATGCTAGGCAGTGAGCAATAATGGGAGGAGGAAGGAGCAATACTGAACCCTGAGGAAAAAAAAAAAAAAAAGTCATGTAATAGTTGTCGACATAGTGACTGCCCTCATGCTAAGAATAA
This sequence comes from Molothrus ater, assembly GCF_012460135.2. Lineage (NCBI taxonomy): Eukaryota > Metazoa > Chordata > Aves > Passeriformes > Icteridae > Molothrus > Molothrus ater. The sequence continues at coordinate 76,774,191 of NC_050479.2, read as the reverse complement.
GTTAGGAACATTTTGAAGGAGAAGGGTGAAGATAATTTACATTTGCAAGGAATTCAGCTTATAATCAGTCTTCATTGTAGCCATTTGTGCTTGGTAGTCCAAATAAACTTTTTGTCAGCTATTTATTTATTAATGCAGTTATTTTTACTGTGAAAAATTATACTTAGTTTACCTCATATTACAAATAACTGAAAAAGTCCTTGCTGGAAGAATTACAGCCTTGGGATATAACTAAAGGTGTAATGGCCCACATCCTCTGGCTCTGGAGCTGTTGGAGATAATACAGCTTTCATCTACCTGCCATTGCCCATACACTGGAGAATGTCTCCTTGTGGTTCAGCCAGGAAGACACATCATTTTCATGATCCTTGCTTTTTCAGTGTGAACTCAGCTCCTTGTCCTATTGTTGCCTGTTTCTCAGGCAGATGGCCCTGGATAGGTGGCTAAAGAGGGCTTACCCCATGGATTGGCTCATCCATGACAGTGATAACCTCCTACTAGCAGGTGCTGGTCATCAGCTAATAGTGTCTTGAGGCATTGAAGCAATTACATAATATGTGTCCAAATCTTTCTACAAAGAGCATAAGCACAACTGTGCAGGATTGGACATGAAGCTTATCTGGTGTTACATCCTGTCTCTAGATTCGGGTGAGTGCTGTGCTGTGGGTTCTGTTTTTCTCTCACACATGGCACTGACTGTCTAAGGCAGAGAAAAACAGCAGGCAGAGTGCAGTGAGGCTTCCACTGCCTCCAGTGGTTTGGGGCTTGAAGATTTCCTGAGCAAGGGGTTACTTATGTCTTTAATAGCTCTCAGTGGATTTTTCTTCTGAGAACTTGTCCTTTTTTGAGCCCACATACATTTTTAATATCCAAAGTATCTGGTTATAGTGAGATTCATTATTTAACTACAAATGTTAAGAAAAAGCATCTTCTTGCTTTGTTTTGAGCTTGCTTCTTGCTCTGTTAGACAGCCTTTTGTTTCCATTTGGGAAACAACCATCATTTCTGTACTGCTTGTCATTTTGTAGAACTCTGGTGTTCCCCAGTTACCCTTTCAGGCAGATTGCTGTGTGCGCATTTCTTGAAACAAGGGGTTCTTGCCATTTGCTTACCACGTACCACCAATGCCTCCATTCCCTGTACCTTTGATATCAAGAGACAGTGTCAAGGAGTGAGACAAAATCTCTGTATAGTTTTTAAGTGCATGTCTCTTGTGGTTTGATGGATTGGCATTAATGATGTGTGTCTTTTCCCCCAATTTCAAATAATTACTAGAATTTAATATGTTTCTTGACCATGCCTGAATGTAGAGTAATAAAGCAACCCAGTTATTATATATCTGTTTTTATGACAAGGTCTCATTTGTTCGTGATAGTAGTTAGTTCAGAACTCATTACACATGCCCTAATATAAACACTGCTAGTACTAATGGATGGTAAGATTATTAATTAAAGGATATCACTCTGCCAGGAAGATAACAAGAGGATGTTTTCATATGTTCCTACATATTTTTTTGACAGGAAAGTAGAACAAAATTCCAAAGAATTAAAATTTGAAAAAAATAATACATGAACTATGTAGAGAGCTAGTTGGTCCTTCTTACAAATTAGTTGACTTAAGAGAAACTAGACAGGCTTCTGCTGAAAGTCACTCAAATTCCTTATTTTTGTCTGAGAAGTTAAGTAAAAAATCCAGTAAAATGAGTATGAGCGATATTTCTCTCTCTCTCCCTCTCTTTTTTTAATATAAAGATCCTGTTCTTTGAAGTGGCTTTATACATAGAAAGAAACATCCTATGAATACTGGATTTTACAGGGATTATTTATAATTCTCTCTAACTAAATGCAATAAATCTGGAAAGTAAAATGTAAAAACTATAAGTGTTAAGGAAATAGTCTCATATATGTAAATTTGAGTTAACCCCAAACTCCTTGGGAACACTTAATTCTGACTTGTTTAAGCAGGAGCTCACCTGGTGAAACTGATTTGTAGTCGAGGATTTCATTAGTTAATGAAGCATATTTCATTTTGCTGTTATTTTTTTCCACCCATTTTTAGAATATAGTTATTTTGGTAACAGTTTTTTGAATTTATGATACTGCAAGTGATTTAATTTAAGCCCTCAAAAATGTATCTTTAAAAGACTTTTAAGTGCTTTCATTGTGACATCAGACTTTAAACTGCTCTCATATCTGTATTTTGTGAATTGCTTTCCTATTTTAAAGGGAGAAGACAGTTTAAACTAGCATGTTAAGCTTGTTTACTGTATGAAACTGATGTGTTTAGTATCCATTCTCTAAGTAGTGAAAAGTAGCTAAGCAGTGTGTAATAGTGCACTGGCTGTATGGTAGGCTGAATGGAAAAAAATTTACTTTAGGCCAAGTTTGGTCAACACATTTAGTGACATTTAATGTCACTGAACAAAATTCTGCTTGATTAGGAATCTTAGTTCTGCCCTCCATATGTGGAAGTGCATATCTGACTCTCTAAACAAATGTAACATCTGTTTGTGTATGTGTGTTAGAACTCTCACACCCCCACCCCTATTAAGTGCAGTACTGAAGTACATCGGACTGTGGTATTACTTGTGTGATCAAAAGAATCTAATCAAGCATTGTATTCCTGAGCTTTAAGAGCCTGAAAGAATTTCATATGGAAAGTGTTTCATTTCCTTTAAAGCCACGTGGTAATATTTTCTTCTTTTTTAAATAAACTAAATATACACATTTTAATTTTTTTCCCTCTCCTCCTCCTTCTGGTCTTACAACACATTTTACTTTGTTGCCCAAGCACAGAAAACTTGCCAGGAAGAAGGGTGAGCAATGCTTCTGTTTCCCATGACCCTCAACTCTAATGTTGTTCCAAGAGCTCACTACTTACAAATGCCTTGATAACTGCTTTCATTCCTTTCATCCCTCCCCCGCCATCCAGCACAGGCCAGTGGGACTGATCCTCCTTTGAGCAGCTCTCTTCACAGAACAGGAGAATCTACTTAATGTAAAAATCATGGAACATAAAAGCATTGAAAGATATATTGCAGAATTTTTTTACAGCTGAGGATCTGCATGATAATTGCTGCAGTGATTTATTCTTGATTTCATAGAAGCAGCTTCTTAGAGCTCCCTGTTCATACCAGAAATAATCCTATATTTTATTTTTTTCTCTGGAAAGATATTTGGGTAGGGATATTAGTGAGGACATTGGATCTCATTCTACATGTGCACAGCACTGAGCTGGCAGAACTGATCTTGGTCAGATAGTCTGAACTCTGGCTCCTTAAGAATGTGTTGCAGCATAGGCTTTAATTATAGTCTTATATCATATATTTCATTGTCTGCAAATAGACACATGTATTTTTAACATTTCTTTGGATGCATGGTAAGATTAAAAACAAACAGAGAAAAATGTCTTTTCATGTCTTACTATAAGATCATCTGATGCACCAATACCTTTCATTTCACTAAAAATCTGGGAATTCCCATATTTTTTCTGGCAACTCCCTAGCTGCCAGACAGGAAATCGCTCTCTGCTTTTTCAACCTCTGGCAGCATCTGCTCTTAGTTTCTTTGTCCTTTTTGTGGTGCTTCTCTGCCTGCTCAGTGTTGCTGGGATGTGCCAGGAGGAGTGAGAAATAACGTAGCATGCCTGATAAACCGTGTTTCATTGCAAGAGTCTGGGGGGAGAATATTGGAATGTGGACCCTACTCCCTGGAAAAGTCTGACACTGTTCTGGGAAATACACATCCTTGGGGTGGGGGAAGAATGTGGAAGATCATGAAAAAGCATTTAAAATCCCCACAAGGAGCAAGAGAATGTATGTTGAGGGTCAAAGCAAGTTTCAGGAACAAAAGTTTAGGAATCTTTGAGACCTTTCTGATAGAGAACTATGGAGTAGTTTTACCAACAGACAGGGAAAATACTGAGAATGCAGATGAATTAGTAATGATATTTATTTGAGAATGGAAATAAAAGTAGGGAAATGTACTTGTTTTCTAAGATTTATTTTTCTCCAGGACAGAAGAAATGTAGGAATATTTCAGGCCTTTACAGTGGATCTTAGTCAAAAAGTATACAGGATGACAATAAGCAAACTCTCATTGTATAGAAATGCTTCGGTTGAATATAATTTAGAAAAATATAATAATATGCTAGAAATAGTACTAGGTTACACCCTACAGCCAATCTTTACAATTTCAGAAGTAAAAGGAAACCAAATGCTTTCTGAAAATTGTAGCCATATTTGTGGGGAAAGACTGTAAAAAATTGCAGTGGTGGCAAAGGAAAATTTTCTGTTCTGCCTTGTACCATGTGATTAGTCACTTGTAAAGAGTGTAATTCTGTGAATATGGTTTGATGATTGAAAGGTTTAAACCATGGTAATTCCCTGCAAAGTCAGTTTGTTTTCTAATCAAATGCAGCAGTAAACAGTTAAACAGTCTTATAAACTAAAATACTGAGAAAAGATTTTGTAAGAATGAGGTAATGAGAAATAAAATACAAGAATGTGGGAGTATTGAAACAAAATGACATCACTTAATATGAGAAAGAGCTATGAAGTTACATACATGCTTTAACTTCAGAGAAACAGATGAGCAGTATGTACTGTATTGTGTCCTCCGCATTAAAGGTTACAGGACATAGATTTTTAGGTGCATTTTTATTATTTCATATATTTATAAATAGGCAAAGTCAAAGCAAGATAGTAGTTTTATAGACTTCACAGATTTTGTATACTGAACTAAAGTTCATTTCTTTCTGTTCTGATTATGTGAATAAGGTTAGGTTCACACAAAGTGGGTGGGGTAAGGAAAGGAATAGTGAAAAGAGGGATGGAATATGATCAATATTGTCTGTTGTCTGTATAATATTACTAGGTTCAACAGTTACTTTCATGGAAGTTTTAGTATGTTTTTTATCAAGTAAGCATGCAAATGTGGCATAAAAATCCCCTTCTCATTAAACATCAGTGTTGTGTTCTTGAAGTGTCCTCAAGACTGTGTTAGACTTAGTTCCTAACTGTAGAGAAGTTCTAAGAATACCCAAAGTATTGCACAAGTGTCTAACATAAGAAGTTGTGACTGAACAGTGTTGGTATGAATAGCTATGAAGTTTATAGAACATACAGACGTTTCAGTAGCTCTTGCCTCATAGTTAAGAAAGTGGGGATTTTGTTGCATTTGATCAAGGGGATTTCTCAGTGCTTTCTAGAATGGGAAAGCAAATTGTGCATTTTTCTCATGGAAATATTCATGAGTAAGAGAACGACACTGAAAAATTTCAGTGCCTTATGTAACCGCAGAGGAATGCAGCAATGCATGGGCTACATGTTGACATATTCTCCTGATGTCCTGTCCCTGGAGACTGTAGGAAGAAGTTAGCTTCCCTGAAATTAAGAGCAAAGCATAGAGCCTAAGGTAAAAAAGTAATGTGGGATTGTAGGGGTAGGGAGTTGGTAGAGAGTTGTTTGTTTTAGTTGCTTATTATTGTTCTGTGAATAGCAAGTTGGCAAAGAATATGCACTCATGAAGCTGGCAAATAAAGGGGATAAAGAGTTTATTGAGAGCAACAATGAAAGACTGTGTCAATACAGAGCAGTGGCCCTAGAGCTGCAAAATCTCTGGCACTGGGCACTGGATTCTCTATTCCCTTGTGGTGTTTTCTTGTGGATTCTTTAAAAAAGCATTGTGGCATGTGGCCAGCATTAGCTCGATCAGCCCTTGCAGATAGTCTTTACTCTGTGCCAGCCTGCCCTGTGTTTTGCCAAATTAAATTCTGCTGAATTTGGATAAAATGTGGTCACTCATAAGAGGAGAGGATTTTTTTCTCCCTTTTGTCATTTTTTTTTCTTATGATAATCAGAAAAGTTTATATGATCCAGAAATTAACTCAGCTGAGAAGTAAAGAATAATAAGTGTGTGTAAATAATTTCATCAAATAGACTTCTAAAAATAGAAATACCATGGAAAATATTCCATTCAAAGGAAGGACTCCAGTATTGAAAGCCATGAAACCAAAGACATCAGAAGCTGCATCAGCTGACTATACAGATCTTTTTGTCAGTGTTTAGAAGGCATGTTAACGTGCACTGTAAATTGCTCTCTAACTATAGGTGATCTGGACATGTTATGGCAGTGATGTTTTATTAAATTGGGATTACCTGTTCTGGCAGCAAAACCCAGAATTCTTTTCATATGCAGTCGAAGAAATTAATTGCATTACTGGCATATATGCCGACATTCCTAGGCTCAGGATTGCTGCTTTGGGCTGATTTGTAAGACATTTTCAGGTCCCTTTATTTGTGCTAACCTTCAGGTCCCTTTATATGTGCTGCTATATATGTTATGAGCAAAAAGATTTTTCTAAGTGTGATAATTACCTAAAACCATTGATAATAATTTATTTTTAATTTTAAATTATTAGTGAGCAATGAAGAGTGGAAAGGCAGAAATTGCAAAGAAAATGCATTTTGGTGCTTTTCTCTGAATTAGGAACTACTGCTGTGAAACTGGAAGTTTTAATGAGAAAGCCCTTAAGCCAGGAAGAAATTTGAAATATACTAGTGACATACACAGTCTTGTATGATCACTGCTTTTAGCTGCTTAATCATTCATATTGCCTAAACATAATTGTACTGCCAGCTTCTGTGTTTACAGTCTATGGTGTGGAAAAAGATATCCCACTGTGACATGTTCTACTTACAATCAAATTGACTGTAGCAAACACAGAAGCTGTTGAAGTTCAGTGCTTCTCAGTGGGGTGTTCTTGTTCCTCCAGCTTATTTCTGGCTGTTGATATAGCTCAAATCCTTGAAGCTCATTCCCTCATAAAATAACAAAGCCAAGGATGTTCTCTGTTCATCTTCAGTGTAGAAGAGCATGTAATGAACTATTTAGGGAGACATGTATCTCACAAGCATTTTCCAGAATAAATAGTGTTTTACGGATTTATATTTGTAATACTGAAAGCCCTTTTTTCACTTTTATGAATTTTTAAATGCTTCCTTGCTTCTGTCATTTAGTGTGGTAAGAATACTGCAAATCATGCTCATAGCTGCTATTTCATAATAATAATAATGTCTCTCATATAAAAACTACTTTTTTAAAGTGTTTAGATAACTTAGCCTGAACAATTGTTTATAGAATGAGAGTTGCTTAAGAAATAAATTAAGAAAATAAATCTATTTGTAAAGCAATTAAAAATAACCATAATGATGATTCATTTTCAGGTATTGAGGAGTAGAACTCAACAAACTAGATAAGTATTTCTCTGTGTTTTAGCATGCTGTTTTATCAAGTACTTTGGCAATACTGTTCAATTTCTACTGTGCTTTATTCACATATTACAATATCTTAATGCTGAGTTTTGCTGACTAGCTTAGGTTTTAATAAACCTGTATGTCAGTGCATGACCAAATGAAGTATCTCATCAAGCAGAGCACCACAATGCATCTCGTCATATCTGGTGGTGGACTCATACTGCCCCAAAGGTTTGAAACACCAAAGGTGACTGTGCTGTACTGTGAGTCTCCTTTCCAGTCTTCAGCTGTCCTGAAATTCAGCTGACTGAAGGATTGCCTGTAATATCCTGCTAGGTCAACCCCTTTGCTTCTGCTGTCTTTGAAGCCATGGAATAATAACTAGCTTTGTGTCAGATAGCCAGATATATTGCTGTTACTGTATTAGCCAGAGTGTCTGTTGTTTGAAGTCCCATTTACTGCATTCCAGCTGGTACTCAGGAGTTCATTTAGGCATGTTTAATCTTCTCATGAGTTTTAACTACTGTTTTTCTTTATTAACCTAGTGAATGATACCAAGCTTTCCCAGGATGATTGACATCAGTCAGGAAGAACATTGGTTATTGGATCTCCATTAGCTAATGAAGTCATCTTTGTAAGCAAACAAGTGGAAAGACTTGGGCTTTGATGTGTTTGCTGAGAACACTTTCTTGCAGGCTGCTACTAGGGTAGAGATATGAGTCCTCTGCAAGTGTTCCAAAGTTTCTGCTTTTGGAGATTGATTGATCCCTATCCAAAGTTTGGACTTTCTGCTGTTCTTCCAGGACACCAGACTGGCAAGACCAAACAAATGACAACCATCACAGCCCAATAAAAAATTCATTGTGCTTACCAACTTGTGGAAATCTTTTCAGATGTCCTTATCTGTAGGACTTTGTCCTTGTTGTGACAGGCTGTGCCATGCCAAAGCATATACTTCTTTTTTCATTCTTCGGGAAATAGCATCCGTCATTTCATCACATTGTTGCAATGTATTGTTCTCTCCTCCTCTTCAAGACTCTAAATAAGAAATTATTTTACAGTCTGTTTAACAAATCTAGGACAAGAAGGTGGAAGAACAGTTCTTGTGATGCAAAGGGTCTGCTTCGTCCCAGTTTTATTGTCCCATATTCAGCTGTTAGGCCCTGATACCTAAAATAAGTTAATGTATTACAGTTCATATTACATACTTCTCTTTGGCAATTTCAAAGAAAGTGAGTCTTAAATAAACCTGCCTTCCAGAATAATCCAGAAGATTTATTTGTTTGTTTGGTTTTTTTTAATTGAAAAATATGTGTTAAATAGATTAATCAAATATATAAAACTTCAGGGAGAAGTACAATAGAGTAGTGCATTTCATGATTCCTCTGTGACTGTCCTGAATGGATGATACTTTTATTATTCTTTCATTGGCATTATGGTACTGATGGTTGGTATTGTATGTCTCCATATGCAATACTGGTGTTATATTACTTTGTTGTGGTTAAGCTTTGTTGTAGTTATGCTTTTATTATTTCCGGTCACAGTGTGGTAACTTCTTTAGTACTTCCTCTGTCAGCTCCACAAAAAAAAAATCTTGTTGGCCCATTGACTTGCTGAAGCCCTGACTAAAACAGGCAACTCTGTCACAGTTACCTCCTTGCACTGACAGTATGTAGTGTGTAGATGGCTACTCTTGACTATGTTCCTCACTACAAAATGGAACTGAATCCTTCTTTGGAATCAGAGATAGCAGGGAACAAGTGGTAGAGGTACAGTGAGTACTCTCAGAAAATGCATATTAACAGAACTGCCCCTCTGGCAAATGAGGGTTATCAGGTTGCATTTTCCTTCTTTTGCTGACACCCAGAGAGATTACTTCGAGTGCCTGCAGAGGAGCAGGGGCAACAGCATTTGTGAGCTCATTGAGACTTTAGAGCAGCCATCCTTTCCTGGTTGATAGACTTGTACTGCCTGTCAGTAAAGCTGGTGAGATTTTTATAGCAACTTAGAAGATCAGTTGTCTCTGCTTGAAGGAAAATTTCTGCCCTGAACTAAGTGAATGTTCTAGTTCATGCGAATTCAATGAAAGGAGGGACGGACTTTACAATGCCAAGTAAGAGCAACTCTGAATAATGCCACAGACTCTAAAAATGTGATTTGTGTGGTGATTACCTTCCTTCTGGAAGCAGCAGCATGCATTGAGGACTCTCAGTGACTTTAAGAATTTGGGATATGCAGGGCTATATGATATCTTGTAAAACTGGGCAAGGTCTCTGCTCTATCTGCTCTTTTCTTTTTTTTATCCATCATTTGCCTCTTCTTGATTGGAGACAGTTACTCTTAAATCCTTTTTAATTCAGTTTTGAATCTTGGTATCTTTTAGAAAAGATATGCCTACTGCACAGCTGCTCCTTTCTGTGACTGGGTTTATAATTTTATAATCATTTAAAGTGATGATGCTCCTAAGAAAGTGATAAATACAATCAAGTAGCACTGCTTGGTCCAGTGTTGGTGATTCAACTGCAGTGTCAGAGTCTTAGAGAGTAACTCCTATCTCAGCCTTTAGGAAAGCTGTCCAAGTCAGCTGGAATTTTCAGTAGAATATTTTTTTATCTTTTCAGGTTAGATTAACCTTGTACAGAACTTGTAAATGAATGTTACAGGAAATATCTGACCTTGGAACTTCATTTTATTCTTTGCTACACTGAACAGCTTTAAACTCATTATGGTATTGTCTAATACTGTCAAGGTATGAGGAAAGACCTCATATAGAGGCAGATATCTCCAAATGGTATCTTGCTGCATGAGTTTATCAAGTTATCTCATAAGCTCCTTAATTCTTCATTCCCACTATTCTGAACTAGGTTAAACATACCTCCTTCAGGTTCAATATGTATAAGCTGTGTCTGATTTGCTGATACAATTGGCATCATATATCAATAATCCAGGATATGAAGTAGAGACTCCACCTTTGGTATTTTTAACATTTACTTTCCTTTACTTTGACATTTATTCCACCAAATCCTGCATATGTGGAAGAATGATAGGGGAGAGCCATGCTCTCTCATTTCCATCATCTTCGCAGAGGTGCTGTTCATCATGGACAGTTATTTGATTGTCCAAAGGAAATAAACCTCCATTCCTATTAGCAAGAGTTAATTTTTGCAATGGAAATGTTTCCATTCAATTACATTAAGGCCATGTAATTCCTTTTGGCATCAGTTGCCATACAGCAATTTTGTAGGAGGGTTTGGGACTCAGTATAGTAACCTGGTGAAAGAGTGAATAATAAAACTGTGTTTCTTCCCTTAAAACTTAAAATATACTAATGTGACAAATTCAAGTTTAGATCTTTCTAACAAATGTAAAACAATCGTTTACTTAGCTATGAAAGAAGCTGTATTTGCATAAAACACAGTCCATCTTATAAAGATTATTTGGTTTTCATGTATACAAACAGTAGGAAGCAGTTTTTGTTTAGCATTCAATTTGTTAATGCACTTAATAATATCATCTTCATGTACAGCACAGTAGGAAATGTACAGTAAGGATGCAATAAATCTGAGTAGCATTCTTTCCTGTTTCCCATGTGCTTTATCAAAAGATACAGAATTTGTTTACCCAGCTCTTTACATCTTCGCTATTTATCGGATACGCATACAGAATTCCCTACTAATAGAAGAAAAAAAATCTGTTCATGTCTGTATTGTCTAAAGATGATGGGTCTCTTTTTGGACTGATGTACTCTATAGCTACCTATAAAAATACAAGAGGAACAGTCACTGAGTAAATTCTGGCCAGTGCAAAATCCAGGAAGGGATTTTCTTTCTTGATCGTCATTACCTTTAATTAAAATAAAATTTAAAAAAAATCATCTTATTTTGTGGATTGTTGTTTGGAGGTGTTTAAAATCTTTATTTCAGTCATTTTTCAATTCTTATTTCATTTAGGATAGTGGAATGGTTCTTACTGTTGGAGATCATTCAAATTTAATCATACTTCGTGTGTATGGGAGTTGTTTGTATGTTGATTTAGGATATTAGGCCAATTTGTATATTTATATGTTAGGTTTTATTCCTGCCTGGAAGAAGGTTAGCCCTCTTAATTTTGTGTCCAGCACTGATTGAATGAGTATTTATGGCTTTACGGTAACAGAGCATAAAGAAATCACAAAATGACTGAGGCTGGAAGGGACCCATAGCAGTCATCTCGTCCAGCTGCCTTGCTTAAGCAGGGCCAGTTACCCAGGACCAGGTCTAGACAGCTTTTCACCATTCCCAAGGGTGGAGACAGATACGCGATGCTTTTGAAACAGAATTTATGACTTGACTTTCATTCATAGCTTACCCCTACCATGAATTTCCCTTAGATTTAGTAGATGTCAGATTCTTAATTGTCAATTTTCCTAGCATCAAAATAGATGCCATAGATACAGCCTCCAGGATGCAGAAAATTGTTCTTGGTTTTCTGAGCTCATCTGGACTGGTGGTGTTTTTAAGTCTTGACCAAATCTATTCATTATCACATTTATCTCTCCATTTGCCATTAGTATTTCTAAAAAAAGAAAAGAAGATAACAGATTTATGTGGTTGATACTCTGTGGGTTTTTTTGTGTAAAATTATTATGAGATTCTGCTCTATAAAGTTTGGATTGCTTTGTGAAATTCACTGAAAATAGTAATCATAATCTGTGGATTACAATGTTGATTGGCAAGCACTTTTGTTTTTTTTTCCTCTTCAATTTCTTTTTACAAGGGTTTTTCACTAAAACATTTTACAGTGTGGTATATCAGAATAATTATAATGTAATTATTTTGATAATGGTAATGAAAAACACTGTCATGAGCTTTATTTTTGTCTGTGAACTAATATTGCAATACTTTAAAGAGTGGTATACTTACATATGCAATTTATCACTAGACATCAATTTCTTATACTAATTTATTGTTTTTCAAGATGTATAAAAGTTCATTAGTTGTCAATGTGATACATGTATCAATGTTTGAAATCTTGCATCAGCCTGTTTCATAGGTGTCTAGGATATCTCAGACATTTGATTTTGAAAATGTGATAGTGATTTTAAAATGAGTTTAATGTCCAAAAATATACTAGAAAGAAAACTTTGTAAGCAGAAAAAATATTCAGTGCAGAAATGCATGATGCCTTGCTCCAGTAAAGTTCTAGTGGAGTAATTCTGATTTGTTTTTTTTTCTTGAATTCTAGATTTATCCATGGCAGTACAAAAATTTTCACAGTCTTTACAAGATTTTCAGTTTGAGTGTATTGGAGATGCTGAAACTGATGATGAAATTAATATTGGTAAGTATTCTCTTTACTTTGCTGGCAAAGCATTTTTATAGTTTCTTATAGCATGTTATCAGAAATACGGTGGGGTAATTCACAGTTGTTTTTTAATGGTTCATGTCACAAAAATAGAAAAATTTCAATAAATAGAAACCATGCAACACTTTAAAAATACATGTCAAAAAACTGCGTCTTCATGGCATAGCTTGATTTATTATAGCAGAAGGTATTCAACAGTACTTTTGTCAGCTGAGTCAACTGTGAATATTCTAAATTCTGCTGCTACTTTTATGTTTCAGTCAGTTTTCAGTGGGTTACTAAAAGGTACACAAGTTTTCTATGATGTAACATAAATCTGCAAAAAAAACACCAAACTGCATACTGATACACAGGAAGTATTTAAAGGTCTAAAAAGAGGAATATATTCATTACAACTTGTGCATTGCTAAATATATGGTTGTCTGAACTTTTGCCAGGATAATTTGCTAGCTGCTTATTGTTCTGTCTCTGTACACACCAGAAATTCTGCATTTGCAGAACTGAACAGCTCAACATGTCTTGAATGTAAGCCTCTTTAAAGTCATCAAAATACTCCTCCCTCAGCAGACTAATCCTGGAAATGTTTCCAAGGTTCAGAAATTGAGCCACTCTTTACTGCAAGACATTGCTGCAGTTGTAGTGATGCTTTTACACAGTAGCACAGCAGCTGGAGTGCTAACCCCCACTGGTAAGAAATTTGGATTACAATCCATCTTCAGAAAGGCTAAATTCAGTATCATGAGTCTTACATACCACATGGCCCCCATGTGTCTCCTAAAACATCTGAGAGGAAGTAAGATGGTTCTTAAAGAGTAGTGACTTCTAAAAATAAATAATTTGGCAGTACAAGAGGGAACATAGGACTTGTTGGTATTTTTTGAAGAAGTTCTCTGTAACACAGAGGGGAAACTCAGATGTAGTCTTTTCCAAGTGTATCTATTAGTATGGTCTATTTTCAAGTCTCCTCTCCCTTCAATTTTTTCCTTTTCCTGACTGAGTCATTGGACAGAAGGTCTGAAGTGCTTGTTTTCACTTGCAAGGTTTGCCTCATCCTCACCCTACAACATTGCGGTAGTCAGAAGACTGTCATCAAAGATGACTGGTATTTGGTCACGGTCTTCCACTAACTCTTGGCAGGGCGTGGGAGGGGAGGTTTAATTGTACTGGCAATTAAAAGTAGGGGAGTGAAATCACTGAGCTGCTGCTACTCAGGTGTAAAACTGCAGGCATTCTTCAGGTGTGTTCACCATGGAAAGAGAAATGGTGTGCATGTACTTTTTGTAATGTTGCATATTATTTCTTGGCTGTTAAGATTATACTGTATATGTATATTTTTAAACCAAATCTGCAGTATCTCAGCTATATGTCTTAGACTGGGTCAATAAATGTCTTAGATTGAGTCAATAACTTTTTTTAAAGACATACGGTTTTGCATTTAAAATCAGGTGACTGAGAACAAAGACAACATTTTACTTGTAACGTAAACGTAGCAAAGAAAAGGCATTTTATTGTTTGGACATTAAACAGGCATTTAAAACTGTTCAGGAAAAAAACACAGTTCATGATGCTTGACAGCTGATTTATTTCACTTGAAGCTTCAAAGAAGGGATTTCTAGCTTGCAAAGGACCAATTGCCTGATGGATTGTCATGTACATCAAAGAAGCTTGTAAGAGTAAAAGGTAAACTGACAGGAATCAAATTCAAGTCTAACAGAGCTTGAATGATACTGTGTGCTTTTATGGGGTAAGGCTCAATTTTTGTTCTCCCTAGAGCAGTGACCTAGAATTTATCCATATCTTTAACATGCCCCAACAAGATAGATGTTTGCTTATCATCAAAGACAGCTTTGTATAGATGAATCCTACTCTGTACCTCCTTCTGCCTTCACCTCCTTTTTCTAAAAATGTCTACAGCTGTGCAGGCCAGGGAGTTCTACTTCAGTCTGCAGTGATGTTCTGACTTGATAACATCTGTAAAACCCTATGGATATATGCATAGGGGCTTATTGTAAGGACTGCATGTCTATTTCAAGCTTAGCATTGAAAATCTACCCTAATACACTTTAGCACTGGGAATTCACCTCTGACTTGTTCTGTCAGCATGTATTTGAGTTTTTTTTTTTAAAGGTTCAGATTCTTTCAGCATTAAATATAAGTGATTTAGGTGATTTTTTTTACCAATAAAAAGTATTTGGAATTGAATTGATAGCTCCATTAACATTTTTGAGGCGATAGGGGAGTTGAGGGTCTCTCTTTAGTAACTAAAGTTGAGGGTCTCTCTTTAGTAACTTTGTTTTGGCTTCTTTCTGCTTTCCAGTCTGAGATCTAATAAGGGCAGTTCTATTTGCATTTCCTATAAATTGTGCATTTTAGTTGTTCTTTTAATATAACTTATTTATTCCAGTAAGCCCATTACATTAAATACCTAAGAACTAATTTTAGTTAAGCTTTATGACACACTCCACATTAACAGAATTATGGTGGTGTTCTTCATGCTTATTTTAATCCATCTTCTATTTAATCCAGTGGTTTATTTGTTTGGGTTGCTTTGGTTTTTTTAATTCCTATCTTTGATTTCCAATTTTGATGATTTATTATCTTTTATTTACAAGGATTTAATTTTTGCATAGAAGAGCTGTTCTTCTTTGACAAAAAAAAATCTTATCTCTGTCTGTGTCCGTATAATGCATTTGAGGTAGTTTTTTTCATGTTGCTGGAAGTTAGGCAAATTTATCTTCATAGTCACTTTCAGATATACCATGCCTAGTTTAGAGTCATGTTATGCATGAGTTGTAAGGAATTTCTGTGACTGTCTTGGATAAGTAGACTGCCTTGTTCCTCAAATCAGCTACAGTGCTTATGGTTTTGGTTGGTTTCTTAACTGAACATCAAAGGACTCAAGCTATAAAACCTTTTTCAGTTTTTAATCTTTTTGCCAGAAAATTTGGTTTGAGAAACAGTGGTCCCCATCTTTACTAGTTTTTCTCATTAAAAAATAAAACAAGCCAGCAACAATTGATGGTTTTGTCTCTTCCTCTGGTTTGGAATGCTTGTGGAAGCATGTGATATGCAACAATGTATGACTGTTCGATGGCAGAACATGGTTATTAGCTCCAGTTGCATGTGATTCAGTGAAGCTATAACTGTGTCTTGTGCAACTGAAAAGTTTTGCAGAAGATGGCATTTTCAACGCAAAAAAAACAAGATGAGTGACAGCGAATTAATACCACTAAAAAGCCATAGTAATGAAAGTTTTATGCGACTTGCCCTTACTCTGAGAAGAGGGTGTGGCTTTCCTAATCTAACAACTGGGTTTTCCTCAGAAATAACAACAGTTGATAACACTTTGCCATTTGGATTTTAGACATATCACCCTCTTCCCAGCCCTCTTTGTAAATATTTTGCACAAAAATTAAATACTTAAGATTGACAGTAAAGGAGGTCAGTCATTTGTCTTGCCCAGTGGGAGTTTTGTGTAAAATGGGTGCATGATTTTTATGTTTCAAACCTTATAGGTAACATGGAACTTTACATGGATGGGACAGCTGCAAAAACAATGTTTTTAATGATCATCTATCTTTTTCCTCAGTATACACTGCAGGCATAAATTTTGCAAGAAGAAGGTTTGCTGAGCTCCTCCTAGTATTATCCAGCTTGTATCACCTGGATCTCTCCCTAGGAATATCCCTGTTTTGATCCTCTTTTATTCTGTTTGTGTTATCTGATTTATGGCTGCTAGAGAGGAAAATAATAAACATTAATAACTCAATGGAATTCTGTCATGTGCCTTTAACAAGTTTGTGTCTATTTTGTATAATGGCTAATTATATATCTGTGAGATCTAATATCTGCAGCATAAGACCATGCTCTTCAGAATGTAAAAAAAAAACAAAGCAAAGAAATACATTCTGAAATTCTAGCATTTTATTTTCGTATCTGTGTTTTATTATCAAGTTCTGTTTAGGAAAGTGCACTGAAAAGCATATGTCTTTCACTCTGTGACTGGTGGTTTTGAAGTCTGGGGCTTTCTTCCCTGCAGAGAATTATATTATGACAGATGTTTCAGGTAGCATGAGATGCTTAATTTAAGAATGTAATAGGATTATGATTTATGATATATGATGATTTATGAAATCATTATTAATTGAGCCACAAAGAATAGGTCAGAAGTTCTAAAATGTGGTATCTTTTCTTGTGGGCACTGAATTCTTCTCTGGCCGCTAGTGGCTGGGGCTTGTGATCTTTGCTGACTCATACCTCAAGTCATTCATGGGATTATTAAATTGCTTGCAACTAACCATCTACAGAACTGTTAGCTCATACCTGGCAGTTATATTGTTTACAGCAGTTAGTTTCAAGTTGAACTTTGAAAAATCTACTCAAACGTACTGGAGAGAAAGAACTCAAAACCAAACAAACAAATTCAGAATGCTAATAGTAGTTGTTTGTTAGAGTCCACTACTGTGTTTTCCTTCTTGTTTTAGTTGAGCAGTGATGCCAGAAGCTCAGTCTTCTTTCTTTCTTTCTCATACTGGGCATCCAGGTATACAATGCTTTTCAGTTAGAATTTGCTCTACCCTCTTGGAGAGCTCGTCAGAGGAAAAGCATCCTGTAATTCAAAGCAGCAAATAAATCTGTACCAGGAAATTTGTATAGAAAACTACAGAAAAAAAAAAGGAAAAAAATAATGATGTTTCCTTTTCCCCCCATCTTTTGTAACAGTGTAAAAGTTTAATTGACTTTAAGAGGTACCAAATTACATTTTTAATGGTGTATTCTGTGGATACAATGTTCTATTCAAATAAATAAATTTAAAACAACAACAAAAAATTGCATAGGAGCTTTATACATGCCTACAGTGTGTAGAGAGAAATCTTGACAATCAGTCTGTGGACTTGGCAGTCTCCAGGTTAGGACACTGCCTTTTGGAGGTTCATCAGGAATCTGAGAAGGTAAATGTCAGGTTACTCATGATTTCAAGCCACTGTGGCTTGTGGTGTGTAATGGTTTCTTGAATTTGCTTGGCTCTTCTTGAATTATTTATTAAATTCAGTTGAGCCACCTACAGTCTGAATCACTTGGATATCTTACAGGTCATCTCCTTAATTACTTGTGGTTAAGCTTTCATGTTCAAGAATATTCTTTTTGGGGTTAATATTCAACATACTTTGCACTGAATTCCCATTTGCAACCAAGCTTCTGAATGGAATTACCAAATTCCAAACGAGTTTAAAATTGCTTCTGGCATCTCCGGTCTACTACTCCCTTATCCAAAGCAAAGAAAGAACAGGATCTTGCCACCACCTTGAGGGCAGAGTTCTGGGGATGGATGTTTTTTCGTGTAGGCATCATCCCAACAACTTTTCTAGTGCTTGAGTTTGTTGACCCTGTGGAATACATTAGGGACAAGTGTATTTGCAAAAGGTGGTTTTATTTTAGATGGGTGGGGAAGGGTTGAGTCCTGAATTAGACTAGAAAGCTATTTACAATGGAGAGTGAATCTGCATAGAAAGATTGTATGCTGTTTTTCCACAGTAATTATCTGCTTAGATTTGCCAGCTCTTTCCCTCTGGCTGAAGGAATGAATTTTAAGATTTAACTTTTTAGATTACTTTCAAAGCAACTTTGTTTAAGGTACTTGTAAGATCACAGGACAGGGTTCTTTGCTACTTGTATAGGATTATTTTTATCCTATACAACTACCCTAGAGAATTTCAATGGTAACAATTTGTGGGAGGAACTCAGCACAATCAGGGTGTGAAATGCCTAAAGTGTTTGTTTCAAATCTGTTGATTCTGTTCCTACCATTATTTTTTAAAATCCCTGTTGCATATTTGACAATTTAAACAAATGCCACCTGTTTCCGGAACTCTATTGTTTCTTGACTTCAAAAAATGAATGATTTTATGATAGTGCTGGGATTCTATCAAGGCTTCAAAACAACATGTGCCCCAGAAAGTGAAGGTTGCTTTCTGTTGGTCGAGCCCAGAGCTCTTGTCCTTGCTTTGGAAGGGCAAATGGGGCTGACAAATCAGGAAACAAAATAATGGTGCAGTACATTTTTATCTGTTCAGGAGGAAAAGGTAATATAAGATCAACAACAGAGTCCTTGTTGTTTCTTTTTCTCTTGGATACCTATCAGAAGGTTGTTGGAATCTGCATGCTCCATTCTCTGTTGACCTTAAGATGAGTGTTCAAATGAAAAAACGGAATTGGGGTGGCTGATGCAGTTAGTGCCATTTCTGTTTGTCCTACCTTTCTTCTGTGTCAGCAGTAGCTGACAGAAGGAGCTCTCCTGAGTCCCTGCAGTACTGGTGTACTAGCATACTGGTGTACTAACAGAAGCTAAAATTCATGTTAGTTCATTTTACTGTATTGGACTGCAGACTGTGGTGTCTCAGATACAGCTCTCACTGTGCACAGAAAGAGGTTGAGGCAGGCAATGGACAACAACAGCTTTGTTGTCCTGGTGCATTGTGCTAAGGAGTTAAGATGAGTCAAAATTTGATCTGAACAGCTGAGCAGATGAATGGACAAGTCCATGCCACTCACAGAGCAATATGAAATAGCTTTTGTATCTCTCTGATATTTCAATCTCCTGGATGCTTGAAGGTGAATTCTACTTTATTGTCCTCATTCCATGCCTTCAACATACCTCTTTTCCTCTCCTTTGTCACGTAACTTTGTTATTTCTAGATTTGGACATCCCAGTGGAAGCATGAATGTCCATAGGGAGACAATGTGAGGACTAGAGTGTTATTTTATAGAATTGTTCAGAAAATAATGAGTATGTACTGTTGATGCATATAATACACTTCTAGTAAAATGGCATAACATTTAGAGTTGTCAGGCTAGAATCCCTCTTGAAAAGTAGGAACTCATTTTCAAAACAGATAGTGGTTTGATCAGCTCAGCTTTGAGATATTAATCTTCAGGTTTGAGCAAGTAAGATAAAAGATTTGTACTTTCTGAAATCAAAATGCTTAGTAGAATTTAGAGTTTTAAGCACAGGAACTTTTTGATCCTTTGTAGGCGTAAATGGAATTAAGTGATTATAGCAAACCTAACATCTGGTAAAGTATTTGGTGATATTTTTTCTAAACTCTTCCACTATTCAAGAATAAATTCAAAAACTTAAAAATCAGAAACCAGTATTAATGATTCTCAGTTGCATTCTGAATATATTGCTTTTGCTTTTACTTCCCCTATTTCAGCACTGATAAAGAGCCATACACAAATAAGGTTTGTACAGCTGGGAAGACTAAAATATCAGGATTTTTTTCTTCACCTAAAGTATGGATGGGCCTCTGAAGAATTGGGGATAGGCAAGCCTGAAATATAGTCATAATTACTTCTAATTCCTTTATTTATGGAATGCTACGATTTAATATTACTCTTGCAGCTTAATATTGCTGCACACAGTGTTGTGCATTGCACAGTGGCTGTTTCCTATGTTGTCTTGTTATTCAGCTGTTTAAAAAAACTTGGGGTTGAAGCAGCAATTCTTATCTTGGAACGGAAAATTTATACTCAGTACATTTATATCACAACTCTTTCTACTGGGATGGGGGAGGGAGAGCAAGAGAGGACTGTAGTCTGATTGCATCATAATCCATCTTTGAACTTAACTATTTCTGAATATTCCACGTTTTTAGAGCTGTTCTTCCTCTCACACGTGATAGGATATCAGTCAATTCAGACAAAGCCAGATCTGTTCAAGTCAAAGGTTAATGGTCAATTTAGTTGAGGTAAAGATTAATTGAATGAAATGAACTTCTCTGGAATGCTGTTAGTTTTCAATAGGGGCCAATTCAAGCTGCTGTTTTTTCAAAAGTAGGTCTCCAGCAGCACTTTAAGATCACGTTGTACCTGTTAGACAGAATTTGAAGTATTGAATATTGTTCCCCACACCCTGCTGAGTTTGGCAGCTGTGGAGCTCAGCACCACTGCTGTGCCTGTGGCTCCCTCAGGTGAAAAAAGAGGCTGATTTCTCTTTGACCGATACAATAATGTAAAACCCCATTTTGTAGTGTGGCATAGAGATGCAGTGTTTTTTAATGATTACTTATCTAAACCCTTATCTATTTATTTTATAAGAACATGGCAGAAATTGTGTATTTGTTGTGATTCATCCCAAAAGCCTCCACCCCTTCACAGAAGGGAAGAGACAAGAAAAGAGTTAGTCATTTGTAGGCAGGTTTTGATATAGTACTCTGTGTGAGCACATGACTGCTTGAGAGATCCTTCTCATGTTGCTAAGAAAACAGAAGAAATTATTTAGATGATTTAAAATGTTTTTGCTGGCACTCCAAGATGCCATGTTTGAGAAGAGGTGCTGTAGATTAGTAGCATATAGAATGAAGTTTTTCTACAACATCTCTGCCATGTTGAAGAATTCATGCTACACAAGATAGGTAAATTTTCCAAATTGAATGATGTATTTTCAATACCTGGAGTGCTTTTATAAATAGAGTAGAACACTAACACAGGGTAGATATGCAGCTGTATTTTTAATAAAGTGTTAACAGTGAAATGGTGGGAGTGGAATTATTCTTTGGTGTGGGTTTGTTTTTGTTTTGTTTTTACAAACATGCTGAGGGATAGACAGCCATTATGAACTTTAAAAAAATTTCAGGACTCTCTGAAGTGCTTTGGCCTTGCTTGATCTATTTCGAATCTACTACTTGTATTTGTTTTGTGAGCTTCTGCATGAGTAGGGCATGGTAATTTACTGATATTAAGTCAAGTAATTGGATTTATTTAAAATGTGTAACATTGCATGTCTTCAGGTTATCTTTTCAAGTATTGTGTTTGACAAGTGCTGACAGTAAATCTGGGAATTCTAGAAAACCTAACTTTCTTGCAAATCTTAGTTTGTATATGAACATGTAGCTTTCTGCATAGGACTCTGTTGAAAAGTAGTGGAGTGGAAAGTGTAAATGTATTGGCTCAAAGAATTGTTTTAACTTTTGTGCAAGGCTTGCATTTGTATGTTTAAATATTTGTGAGATGATAGCTTATTTTTATAGCAAAGAATTCTCAGATATGACACTGTTTGTTACGGAATTTAGATGGTTACCCTGATGGAGGTTTGTTTCTGTAAAGGGGAAAGGATTTTTACTTCTAATAGCTGCCCTGTACTTTATGCTTTGCATGTGTCTAGGAAAAAACTTCAGAAAATACCTTGCTATATTTGCTCATTAAGTTTTGCAAAGTGAAAATACTCTTGAGTTAAAATTGCCTCATATGGTATGTACATGTTATACTGTCCTGCCAAACACATCTTGCAGAGCTTTGGGCTTCAGTTAAGCTCAGATCTTGATTTGGTGCCTTTTATGGTTCTCATATTGGCCTGCAGTGTGAGGCACATGTGTGTGATGCTCAGGCAGGAGGTTCCATTCTTGCTGTGGAATCACTGGCCTCTTCTGCTGGTTTGTCTCACCTTTATAGTGTGACAAAACCCAAATGCTTGTGCCTGGTGTATGGCCTGCAATTGAAGGGCTTTGAAACTTTGTGGGGAACACTGCCTAGAAACATACAGGGATCAAATGCTATAAACCAGGGCAGATCAAATGGGAAGCTGCAGCTGAGTATCTGATAGTTTCATTGTTGGTCTTGTTTTCATGGGGAATTTGCAGCACTTATTATCATCTCTCTGTTCTAATACTGTGAAAAGCCAAAATGCTCCTAATTATGATGTGGAGAAAAAATTACCGCTGAATTTACTCTTGAGTTTGCAATGCCTTAACTCAAATGAAATAGAGAGAAGTCTTGGGGTTTCTTTACTTTTAGTTACATGTATTTGAGTAGCTGTACCCTGATGAAATTCTCTGCTTGCAAGCATGTAGTGGAACATGTGATCACATTTGGAGAACATTACATAGACCTTGAAGCATAAATTTGGGAATAAAAGGCCTAATTTTGTAATTTTTCTTGTTTATTCATTTGTGTAATTTCTGTGCAGAAGCTTTAAAACAAGCATTTTTCATCTCTGTCTCTTTGCTGTTATCATACTTTTTGTTCCTGATCTATAATTAATTTTCTAGCAAATTTGGATTTCCTTATTTGGGGTAGCACACTTATTTTCAATAATTAAAAAAATTTGGCAAAATACCTTTCCTCACAGTTCAAGGATGGAATTTCCACAGGAAATAAAGTTACCACTGAAACTTGTGCTCCCTGGCAGATGCTTCAAAATCTGAAAAAGCACTGGATTAAGTCCTTGCAGACTAATTATGGAGAAAATAGTAAGAATGTTCACTTATTGCGTCTGAAATAGCTTCACATTGACTGCTCTAAGAATGCCTTGATTCTATCACAAGAACAGTACAGACCTGACAGGGTTGCCTGTACCTTAGAGTGCCTTGCCATGATGGAAGTCTTCAATGAAATTTGAAGTTATTTGGATTGTAAATTTAAACCACTGTCTTCTGGCAGAAATCATTGTCACTTTGAGAGTGTATTTCCATACTACAGTATGTTGTTGTAATCTTTAAACCTCTACACTTGAATTTTTGTTTCATCCTATGTCTTTTACTACTAGAAGTGCATTTCATGGTATTATAGGAAGGTCAAATAGCTTTTTTTACTGTTCTTGTGGAGGCTGTGGTAAATGTAAACACAGACAACAGGAATGCATAAGGTCCTTATTGCAGATCCATAAAACCTGATACCTAGATTAGGAAGGTAAGAGGAACCAAATGGAGAGGATATAAGACAGCACATACAATAATAATTTCCCAAATTTAAAAGAGATTGAAACCCCATAAAGAAATGAACCATTATCTTGATATTCTAACTTCTTTTTTCACAATGGAATCTTCTAACATAATTCATCTCTTGACACCAATACTCAGCTTAAAGCGTATCTGACATGCTGCAAGCTTGCAAACTGGAATTTACATAAATACTTTAATGATTTTTCTTAAACCTTAGCAAAAGAAAGCAGTTGCTGCATCTCTGTTATCTGGGAATGATACTCAGAAAGGGACAAAATAACTAAGATAAACATTGATTTCAAATTCTGTACTCCTCTCCTATTCTGTGGTCTTTTCTGCTTTCCCAGTAAATATTATTTACAGTACAAAGCTCAGTCTTCCAACTCAAGTTTCTCCAAAAATGTTGCCATTTGGAAATTGAGGGAAGACGACCTAGGGTAGAAATAGTGGAAGAAATAACAGTAGGTAAAGAAAATAGAAAACCTGAGCAATAATTGGGAATCAGACATATCAGACATATGTCTTATTGTCCAAATATAGCTTTTCTGAAAATGTGTTTTAAAAATAAAACCAACAGCTGTTTTCTGTAAGAAAATGTTGCAGTCATCATGCACTACTGTTTTCTAAATTATGTTACAAAGGTGCTCCAGCCTAGTCTACATTAGTTATAAAATGCTTTGACACCGATACTCTGCTTAAAGTCCAAAAACATTTAATGTTTTTTTGCATTTTGCATAAATTATTCATTATTTCTGTTTGTAGACTTAGGTGTTGATCTTTCAGCTTGTTCCCATTGGGCTCAGCTGTAATTCCCTTTAAAGCTCTAGGTAATTCTACACTTTTTATGTTTTATAGGTTAAATTCAGTAGGAAAGTACAGGGAAGAAAGGATCATTAACAAATCAGTCCAGGTCATGACAGTGGTAAAGGAAACCTCTGTTGTATAAATAAGGCTCCATTTAAATTCATAACCAACATACTGAAAGACCAAGATACTTACAGGCTTTGGGAGTCTTTCTGGGAGTCTGCATTCCATTTTGTAATGTGAAAACTTGCCATAGTGGTCATATTTTGAGACATCCAATTTAGTTACCCACTGATAGACATTACAGATCCTCTGTGGCTTTAACATCCACAAATCTTGTTAAGTAGAAATTACTGAGAAAGCAGATGATTGTCTATTCATACCTGTTGTAGCCTGTCAGTGTTACTCTAAAATGTTTGTTTTTTCTATCTAAAAGGAAGCCTTCTGTGGCCACTCTTGTCCTACCTACTGTAACCTCCCCATCACCACCACCTCACATACTTTTTCAATATGCCTTAAAGCCATAGAAAGACGGATGAAAATTTTATTTGCTGTTGTGATTTGTTGAGAAACCGCTTGTCATGGCTGCAGTTAATACTAATCATTAAAAGCTCTGGAAATACAATTGTTAATTAATAACTATTTAGTAATATATTTACTGTAATTTTAGATTTGGAAAAGAAAAATTCTTCTCCCAGCCTTCATGGATCTTATATTTATTCTGCTTACTCACAGAAGTCTATTAAACAAGTGTTAATCCTTAGAAAATTTCCTTATGGGCCATTGGTCTATCTTGAATTCTGTTTCAGTGATGTATTATTTACAGCAAAAAACTCCCCTCTAGACTTTACTACAGTT
Source organism: Molothrus ater (assembly GCF_012460135.2). Lineage (NCBI taxonomy): Eukaryota > Metazoa > Chordata > Aves > Passeriformes > Icteridae > Molothrus > Molothrus ater. Next base: position 76,749,213 of record NC_050479.2, on the reverse strand, counting down.
CGTGCTCAAGCATGAATTCAGGCCAGCTATAGCAAGTCTGTGCTAGGTATGACCGGTTCTGGAGGATGTACTTGACTGACCTTCCTGCCAAAGAGTATTGGGAGCAATGTACAGCACAGTCCCAGCAGTTCCTCATTCAGATCAGGAGGACATAAGGAAATCTCTGACAGTCTTGCTTATTTTTGCTTTTTATACAGCAAGGTGTCATAAGAACATGTGACATATATCTGTACGTATTATTTTTTCCATGCTGGCATTCACGTATCTGAAGATGGTAGTGATATCTGCTCATAATGCAAAAAATTCTTGGTTTGTGTACTTTAGAGTAATTAAAAATTGTCTATGCATCATTTAAGACTGAATGTATAAATGGAAATTAAAGCCACAGTCCACAAAAAAGAACATTCAGTTATATTGTCTTCCACAGTAGCTTTTAATTTCTGTCTTGGGTTGAGCATTACCTTCCAAACTTGGCTTTATGTCTTTCAGTTCAGTATTGATCATGCAAAGCTATTATATGTGTCAAACACTTTGTCCGCCTTTTGTCATTAAATGTAGATGATGCCATATCTATTGCATGTGGCATTTAGTGGTACAGTGTAGCACTGTACTCTTAAATAGTAAGCTAAGGTTGATAGAGTAGCTTCAGTAATTTCCACAGACATGCTATTTTAAGGTGATACATTCTCTGCACAAGTATATAGGAAAAGCTTCATAAGATTTATAATATGCTTTTTTTTTCCTTTGAACAACTGGGTTGATTTCAATGCAGTAAACCAGATTCTATATTAAACTTCAGTTCCTTTTTAATTAAGTGAGTGTAGTTCTTTGTAGAGCTGTACCATGTGTTTGAAATAATAGGGATATTGGAAAAAAAAGAACATTATTGATTTTTTTTTTTTTTGGTAAATAAAATAATGAATAATGGGAGTGCTTTCTCCTGAACAAGGGAAATTTTGCAGCTCGTTGTTGAGCTGGGAACACTCAAGAGAGAGCAGCTGGCAACCTGTTGTGTTTGTGATGAATGAGATCACAAGTGTATATCTGGGTATATATTCAATTGTTTCTACTTATTGGGCGTTGCTTTTCACAGGCATTATTTCCATCATGATACCAAATGTATCTTACAAATCCTTTTGAGTAGCCCTTAAAGAAAAAGCAGACTGTAACACTGTTGGGATTTTTAATATCACCTAATAACTTAGAATAAAATGTTGAGTCAGCACTTCATTTCCTTTAAATGGTCCACCAGTAACAATAATTATTTATGAAAATAACGAAAAATGTCTTTATATTTAATATGTTAGGCTGCATATTGTACTTCATATTATTGGTGTTTTCAGAATTTATTTCTTATCAGCACATTCCCATGACATTTCCTCTTGCAAAATACTTGACTCTTCTTTCTCCCACCCCCTTTTGTATTTACAAAGTTCACTTCAATTCTTCTGTGTCTATTCTGATTAAAAAGAAGAAGATTGAAAAAAATGTTTTAGCATTACTAAGAAAAGATTGTGAATCTGGTGTGTAATGCCTGAGTGTCCTGACAGACAGTGGGCTGCATCTGACACAGATGAGTCTGATTTCTAAATCTTCTGGTTTTCAACTGTACAAAAGGACCTCAAATTATTATTGTTGAAATATCTGTTTGTTTCCTGTTGAGAGCTGTGAATCCAGAGTTAGATGTCTGTGCCTTGTGCCCAGGCTTTGTGCTGAGATCCTGATGAGGGTAGTAGTTGTGGAAGGGAAGGACGCCCCTGCCCAGATCTCCAAGTGTAGATCTGTAGGTGAATTGCCTGGGAGGCCTCACCCCCCTCAGTGACCTCTGTCCTCAGCATCCCTCTGTCTACTCAGCCCCAAACTGAGGTGAGGCAGAGCTGCTGCCTCTCTGCAACCAGAGGGCTCTGTGGGAGAAGGGGGGAGAAAGAAGGAAAAGGGTACACTGGGCAAAGGGGAGCAAGGACTCTTTCCTTCCCTTCCCCCTCCCAGTGCAGCTTCCAGCACAGCCAAAGTTCTCTAGGGACAGACTCTGGATTTTAATGAGGCCACACTGAGTGAGGGCTGTATGGGAAGAAGGGTGTAGTAGCTTGAAGGATCAGTGCTGCAGTAGTCAGGGCTATTGTAGGAGAGCTGGCATGGGTAAAGCCTTTCTCAATGAATGTGGTGGCATTACAAGAACAGAAGAACCATGGGAGTCACCAGAGATGTCCATGTTGCAGAACTCTCTACTGGGTGTGCATCCTTCACTATGCTCTGAATAACACAATGCACAAGTTCTCCCTGTGCAACTCCTGAGCTGGGGAAGGACATTCCATGGCTGGATGTAGGGAAGGATGTGGATGTTGGGCAGCAAGCATCAGAGGTGTAGTCAGTTTTGATGCAAAGGAGTCTCTGCAATCAAAGTCTCATAAGATCAGAGGGATGGTTTGTCTTAGAGCTGCTGAAGAGTGTAGGTTCTGTGTTCTTAGTGAAACTGACCTTTGTAATTCCCCCAAAGGTGAGCCAATGGGTAGAAAAGATGGAGACAGTTTCTCAATCCTTAGCTAAGGCACTGTACAGGTGACAAACTAGTATCTTTGTATTAATGTTAAATATTGAGGAAAATATTGATTGGCACACTTACAGAACATATTTTATATGTTTTTTTCCTGTGGCCGACCTGAATTTATTTAAATCCTAAGCAAATGTTTCAACTCTTAAACTAAAAATCTCTCTGGTTCAGCCTTGAAATTCGAAAGATGAATCAAAAGCTTCTCGTAGTAGTTTTTGTTTCAGGTTTCTTTTACACTCCCCTTCTTCCTCCCCCCCACTCTTCATATCCTCATAGTTTAGCCATGTCTGTCTAGCTAATTGTTTATTTAGATTTTAGCATTTCATATTGGCTACATAGATATTCTTGAGCGTTCCTAGTCAGGTATAACCAACCAGTTTTTAATCCTATTTCTTTACCTGTTGGTTTTTGTTTTGTTTTGCTTTGTTTTCCATGGGATATTATGAGCTGACTAGGAGATTGGGTTAATTCAGTGGATATCAAACTGAAAATCTTGATATCAACATAACTGACAAAATCTTCTGACACTTGTGTTCTCAGGGAAAAATATTAAAGGAAAGGACTCAAGTTCCAAGTAGATGTACAGATCACTTACAGTGTATTTGGACTAAACCAAGAACTCATAATGGGAAAAAAAGAATTTGTCAGCAAACAATGACTTAGAAGTCAAGATATGCAAGTGTAGCATCATAGTTACAAAAAAAAATTAGCTATGTAATTTCTTGCAGAAGAAATTGGAGCAAACAGCAAAGTGTTCTTAAACTGTTAAAGTTAGGAGAGAGAAAGGAGAATGCAAGGGTGACCTCTGCAAGGTCCAGATGGTATAAAGAATATAAATTATTTTGGAATGGTCCAAAAACTAAGTAACATTTCATGAATGCAGACAAGGCAGCTAAGGCAAGCCAGATAATAGTTCCTTCTTAAAGGATCTATTCCAGTACTTTCTAGAAAATGTGCTTATTTCCTTAAATCTTTTAGAGATGTTGAGAAGGGATAAAACCATATTATTGGAGACTAACACAGAAAACATTTAAGAAGATGAAAAAATAACTAAGAGGTGGAGTTCCACTAGCATACTGTCAACGCTGTATGTTTGTTAACTGTGAAGAATTTTTCATCCTGTTCTTTTGAGAAAATCTAAGTTTTGTTTCCATGTTTGTTTTTTACGTCTTTCAAAATGATTGTGATTGCCTCAAGTTTATTGTGAGAAACTGTATTTAGCAATTTGTATTCCGAGTTCAGAGCTTTAAACCACAACATGTAGCATCCTGTCACTGGTAGCAATTACTGCTAGTTGCATCAGGGGAAAGTAAAAACAGATACTTAGCTCTCTTCACATGATTGTTCTCTGGGATTGTCACTGATGGGATTGTGATGCTGAATCTAAGTAACCCCTATGCCCTTGAGAAAGTAATACAAATGGAAAGAAATACTTTTCTAGACAGGTTTGCTTACATGAGAATGAAGTCTTAAGAGTTTTCAGAATGTTTTCCTCTTTCTTGCCCTCTTAGGGTTAATTCTTGTCTTATGTTTCCATTGACTCTGCTTCAGCTCTTTGACTTCTATTTGAAAACAATTTTGAGCAAAGACTCTGTCACAGTTGTAACAGAATTCAAAGCTTATAAATCAATCATATGTTTGAGTCACCTGAAACCTTGTCCTTGTAAAACATAAAGCCAAAGAGCAGGTAAATCTAAACACTTGGCATTTCTTCTAAAATGTTGAGTGTCAAATATTTACCCAAATATTTTTAATAGTTCTTTCAAATACTTGTTCTCCCACCTTAGTGGGAGAAACTCAATTATTTTCTTTCTGCTCCTGGTATGCTAAAGTGAATTTTGTGGCTGAAAGCAGAATTCTTCTATTTTGAGACTGATCTTTCCATGTTTCAGGAAATTCAGTTTGCCATATTCCATTAAAAAACTATGTTTAAAATACAGATGACTCTTAAGACTCATGTTCTTTTTCTTCGTTCTTGACCTGCTGCCTGCTTCAGTCTATCTCGTTTAAGGCTACTGATTGCATTGCAATATAAGAGAAATATTTTATCAATGTAGCTTCAATCCAGATAATGGACTCACCTGGTCTTAAAATCTCATTTTAAGCAGAACATTCTTTTTCTTTGTTTTCCTTTCAGCCCAGTCATTGAAGGAGTTTGCTCGGCTCCTGATTGCTGTTGAAGAGGAGAGAAGACGACTGGTAAGTTTGCTGGCAGTAATCTTCCATTGGACCTCTCCTTGAGTAAAATAGTACACATTTTTCTATTCTCCCTGAAGTGGTTTTTTAAAAATTTTATTTCTGTAGTAGAGGTTAAGTACATCATAAGAATTATTTGGAATTCTTACACAAAGGCAGAAATGTACTAGCACAAACTACAGCAATTTTTATTAAACAGTTCAACCAAAGATGTTTGCATCAATTTAAAAATTGTTTTCTCTCTGTTTCCTACCTTCCTACTCCCTGACCCAAAATAAGCTTTGAATCCTGGTGTACCTTTCCCTTCCTGCAAAAAGCTTATACTGGAGATGGAGATCTGTATTTGTATTTCATGAAATACTCTTGAGTGTTGTACAGTGAGTGTATGCTAGTAATGCAAGAATTTGAGAAGTGATAAGAAAAGAAAGTAAATTCATTACCTGAGAGAAACTCCTGTAGAATACATTATTGATCAGTCTGGCTAGAGTCATCCATTGATACAGTGTCCTTATGCCATTTGAATCTGTTGTTTGCTTTAATTTTTGTATTTCTATTCAAATATAGCTTTGTTAAAGAAGTTTTAAGTGTATTTTTATGGAACTATTTAAAAAAAATCCAGGTGAGCAGTGAAGCTATTTTTGTCCTTCCTTGGGAGTCAGTCATGAATAAGGGAGTGAGCTAAGAATTAACATCAGTAGGGGGATTTTTAAATATTGTGAAAGTTTAACTCACTCTAATCCATCCAAAGATTATGTCTGTGCCGGTTTTCCTTTCTCTTATGGGTACTTAGAACACTGAGGTAAGGCTTTTGTGACTCAGTTCAGAATCAATTTACTAATTCAGAAAAAAGTTTATATAAATTTGTCTTAACCTAGAAGTAAATAGCCATAGAATTGCTCTCCCACTATTTCTGTTTATATAAATATTTTAAATTAGCAAAGTCATAGCATTTATTAAGTACAATTGCATTGCTAATATTACTTAAATGTATGAAAGTATAATTATTTTTTTACTTCATGCAAAACATTTTTTCCTGGGTAGCTGGGATAGTGAGGTGACTGTTCTGTACTTACCACCTTAAAAGTAGGTTAGCAGAACACTTAGTAGTTCCTTAGTTAAACAATGTTTCAAAATTGATAGCTCTCCAGTTTAAGTTAAAGATTGTTATGAGCTAACTATTAGGAAAAAAAAAAGCAATGAATAGATGAGGGTTTTATTTTTCAAACTCATTAGTCTTTCATACTATGTAAAAAAAATCCTATTATTTTCTCTCATTTCTTTACCCTCTTTTTTTTTCCCTCAGAGGAGTCACTACAGTTTTCAGTTTTAGAAGTTTATGGCCTCTCTTTGGTTTATAATTTGATCTTGCCATATAATGTTTTTGTGAAAGATGTAGGAAGGACTTTAGCATAAAAGAAGGAAAAAAAAATTAATATTATTGAGTGAAAAAAGACTAGTCAGATGGAATAATATGTTTTGTTCTGTATCAATATGGATTCCATGGGAATGCATGGATTGTGTAGCTGAGTGTGGTAGGTTGACCCTGGTTGGATTAGCAGTGCCCACCAAAGCTGCTGTGTCACTGCCCTCCTCGTCTGGGCAGGGAAGAGATAATTTAAGGGAAGGTTCATGGGCTGAGATAAGGGCAGGGGGAGATCACTTGGCAATCACTGTCATGAGCAAAACAGACTCAACTTGGGGAAATCTGTTTAATTTAATGGCAAATCAGAGTAGGGTAATAAGAAGCAAAACCCAAATCTTCAAGAAACTTCTTCCGCCCTTCCCTTCTTTTGAGGTTTTACTTTAATCCCAGTTCTCTACCTCCTCCCTGCCAATGGCAGAGAAGGGCAGGGGATGAGGGCTGCACCTCCTTCCTCCCCATGGGGAGGACTCCTCACACTCTTCTCTTGCTCCAGTATTGGTCCCTCCCTTGGGGGACAGTCTCCACAAACTTCTCCAACATGAGTCTTTCCCATGGCTGCAGTTCTTCATGACCTGCTCCAGTGTGGGTCCTTTCCACAGGATTGAGTCCTCCAGGAATAGGCTGCTCCAGTGTGGGTTCATGCAGGGTCTTCATGTATGGAGAAGCTGCTCTGGACAGGAAATTATTTGTATCCACCTTTTTGCTCAGGTTGGAATAACCTCATTCACTTCCCATTCTCTGTCCAGAATGAGAATATTGAGGACACACAGTTTTCATGGTAATTATATTTGCATAAGAAAATTTATCAGACTTCGGATTTCTCTATGTTTAAAAGGTTTGAGCTGCCTGTTAGTGGAATTTGTTTAATTATTACTGGAGTAAAAGTATCACCTTTGTCAAAGATGTGGATTTTTTATTCCTCAGTGTCTTACTGCAGTTTTCTACATGTCGTCATAAAATCCAGAGGTCCCTGTGAGGATCAGTATGCCAAGTAGATTCCTAGTATAAGGTTTTTCCTTGAGAAACTTGTAATTTAACTGTGGAATCTTGAGAGCACTTTTGCTTGCTTCTGAGGAAGTTTGGAGCATTATGCATATGTGACAGTGGTCACAGGGGTCTTAGGATGAGGGAAGAGATGTAGATCTGACTCCATGTAACAGAAGGCTTGATTTATTATTTTATGATATATATTACATTAAAACTACAGTAAAAGAATAGAAGGAAAAGTTTCATCTCAGAAGGCTAGCTAAGCTAAGAATAGAAAAAGAAAGAATGATAACAAAAGGTAGCTGCCTCAGACTCTCTGTCCGAGTCAGCTCTGCTGCAATTGGCCATTAATTACAAACAAGCAGATGAGACCAATCACAGATGCACCTGTTGCATTCCACAGCAGCAGATAACCATTGTTTACATTTGTTCCTGAAGCCTCTCATCTTCTCAGAAGGAAAAATCCTAAGAAAGGATTTTTAATGAAAAGATGTCTGTGACATGCATACACTAAGATTTCTCTGCTGGAAGCACTTAAAGTCAGCCAATTTGCAGCTTAGTGGTGATACTAAAGAAGGTTCTCAGCTGATAGGAAAGCTTGAGACATGGCATGAAGGTCTTTAAGAATTTAATTTCCTTCTGCGTAAAGAGAGAAAACATGCAAAAGTTATTTTTAAAAGCTTGTTCTTTCTGACATTTTGTAGAAGGCTTGGAGAAAAACATCTAGGCAATGTTGTGGCTCTTTTTGGATATACTTCATCATACTACTTTCAACTTTCTTTTAATTCTTGTAGCATGTGATAGTAAAAGACACTATTGTCTCAGTGAATGCAGGATGTATGAGAATATGGAGTGACAGATATTAATTTTGCATATCAGCTAATGGCCTTGTTTCCCTGCCTTGAACTTTATTTTGTTAAATTATGAGCATACATATAAGTGCATTAATCAGGTTAGAATATGAAAAGTATAAAAAAGTTTATATTCATGTGACCGATTTATTTCCAATCTGATGTCTATTAAATTCTTCATAAGTCAAATTATATTTTTGTCTTACCGAACACAATATTGGAGTGCTTGTCCGCTGATTGTATAAATGAAGTGTTTCCAGTGGTCAAGGAAATAGTTTGAGAAGGTGTTTAACAAGGCTTCTCTCCTTCCAGCATAAAGACCCAGAAGAGCCAGAAGTTGTTTTTTATTCAGAAGAAGCTAATGAAACAAGACATTATGAATGGTATTATTAGGAAAAACACTGAAGTATAAAGTCAAATGAAACTTCATGTCAAATAAATATTCTGTTTTGTAAGGCCTTGTGGCCATTATTACTGGCAGCAGTAATAATATGGTGATTATTGCAAGTCAGCTTCTTTTATCCTTGTCTTTTATTTCTTGATGCTAGAAAATTGAAGAGTAGTCAGAAAAAACAGAGGCCATGCACCACACATTTCCCCTTAAAAAGAAAAGAAAGGAAAAAATAACTCATAAGATAGCTTCTTTTATGATGTACAGCCTTAAGTTTTGATGACGTCTGTCATATTGTGGTGGTGTTAATTTAGTGATGCTGTTGGTAAATGGTGCATTAAAAAATTCCAACTAAACAGCACTACTCTTGAGCTTCACATGTACTGTAAATTGGATAAAAAGTCAGATTCATCCCCACTGCATTTCCAGTGACTTCAGCAGCAAGCCATCAGGGATGTAGAATAATGACCTCTATTTCCTGGTGTTGATTAGGGAACAATAGAGATGCTGTAATTTAATCCCATGTGAATGTTTGAATCTTTATCAAGGGTACTTACTTAAAATAATTTCTGTCCTCTTTCACTGAATTTGCATTCTTTCTGTTAAATAAGTGATATATTTATTTTACAGATTCATATTTTATTTATGCTTCCTATTAATTTTATATTGTTATTAAAATTAATAACAAACAGAAATTATCTGGGAGTAAAACAAAATGCTACTTCCTTTTCCTCTTGAAGGATTATTCTGTGTTGTCATCACTATAGATGAACTGGTTCATGCTACTGGTCCTAGAGATCCACTATGAGTTTGGAGCATTGAATGAGTTCTTTTGAGTGTCAATGTTATCTTGCTGGAACTGCCTGATTATTTCTGAGAGCTTACTGAATCCAAGACTGAAATAGGTTCTTAATTCTTAAATTCCTTGCTATTTATCCAAGGTTTTTTTTTTTTTGGTTGCTGGCAGGTGATGAATGGCCCCAGAGCTTTTTCTCTCTGGCATCATGAATCAGTGAGATTCCTGACCAATATTAAATACTCTAGGGGATATATAAAAATTCTGTAGTGGATAGTTTTGTACTATGCTCGATGAATATTTTTCTTTATAAAGTCTGCTTTTTTTGTATCTAATAATCTTCATGCTTCAGACAGTATCTCATTTTTGTGGACTTTTTTTGTATTAACTGGATGTTCTCATTGTGGTTCTGTATTTGCCCTCACACAAGGGGTCTGATGCTATCTGCTTTCAGGGAAAGCATCAAAATATTCAGTTTCAAAAGCTGCACTTGAAGAAAAATAAATGAGTTGTTAAAACCAACTATCCATGGAATGGTACATAAAATCAGATACTGAAGGGCACAGCATGTTGTTGAGCAGAATTAACCTTTTCCCTATAATGCAAAGTGCATTACAGATTCCATCAGAAGAGTAAGGAGTCTCCTATCCACAGGGGCAGCATATTTCTCAGTTTATACAGGGGAAAAATAGCATTGCATGTACTAGCACCCTGAGACTGCAGAACAAACACCTGGCACTTTGTTTTGCATGGTGTCTCTCAAATTTCAAAAAAATAGTGTTTGATGGTGTTTGGATATACTTGGTAACTGATTTCAGTGTTTTTCACCTCTCGTGCAAGATTTGGCATTTAAATTAATCTCCTTGGTAGGAGTCTGCTGGGAAGAACACTGAAAGCGTATTACTGTAAGTGAAAGAAAATGCCACAAATAAAAGGACTTCTTTGAAGTTACGACTGTTTTTTTGGTTCTTTATTTTTGTTCCTTCTACTCCCTCTCCTCCCATCATGTTTGCTGTTTAAAATTAATTAAAAGCACCTGGGTTTAGAGAGTTTGAGTTTTTTCCTTATACTTAAGATGGCTGTACATCCTATTGAGTCATTAAGGTAGCATGGACTGTTTTGTTAACTAACTTCTTTTGAAAGACTTTCTGAATTTCTGCATCAAATTACTAATTTAGAAGTACTTCTTTGAGGTTTCTCTTGAAGAAGGATCACTAAATCAGTACTGAATTTTCAAATTTCTTATAAACATAATTTTTACCTACATTTGTCTATTTATTTTTTCACCTTTTCTTCCTCCTATTTCATCCCAGATATAGCAGAGAGCATATTTGATATTAATTACAGAAAAATCCATGTCTTTAACGTAAGGGAAGTTCTGCAAGATAGGAAAATACTGGTTTCAATGGTTTTGGGGTTGGTTTGTTGTTTTGTTTTTTTGTTTTTTTTTAACTATCAGCTTACTGTCCTCTGACAGGCTAAGTCTTAGAAATCGTTAGGAAAATTACTGGAAACAAATGGCATGCTTTCACAAACCTTTCTGGGGAGGCCACATTTTGAATACTTGCTATATGCACTTCTGGCCAGAAAGTATGATGTAGATTACAAAAGATACAGGGGAAGGCAACAAGGAAAGCTTAACACCCAGAAGGTGAGAATGAGAAGAGACTGCAAGGAGGTCTCTTTGATTAGCTTTAATTAAAACAAATTAGATCAACGTTATTTGGAGGCCTGTGATTCATTAATTGAAATGACACCTTTCAGCACACTTGAACTAGTCCTCAGCAACAGGTTAACACTTCAGCCCTTGACATCAGATTTTTCTTCCCTTTTTTTCCTTGCTGATACCATTGTCAGTCTTACTCTGTAAGGATAAACAAGAAAAAACATTGCAAAATTACTTGGAGACTATTGCAGAAGCAAGAGTGTGCTCAGTAGCATTGCATGGTTTTCTCCTGTGTTTTAACTCTGGAATAACTGGAGGAAATGTGCTACAGAGAATTTTATCTAATTAGCAGTTTGCAGAACCAGCTTTGCCTTAAATTTCAGTCAGCCTTGTGTTACCTCTTCATATTAATTGTGTGTCTGTCAAGTACAGACCTTTTGAGAAAAGGTCTTCCTGTTGTGCTGGTACAAATGTTTGTGTGTCTGTGTGGTGAACATAATTGGAGAAGTGATCCAGCTGGAAAAATAATTTCTCTCACACTAACTTTCTATTACTTCCTTCCCATAACTGCAGTGCACACAGGGAAAATTAAGATCTTCGATCCAGAAGATAATAATTACTTCAATATAATTGCTATCAAAAATATACTAGAACTGTACCTTCATTTCCCTGCAGATTTTATCTCTGATCATTATAACTCCTATATGAAATCGGGAAGCGATAGGCATATTTCTGTTGCACAGACTTCCTAGAGAGCATGATTGGTGAGTTCTTGTTGAGCAAGAACTCTCAATGCATCTTTCCCCCTTGCCCTGTCTTGGGCTTGAAGGAATCCTGTTCGCTGTCTTTCTCTGCACCACTTAAGTATGAAAATACACGTGTTCAGTGGATGTTTCTTAGCATTTGTGCTCAGTTTAAAAAAAAAAACATAAAAAACCAGTAATAAAAGTAAACTGTTCATGTTCTGTTATCATTAAGGTAGTTTAACATATAACGTATGTATTTCTGAACTTTTCTCAGATAAAGAATACTTACTAGGCCCGACAATTTGGAGATAAAATTATGGGTGCTATTAGTACAGAGCATTAGCTGGCTTATCCAGATAACACTGCATCAGCTTCCATAATTGTACACTTGATATGTTCCTAATTTGTTTAAATCTAGTTCTAATTTCTTCAATAACATTCATGATTTAAAATAATTTCTTCCATTTTTTTGTGGAAATGAAGAAAAAACAGTCATCCTGGGACATTTGAGTATGATAATTTTTAAAAGATCAAGCTGGTCTCAATAGAAAAAAATTGCAACTAGTCCCTCTCACATCCCTGTAACTGCCATCCTCAGGAACTGAAAATACAGGTCCTTATTTTCATAAACTTAGCAGAAGGTACTTCCAGAATCACTGCATTGTGACAGAACAGTACTATTAATTCAGAATATGTTCAGAATTTTATGATCATGAAGTCAACAGAGAACCTACTGTTCATGTTTTGCTCTCTATTTCTTAGCAGCTTTCTCCCTATGTTTTTCTTTTTCTTTTGAAAATGTGAGTTATTTCCTGTTGATATGAGTGTCCAGAGTGCAGAACCATACCATCTGTGGTGCCTTTTGTACCCTGTGCTCCTCATCTTGGGCCTAGATAATTTCATTGCCTTTAAACCTACCTGTTGAGGAGGAAAGCAATTTGACTGGTTTTAGAGACAGTCTTTGCTGTTTTCCAAGATAGTTGTCATAGAGTTGATTGGTGACAAAAAGTTATTTTCTTGTAGTAAGCAACTTTGTAAAAGGTCTGAAAACATAGATCTCCCATGTTGATCTCTATTGTTGTTTTGACTGGATAGTTGGCATCAAAGAGTGATCACTTGTCTGTCTTGATAGGGCTAAGAGGCTGTGAGTAAGACAGGAGAGTGGGAATAGGATAATTGTTCAAAAGGAAAGGAAAGGGGAACAGAGATAAGGGGGTTTATAAGATTCATGTACATTCTTTACCATCTTATGTAGTGTTCCAAGCCTTAGTAAGAAGGCTTTGGTAATTCAGTGTCCATATACTATTTGCTTTTCAGTCTTCTGCAGAGAATGCAAATTAAGAAAATCTTTTTTAGAAAATATTTTTAAGAAACAAAGTGTGCTGCAGGAGATTAGTGTAATTAGTTGTTAGCAATTACAGTTTCTCCTGCTTTCTATATTCAAGGTCTGTGTATTTGTATTTGCCTCCATATGGATATACAATTAGAGAATGGTTTGGGTTGGAAGGGATCTTAAAGACCATACTCCAACTCCCTCTGCTATGGCAGGGAGGCCACCCACAAGACCAGGTTGCTCAAAGCCCCATCCAGCTTTTGACACTTCTGGGGGTAGGGCATCTGCAATTTCTCTGGGCAACCTATGCCAAGGTCTCACCACCCTCAAATTAAAGAATTTCTTCCCTATATTTAATCTAAACCTACCCTCTTTCAGTTTAAAGACATTCCCCCTTGTGCTGTCACTACCTGTCCTTATAAAAGGTCTCTCTCCAGCTTTACCTTGCAGCATTTTTCAGTGAGAACATTCACAAAATGAGATTGCTATTTCCAGTTTTGAAGAGTATCATGGAGAGAGATATGAAATGCTGTCCTCATTAAAAGTGCAGAATGAAAGGTTAGTTGGAAAGCTTCTTGCTACTTGTCATTTTATAAATCTAATTTGTTCTCAATTCATATGTTTACTCCATGCAGGCATTTCACTGCATGTGATATTGCATTGCATAACGGCACTTCCCAAAGTTTTGAGAAGCATTCTGTGAGTAGCATGGCTGGAAGGAATTTATTTTAATGACATTTTAATCTTCACAGAAATGTGGTAGTTGCAATTTTAGTTTGTAGATTCTTTTGCTTCCACCAGAGTCACTAAGTGTCTTTTCAGATGACTGTTGACATAGAAAAAAAGGAAGAAAGGTGTTTGCACTTTTAAATGACTGTTTTAAGGGAGCATGAGTTCTAGATCAGCCAACCTTATAGCCTTTAAGTTTATGCATTTATTTTCTGACTACAGAGGGAGGGAATGGAGCTGGTCATAGAAGAGGATATGTGCTGTACCCATTACTAACTTGTAATAATTTTGATGCTGCTATCCTACATGCTATCTGACATGCTACTTTCTTAATTTTTTAATGGATTCTAAATTTATCTGCAATTCTCCTGGAGGTATGAAGAAAGGTGCTTCATTCCCACAAACTTAATTTTGAATTTTCCTTCATTTAGTCTGATCTCTGGAATGAAACCTCTGTATTTGTTGTTCTTATGTAATGTCCTGGGAAATGTGATTAAAAACAGAAAACAGCACAAGCACTTTATGTACCAAAGGGTGTGTAGAAACAAATATGCCTTTATTTAAACCAAACAAACACCAGCCAAACAAAGCCCCCACCTTTTCATAAGGAAGCAAAATATTCTCCCTTGAGCAATCTGTGTAATCTGCATGGGCTCGTAGCTGTGTTACATACAAAGGTGTTTTATATAATTATTCTCTTTTAGGATGTTGTGTTAGTATTTGCAGAATACTTAGGTTGCCTTTATTATACTTTTCAAATGTCTGCAGAGGCTTCAGTTACAGTTATCTTGAGACGCTTTCTTACATGTATCTCCCAGAGCAAGTGCTTTTGCTTTGTGCTAAGACTGAAACAGATTAACAGTTTTGTCTGTTTTTTGGCAGCCATGCCAGTTTATTATGTACCCACTTCACAAAACTGACCTGGCTAAAAGCAAAACAAACAAGATATTTACTGGTTATTTTTCAACCATGTTGCAACAGACTGTTTCAGTGTAACAGCCACAGAGGACAGAAGAAGAAGTCAAAAATTGGATGAAGGAGCATTTCAAGATCAGCAAACTGCTTAAGCTAGCGTGACCACCAAAACAAATGACTATAAATCTACTTCATGGTGCAATATTTGTTGCAGCCCTGCTATTACAAGTAGTTGTAGTCAGAGAAAGAGATTATTTTTCTAGTGTTTAAAGGAAATTAGAGTTGAAATCTGGAAGCCATGGTCACATGGTCCTGAGAAAAGTTTTGAAGTATGGGGCCACAGAGTCTGGTAGCCTTAAGGATTAAAATATTGTGAGAGTTACTTCTTTGGATAGCTGTTCTTTAGTAAAAGCTACTTTTCAAACAATATTGAGTTCTGTTTCCTTTCTGGGTTAAGTGGAGGTGGCCCATCCACCTTGGCCAAAATCATTAAAATTTTGGCCCAGTTTGTTGTCATGTGACATGTCATGATGTGATCTCATGGAGTTGATGTGAAATTCCCCCTGGAGTCCAGTGTCACAGTCAGTACAGAGTGGGCTATGGCAAGCCAAAGCATGCAGGGGGTTCTGGCATTGCCCTGAGCCTCCACCTGTCCCAGAGCCATGGGCTGGGGCCAGCGCGGAGCTGTGAGGTGGCTGCAGGCAGGGCCAGCCCAGGCCTGCCCCTCCGGCACCGCTCCAGTTCACGTCCCGTCAGTCCTGACAGCGCTGCCCTGCAGACTGCCCCAGCATCCCCCTCCCCATGGCTAGAGGCCATTTTTCACCAGGGATACTATTGAGGGGGCAGGGGAGCTGCTTGATAGGGTGAGACCATCCATAATTCCCACACTGAGGCAAAGGGTGACTCGGTTTCCCTGATGGGCATCCAGCAGGATCACAGGGAGGTACGGCATCTGCAGCTGAGCCCATGTAGCAACACACAATCTTAGCAGAGTCACAGTTTGAAGAAACCAGACTAGCCCTATGTCTCTCCTAGGCTGCCTCTTACACTATATTGAGACCTTTCTACAAGCTAGATGAGAGCTTTCTAAGTTGACTTATTTTGTTAGCTCTATTTGCATGAGATCAGAAAAAAAGGCTAAAAAGTATGAATCTGATACTATTTTTGGACCTTTTGCTCTAAATATCTTGTCATGGCATGTGTCATGACATGTCCTGTGCTCCTTTCTTAATTCCGTCTGCTGTTCCCAACCTACTCATTTTGAATTTTCACCACTGACAGCTTCCATAACCTTCTAATTTTATAATTATTCAGCATTTGAGCCTTTAGTAACATATGAACATTCTTCAGTGTGTCAGCTACCAGTAAAACTTAGTATGCCAATAGCAAGGAGAAATGGAAAGGTTTTCTATGGATCCTATATCTAAAGCTCCCTTACCTCTTAGTAGTTTGTAGCTGTGGCTAACCTACGATTTTGCAGAATATATCTCAAATTTTCATGCACGTGCTTTTGTTTCCTGAAAGGATACATACTTCCAGTTTCAACATTAACAGTTCCTGGGCATAGTACCATTACAAACAGCTAAGCTGATTTTGGCTTTATGCCTGGCTGTGTCCATTCACAAAGTAGTTGTTAAAGCAAAATACAACTTCTAATTACATTCATCTCTGAGTAGATAATTTCCTCAGCACCAACTTCTTGGTTTTTTTTGTTTGATTTTTTTTTAACAATGCTTTTTGGGGTTTGGTCTTGTTGGTACTGAAGAGATAACAAATAGTAGATAGAAGAACCATGGCAGTATCCAAACTATCAAGAATGTGTCACAGAAGCAAAGCATTGAACTGTCAGACCGCCTTTCTCAGTGTTTTATTTCACAGCAGCTGTGCAATATAATGCAAAGTGATTCCTAATAGTAACAGATCGTAGACCTATTAACCCCACTTGTGCAGTTAGTGGCATTGACCTGTGAAGACCTACAGTGTCTGTGAAAGTGCAAATTAATTTTCATACTGGAAGGCAGCACATGATGATCACAAATAGTGCAGGGCCTGCTGTAATCCAGCACAACTTCGCTTGGCTGCTTGAATTCTCACCTTCACTAAGAACAGCGGACAGGTATTATGTGACTGCTTACATAGCTGCTCAGTCCCCATAGCTATCACTTAGTCACAGATAAGGCATTTTTTCTTCATGTAAAAGTGATTGCATTGATTGCTAAAAGAGTAAGTAGGTAGATCTATACAT
Organism: Molothrus ater; assembly: GCF_012460135.2. Taxonomy (NCBI): domain Eukaryota; kingdom Metazoa; phylum Chordata; class Aves; order Passeriformes; family Icteridae; genus Molothrus; species Molothrus ater. The sequence continues at coordinate 76,732,384 of NC_050479.2, read as the reverse complement.
AAGACCCCTTTCAGTTTGAACTGTTCATCTTCTCAAGCTCTCACTCTGATTTGAAATTTTTATTTCTTTATCTTGGAAGTGTGAGTGCTGCTTACATCATCTAGCTAAGAAGAGACAGTCATCTGACAGGAAGAATTTGGGAGAGAATTTAGGCTCAATGACAGGAAAACTTCCTCACGATGAGCTGCATTGTGAAATACTTTACCAAAGAAAATAGACTTTACCATGGAAAATGTCTAATGCACAAACTGAGATTAGGCCAAGTGTTGGAAAATGTACTGTAGAAACAGAGTAAGTATTTTATATTACTCAGTGACCATGCATCCCTCAGCCTGGAGCATCATTAATCAGATTGTCATCAAGTATCTTTCAGTAAGTTATTTCAAAGGTGCCCATCATGGTAATGGGCTAAGAGTATGGTGTATTTCTTAAAAAGACTTCCATACTCTTTTTTGAGGTAAAGGTTATGGGAAAAATGGGAAACAGGCAGAAGTTGGACAACATCTAACAAATCTGCTTTTCTAGTTGAATTTAAGAGTAGCTTCCTCACCCGTGACGTTTGTCCCAAGAGCATTTTGCATGAGGCTCTAAATCAATTGATTTCAGTATTTTGGAGCCTAAATTTCTATGCACAGTTCTGTAGCTGGCCAATTTTATTGCTTGTTTGTTTGAAGAAAATTAGAGCCACTGTGTAAAATAGAACCATTACTGGCAATTTGAAAAATTTATTGATATTCTCTGACAGATTCTGCAGGATGAAATATTTAAAAGAAAACCCTAGCTGCGGTAAACATTCCTGCCAACATCTTGGCTTTCACATTGGGTTAGCCATTTGGTTATTTTTATGTCTGCTAAACTTCCATTTTGTTTATTTATTTGTTTCAAACTTTAAATGTTGAGGTGTTTGTTCTTACTTCGGACTCAGAAGCTGTTGCTTATGACATCCAGGCAATCAAACTCTTGATCTCTTAAGTCTGTTGCTAAAGAACAGCTTGTCTATGTGCTTTAATGTGTCCAGCTTCAGTCTAGGAAGAAGGAACCTGCACTCTGACTCTGTTTTTTTAAGGAAAGAATATTTAAAGGCAGTTTCAGGAATTCTGACAAATAAAGCTTGTCAAAATAAATGTTGTGATGATGGCTGCTCAACATCCCTTAAGGAATAATCTGCACTAATTAAATAACATTGGTTTTACTTTTCATGGCAAGTTAGAAAGTTCTTACTTTGATAAGTGAAATGTTTATTTATTCTTTTGTTGATTTCCAACTTTCCCTTCACATCCTAATGGACCTCACAAGGAGGCCTGTTCAGGGTACACTCACTCCACTCTGGAGAGGTTTTGTTGACATCTGCACAGTGAGGGAAACAGGCCTGGCTGCAAAATTTACAGATCAGGATTTGGAAAAGCAAAGAGACAAAATAATAAACATACGGAACTGATTTGGGGTAACTGTTAAGTAAGTCTACAGCCAGATTAAAAATCTCTTGGAAAGTTTAAAATAAGCTTTTTGTAGAGTAAAGCTTTTTGCTTATTTGCTAGGATTTATTTTAATCAGATAATTTCTGTAAATGTTAATGTAGTGAACAAAAAAGTTTAAAAAGCCACACAACTCTCCACAAAAGCAGAGCTTCCTTCATTTCTGCACTTCTTAAGTTGAAGATTTTCCCCTATAGAAAAAGATTTGGTTTTGTTTTGTTTACTCATTGTTTATGGGAAAAATTGTTCCATGTGATAAATGTTTAAGAAGGTGAGGATACTTGTAATATCCTAAAATATCTATATTTAACAGAGTACTCACTAGAATAACATACTGTTAAAAATGTTGTGAAGTGTGGTATACTTAAATTCTGATCAGTTTTTTTCTTAATTAGTTCTGTGCTCCAATTATGCTGTTTCCTGTGTTTATGTAGCCATTTCCCACTTGATAATATGTAATGTAAACGTTCAAGCTGAGAAATTTTTTGGTTTGTTTGGACAGCCATAAAGGGGGGATAAAACCATAAAAATTTTCTTCTGCTGCCTATCTGAAGCTACATTCTCAAGCTCTTTTCCTTTCTGTATGATTTGAACTCTCAGCCTAGTCAAGAGACATGCACTGTTTGTACTAATGGTAGTGATAAAAAGATAAATGCCTAGACTTGTAAGTACACTACCGAACTGTTTTTACTTCAGTGTAGTGGTGTTTGTGGCTGCTTTATCTTTTCCTCAGTTTTTGCTGAGTTACAGTCCATGGAGTTAGCTGTAAAAAGAAGTGGTATCTCTTACTGGATGATTAGCTACCTACCATGACCATATCCACTGCTAATTTATGTCTTCTAAATATTTTCAGGGGGTTGCTAAAGAAAAAAGGAACAAAAAAGCCCAACTGTTGTTTTGGTGTGTTTTTGTGGGTTTTTATTTGTTTGTTCTTGGTTGGTTATTTTGGTTTTTTTTTTCCCTTTCATTTATCACCAGGTAGGTTTTTTCCTCCAAAAGGAGGAAACCTCTAGCTTCAGTCATCTTTGTAATTGTGCCTATATCAGAAAAAGTTAAATGCATTCTTTAACACTTTATAAAATGTTCCTATCTATGTAGAAAATTATTTTGCTGTTGCAACTAAGCAGTAAGTCTAAGAGACAGGAGAGGTTGCAAGTGAGAGGAGGCAGAATGGGTACATTACAGTTTCCAGCTCAAGTTGTTAGTGCCAGTAGTGACAGAAACCCCACTGAGCTCTTGCCCACTGAAGGAAAAACAGGAAGATGGTACACAGAGAAATTAAGTCTTTGAAGTGTGTCCTTGTACAATGAAAGAGTAGGTGGCATGCATGTGGTCTTTGTTATGTGAAAGGATTTTAAGGCAAAAGAAAGAAATGAAAGCACAGGAAGAGATAAAAAATGGAACCGAGGTACAGCAAATTTATCCCAATATATTATCTTCTACTGGGCTTTTGCAATAAATTGCAAGGTATAAAAGTCAGTAGGGTCTTTCCCCTTTCCTTTTTAACTTACTGGCCTCTGTTTTCTCTTAATCCATCAAAAACTCCTGTAGGGGCAAGATGTGAGTATTTTTTCACATAAATGAAAAATACTGGAGCACAAGCCTTGATGTACAATGCTTCTGCATTTGAATTTTACCTTACAGTGGTCAATGCATGTAGTGTGTGGGTACTGGTAGGTAACCAGGCTCACTGTAGCATCTACCCCTACTCCTGCTCTTTTGGGAAGTTGCTGGGTGTCATTGTGCTCGGTGCCTGCCCAGGAAAATATGTTTGGTTATGGCTAACATTGCATTAGACTAAGTCAGTCTGCTTAAACCCACACATCGAGGAAATGAGTGAAGAAGAACCAGTTGATGTCATTTGGCTTCTAATTTCTGAACACACTGAAGATGAGGCACTTCTTATGACATCGTCTTAGGACTTTTATTGTCAATACCTAGAACAGGAATTTTTCTAAATATATTCATGTGAGACTTTTCTAGTGGATCAAAACATCTAAGAGTCTGATTATAAATGTATTTTACCTTCAGGTTGGCCAAGGTTTTTCTGTTTTCAATGATTTAATGTATTTAATGTAACAGTATTGTTACATTAAATACATTAAATCATTCTGTTTTCAATGTATTTAATGTATTTAATGTAACAGTATTGGGGTCCCTCATCCCAATTGATCAAATTTGAATATCTTCCCCTTCAAATTTTTGACACTGACTCCTTGTAGTTGAGCTGGAGGAATGATGGCAAGTCAGTCCTTCAGTAGGCACTGCTTGGGCACATTTGGTATTTTCATAATGAATTCAGGTGTCCCAGTTTTGGTATTAGTTTTGAATGCTAGGAATCTTGAATTCTACTTTTTGCCTTTAGCATACAGCAGGAGCTATGTTATTTACAAGAAGGGTAGCCCATGCTGTATGAACCCTCCAGCTGTATAAGATTACTAAATCATGGAGCTAGGACTGTAGCTTGTCATGTTTGTTCAAAACTCAGTGTTTAGAACTGTGCTATTAAAATTGATCTAGGTACCCTATTTTAGATGTGCAACTGTGGCCTGAAACATGAATTAAAGATTGCTTAATAAAGGTAATGTTACAGGGATTTAGTTTACAACTCTGTTGATCTATAAGTTGCTTGAGATAGGACATTCTTTGTTTTCAGATTGGTTCAGTGGTGCTATCAGTAGTAAAACTTAAATATTTTGTGCTGTCACGAGGTAGTAATCCTCTCAATACCTGCAGAGTTTTCTGAGCAACCCTAAATAATTCTGATACTTTCCTGCACATAACCACTACATTTAAGAATCACCAGCACCTTAAATTTTGCTCAGAAGCTAACAGTATAAAAAGGATTTGAGCATTAATACTCCTTGCATAATTCTGTCAGCTTTCACATACTATCTCCCAGAGCACATTGCAGAACCTTGCTAGGAGTTGAGAAGGTCTGCGAGCTCCACAGTTGGTAGAGAAGGACATCTAGGCTTCACTATCAGGATGATACATGCATGGATGTTACAAGTTTATTCCTCTGTTGCTGTTGAAGCATCCTGCTGTTGAGCAGCAGCTGAGACAGTAGGACCAGCAGGCTGGGACTGGCTTGTGCAGACTCTGCTAGCAAAGTACTTTTCCTTGCATGTACTTCAGCAAAGCAAATTTCAAGCAGCACTTACCTCCAAACTTTTATTGCTAATGAGAGCCCTTTATTCCAATCCATTTCTTGGCAAGGTACGTTGTGAGAGGAATGAAGTCAATTTTGTTAAAAGTTACTGTGGGAGGGCAAGAGCAGTATTGTTAAACCCATGTCTGGACAATTCCCTTGGTATTGTTCTTTGCATCTTAATTTCCCCATGAAGCCTAATTTACAACATGCCAGTATTTACATCTTTATTCAGTACTTGTAATACTTGATACAGAGTTTGACATTTGGAATAGTCTTGACACATGAGAAGAGCTGTGGAATTACTTTTGTTATTTTATTCAGGCTAGCAAAGGGAAGGACTGAAATTAAAATTTAAAATCAATAATTTTTGTATGATATTAATGTTTGAATTTTTACCCTTACCACTTCAACTACATTATAAAGAATAACTTTTCTGAGTTTGTTTGGGCCCCTTTTGTACACAGATGTTTCTTCTGGGGACTATCCAATGTTCCAACAAACACAGGACTCCTTTGCCATTTTGTGCGCTGTGAGAGGGAGATGACAGACAAGTTACGTGCTTGCTCTGAATGCTTTAAAATCTGATATCCTTAAATTTAAAACATGCAAGTAGTGTGTGTTTATTAATGGTCATAAAACTAGCTAAGCCCTTTAATAATTCAGGTGGATTTTTTTGTCTTGATACTGACCTTTGGCATTCAATTTCTTGAGATTATTATGAAATACTAGCACACTCTCCTTTTTATTTCTCTTATCAACTGCTGTTATTCATTTGTCCATTTCCGTGTTTGTCTTCTGAATACTTTGTGTTGCTTTTACAGAAGGCTGTTTGCATTTACATTGGTATTATTTGTGGATCATAGCATCTAAAAGTATTTATGCAATTTTTTATTTAATCTTTTATTTTAACAGATGCTATAAATGTAAACTTTTTGTATGATTATTTTATTAAGAAATGAATAAATTTTGAGTGTCGGGTAACAATTTAAAGACATTTTTGAAGGTTACCATCACATGGTTTTCCTATTGTAATCTAAGTTTATATGAGTCTGTTAAATATGATGGTAAGAGGAAAAGATCCAGTTTGGTCTTATTTGGGTCAAATAATTGAGGCATTTAACTTGTTTCTTCATTCACCTACCTAAAGAAAATTAAATCTAGCAGTCTTTTGAGATTTGAAGTAAAATAATGAATTATGAGAAAAGAGAATATCTGACTTTTTACATGGAACATATATGTGGAATGTGACTGTTTTCAGTAATCCATGTTTGCTTAAGACTTTGTTTTGTGCATCTTGAAGATGTAAACCAGAATTAACATAAAGGTATACGTAGCAATTTCACTTCAGCAGTTCCCAATGCTTGAAAGGCATCTAATATTCCCCCTCAAACAAATCTGCTTTCTGTAGGCAGATGACATGACATACTATATGCTGTAAATAATTTTTAAGGCTGTCCATAAAAAGTATTAGACATCTCATTGCCTCTGTGTGTTATCAGAGGCAGTTTGCTCACTGGGCAAGTGACAGGTTTGTAGCCTCTGACTTTACTCCTACTTGGAGTGATTGATAATATAGGTATACTGCACTTTCTTAACTCAGAAGGAAAATTTGAGCATCAGCCTTTAAAATGTAAAGTAGATTTGGTTTGCCAAACTAAAACATTTAGTGGAGGATGGTTATAAATGCAATGTCTCTTCACATACAAATGGTAGGAATTGAGTAGTTTCTTCTTGGTGCTGTTTAAAGTCATGCTTGAAGTATTTGTGGTCCAACAATGCCCAAGAATCTTGTGTTTATGACCAAAACGGATTAGCATACAAACATTAAAATTTAACTGCTGTAAAATAACAACAGTTCTGGGAGTTTAAATATAATGATATTTTCTCTTCATAAGGCAAGAAAGATGTATTAAGCTTACTGCAAATTCTCAAATGCAGAATTTAAAACAGATGGAATGAATATTTAGCTTTTCCCTCCAGAGAAATCACAGACAATGAATAAATTAGGTGAACAAGATAATTAAAAGGAAGTAACATTAAAAAGAAGTATTAAATGAATGTGTTGGTAATATACTTCATCTAAACATGCCAAACACCATTTTTGCATCTTTAAAAACTTTTAATGTATGGAAATCTTGTTGCAACCTTTACTTACTTTTGCCTGCAATGATAAGTTCAGTCATACATAACCTACCTTATTATGCAAATCAGGAACTATTGAGATGCATTTGAAACTTGCTGCTTTAAATTCATGGTGCAAGTATTCTCATCTAAGTTCATTTTTACCCTTCTTTCCGTGTCTTGTCACTCAATGAGCAATATCTGCAGAGTCCAGTCTTGCAGTCATTGCGAATTGTTTCTTATGGCTGTCATTCATAAAGAGATTAACAAACCACTAAGAAAAATTGTAAGATGCTAGAATTCATTTGGAAGATATGTTTCATCTTGTATACTTCTGTTAAATATTTGTTCCCTTGGGAATTTCTGGTGTGCTTCTATAAGATACTGCCAGTGGGTAGCATAAAATGGTTCTGGAGCAGCACTGAGTCACTAGAGTCAGATGGTAGGAACTTTTGGGTTCTGATGATCCAATTTTTTCTGTTGATTTCCATGTTCAGCTTCAGTGAGCTCCCTGTGTGAGCCCTGTCTTGGTCAGACTCCAATTAGCTGCCGCATTCCAGAGTCAGCTGGTGAATCTGGCATCTTAATACCCATGAATGACAGAAAATGTGAGTAGTGGAGGCAGCATCCTGCCAGAAGATGGAGGGCAGAATGGTTATTTCTGAGGCTGAATGATGTGCTGTCTCTAGGAGAAGTGATATGCAATGACCAATTTGGATTTTTATAGAAAAAAAATAGCCTAGATCAGGTGTGAAGTTCTGATTATGTACCTGTTCCAGCACTGCACATGTAATCAGTTGGTGATAAATGCAATAACTATGCTAGAAATTAATTAAATAAAAGGAAATCAGAAGGCGTAAAAATATTGCTTCATGTTGGAATTAGACTAAGCCATATTTTGTATGACCTAGTATAATAAAATCTAACTAATGTGATTCCTATGTAGCATGATGATAGAGTTAAAATTTGACTATTTTTTCTTTTAACTCTGAAGCAAGTGATTTGTACACTGTTTCATTGGTTGCTTAGTTAATTTATTCTTTATCTATTTGGGTGTGTGGCTACACTTGTAGTTCATCTCTTTGGTTATATTAGAAGTGCCATATACCTTTGTAAGTGTAACTTCAGACTATGAAGTTAATGTGACAGTAACCTTTACTGAATCCTGTAATGTCTATAATGTTTTTGCTGTCTTGTTGAATCCAGCTGCTTCTGCTGAATGAAAAGCAAATCTTGCCCAGTCCCATATTTCTTCAGTTTATCACAGAAAACTTTAAATGGGTTTGCAATATCTCTGAGGGAAAGCAGACTTCAAGCCCAGTAGCCCAGACGTTCATTTGCTTTCTTTTGGAAACTTCTAAATACTGTTGTATTAAGCCTTTATACATCTACACAGAATTACCTTTATGTAAGCAGATTAGCAAACTTGAATTTGATTGCAAACAGCCTCACAATTTCATGATGTGATGTATCTTGTCTGAATGGATCACAGGCATCCTATGCTTATTTCTCCTCATTATTTGGGAAGGGAAGCTTATGTGGCTGTATCCACAGAGACAATGGGTATCTAATGCTGAGTGACTGAGTTAATTGCTCGGTAAGTCCTTGAGCCTCTTTGTGTTGGTATTGGTAATGTCCTCTGTCAGATCTTGCTGTTGGCAGTGCATGAACTGATTTATTAGGAGAACACCTGAAGTTACAGATTTTGTGTGATAGCTGTTACTTAAACTCAAAAATACATTTTCTCTTTCTCTATTTTTCTTAATGCTAAGCCTTAGAGTTAATACTTCTCTCTTGTTCCTTGGCCCTAAAGCAAGTTAACCAGTGCTAGTATAGCATCTTCTTAAAGACCCAGGCTTTCAGGGTCATTCATAAGGCTTGACTTCCTGGGAGGAAGAAGGGAACTTCTGCTCCACAGCCATTGCAGACACGAAGAATATTGGTGCCTCCTTCCAAGAGAATCAAGTTACTGTTTTAATGAAAGGTTGTGCTGGACCTTGGGATCTCTGAGTGCTAAAGTACCATAGATATTGTCTTTTGCCTTAAAGATTGAGCTACTACAAAAAAGGTAAGATGCTTGAGGGTGATTGCCATAGGTACATGCTATGTTGTACCCTCATCTAAGATAGCAGGGGTCATCATAACCCTGTTTAGGAACATGTGGAAACAGCCCAGAAAGCATACGCCTCAATTATGAGACTGCTGGGGTATGAAGTTAATGAAATGTGGCTTATATAAACACTTCATTCATGTGCTGATATAATGAAAGCATTTTAAACTTAATTCTTTTTAATTACATACTGTGCTTAGTAGGATAGTGGGTAGTTAAAAATAGCAAAGAAAAAGAAGACAGTACAAGGGAGTATTTCTAAAATAATGTTGATTCACTCATTTCTGCCAATGAGTTCTCAAAATATATTGCCTAGAAACTGTAACTATTTTCTTCTTTAGCTGATACTTAGGAGGAACAGAGGAAACTGTTGGGACAGAGAGAGAACCTGAGAGGACCTCCTGGTATTTGATATTCTCCCTAACTTACAAGACAAAATTGCATCTGGTTAATGACCACAAAGATAGTCACAGTACTCACTAGTACTTCCAAATCTAGTTTGTCCACTCACCCATAATTAGATGTTGTGATAGCAAAATGTATCAGGAGGCCTTCATTTACCAAGACCTTTACCAAGTAATTGCAAAGTCAAGATACACAAGACCCTGCAGATTGGCTGAGTTGGTCAGAGCTTGGAGCTTATAACACCAAGGTTGTGGATTCAGTCCCTGGATGTGCCATTCTCTTAAGATTTGGACTTGATAATCGTTGTGACTCCCTTCTGACTCAGAATATCAGTGATCTGAAATTATGTTTGCAATGTTAATTTTAAAATGTTATATCTATATATCATATTTTTCTATGTATATTTACACTTCATATCAGTGTGTACTTTTTAGAATATCAATGTTATGTGTAAAAAGAAGATGGTAGATCTGAGTCAGATTCTTCATGAAGACTAACTTTTTTGAAGATTGGCTGCTTTTTTTATCTGCTTGGTCTGTAATCAGTCAAAAGGAGAAAGCTTCTGAAGACACCTAACATCTGAAATTCTTCAGTTGTTCTTCAGATGAGTTCTGTTCTTCCTCTAATGTTTTGTGAGGAGTCCATAAGGAGACTGGCCTTTCAGTGCTAAAGGCAGCCTTTCTCATGTGTAATTTTTTAATATATTAACAAACAATCATTTCAGGTTTGACACTACAGTAATGTATTTTTAAACATAAACTATGCAATATAGGAAATCGAAGTTCACTTGAAAACATTGAGAAAAAATCTGATCTAGTGGAAAGTATTCCTGCCTGTGCCAGGGGGTGGAACCTGATGATCTTTAAGGTCCCTTCCAACCCAAACCATTTTTTGATTCATGTGTATAACTACTCCCAGCCTTGACTAGTATGTGATTAATAAGCATCCCCTTGTGGCAATGTATTAATACCACTTGATACAGCTTTAGGTTTTGGTAAGAAGCTGAATGTTGCATTACACATTGAATATGGAAGTGTCCAGCCTATGTTATTAATTGTCTGTAGTTAAAACTTCGTAGTCTTCTCAATCTCCTTTATCATCAGCTTTACTTTAAATAAGTGGCAGTGGTAGTGATACTTCTAGAAAATTAACATAAGCTTAGATATTGTTTGATGTCATCTTTATTTTTTGTAAAGGTGAGAGGTATTAAGATGAACTTTGAGTATATTATTTGTTTTTAAGTATGTGATTTGTCTGTATAGAGTTTTCTGTACAAAGCTGTAAAAATATTTGTCTTGCTAAGGTCAAGTAGTTACAGGCATTGAAATTCACAATATTAACTTTGTGTAATATTTACATTTTTTAACTTCTAAAACAGAAATTGTGCACTTAAATACATGACCAGTATTTTATCATGGCATGTTTATGTTCTTTGTAGCATTCAATTTGATGCATAAGTTATTCAAAAGCCTGTTGTCTGTATTTGGTCTCAAGTGTTGTATTTGAAGATGTATTGATTAGCAGCTGCTGATGCTGTCTCAGACTGAAAGAAGAGATATTTTGATCAGATGTTAGTAATTGTTAGTTATTGGGGAAAAGATTTAAAATTAAATTATGACTTTTTGTCTACTAGATAAATATTTTTCTAAATTAGAAACGCATTACTGTGTATATATTACCTATGAGATTTGTTGCCCCCTTTGAATGAATTTAATTTGTGTTTTCTAAAAGTCTTATACTGACATGAAAAAAGTTAATATTTGTCAGCATTCAGAATTTGAGAGCCATTCAGTATTTCAGGGAAATGAGATCTATATACTATGTGCGAGTGTGGTCGTTCTGTGTTGCCATGAAAAGTAGTTATAGCAGATTTTGGAACAAAAAAATGTTTTTCAAAGATACACTATATAAACACTAAAGTTTTTCGTAGTTAAATTGTTTTGCTGTCATTCAGGTAAGTTTAATATAATTCTGTTACTGCAAATATTGCTCTCTTAAATTGTTGCTGTCTTCTTCTGGCAATTGGTAAATCTGTTAACTCAGTTCTTTCTGTGGCTTACCTAGTCCTTATCCCTACAAATGAAAATACCAAGCTCAAAAGGTGTCGACTGTCCTCGTTACTGCAGTTCAGCCCTGTAGACACTAAGGTGATGATGAAAGCCTATAAAGCAATTCAGGGCTTAAAATTTCTGTATTGTTAGTATGTAAAAATTAATTAGCAGCCGCATTGATGTTTTTTAGGTAAATTTCTGTTTATATCCACTGTTTATATACCACTAGTTTGGTATACTTTGGTATACCAAAGTGGAATTACAGATTGCCTTGGGTTGGAAGGGACCTTAAAGGTCATCCAACTCCAACTCTCTACCATGCGCAGGAACACCTTCCACTAGACTAAGCTGCTCAAAGCCCCATCCAGCCTGGCCTTGAACACTTACAGGGATGGGACATGCACAACTTCTCTAGGCAACCTGTCCCAATAAAGGATTTCCTTCTAATATCTAACCTAAACCTGCCCTCTTTCCATGTAAATCTTTACCTACCCTCTTTCATTTTAAGTAAAAGAAGAAGAATGCTGCATGTACAGGCTGTATATCATTCACTCTCCTAAATTCAGAAAAATCAGAAAACTGATTAGAAAACTCATTCAAAACATTAATGTTGACTTGAATTTAAGAAAAATCTAGAAATGGAAATGTTCAGATATGTTTGCAAGAAATTTATTCCTCCCTAACACTGTAAAATAATTATGATTCTCTTAATGCTCTTCATTCTAATGATTGAAAGTTTTGATAAAAAAGAAAAGTTAAAAAAATTGCTAGCCCAATAAATCTTCAATGTATAGATGTGGAGTTTCTCTCCACATCTGCAATCTGGGCAAACCACAATATTATGCACCAATCTCAGTATTGGTGCATAAATTCAATTTCACAGCTAACTCCTGGAGGGAAAGAGGGTAGGTTGGAAAAGTGGATGATCATGAATCAGAAAAGAAAACTTAAGTGGTTTCACCATGTTGTTTCAAAGGCTGCCAGGGTATATTGAAATATTGCAGCTATGCAACCAATGACCAACCTTATAAGCTGTCAAACTGCCTTAGAAAAAGTACTTTGAATTTTTAAATGCTTCTTTTTCAAATATATTTTAAACTTCTGTGTGGTTTTAGTGGTACTTATTTCAATGGTGCTTTTACCAACAAGTAGAATTAGCTAGAACTAAGTGGAACTATACATACCAAAGATGAAAATCTGAGCAAGCTTTTTAGTCTGGAAAAATCTGTTTCTTTATTACTGTATCTAATATAGCTCTCTGAAATGTCAAAGTAATATTCTTGTATTATGTCTGCTAATACGTGTCTAGCATCTTAATTAAAAAAAGACTGATGAACTGTCAATAAATTAAGTTGTGGTATTCTTTTTCTTTTTCTTGAGAAAGACCATTGCTTTTGCCAAACAAGAGAAACAATCACGTAATTTGATTGACTGCCACATATTAACCATGCTGAACACTGGAACTGTGTCACATTCAAAAACTTTTAGATCAACAAAATGTAGCTTCTCTAAAGGTGTGACTAATCTGAATAACCATGGAAGGGTAAGATCCAAATTTTAGACAACATGGATATCTGAAGTTGCTGTTAACAAAAACTGTAAGTCTTTTTGACATTGTTTGCCTGTTCCCAATGTCCCTGATTTCAACCTAGCACAATAACTGAGTAGGAGAGGGATTATCATCTTGGCAGGAAAAAAGATACTCTATTAGGACCACACAGTGAAAATTTCAGATTATTTAAAGCAATCAGATTTCCACATAAATGGTTGTGGGAGTATTGGATTGCTGCTTTAAAAGAAGACTTGGGGGGGGGGGGGGGGGCTGTGTGCAGATTTATAACCCTTAAGAAAGAAACTGTGAGGTAGTTTCAGTAATAGTAATTTACAAAGAAAGGAAATTAATAAGTGAATATGTAAGGCAAAAATTCTTCTTTTCTATAATTTTCAGATTCCAAAAGCTAGGCCCAACCTGGTAGAAATTGATGGAAGTCTTTACACAGTGGAGCATTCTGCATCTTGTAATAGTGGCTGTTGAAATGCATCTGCTGGGATTTTTCTTAGTTCCTTTGCTGCCACATTCTCCCTCCCCAAACCCAAAGCCTATTTCTTCCCTAGCTCCTAATTTTGCTGGGAGGTGAATTGTCACAATAGGGTTCTTGCCAGTAGAACCTTTCAGCCCAGGGATGAGCTTGCAGTGTGTTCTGTTGTTGTGGCTTAGCAGATCTATTCAGAGGCACAGACCCTGTCTAGATGAAAGCCTAGCAGTGCCTGCTGTCCATTCCCACTTCATGCATAACTGTGTGAGTATAACAGTGTGGTTCAGCTCAGCAAAGCCACTTACTTCTCAGACAAATCCTCTCAGTTCTATATGCTTCCTGTATGTATATTCTTCCATGGTGTTTGAAGCAGGATTCTCTTTTTCCAAGTATCGTATCATTTGCTTTGCAGCATCTTTGAATGAGATGGATAGGAGTTGTGTTTCAGTCACTTTAACACTGCCAAGAGGACAATATATAGGAGTGAGGTCTCCTGGTGTGGCATGGAGGCTGCATGACCATGGTAGCATTGAGTCAAGGGAGGGGCCATTCAGCTCCACATGGGGTTAGTTTGACTGTCAATGACATGCTAATCAAACTGGTTAGTTCGACTAGCAACAAGACTAGTAGTGATTGCTGGTATCAGAAGTAACTACTTAATAATATATATCTGTCTCCCTTAATTGAACTGTGACATATTTAGCAATGAATCTAAAGGGTAGAGAAGAACTTAGCTTGGGATGTGAAAAAAAAAAATTGCATCCGCATTTCCATACCAGTGACTCCAGCAATCATTTGTGGTTTCTGTATGTGTTGCTAAAAGCCATGTACATGCTCTATAAGCTATCAAAACTTCCAGCTGCTACTTCCAGGCAAATTTTGCTAGGTAGTAGGCAAGTCATTTAAGCTTTGCACTGCTGTTAATCTGCTTTAGTGATCCTCGGGATTGAAATTATCTTTTGCTAAGTGCATGCAGTTTACCTTGTAAAAGGTGTTGAGTCCCAGTTAGACTGCTGGATAATGGCTAAAAATCTATTTTTTATTGGGAAGCATCCACTTGGAGAGTTAGGTAGTGTTGTAGTCTGGTCCAGTGGAACTGATGGAAGATGTTGGATGCAATGAAAACATTTCTCCTCATCCTCTGTGCCTTATTTTTTTTTTTAATGTAGCACATTTTGATCATGGTATCACTGAGCATTCTAGTGTTGCCATTGCTGTCTTGGACTTCACTTCATAAGGGTGGCAAAGAGAGTCTCAGCTTCTCCTAAAACTTTGCCCTGCTAAGAGATGTGGTGATTCTGTGGTCTTTTAAATTGTAATGTTAGGTTTGGGAAGAAAGAAAGTGTGTTTGTATTTCAATAGGTTTATTCTATATGGTTTTTATTACAGCCTTTTGGGAAGTTTTTGTGCTCAACTGACAATGTAACTTATCAATTACTGTTATGGAAGAACCACAAGAACTGTATTCATTCACATTTGGCTTAGGTACATGTTAGCTTTGCCCAGACTACTAAACCTGCCAAAGCCCAAATTATGAGTGTTGGTAAAGACTGTACTGGTGAGGAGAAAAAAGCTATTTGTACAGAAAACCCAGAGTTTTGCCTGTTGTCAGTATAATAGAATATTGTAATATGTTTTATTGTACTTTATTTCTGATATGTTGACAGGTTTTAGTTTTTCTGATTTTCATCAGCAAAGTCAATTTAATTGGTTATTTTTCCTGTACCTAAAAGGCACATGGGGAAATTATGCTTCCTTTCCTTGGAGAGTGGCATGATGGCTTGGCTGCCATTTGTATTCTGCTGCTTGTGTGTTTCCAGTCCCAAATGACTACAGATGCTTTGGGTGATTGCTGCTGGGAATGGGTTTCAGGGAGGAGTTCCCAGGACTGGATTTACACTAAATAAACAGAGGCCAGAGGGGAAAACTGTGTTTCATTAAGAACTCTGGTTTAGGTTAAAGGGATAAAAATAGCTGCAGGACATCTCAAATTAGTTTAAAAACTAGAAAAGTGAAGGAACCCAATCTAGAGTATTTCTTTTAAGTACCCACATATCTTTTTAGAGTTCTCTGCCTCACTGTCTTCTGCTCAGTGTACCTAGGTCTATAATCCAAAAGGATAGCTGAAAATATTCAGCTGTCAAAGTTTCAGATTCCATAAACATAGTCTTTTTTTAGTCAGTGCTGTCAGTATTCACATGTTTGTCTTCTTTGTTCTGCCAAAATATATTCCTGAAAGTTTTTGTTTTCTATTCTGGTTTTAGGCAAGATACAAGATATGGAAGTAAAGCACCAGAAAACCTTCTGCATATTGGAGAGAAAATTACTGCATCTTCCATTGAAATTTCCTTAGTTATTCATAAAAATGTTCCATGGTAGACTAGTGTACATGTGTTTTGTATGCTTTGTGTAAAGAAAACATAATTACTTGCCTTCTACTCTTACCAGAATGTTTCAGACATGCATTTTTCAGTCTTGCACTTTGGCAGAGTTACAGTGACTCCACTTTCTGCAAATACTCTGTATTAAGACAACATCCTTTATGTTTAATATTGCAGATCCAGAATGCTAATGATGTGCTAATAGCACCGCTGGAGAAGTTTCGAAAAGAGCAAATAGGAGCAGCAAAAGTAAGTAGCTGGGGTTGTTTTTCATTTAATGTTTATTTCCGTTTATCAGTGTGTTTTGAAAGCTGGACTGAAAACAAGCATTTTGTATTCAAACAGACTTGATGCCATGCTCATTAATATGTTAGTAAATTATACTTAATTCTTTGCTTCAGAGGAGGAGACAATTTAGAGATGGAGTTTAAAGACTGATAATCTGCATAGAAGATAGCTCTTACTACTGTTGCACATTCCTACCATCTGGCATTGCGTTCATCTTCTGATGTCTGCATTTCTGCATTTACATTATGCTGTGTCTTGGGTTAACCCAGAACCACAGGGAGGATTCAAACAGCTGCTATGAGTCCCTCAAACAGGCATTGTATAAAGACAGAAGACAGTTTCAGCACGATCTCTACCTCTGCTTTCCCTCTCCTCTTTACATGGCTGATGCAGTGCAATGGCTCATGTTCGTTTTGCCAGAGTATTCATCTTAATATTCTTCAGGGTTTTTCCCATGGTGGAAGTGCTCCAGTTAGTAATTTTATCTGGTTCTTTTGTGTTAAGTATTGTATCTGTGTGAGAGAGACAATGCAGGTTGTCTGTACCAGGGTTCACTAGTCAGCTCAGGAAATCAGATATACTGGGGAAAAGTATGTTGGAATTAACTGTTAGTCTAGAATAGCTGTTTTCAGTCTGATCCTGAATTTTTGAGTGGTTGTCAGTATCTGCTTTCATTACAGTCTCTGGGCTATGCATAAATGCTGTGGTAGTCAATTAGAGGTTATGGTTCTTCCGTCTGCATGAATACACTAGTTCTGAAGCATTTTGCATCTTATATTAGTGCTCATAAAATTTTTTGGGAAACATTCATTTGTAAGGTTAAATGAGTACAAAAAAAAAAGCTCTCTGATGTTGCAGGTGAGGTTGGGCATGTGCTGTACTCAAAGAAACTCAGAAGAAGAACAGAGCTATTGGAAAGAGACACCAAAGGTTTATACTTCTTGTACTGCTATTGTGAATGTGTGGCAAACACATGGGGCTGCTTCCACACAGGAACTAAGTAGATGTTTGTGAAGAATGTGTACTGCGAACTTGAGGTCAGATTTCTCTGAAGTGGGTGCTCTTTACCCTTTCACTTGATATGTTTTTGTGTACAACAACATTCTTCTCTTGTCCCACCCCTGTGCTGCTGTGAGATGCAGGACTGGGAGATTATTTACCATGCTGCATGAATCAGAACTTAATCCCAGCACAAAATTATTTTTAGTTTTCAGTAGGTTTTAATAGCATCATCCAGTTCTTTGTAGTAGTGTTTCATTTCCTATTCTCATAGTTCAAGGGATATCATTCTTCAGAGCACCCTATTTGAAAGCTTAACCCACCATTCTACTGACTGTCTTGCTGCATGACAGAGACAATCCATAAGTGGTTCACAGGACTCTCTGCAGAACTCTCTATGGCACTCAGGTTTCCTTTGAATAAATACATCACTCAGTAGATGTCAACACATGCATAATGATCTAACTGAAGATGACTCCTTTGTTTTTTGTATCATCAAGATTATTAAAGGAAAGGCACTACAGGACAGGATGAGTCCCCTCTGTTTGGTATATCACAATGGTTGGTTTCTTTTCCATATCTCTTCTATGTAAAATATGAGCATCTGCTCCTCTTAGAGTTGTTTTGACTTGTCTGTGGTCATACTACACTGTACAGAATGAGTTCAGGAGGGAGCCTGGCTCAGCTAACTCTTATTCCAGTGTCTAATGCACTTTATTATGCAGTGCTGTGTGTTTTGGAGAGTCCAGGATACTTGGCTTGACACATGGATACCCTAAAGAGAGCTCTCCCAGGTCATTGTTTTATAAAATGTCAAACAAACATATTTTCTAGCACTGCACATGGAGTTCAACTGTCAAACTCAGAAATGAGAGGTTCAGAAAGCCGTCATAACCAAGTGTGATACATTTGCCTTTGAGTTGATTTTTATCAGTGGAAGCAATTACAGTTAGCCTCTAACTAAATATAACTAAATGGTATCAACACAAACAAGTCAGAGCTTAATTACATTCAGTATTGTTTTTCTAGTAATTACAAAATAGCAGCGTATGATCTAGGAATAATGAGACCCATATGAAGTAGAGTAGAAATTTGGGCTTTGTGAAACCCATTATTGGTAAAGTAGAAAACATGGTCAGATTGTTTACCCTACTTCTGTTCACTGGGATCAGCCCTTGAGCATTTATGAGCTCTTATAAATATAGAATGAGTTGAGCTTGCTGATTATTTATCCGCAGTTAAGGAAGGTTTGCACAGATATTTGGCTCTTTGAACTCCTCTGGGATGATCTGTGCTGATAGTCGAACAGAAGATATAGATATTTTCTTGTTGTTTGGATTTTAGGAGCAAGTTTCACAGAACACTGAGAATGTCACTTTTTATTTGTGGTGTTTTCTAGACACATCAGTTGAGTGGACCTTACAGGTCCACAGCAGGTGTGAGCTGTTTTTTTTTCCCTGTAGTGTTAGTCTAAAACAGTGTGTAGAATGCTATTTGTATCAAATCCAAACTTGATTCTGTTTTTCTGTCATCCCTCTCCTACCCAAAACCCCAAAACATTTCTGTGTACATGTTGCTCTCTGAAGAGAAACTGGAGATGTTCCAGCTGACTAGAAGCTGGAGAAAGCTGTCCCAGTTTTCAAGAAGTGCAAGAAGGAGGACCCTAGAAAACACAAGCCTGTTAGTCTGACTTCAGTGCCTGGTACAGTTATGGAGAAGATTATTCCGGGAGGTATTGAAAAACACCTGAAAGACAGTGCAGTCATTGGTGACAGCCAGCATGGCTTCATGAGGGGAAACTCCTGCTTGTCAAATCCGATTTCCTTTAATGACAAGCTAACCTACCTAGCTGATCAAGGGAAGCCAGCTGATGTAATCTTTCCATGCTGTCACAGGATCCTTCTGGACAAAATGTCCAGCATTCAGCTGAATAAACACATCATGCTGTGGGTGAGAATTGGCTCATGGGTCAGGCACAAAGGGTTTTAATGAGTGGGGTGGCATCAGACTGGTGACCTGTCACTAGTAGGGTTCCACAGGGTTCCATCCTCTGCCCTGTGCTCTTCAACATCTTCATAAATGACTTGGACACAGGACTGGAAGGGATACTGGGCAGGTTTGCAGATGAAGCAAAACTGGGAGCAGCTGTTGACTCCCTCAAAGATAGGGGACCCTGCAGAGGGACCTTGACAGATTAGAGGACTGTGTTGCCCTCACCAACCAGATGAAATTCAACAGGAAAAAGTGCTGGATTCTTCAGCCCTGGAAATACAGACAGACTGGGGAATGAGATGCTGCAGAGCAGTGTTTCAGTGTTTCACAGCATGGCCAGCTGGGCAAGGGAGGGGATTGTCCTGCTCTGCTCTGGGGTGGCCTCACCTCCAGTTCTGGGTACAGTTTTGGGTGCCACAATATAAGACAGGACGCTATTAGAGAGTCTCCAAAGAGGGGCTATGAATGTGGTGAAGGGTCTGGAAAGGAAGCCATACAAGGAGACACTGAGATTGCTTGCTCTGTTCAGCCTGGAGAAGAAACAGGAAAAACTGCATTGCAGTCTGCAGCGTCCTCATTAGGGGAGGCAGAGGGGCAGGCACTGATCTCTTCTCTGTATTGACCAGTGACAGGACTTGAGGGAATGGTCTGAAGCTGAATCAGGGGAGGTTTAGACTGGCTATTTATAAAAGGTTTCACTAGAGGGTGGTTGGGCACTAGAACAAGCTCCCCAGGGAAGAGGTCATAGCACCAGCCTGTGTGAGATCATGAAGCGTTTGGACAATGCTCTCGGGCACATGGTGTGACTCTTGTGGATGGTCTTGTGCAGAGACAGGAGCTGGACTTGATGATCCTTTTGGGTCCCTTCCAACTTAGCATATTCTGTGATTTTGTGATTCTGTGGATGGTGCAAACTCCACAGGATAGCTGATAGTAATGTCACATTTCTAGAGCTGTCACTTCACAATTAATTTGCATCATAATATCTTTAGGACAAATATTTAAAGGGATTGGGTGTAGAAGCACAAGATTGGTATGCCTTTAGCATTAGCAATATTAGCAGTAACTAGAGATCCAAGCAGCTGTTAGGTGTTGGACTCTGTCTTCTCATCAGACTTTATACATTTAAGTACCCTATTAAGCTGTGTTTCCAAATTTTATGGAAGAAAAATATTATTAGATAGTTGTGTTACCAACATACAAAACAGGAAATTATATTAGGTACCACTGTCAGATTTTGCTGGGGGTAAAGATTATGTGAGAGAGCACTTAAAAGTGATGTCTGGGCTTTTTTTCTTTTTTTTTAATGAAACACCAGATAAAATTCAGTTGCAGATAAATACAACCAAACCCCACCCTCCCAAGGGAAAAAAGGGGAAAATGGTATAAATTGTGAGAATCACCATTTTATTTTAATAATAAAACCTTGTAAACTAATTTGTGTAATAAATAAGTTTACAAGATTTTTTGCTACCATGATGAATATTCTCTAAATGTTTTTACATAGAGAATGCAAATATTTAATTTTTTCTTCAAAACTATAATGAGTTTAGGCAAAAATATGGTCTCAGAAATCAAAAAGAATATGGAAGATAAAATATATCCTGTTGACGTTACAAAGCTATATTTTAAATACAAGGACCATATAAACCCAAGAGTGCAAAGTTCAAGTGGTTTTGGAATAACACAAGAATAACATTAAAGACCACTTCTTCACATGCACTTCAAAAACCTGAAGGTACCCAACAAATTTGAGAAACATTCTCCATAAAACATTAGTGTTTGTAATCTAACCAGCAATATACAAATCTACATCACTTGCTCTTCTTGATTTATACTACTTGCTCTTCTGTTTTTATTGCACATATTTCAGTTATTCCTTTTCTGTACACACTCAGTTTAAATAAAGCTGAGTTCTCTCCAGAGACTACACAAACCCAACTTTGCATTGGACAGCCTGTTGATTTACTCCATCTGAGTTTAAAAAAATGACCTCTCCAATTATTGTAGCAAGGCGAGCAGAAGCCGGGTGAGGTAACTGGGAAAGGATTCCAGGCATGAAGCCTTTTGCCTTATTTGGTCAATGTGGTTTGCGAGGCCCCAGCTGGTAACGCTGGTGAGCTCATTGTGTGATGTGTTATGGACAATAAAGCCAAACCTTCCTCTTTCTTTTTATCCATTGAGTACAGTATTTGGCAATATTTGTTCCAATGTTCATTGACCTTTAATACAACTTAAATCAGATCAAAGACAACAGAAGCAATTTTGGTTTTAAGACTTAAAAGGAGAGGTTTGTGTCCTCCTTACAATTCCATCTGTTTGTTTCATAAAATAATTTGTTTTGGCCAGGAGGATTAGTTTTTATCATTATTTAATTTCATTCATTTATTCAAAGCAGTGAATTCCTTTCTACTTGGGAAACAAATCCATATTCACTGCTGGGATTAATTTTCCCACATCTTTGCTCACATCTATCTTCACATGTAGGCATGCAGGAGGTAGCACGTTCTCTCTGTGTTTAATTTGGATTGTCTAGAAATTGAGGAGCGTGAAACAAACAAAACTCCCATTTTTTAAGGTCTGTCAGAAAGCTGTCAAAGCAGCATTTTAGATAAGTATCTAAGATGGTTAGAAATACCAGAATGCCCATTTGGTGAATCAGTTTCCTCGGTATCCGCTGAAATCATAGCACTTGTTGTCCTTTAACTGAGAAAAATAAGTGACCTGATAAGTAGGTACTGCAGGAGGTGTTTCATTACAAGTGGTGTCTGTCACTCAAAGTTTGGTATTTGCATCCACTAGATTTGGTGTGTTTTAATGTCAGTCTGAACCATGGAGGGAGGGGGCCAGGAGAAGGAAGCACAAAGAGAGGACAGGCAAGGGGTATTATTGATGGCCAAATGTTTTGAGTTAAAATGCAACAGTTTCTCAAAAAGGGTTAGTACCAGTCACCTGATGTCTTCCTTGATAACTTATTCTGTAGGCAAGGAAATACAGGGGATCAAACCTATTTCTATTTCAGCCAGTCTTTTATAACACTCTACATGAGTCATTGTAATGTAGTTTAGATGGGGCTTAGTATGGGAAACCCAGTCTGTCAGAGGAACTAGCTCAATGCAAAAGGGCAGTGAGTTTTGTTTATGGGAGGGGCTGTGGTTAGAGAGAAGTCACCAGTTAGAAGATCCCGTGGGGCAATTTGAGATCAGTCTTGTTTTATTTTTGGTAATGACCAGGTAAAAAAAAACTGATGGTATTGCCATAGGTTGCTGCGATAGAGGAGGAGGGCTGGAGGATTTGGTATAAAGTGTAAGAATAAATAATTGAGCATGAGGAACCAAGGCTACTCAGTGGTCATGAGACAGCTGCATACCAAAAGACCTGCTGTACTGATGAATAACTCATGGCAATCTCTTTAGGTATTATAGGTTAATGGGCATCTATCTCTGGTAGATAGAGAAGCACAAATTTTCTCTAGCTTTTTGTTTACTTATATAAATCCTCAAGTTTTGGTTAAAGTTTCTGAACTGTGAAAGTTGTAAATTGCCCTAGTAAATACATTTCATTCCAAGATTTTGGTCCTAGAACACTTTCATTTGAGAAATAATCCCATATATGTTGTCTAATCTGATATTTTACTTAAACTAGCATTATCAAATGCAAGAAATGAGAAATCAGAACTTTCATTTAATGAAAATGTATAATATTAAATTATTTTTTAAATAGATCAAATGTATTTTCCCTTATTTATTCAAATAAACGTAGGGAAATATCAAGCAGTGAAAGACCTATTTTTTGCCATGCAAAAAATAATTGTAATGCCAGTATGATTAGCCGTTGCTTCTTCTATACTTGTGTTATGTGAAATATTTGGGAAGTTTCGAAAACATTGATGAAGAGCCCTCTATGCATACATTTCATCTAAGCAAGTCTTACTTTCTCCTGTGCAGAGCCAAACTATTAAACTGGAAGACAACACTGGCTGAGCAGCTGGACCCAGAGTCTTTTTGAAGTGACTGGTCTTCTTGGGACAGCTCATGCAAATGAAACAAAATTAATTTCTCACTGCAGTTTGCTTCAATTCAATTACTGTTTCACTCAAAGTTGACAAGTTTTTAGGAAGTTAACAGAAAAACAAACAAAAGAAAGACAACAATCCTAAAAGCTTATTTCAATTTTAGTGTATTCTTTTAAAAGATGAGAGTGAAAATTCAAATCTCATAACTATAAGATTGTGGACACAGTGATTAAAAACTGTTGGTTCAGTGTGTTGACTGCAGGTGTTTGGGAGGAAAACAGTTAATGTTATGTGCATAATCAATTTTAATAAATTCTGTTAAATGCAGCCTTTCTGTTATGAGTGAGTGTGATTAACTGGCTCCCTGACTAAAACCGCTTTTTGAAGCTTCGTTTTTTTCCTGCAGTTTAATAAGATTCTAATTTGCATCATAAACAGATATAAATTAAGGATAAATAAATTAGTCCCCTGTAGTAAATTGGAAAATAATTTACTATTCTGCCATAGCA
Source organism: Molothrus ater (assembly GCF_012460135.2). Classification (NCBI taxonomy): domain Eukaryota; kingdom Metazoa; phylum Chordata; class Aves; order Passeriformes; family Icteridae; genus Molothrus; species Molothrus ater. Next base: position 76,708,848 of record NC_050479.2, on the reverse strand, counting down.
TTTCAGAATTAAGGCTTAGGATAAATGTGTAAATTGGTGGAATTGTTTAAGTGAGCATGCAGTGTACCTTTCTTAGCAAAAAGAACCATTTACTTTTTAAAATCTACAGCTAGTAAAGCAAAAAAAATTAAAAACTTAGGTAGTGTTAGCCTTTTTACTGAAAAAGGACAAAAGAATATAAAAATGCAAGAAAACTTTGACATCTTCTAAATGAATAAAGGCTTTTTTTCTTGCTAATCTGCTGCAGCCTACTGTGGTGTGTGTCACAGGAAGGACTCAGGAAGGTTGCATCCTGACCCTGCACAGCTGCTAGAATCCTGCTGGACTGCCTGAGCTGTGATCAAAAGTATGAACAAAGACATTGACTTTCAAACTTAATTTCCAGCTCACAGGGAACTAAACTTCTTAGTGGGTGTTTGAGGGAATGGAGGATTTGGCAAACAGAGTGCAGTAGCTCTACTCACCTGTTAAGTTCTTTCTAGCCTTGCTCTTGGCCGCAGTGTGGACAAGATCATGTTCCCACACCTGAAAAGCAGGTCTCAAGGTTGTTGATGAGACTTGAAAAGTCTCAAGAAGGATTATGAGAAATACAGGAAGTGGCCAATTGCCCAGGCACAGAGCAGGACAGGACTTAAAAAAGCAGAGTTTGGTGTTCTGCTCCCTGCACAAGGTGTCAATCTTCATTCACCAGCTCAAAGGCACCTAGTCCCCTGCTCTTCCTCCCCTTGTTCAAAATTAGACTCCATCCTGAGTTTTAACATCCTTTATCAAACCAAATTCATTATGTTTTGACTAAGGCAGCTGCCTTCTCTTAGCCTACAGGGATTACTTCAGAATTGTGCTTGTGGGTGTTGTATAGTGCCACAGCGGTACTGAAATGCTTAAGTCATGAGGTCTTATACATGGGTATGAATTCATCTGTTAATCTTACTCTGTTACATGTTGGGGTTTTTCTTTAGCAGTTTGGGAGAAAATTAAGGTCTCTTTCTGCATTGCTTTCCTTTGTTTTGTGGTATTGTTAAGTTAAGTTAACAGCATAAAAATAGATAGAGTTACAATTTGGGCATTGTTTGAACATTTCTCAGATGATGTGGGGTCTGTGGGTCTTTATTCCATATGAATGGTGGAGTTGCCTTTTTCCATTCTAAATAGAAAATCATTTGATCAGCTGTATTGCCATAGATTTCCCTTCATCCAGTATCTTGTTCTATCTATGCAGCACATTCTGCAGGGGCCTGGGAATATACAAATTTGAATCTCCTACTAATATAGCAACTTTGCTTTTGGTAAAGCAAACTCTGAAATAGCTCTGTTCCAAAGTGAAGTGGATGACTGTATCTGCTAAGTATCCTTTCTGTGCTGTAACAAAAATGGACATCATTACTTTAAACTTTATTGCGTCTTGGTAGCATCAAGAGCATATGGGAGCATCAAGAGATCCATCTCTCCACCAAATAAAGCAGTTTTGTTATTTCAGGACCTGTCAGGTTATAGTAGCTACCACAGAACTATTTGTTCCTGTGGAGTTTGCCAAGAAGGGGTGGTCTCAGATTCTTGTCTTGATGAGAAGATTAAACACCCACCCTCAAGAAGTAATCTGAGAGCAATCGGTGAGCTTAACAATGCCACTGGGGAGGCTTAACTTTTCACCCCAAAGTGATAGTTTGTGTTCTTTTATCAGTGTTGTAAAAAGGACTCTGAAAATAGATGCTTTCAAAACAAAACAAAATCAATTCTGACATTGACCTCAGACTGTTTCCTTTTATTTCCCCCAAAATATCTGTAAACAGCACAGTTTCCAGTTGTGTGTATTAATCTAAAATATTTCTCAAAGCACGCCTCAAGTTCTTCCTCAGGTCAGCACTGCAGTCCTGTTGCGATGACGTCGGAGCTGCCCTGGGACCACGAGCAGTGCTGAATGTGCTGCTGGCACATCACTGGGATCAGTGATGTTGGCTGATTGGTTGGCATAGTTGGGAGATTCCCAAAGAGGGTTTAAAAAAAGAAATTACTAGTTAAGAAAGAGATATTTTTATCTGCAGCTTTTGAAATAAAGCAGTGAGTATGTGAAGTTTTAAGCTATTCTGTTGGAATTGCTTTGTTTGAATGACATTATGTTCTTTGCAGCTTTTTTCTTTATCTTTGCTCTCAGTGCAAAGATGTAACAAGATGTAACTTTTTTCTTTATCTTTGCAACAAAGCAAAGATGTTGCTAACTATGCAGATAAAGTGGCCTCTTCAAGAGCTCCTAAACAGCATGGCTAGCTTTGTTTTTGAAATCATTTGAAGTCACAAGCTTTTGTACAGGAACAAACCTCTTCCTGTTATGATAAAATATTTTAAACTTCAGAAAGCTATCCTAAAACTGATGCAGAGAAAAGAAAGTCAGTTTCTGATGTTCTAGGGGGCTTCTCCATTTAATTTAAGCAGTAACTTGATAATATCCTAAGTAAGCTATTCCAGCAAAAATACTTCATATTTAGTAGACAGTAAAGCAATAAAATGAGATTATGTGTGTAGACTTACCAGTCCTGCTTCTTGGGCAGGGATTTTGAAGATTCCCAGACACAGAGCAGCTACTCCTGGAATCAGCAAATGCCAAATAAACTCAAGACAGCTCTGCAGTTGACTAACAGGGAGTCTAATATGTCCTGCTTTGTGACCTGACAGTACTGGCAGGTTTACATGCATTTTCACAGCAATGCTGGGAACTTCTAATATTTTTGTTTCCATCTCAAGAGAGAATTTTTTGGAGAAAAACAAGTGACATCCTACAAACACATTTTCTCATTTAATAGTATCTGCTTTTTAATTTGAAAACATCTGATAGAATTACATAGGGAATTATTAGGAAATTGATTCTCCTCTTCCAGGATACACTTTTGAAAGTACCTGATACTTGGATCTCTAAAGGCATTACAGAGGGAAAAGAACATTTTCTTCAGAAGTTTATGAACCTGAAAGTAAATTATCTCTTGCAAGGTTATTCAGTATTTTACACAGATGTGAACTCCAGTTAAACTTAAATTAGTTTTGGCTTGTTTCAAGTATATTTCAGTTTTATGTATTCCTTACCTGATTTTAATTGAGGTTATTCTTTTAACTGCCAGTTTCTAATATCTGTCTTCATAGCTTTAATGCTGCTAAACAGTCTTGTATTCCCAGTTTATTGCCTTGTTATACTTCATAGTTGCAATATGTTCTTTTTATTATAATTATTTGTGTCTTATACTATATTGTTTTCTGGATCATCATGGTTTGCATATGGTTGTTCTTTTTTAGTAAAGAAATGGTTTTAAGATTTATAGTCATTTGGACATTTAATTTTCTACATGATGCATTCTGCTTCAATTTGGAAGTGTTTTCACTAGCAGTTATGAGGAACATAAGACATAATTTATGAATATATTGACCCTATTTTATGTCAATCAACAAGGATTTCTTTATGAACTATGGTACAAATTTGCTTCACTTCATATTACTTGCTAATGATATATAAACCATGTCCTTAACTTTTCTGACTTTCTTATGGATTTGGGGAAACCCTGTAGCCTAACAGTACATAAAATTCTGTTTTGGAGGAGTAAGAGGAGGGAAGGAGTTTTATATCACCTTTTCACTTTTTCTTCTGGAAAAAAAGGCTTGTCACATCTTTCAACCTGATCTTGAACCCTTTGCATTCACATACCAAATCAAAATTTCTACCAAAAAGAAGTTCTTCCTATCCAGACATCTATTAAAATCACCCTGTGGTCTCAGATGCCAGTGATAATTTCAATACTATCAAAGCAACCAAAACCCAGCAACTCACTAACTGCTTCCATGAGAATGCTCAACAAAACCTTAGGCAATATAAAATGGAAGGTGAATTCACTATTTTCTCCTCAAAGGGGGAGTTGTGAGACTCTGAGATTTTAAATTTTCCAAGAAGTCCATAGGATTTTAGCTCAAATCAATCTTTCCAAAACTAAGTTTAGTTTATTTTCTAGACTACTGTTCTGTTTTTGTTTGTCCTGCTACTTAGTAAGACATGGTCCCCAAACTCACATCTCCAAACAAAATCCCACTAAGTTTGTAAAAATAAAATTTATTTTTTTTTTGTTTCGGAGGTAATGAAAAAGATAGCTTTGAGAAAATATATTTGAAGTCTAACATTCTAGCAATGAACCTCTCCAGTCTGTTGTTGCAAAAATCAACATTTTTGCAGTTGTTGTCAAAGAGAAAGAAAAGGCATGTGGCTTTATTGATCTCCACAGAGTTCACTGTTACCTTCCAGTTCTTCAACTGGCAAATGTGTCTGACTTGATCTGTATTCAAGTCTTACTGTTGTATTTATGTGCCAGCTTCTACAGTTTCTAAACCTCAGTTTGAGTTGGTGAAAAAAATATGTACTAATTCTGGGTGATGAGAAGAAAGAAATCATCATGGCCAGGTTTCACAATGTTTACTTGCTTTCTAATTAAGGTATTCTCCTCTTTTCAAGGTACTGACTTCTTTTTTCCAAGTAGTTTCTTTGCAATGATTTCTGCTTTAATTTCTTTTCATGATCCTTTTAAAATAATTTCTTGCAAAATATGTTTATTTTATGGTTTCAACAGGGATAATGTTTTTGTGGGATTTTTTACGAATTAGCTTCTTAAAGTGTTAAATATTAATTTTGCAACAAACAAAGAGTTAATAAATTTCTTTATGGACAGATACAAGATGTAGCTAATAGATAAATATAACACTAAAATGTTATATTGGCAGATACGGGAATAAAAAAAGGGAAGTGAATGAGAAGGAAAGCAGAGGCCCTTTTCTGGAAAAATAAAGAGGAATAATTTATGTAATTATTCTGAAGATGCATATAACAGTTTTGACATTAAATACTACACACGAAGTAGTGGTAGACCATTATAAAAATACTAGATTTCTTGATATTTCCTGTGGAAAAGGAAAGTCAACTTTAAAATATAACAATGATTTATGCTTTATATCTAAAAATACAGCTAGTGGGTAAAATTTGTAGGAATCATGCCAATGATTTGTAGCATGTATATGGTTAGTTACGGCATGCAATCAAAATCTTTCTGAACAGGAGAAAAACTATCTGACTCACTTGAGTCAACTTTTTAATAAACTTCTCAGCAATTGATCTCTGGACTTGTCACAGCCATAAATATTTGTAAAACAAGAGGAATACAAGAACACCTTTTGACTTAAACTTCTAACTGGCATGCCTATAATTAGAAGTATCTCAAGCAAAATTTATTTCTGAATTTCTGAAAGGATAATTTTTTGGAGGTTTTCTAATTAGTTTTGAAATAAAACTATGCAGGAAATCTGAGTGGAGAGAATAAAATCAGGAATTAAACCTGGATCTAGTATTACATGACTTAAGTCTCTCAAGAGGGTACTGGCAGTTAGTAAGGCTCCATTAAATGCTGTAAGGTGACTGTGTGGTTAAGGGCTTTCCTAATGGGGTTCCTAGAAATCTGAACCATTTCAAACTGTAAATATTTTTGAACTGATATAAGGCTTGACACACCTGAGAATGGTTAAACAGCTATACAAAGACATTTACAGTGTTTAAAATCTGCAGGACTTAGTCTAGACAAAAGGTGTTGATGACTTATATGACTGACTTATATCAGTGTAAAACACACCAAGGATTAATATTATGTAATTTCTCTTTTTCTGTGCTTAGTTTTTTTTATTGCACCCTCCCAGTTATCTCACATGGATTTGAGAGTTTTTATCATATGTTCTATCTGATATTTTGAAAGAAAAGGTTGATGCTTTTCCAGGGCAAAGAGAAAGGATGACGTTTACTGCAGGAAAGATGTTCAAGGATGAAAGAAAGCTGGAGTCTGAGGGGAATAAGAGGCAGTACAGAGATCAGGAATTAGCATCTTCCTTATGGCCACATGCCTTAAGCTTTGTGTCATGGCTGGTGCAGTCTGTTCTGGTAACAGTGCAGCACAAGCTTTCTTATCCAACCACATTTCTTCTCCTTGGGGTTTGATCCAATGTGGAATCTAGACAAAAGCAATCACATCTCCTAAACTTTGAGGAGATGCTTTTGCACGGAAACTTCCTTTGAAAGCCTCCTAGTATGTGGAAAAGTAGATTTCTCAGTCTTATGGGCACAGATTGCTGGGACCAGGATTCAGATAGTTTATTTGGGCAGGTGCTCTGTGTAAAGTGTTCTGAAGGCTCCAAAAGAACAGGCTAAAGCAGGAATAAGCTGAGTCTGTGACTCCACTTAGGATGAGCCTGTGTACTGTGAGTCACTGACTGAGTGTGTGAGACAAGAGCTATTTTGGCATAAACTGTTTATTCTCATCCAGAACATGAATCACCTGCTTCTGAGTGTATCTTTTTTTTGCTAATTTGTATTAAGTAAACAGATTTCAGAGGCTTCAGTACATCCAAATATGTGGGTTTTACTGGCACAGTGGAGGACCTTCCAAGCAAAGGAAACTCACTCACCTGTTGGGGCCAGTATTTTTTATATTTTTCCCAGAAACATGTCTGAGTAATCACAGCAATGCCAGAAACACTATCCTGCTGCAAACTTATTCCCAGGAGTATCACTAGGTAAAGACACTAGTGCAGTCCAAATTGCCAAGAGATCTTTACTTGCATTTTATTTCTGTTAGTCTTTTTACTTTGTCAACTTCTACCTTTGAAGGAAGAAGGTCTTGTTTAAGTTAAAATCTGAAAAAGGAGGAAGAAGTTGATCTGATGTACTGTCTCTGAAAACACTGCACTTGGGCCAGAAGTTGTCCTGGTGACAGACAAGCTCCAATTTGTAGTTTTCTCTTTAACATAACTGGTATAAAAACTGTGGAGGCTGAGAAGATCTGTGGCAGTGTAGAGGTGCAGTCTGGGAGAGAGCTGGCAGAAGACCATGAGAGCCTTCAAATTCCTTGTTTCCTTACGGATGGTGCCATGGAGATCTTTATGAAGCTTCACATGAGATACAATATGTCTTAAAGCCACAATTAGTTTATTTGAACTTGTTTTTCTCTTGTTCTTGGCAGGCAGGGGGGACTAATCTGTTTATATGTGATAATTTAATTTTCTGTTTTTCTTTTATACGTATAAAGAGAGAATGTGATGCATTAATTCACAGGTTTTGGTATAGATCATAGCAGAAAATAAAAGCAATGGGAGCCACATTAGGTATATCAATAGTCCACTCTAGGCATTGACATGTATTTGGTGCGCTGTATTTCAGATGGCAAAGTCCTGTTCTCACCCCTTTTTCTTTGACTCTCACTGGGCAGCTTCACACTCTTTTCGAGCTCTTGTTAGTAAAAGTTATGTTAGTGTTACTATGAGCTCAAGTGGCTGGCCAGACTTAGGGTTACTCATTACTTATTGATCATCTTGTGATTGTTCTGAGACAAACAGTTCACAAGGCAAGATGAATACCTATGGTTCGTACCATAAATCTGTTAGGGGAGGAAGGAAGGATGGAAGAGCAGTCTGGGCTGGGTGATCCCAGTCTGAAATAAGTAATGCTGTAGGAGCTTTGCCCATGGCTCCTTGGCTCATTCCTTTGATCTGACATCTGAGACAGCAAACACAATATCAATTCCAAATGTACACTATCAGCATCCAGGCCTCATTGTCAAAGGCTGTGTCAAGTTACCTTCTGAGGTAGGTGGTCTAGTGGACAGGCTATCCACCACTGAACTCCAGTAGCTTGTGACCAATGGCTTAAATGCTGCAATCAGGCAGACTCCTTTCCCACTTTACAATTACATGGGGAAAAAAGCACCTAAAAAGTAATTCTCTTGACATTTTTCATTGCATCAAGTTTGCCTTTAACTTGAGTATTTCCTGAAGTTGATGACTTTGACAGCTTTGTCACTTGAATTTTAAAATAATCTGATTCATATTTCTAGTCCAGCACATATCATTATCTCAGAAGATAAGACAGTATGTAACTAACTGCACCTTTCTTTCAGTGTTCAACTGAACTGAATTTCTGTTTGTGACCAAAGGTACTGTTGAGATACACAACACCTTTGATCATGCTGTTGAGAGACACAAGTTGCTCTTGCTTCATCATGAAGACCTGGCACTTGAGTATTCCACCCTAAAACTGTGGCTGTGGAACTGACCTATGATTTCAGCCCCACAGAGGTTGATTTCTTGACTTACAAGTTATTTGCCACAACTCTGACCTTCTTCCTTCTCTCTTTTTAGAATGTGTTTGGGAAAGATTCTGGAAGATAATTCTTATGGCTTTTTTTCACTTGCTAAACAAAATACAAACTTTTATTTTTTCCTTTTTTGCCTTTTTTCCTGGTATCTGCTTATCTGTAATTAAATATAAAAGGCATTAGTAGTTATTCTGTATTGTTATTTAATCTTTTGTTGTGTCAAGTCCTTTATTTTCCTCCTGGTGTCTTTTGAAGATATCTCTGTTGTGAAGTAGTGTGAATATTAAATTGTGCAAATTTTTCATACTAAATATATGTGAACTTTTTGCAGGATAGAAAATGTATGATGTGTTTAACAATCTACTATAATTACTGTTGTAAGCTTTAGTCGCTGGGGCTAATCATTAAGTGGTTTGTTGTTGCAGCTGGTTGATAAGCTTTAATTCATGTTGTTAAAATCTTGCTCCTATTTCTTATTTCTCTGACTGACCTGACTTTCCCATAATATAACCAAGGAAAACAGGGTGGTGCTACAATGTGAGCCAGTTATTTGTTTTTGTATAAAAAAATTTCTAGAGAGAAGGAGGTCAGGGAGAGAAACACTACGGTTCTTAAAATGACCTGACGTTACTGCATGATGTCCAGTAATTGGTTTTTTTATCATTAATAGCTTTTGCACATGGGTAAGTAGGACTGCTTGTCTTGAAGCTTTTTTTGTTTTCTCAAAATATTCAAATTATTAATCATTAGGACTTAACTAAGATTATAAAAATCACTGGCAGAAAGTTGCTTTTTTTTAGGGAATAAATAATTTTTAAATTAAAAATTATAGATTTATCATTGATAATACCCTGATGGGATATCAACTTCAATCAGTTCTCTTTTTACTTGAAATTTGACACTCCTTGAAGAATGGAAATGCTTTTGAGAAACCTATCTTTATCTTAAATTTCAGATTTAAATTTCAGAACAGCAGGTTTTAAAAGATTTGAAGTATGAATTATGATTTTGTTTGCCAAAACTAAGATGTTTCTTAATTTACTCAAAGTAGTAGCTCTTTTGTATTATGTATCAAAACAGTTTTACGGTAGAAATGTGAGGATTGGCTGCACATGATTGGAAAAACAAAAAGGAGTGGGAAAGGAAAAAGGCAGGATAACTTTTAAATGAGACAAGCTGAAACATTCAGACACATCAAAATATTATTGGAAACAGATTTTTGGACCAATTTCATTTTGCAACCACACATATGCTTTTCCATCATTTTAGGAGAGTGGGTGGAAAATAAGTGTATTAGTCTTAAATGCAAAGACTAGGACTATGTCTTTATCACATATTTTATACTCATCTGTGTCCTCCACAGTGAGGGGTTTTTTTAGGGTTTTTTGCTTGTTGGGTGTGGGTGAGGTGTTTGGAGTTTTTTGTTGTTTGTTTGTTTGGGGTTTTTTGTGATTTTGGTTGAGGTTTTTTGTTTGCTTGCTTGTTTTTTAAAACAGTGTGGCAGTTAGGTAGACTTAAAAAACTTGGGGAAGATTATTTTGTATTAAGTGTCTGCTTAAAAATTTACCACTTACATAAAATCTCATGTACGGAAACCATGCAAGTCTGGTGTATGGATTTGTTATTTATGGGAAAAATCCTGCTTACCATTGCTTTTAATAATTGAAGCAGTTCTCCTGCTATCTTTAGTTCCACTTAAGAAGTCAACCCTAAAAATACTGGAACTAACAAAAGTGGTTTAATAGTGAGGCATATCTTGGCACCTGTTATTTCTTTTAATTTAAGTTAGCTGTGATATTTACTCAAATATTTCACTTGGGAATGCTTTGTTTTTCAGGATGGGAAGAAGAAGTTTGACAAGGAAAGTGAGAAATATTATTCCATCTTAGAGAAGCACTTAAATTTGTCAGCCAAGAAGAAAGAATCTCATTTGCAAGATGTAAGAACTGAATGCACTCTTACCTAATTTCACATTTGCATAGAAATCATGATAACAAGCTGGTTCTCTTCAAGACATGCTGTATTTTATTTAACGTGAAATTGTGATGGTTTCTGGTCACGCTTGTGACTATAAATTCTTGACTGGGATGAAAACAACCCAAATAGGAGTTAAATATTTGAACAAAGCAATATTCTATGTTTGCAACTTTATGTATTTCAAGTACAGCTAATGTTTATTGGTTGCAAGAATAGAATTATATTAGTACAATAAAAGTGTGGGTTTTATAAGCTATATGTGGAATACTGGAAAGCCAATTAATTTCTTCTCGGTTTGCTAGTTAATCTATTAACTGATGAAATTGTGCTTCTATTTCACATAAATTCTAATCCAGAAGACTGAACTGAGATCACTTTAATAATGCTCTTTTCTGCTTCTTTTTTTTCTCCTTTTCATCTTATTCTGAAATTGAGGCTCCTGAAATTTCCCTGAAATTGTATCTATAACTTCAGCTTTGAAGAGTCTGTATGGCTGATTCTTTCCTGTTTAAAAAAAAAACAAAAACAAAACACAAAGACTTCTGGTTTAACAGAAAGATTACAGGGCTTTTTAGTATGCTGATAGAAATTAATATAACTTGTCTCTGAAGCAAATTACAATAAACCCAGCAATATTATATCAATGACACTTTGGGAATTGTGCCAAAAGTAGTTAAAAATCACTTTGATGAGATTACTGTTGTCATGGTGAATCTTAAATCATGGGGGTTAGTTTGCAGATGGAATTTTCACCAAAGGTGTGACCATCACTCAATCATATGTTGTAGGATTTTTTTTCATGTTTACCAATAATATTATAATTCAAATAAAATAAGGCTTAGAAATTAAAAATTTCTAATAATGTCTATATGGCTAAATTTCTGTTACTGTCTATATAATAATCAGTCTAGATAAGAAGCTAGTTATGTAGGATTGGTTCATTGTTCCACTTGTATGTTACAGCTTTCACTTTTCCCAAATATCTTAGGTATTGATAAAGAACCAGTTCTTGATGAAGAACCAGTTAGAGGCTAAACCCTAGCTTAAAAAAAGAGAAATTCTTACCAAACTGGGGAAAGTAAGCTTAAACACTAATTTGTTCTAGAATAGAAGCTAAATAAAATAAATAAAATATTTTACTCTTGAGACATGAGAATAGTTACAGTCTAAAAGCAGCGACTGAAGTGTGAAGTAACAACTGTGAATCTAGTAAACTATGGTACAATAATAGTGGATTTGGCTCACAAGTATAAACTAATGGAAAACCAGAATAATTTTTTCCAATGTGTCCTTAAGTGGCATATCCGGATTTAAAATCTTGTAGCTGAAGCTGAGGTTTCTGATTTCTAGATGCCTCCCTTGTAAAGAATAAAGAGCATAACTTGGCATTTCTGTCTTTAGTCGTTTTCTGCCACTGTAGATGTGCTGAATCAGCAGCATAGACCCACCGTAAGAGAAGGTACAATAGCGAATCAGTACCAAATTTGTCAACCTGGGAGGCTTTTGGCCTCTGTCTATATTGGAAGTAAAAGGAGACCAAGCCCCATTCCTGACCTGAAATTGAAGACAGCTGTTGCTTTGCATCCCGAGCGGTTTGGATGAGCCCCATTTATAGCCCGGATGTCCAGGATGGAGTTTGTTGGAGCAGCCCACAGCAGAGCAGGGCACGAGCAAAGAACCAAGCAGTGCTGGCAGCTGGGGCTTTGGTGCCCAGGGCAAGAGATGGGAAGTCCATGCCTCAAGCCAACATCATGTATTCAGGGAGGTGGAAATACCATTTTTTGACTGCTACATGGGAAAAATACTGTTTCCTTGAATCGATGAGGTTTCTTGATACCTCATCACATTATGTGGGTTAAAGAGTACTGGGGTGAGCAAAGATCTTGTACTTTGTTGGGTTCTTCTACATATCTCACTTGAGTCCAGTTGAGATCACTTAATTAGGTATCTGAAGTTTGATGGTTGAAACATATTCTGTAGAGAGTAGTTTGCATATATTCACCTAACGGAAATATGTTGGATATTTTAAGAGCCTGCAAGACTGCTGATGCAGTTTACACAGGTGACTGGCTTTTTTCCTTTAGCATCAAAAAGCAACTTCACAGTAGCATCTTTTCACTGCCTACAGAAGCCTACAATGGAGGAGAAAATGGGCATAATTGAGTGATGTGAGAAATCTAATGAACTTCTGATTTTATTTCTCTGAAACCTGTTCCTGAATCAGTCCCCAAGCTTATGTGAAGCTCTGCTATATATATTGAGGTGATAGCCTACATCAATGAAAATATTACTCACTATAACTATACATCATACAGGTAGAGACTCAAAATCATATCCATCAGATCTTATTTTTTACATGCAGTTTGAACTCACAGAAAAGCATTAAACTTTCACCTTTGGAAATTTTAAGATCACTTTCGAAGCAGTTCTTACAAATCTGAATCCTTTGGTGTTAACACAAATTCATAAGCTTCTACAGAATATATGTTTGGGGAAATCTGATTTAGTCCCTTTCCCTGGTGGTGATTATGGCCCTAAACCATATTTGAGATGGCACTTGGTTGTTGTAAGTATCATTACAACTGCAACCTGCTTAAATGCTGTTCAGAGTAGGGATGGATTTAATTAGGTGTTTAAATACTTTTTCTGAGGTAAAGCCTAAAAGAGACAATTTCTAAAACTATGTTTCATTATTTATGTACAATTAAATGAGAGAACTGAGATCTGTTTCAAGTGCTTATTGATGGCATTTGTGTGAGCAAGGCGTTGCTGGATCGCATCCCACAGTGGTCACAACTGCTTCTGTTCAGTTATGTAGCACTGTCTTTGTGATAATTATTGTGAAATAAAGCTATTAACAGACTACCAGGGAAAACACTAGCCAAACACACTATATGAATGGCAAATGGCAGAGTTAATTTTAAGGTATAGCTGTTCATTATTGGAATTTTGAGTGCTTGATTTCAGCTTCATATTATTAGTTTACTGATTTTTTTTTAATAGACATAGGAAGGAGATGCTGGTACTGAATGATTTGAAACATATCCTTGAGGCCCATGTGTTGAAGCAGAGCTAGAACACTGGGCTAGGAAGGTGAATCAATATTGTTAAAATCCTGTACAGCCAAATCACAAGAGTAGCTTGTCCTTGAGTAGAGAAGCAATCTTAATTATATATGGTGCTATTGATGGCCAAATCCTGCCTGAAGGAAAACACTGACTTTTTGCTTTTTTACTGTTAAAAGTACTAAATCTCTTTTATGGTGTGTTTGCTGGTTTATAGTTTGTTGTCAAGGGAAGACAACATCACGCTTTCCCACTTTCCCTGCATTTGTTAATTTTAATGCCAGAATTAAACTAGAGAACATGCAGAAGTATCCTTCTGTATTTCAACTGACGTACATCAAAAACAGGTGATCTTATTCATGTTGTTAATCTGCTGTAGTATTTTGACCAAAGAGCAAAGTCTAACTAATACAGCCCAAAAGGGATTTGCATGAGAAAATTATTTGTTATGAGGTAGAATGAATTAGAATGGAATCTTCATGTCTTCTTTAAACATCATCTATGCGCTACACTGCTTGTCTGTTAGTTCCCTCTCCTGTGGCTTGTTCAAATTGAAGATAAAAGCCTATGACTCTTTATCAGCTGGTAAGAGTTAATTCTTTAGCTGTTTAGGCAGATGACACTGTTCTGATACTGGATCTCCATGTTGGGTGGTATTAGTCAGGCATTTCTGACAAGTATTGCCTTGCAGTGCTGTCACTTGAAAATTAAAACTTGAAATATATTTGATTTATGAGGTTAGGGATTTAAATATGTTTACATTCCAAGAACGTGTGACTCATACTATAAAAAAATAAGTTGCAAGATGTCATTGTTAAAGACAGCCTATTTAAGAAAGAAAATATGTTTTTGTGAAGGTATTTGAACCTGAGAAGTAGATACAATTTCAGTGCATATGATGCCTAAATATTTCAATAGAAGTAATTATCTTTGTCCTTGATTCCTACAGTGCTCATTTCTATTTTCTTTTCTAAATTTACATATTCCAAGTACCTGCTGCCACCTTTCTTTCTTTCCAGGCTCTCCTAAAACCTAGAATATTAAAGAGCAAAAAGAAAGAAGAAGCCAAAAAAGAGGAGTAAAAGGCATAGGCTGAAATGTGTAATGTTAGCTTTTTAAACTTGCATTTAGCTTTTTTGAGTAGGTATTCTAATTTTCAGACAGAAAACTGAACTCTATGAAACTTCTAAAATAATCTTATGGAAGGTCTGTTTCTTAATGACATAACCCGTTTTTAAAGCAATAACAAGACCAAACTAATGTTGTTCATATTTAATTTTGTCTTTTAGGCAGATACACAGATTGACAGAGAACATCAGAACTTTTATGAAGCCTCATTAGAATATGTTTTTAAAATACAAGAAGTACAAGAGAAAAAGAAATTTGAATTTGTAGAACCTGTAAGTTTTATGTTTTATTTTCTTTAGAATGCATGTGTATAAAGCTGAAAATTGAATTTAAAATACCAATTTTTTTGCTCCCTTTTTAAGTTTTGAATGCAGGTTCTTTGTATACAGACAGACATTAAGATCTTGGCTTGGGCACTTTCCATGTTTATTGAAGGATTATGTAAGAGTTTAGTATCTACTGTGAAGTGAAATGTCTGATGACTTGAAGTGTGTGTAACATTTTAATGGGACATCATGTAATGTTGTGTCTGTGCAACACATAATCGATGTTTCCTAATACCATGATTTAATGGCTTAAATTTTGAGCCAGGTTTTAATTTAAATATTCTGGGTAGGCAGTATACACAGACATTGTTCTGAGTTACACATGAAGTAAAGTGAAAAATCATTTTTTCTGTGGATAGGTAAGTTCATCTTATTGTTGGCAGAGTCATTTGCCTTTAGTTTACTTTGCCCATAAAGGAATGCATGTGTTGACGTGCCATTAAAAAGATAAAGTTGTATTTCAGTGTCCATATTTAAGTCTGGGATTTCCTTCTGGACTGTGTTTCCATCCCCCACTCCTAACTCCCTATTGTGTCAGTCAGGTCCAAAAGCAGCTTCATGACATGCTAGCATATTTCTGTGGCCTGGTAGCAGTGTTACTACTGTTCATGTCATACAGACAGGGCTGGCTTGCCAGTTACCTGATGTAGTTTGTACCTCTAGCCCCTGACAGAAAACTTCCAGTGCCATGTGTCCCTTCCCATTAAGCACACTAGGCACACTGAGCACAGCAGAGTCCTGGTTGTCAGAGAGGAGCATAACAAGTGTAACTTTTCTCCACACCATCTCCCAGCTTCCTTGTAACTACTCTTCACTGCAAGCAAGCAGCACTCTTCACTGTGAAATGGGTTGAATTACATCTCTAACACCCTGTGTCACCAAGGAGAGCTTCTCAGATGCCTTCTTTCCATGAGATGAGAGTATTGTATACTGAATGTTTGACATTGATGCAAACTAATGAACCTGGATTCAGCAAGCAGTACTTTCAGAAATCCTATCTTTATAGCATACAGCTGCCAAATCTTAGAGACTAAAACTTTGCTCGGATTCCTAAATAAGGACATTTTTCTACCTGTCACAGATTAATCCAGAGTGTGTGTCTCTGTCTCCTTCTGCAAAACTCTCACATCCTGGAAAAATCTAGCAATCTTGACCTAGCTCTGACCCTAGTGTAGAAGACTTTATGCTCCTTTAATGTAATAGAAACTTTCTGTATTGAAAAGACCTTGTACATTGGAAAATATTGTGCAACTGCACAATAGTTAAAATAGGTAAAATTTACTTTTAAATGTATCTATTTCCATACTGTCTCAGATCAGTAGGCATTCCAGCCCAGTATGGCATACTTGATTGTCCAGGGGAAGGTACAGAAAATACTCTGGTGACTGGGTAATGATAGGCCTTGCAGGTAATGTCTTCTGACTTTGTGTGTGAATTTATTTACAATCAATCTGGATATAGATGGAGCTTACATTATAACATCAGTTATAAAATTTTGAATCCTCAAAACTGAATTCTTGTTTGTAGTCTCTTGCATAAAACGTGCTGAATTAGGAACATTTTCTAAAACCCATAAGGCATGTGCCTTATGTGAAAAAGTAAATTAAAATCCAGATCAGCAATACCATGGTTATAGAAAAAAACAAACAAAACAAATCAAAAACACCCAAAGACTTCAAAATAGGCTTTCTAAAATTCATGCTTATGTAAGAAATGTTGGAAATATGAGCATGTGCTCCTAGATGAAAGGTCTAGATAAGGAGAAAGCCTAACACTTTAAAATCAGGTATCAAAAGAATTGTCATATTATTAATTTTCCTCTGTGTGTTCTATGAATGTGCATATGGCAGATGATGCCTGGTGGTGTGTCCATATGGACATTCCTCCTCAGGAGCTCTGATGGTCGTGAGACATTCTCGTGTACGTGCTGCCTGTGCCTCTGAGTTATCAGCACGGTGTCACGTCCTCAAATAATTCTCAGTCTGACATCTTGCTAACAGACTCGCTGAAGGAAAGTTTAACAAAATAAATCTGTTAGTGCAATGAAGGAGGAAATTGTGATGCCCATGCAAAAGAAGGATAAGTTTGGGATGTGGGAGTAGAACTTGAAAATCAAATGATCTGTTAAACATCCTTTCAAGACCTTTAGTTTTTCTATGCCAAAGGATGAAGACAGTCTGAGAACCAGAGTGGGAGAAGTAACCTAGCAAAAATTGCCAGGTGGGTTGCAGCTAGGACAGTGGGAGTCAGTAAAAGCAGAGTGTGTTATCTCCTGGAGGAGACTCAGGAAAGATTTTAAGGTACAGATGCTACTGACTCATACAGTGAATAGAAGATTATAATATTTAGAGTAGATTTTTGCAGCTGCTTCTCAGGCCATGGATTTCTCTTTGTTCTCTGCATCTTGATCGAAGTGGTTGTTAATGTGTACTAGTGTGAGTAACTGGCATATTCCTGTTTGCAATCCTCCTAAATCTTGATTTTTCCAAGAAAAAAAACCTCAGGTTTTCATACAGATAATGAATTTAAACTTTTTCTGAAGGACAAATTAGTATTCAAATTTACAGCTGGATAAACAATAAAGCAAATTAAGTGACAATAATCTGTCTTGCTAGCTTTTCTCTTGTGATCCCTAGGAAGCTAGTGCAAGCCAACAGTGCTTTCTGAGGATGTTATGCTTGTAAAACAATTCAAACACCTTCCTAAAGTTCTGCTTTGTCCTTTGGTGATGCCAGGACTTCCTTGTCCTGTAGAAATCAGGGCACAAAGTTCATAAGCAGTAACCTATCTGAAATCTGAGGTGTGGTCAGTTAAATGTTTATTTAAAGAGAAGAAAAAAAGAACAGCCAACTGAAAAAAACTGCCTGTAATTGCATGCATTTCTATGAGACTTCATAGTGGACATTAAATTTAAGTTTCCCTTTCTTGCATTTTCTACATTATTAACTATGTTCACTTTAATCTGAAGAATAAGTGCTATCTTCTTATAAATAAAATGAAAACAGGGAGACAGGGACTTCTGGCTGATGTGCTGCAGGCCAAAGGTTAAATTCCTCCCCTATCCGAAACCTAAGTACAATCTTCTTCCTGTGAGAATGAAACGACCAGGCAGTCTTGAGGTCAGCAGCTCTACATAAAAATAAATAGAGTCTCAAGAAGTAGTTGGATTTTGTTTCGGGTTCTCTGTTGAAATCCTTGTGGCACTGGTGTGATGAGTAGCTTTGTGTTATGGAGTTCAGACCTCAGTCTTTACTGATGTGAATGATTAGGCACTCAGAATGAGATAACGATAAAACACTTATTAAAATAAAAAGTTGTTGATATGAAAGCATCAGACATTGTTTGTGATGTTTGATGAAATAACCTACCTCTTAATGTGTGAATACCACCTCAAAATACATTCTGGAAATTTTCTTAGAAAAGAAAAGGGGCTGATTTTCTATTCTTGTTTTTAATATTTTTTGCTCTATTTAATATTAATATCTTTAAAGTTATGAGCCTGCCTTTAGCAGCAGTGCTTCTTCAAATGCCAGCAAAAAGAAAATCCCGCTATAAGTATGAGCCTAGGGCAAAAGACCATGGCCTTTAAATCTCTTCCATACAATGCTATGGCTGTACCTGTTCTAATGGAAGTGATTTTGAAGATGCCCTAGCAGCACAGGCCCATTGGGCACAGGGCATATTCTGCATTCCTGTTTTTCCATTGCTAGTGACATGTACATTGAAGTGAATGCCATCCTCAGTGTCACATATGAGCACACAGCTTAAAAATACTGATCTAGGACTTGCATAATACTTTTCTTTTATTCCTGTTTTTCTGAGTTCTCAAAGAGTGTTTAACCAGGAAAGCCTCAAGGCCAGATCCTCTGCAATGCACAACTGCCAGAATACCTGTGAAGTACTTTAACTAAAATTAATTCAGATTTTTGTCCGACTTTTGGGATGTTTTTTTTGGGTTGAGTTTTTGGGGTTTTTTTGGTTGTTTTTTTTTTTTGCTACTGTTGTATTTTTGCTTTCAGATAAATTCAGCTTTGCTGCCATCTTGTGTTAAATATTTGACTTGGTATTTCTCAGTGTACTCTGCAAAAGTGTTTCATGTGATGTAAAATATTTTCCTTCAAGTATTAAAGCTGAAATTTATACAATTTATTCTCCTGAAGTGTTCTTTAAACTGAGCTCTAAAAGTCAGGCATAAACTGACATACTGAAACTTTGTTCCACAAAGTTTCTTTATTGTAATTTTGGTGTGCATTAGTGTGGTGATTTGGCTACAGTTTTGCCAAGTGTGACTCCTGCACTAGGAGTGGGTTTAGCAGCAGGCTCCTTGCTCGCAGGCTGTGTTAATCCACACATTCTTTTGACTGGACCAAGTCAAAGTAAGCACAGGAGTAGTTGCCCTGTGACATCTGAAGGAATTGTAGCTGGGGGCACTGATGAGTAACTGAATCTAGAGTGTGAGAACAGGCTTCACATAACTGGAGCCAAAGCAGAGCTTTAGTTATAATTTGCATATTTTGTACTTTATTCATAAAAAGGAAGATTAATTTTCTTTCTTTTCCTATAGATAGTTATTTCCAGAATTACAGAATTAGAATTATAGTCAAGAATTACAGAAAATTGTAGAGCTCTTTCTGTCTGTTTGCACAATTGGAGGTTTTTAATATAAACTATTGTACTTGGACCTTCCTCGGAAACACTTGAATAATCAGTTTAATAATAATAATTTCAGGGTCCAGTCCTTAGCTGAGATAATAATTTTGGCTGGACAGATGAATCATGCTAAGGTGAGATTGATTTACACAAGATATGGAGCCCTCTTCTTGAGATTGCATTGCCTTCATTGTTTGATGGTGGAATATGGTTCAGGAATTCACATCCACTGTAGAGGCCCCCACAAAAACTTGCTTTTTTGTGTCCAAAGATCTTCTCAGTTCTTCAGGCTCCATGACTGGCTTACTGGGCAGCTGTGGGCTTGCACCATCTCTGTCTGAGGCCAGGCTTTCCTCTGCTCCTGCAATAGCAGTAAAAACCAAGGGCAGAGTCCTTCTCCCAGCCATACCTTATATTTGTGTCTGAACTGATGGTCTGTTCACCTCCAACTGCTTTAACTTACTAATGCAGCAAAAGAGCAGGCAGGTAAATGGGCTCTCAGTGGTCTCCTAGAGAGTAATGGGAGAGAGGAGGCAGAACAATTTTGCTACAATTCTTCAAGTAGGGCTGAGAGTAAAGAAAATATAGGCACAGTAAAAACTACATCTTTACACTATTCCACTTAGAGTAATCTATGGTACTGGTAGCACAAAGCAAACACTTTAAATATGAATGATGGTATTTTTGTTGCCTGAGTCTAGACTACTTCAGTAGTCAATGAAGAGAGATAAATGTTTCGATTGGATCATTCATTCCATCCTGAGAGAGAAGTCTGAAAAAGGGAAAAGAATTATGCTCTGGAATACCTGTGGTTCTCTACTGAGTCAGACAGCCTGGAGAGCCAGTTAGTTAGCCCAGATGATAATGGTGTAATATACTAATGCAAATATTTTTTATTGTTAAAAATTTCTGTTATTGTGAATCCAAATTAGTTTCTCTTTTTTTTTTCTGTTTTCTTTACCTTTTTTGGTAAGCTAAATTATATAGACCAAGAAAGCAGTCTATGATAAGAAATTAAATGCTTGTAATTTAACAGCAGGTAGGGTGACTTATAGCAATATCAAAACTCTTTTAAAATTTAAAGCAGAATCAGTTATAGAAGGCTTTTAAAACTAAGAGATGGCAGGAATGCATTAATTCAAGAGCTGAAATCTAGTGGCACCTTTTACTACTTGAGCATTGTTTCAAAGCAAACTTTAAAAGAATTCTTCAGCTGGGTATATGCAGACTGTGGTGGTTCTGTTGGAGTTAATCACAGACATACCAGATAGAGTTTGCATTTTTTTCAGAGCAGGAAGAAATAATCTGGGTTTCTTGTGTTGTGCTAACCTATCCAAAACATATTTTCTAGAGTCTCATTTGTGGAAAATAGGTCGTAGACCAAGCAATTACTATGAAGAAAGTGAAAGAATATTTTGAAGTAAAAACACTTGAATTTTGACATTTTAAACTTGGAAAATGCACACCAGCAAAGACTCCAGCTGAAATACTGGACAAAATTACTAAGATAGTGAATTAAATTATTATGGAAATTACAACTTCATGACACAAAAGCAGGTGTAGCATTTCCTTTTCTTAAGATCTCATCATGGATTTCTTCTCAGCAAAACTTTGCTTTTGCATGTAAAAGCACACAGTGTTCCCGGAGTTAAAAATGTATAATGCTTCTCAATTTTACCTTTTCAGCTCTTGGCCTTTCTTCAAGGATTATTTACATTTTACCATGAAGGATATGAACTGGCTCAGGAGTTTGCACCATACAAGCAGCAACTGCAGTTCAATTTGCAAAATGTAAGGATGATTTGTATTTACATAATTTAACTTTTTAATTTGCTAACTTCGGTTTAGGATATTAAAGTAGATTTATAGCACTTTATTGAAATTCTAAATCTTGAAATGTTTTAGTAAGCTGAAATCAAATTCATATACAGATAGGTAAAATTGTTTTTATAAGGCTAATGTAATTAAGATTCCTGACAACAACTTTGTATAGTAAATTTGTGATTTCCAAATCAAAACTTTGGGAGCAAGAACAAGAAAAACAGGACCACAGCCAAGCTTTTATTAGAAAACATAGCGGTCCAGATAGGTTTAAACTTGTATAAAGCTTTCTTGAGAATGAGGCCTGTCTTCTGGACTAAGTGGAGGTACCAAAAATGCTCCAGCTGATATAGAATTGTACAGTTTGTCCTGCTGTCTGCTAACTTCCCGCT
The DNA here is from genome assembly GCF_012460135.2 of Molothrus ater. Classification (NCBI taxonomy): domain Eukaryota; kingdom Metazoa; phylum Chordata; class Aves; order Passeriformes; family Icteridae; genus Molothrus; species Molothrus ater. Next base: position 76,687,330 of record NC_050479.2, on the reverse strand, counting down.
GTATATAAATTAATCTTGGGAAGCCATTCTCTGGCTGCTCTCTATACCATTACAGAATAGGTGAGACCCTCCTCCGTGGTGAGCAGCTCTCATGAGCATTAGTTTCACCAGAAGAGAGAATCTCTTTTTTGTGTAGAAAGTTGCACTCAACTGAGCAGATGAATCTTTTTCTGTAAATTCGTCTGGATTTGGTAGTCAGAGCCATACAGGATCCCATTTTGGGCACAAACTGCCCAAAGAATTTTATAACTATCAGAGATAACTAAAATGTGTTTAATCAACATACTTTTCCACTCATCATAACTGCTTTATACAAGTGTATACTTGTTTCAGTGTGTAATTCAGATAGTACACTTCCAAGGATATACAAATAAGTAGGTACAAAATATACTTACAAATAAGTAAGTACACACTTTGCTTCTAAGGAAAGTTTAAACACTCTGCTTTTGAGGCAAAAAGTGAACTTCAACATGTCAGTACTGGAAAAACCCCACATATTTCCTGAAAAGTAACATCAAAGTCCAGAACAAAATTTCTTTTAAAGTTAAGTCCACGTCATTCTTTCAAGAAAAGACACATACCACAAATTTTTGTAGTTCCATCTTCCCTTTTGCATCTCTTGTTCATATATATAGGTCCCATTTTAAATACTGCTTGAGGAAATAAGGCTAAACTTCCTAGATGATTATTCTTTTCCTTTTGGATCAAAGTGCAAATGGTCTCTGTAGAGCATCCCAGTCGCTTGTCCTTACCAATTTTGTGTTTTTCACATTGTTTGCTACTAAAATGCTTTCAGATAAAGACACAAGGGGTCAGTGTTGTTGCACAGCAGTTTCACTGAAAGAGTGAAAAATGTGCTTCAGTCCAGAGACTTACTTTACTTATTTTAATATGGCAAGATCTGAGTGGAGCAGGAGCTCACAGCACAGATCAAAACTGGCATTGTAAGTAATCATATGTTTCCTCTACACTTGTCTACAGAGGCAAAATTATTAAAGGACTTTTTTCAATTTCAATGTTAATTAAGAAATATTTATATTTAATGTTTTCTAACTATTATATCAGCACAACTTGAAGTTGTAAATAGATTACAGAAGTAGAGGGAGATGTGAAGTTAGGTAGAAGGATGAATTTTTTTTTTTTTTTAATTATATATCAGAAAACATACACATGAAGATACAGTGGGCATCAGTACATCACTCACTCCTGTTACACAGCAGTATAAATTCTGGCTCAGATCTAGATCCACAGTTTCACACAGCCAGCTGTGTTCTCTACGTACTTGTCATTGAGATTATTATCCAAAATCAGATTGAAGTGAAATAATTTATACAGGTAAAGACAAACAGAGGACAGGAAGAAGTGCATTCAGCCTCTCTGTAGCTGTCAAAAGTACTCCTCTCCATTGCATTGTATATTCAGGTTTTGAAGAATAGTTTATCTGAACTGCTGTTGCTGTTCTTAAAAATGTTCTACAGGAGAGCAGGAGCAGTAACAGCTGTAGAAGAGTAGTAGCAGACCAGCAGCTCTTAACAGGTCACCATGTTCTAACATGACCTGTTGTCATTTTAACTGTCTCAGCTGGCCAGTGGCATACTTGGTGTGTCTGTTTGGCTTTGGTTTCTGTGATTTGATTCAAAGACCTGGCTGCTTAAAAGTAGTAATTAAAAACTTATAGATGGAGAGAAGCTCTTAAAATGGGAACATTCCTTCAATGGCTTGTCCTTCTTGAGGGCCTCAAAATGACCTCTCTTAAATTTGGTCTGAACTGATACTTCTTCTGAAGGGCATAATCAGAAAAGTTTGGGTTAGAATTTTACCTCTCTCTCTAATAACAGTGTTTGTCTTCAAAACCAAGATTGAGCATGTATACTTTTACACTATTGTGCAACTGCCTATGCAAATGGCCCATGTAAAAGGGGAAGTACTCACTGGTGTATAAAGTCCTGAGAGTATCTTTCTGACTGCTGTGGATTTGAGTCCATAGATGACTCTGTAGAAACGTTACAAAAATCTTTATTCTTTTTTTTGACCTATAGGAGCAGAGTATTCAATAGCTGATATTTAATCAATCAAAGCTCTGGCATCTCTCAGTAATTCTCTTCTGTTATCCCATGCTAGGTACATGGAGGGAAACCCTAGCCTCACTGAATTCACTAAGAGCAAGTAGCCATTTATATGCATAGAGATATAAGAAAATATAGAAACAACCCACCCTAATACCATAATTGTTTGCTTTGTTACATGCCTGGTTACACATGTGATGTTAAAGACAGGCACACTTCTTCCATGCTTTTGGCATAGTTCTGCCACTTGTGAGTGTTTCTTACCTCCCATTTTTTTTATATTGAACTGTGGTGTTTGCCAAGTCAGACCTTGTTCATGGCAGTGCCAGTAACCTGACTATTCTAAGCAGCAGCACCTGTGGTATCACTGCAGATATGGATACACAGACAATTTATCTCTTCCATGTGTGTAGAAACTGCAGCTGTCTGGGCTCATTAACCTGGCTGTAACCCAAACTAGTGTTTTCTGCACTGTACTTAAAGTGCTTCAGTGGGTCTTACTACTTCAGGTTTAGGGCTAAGCTGTTAGCAGCTTCTGGTTTAGCCAAATATCTGTCTGAGAATCCTGGAGTGTACAGAGGGAAAGCCTGTATCTGTCTGCAAAATACTATGTAAGCATACTTGAAGATATGAGATGACCTCCTGTCTGAGATTAGTGACCTGCAGAAAGAGCAATGGTGCTATTCTCAGCTATGTTTTCCCTACATTTGTGTGCCTAAGTTGAATTCTTCATTACTAGGTTATTCCCAGGCTTCTAGCAGTGAAAAGTATCATTCTTTATTGCATTTTTTTTTCCTTTTCCTCCCTTTTATGTCTCTGGCAAATGCTTTTGTTGGTCTCCAATACAGTCTCCTTGGCATTACTTGTAATTAGTTGTTCATTGTTATTTTAGTACTTGCATGAGGTGATGTGGGGTTTTGTTTGTTTCCTTTCCTGGGTATTAGACTCGCAATAACTTCGAAAGCACTAGACAGGAAGTCGAGAGGCTCATGCAGAGAATGAAATCAGCTAACCAAGATTACAGACCACCAAGTCAGTGGACAATGGAAGGCTATCTCTATGTGCAGGAGAAACGTAAGTACAGCCAGGAAGGTCCGTGCTGTTGTTTGCCCCAGTGGCTGACTGGTAGCAAGCTCAGCTCTGGCTGGCTGCCCTGCACCTTGCAAACTCCCAGCACTCTGCTTTGGCTCTCTTCTGTTTCCTGTACTTTCTCTGCCTGAACAGGGCCTTTAGTTCAGCCATCAGGAGCACCTTGTACCAGAGACCTCCACTGACCCAGCCATCTTAAATGAACATGTGCTTAATGGAAATCAGAGATGTAAGAAAAGGTCATCTAAGTACCATCTTACCACAGTTAACCACAGCCAGTTTTATCCTCAGTAGCGCTGCAAGTTTTAAGAACACAGTCTATTTTTTAATTGATTAATAATCATAAAAGAAATCTGTGTTAAGTGGAAATTACACTGAGCCGTGCTAATGGGGGAGGGAGAAAAGGAGTGAAGTACCAGGCACATGCTGTGCTTCATTAAATAGTGAAAGGCCAGCTTGACATCTTACTGAAAAGAAATGTTTATTCTGGAGTAACAGGGTCTGTACTCACTGTGTAGTAGGAAAGGTACTAGTTATATAATTCCTTATCATGCAAGTTTACTTGCCTACAACCCTTATCCTATAGGTCCTTGTCAAATTGTGGGCAACTGGGTTAAATGTCTGCTTTCCTTGAGAGTAAATTTTGTATATATTTATTAATGATATGCATGCTGGTAAATATAGCTGTTTTTAAAAAATGGCACTAGGCCATAAATTGTCTTCTTGGATGGCCAAGAGTAACAAGTTTAAAGTTGCAACACAGGTGTCTGGCTAAATTTTCTAATGAAAATAGGTGACTCCTTAACTCATCTAAAACTGCTTTGAGAGTGCTCATCCATCTTATAATGTGCTAAAAGAGATAATGAATTGCCATCAGAGGAAAAATTGATTCCAAATAATTACAGATTTTGTTATGCTATGTGAAAATAATTTAAAATATAGGAGCAGAACAGCTAACTTCTGAGGGTACATAACCATTTGAATTTTCGATTCATGACTTTACTTTCTTCCAGAACACAAGCAATAGGAGAGCTTTCTCAGTCAGCATAATAGACCATATAAATTTCCACAGTTAGGTTTCTGGATTGACAGACATCCAACTTACATGACTGATTCAGTCTCTCATATAACCACCACCTTTGTGGGTACATTGAGAAGGCAAAACCTGTGTATCTATAGTAAAACTACAAGGGTTTTTTCAAACATTTTTGTTTAATTCTTCACATTAACAAAGAAAAACACACACAAAAAAAACCACAATTAAAATTCAAAATACCATTTTTTAAAGTCAAGGTTCTTTATTTTTGTCTTTGTTCTAGACAGGACAGAGTTAATTTTTGCAAGTAGCCAGGAGCTGGGCATGACTAGGTCCTTACTCAATACCACCTCATCATTTTCTGGGGGTAGGGGAAGGGATCGTTTCTGGGTCCCAAATGTGGCAGAGGGAGTGCTCAGGTATTGTCAGGTGTCCCTATATGGTGAATACTCACATGTGAATCATTTGCCTCTTGTGCACTCTACTGTTAATATTGTTGAAAACTCCTCAGGTCTGTTCTTGCCTTTTTCCTGCCTTGTTACTATAATAGAATGCTGTTACCCATCCAGTTGCCAAAGAAAGTCAGTCTGCTGAAACTTTATTGGGCAATATTATCAAGCTGCAATATTTGGAAATTATACTGGAACAACATGTTCAGATTAAAAAACAAGGAGTAGGCTGCATGTAGATGCTACTTTATTTCATTTTTCTACTCTAATTCCAAGTATAATAGTGGTAAAATGACAATTACTTTTGATACTATCTCTCTTTACTCTAGGACCCCTTGGATTTACATGGGTTAAACATTACTGCACTTACGACAAAGGAACAAAAACTTTTACAATGAGTATAGCTGAAACAAAATCTGGTGGAAAAGTGGTGAGTTGCTTGTACATGAACAAATACATGACCTGTATGTTCCATCTTTTTTATTAAGCATTAAGGAACTACTAAAAGAAAAAATGCAAAGAGATAAGGCTGTTCTCGTAGATGAAACAGTGCATGTATCATATAGCATGGATAAATATTCAATTAATATTTCATTAGAAACATATTTAAATCACTTATTAAATAACTGCTCTAATATGGTTGTTGTAAGTGCATATGAAATTTATCACATTTGCACAGAATCATTCAATAGGTTAGGTTTGGAAGGAGGCTCTAGAGACCTCTAATATAAACTCAATTCAGGGTCAACCAGAAGAGGTTGGTGAGGTCTGTGTCCAGCCAGGTTTTAGATATCTCCAAGGATGGAGCTGTCTATGAACAACCTGTTCCAGTGTTCAACCACCATAAAAAACTTTTTCTAAAGTTCAAATACTTTCTCTAAGTTGAAATACAGATTACTTGTATTTGAGTTTGTGCCCGTCGCCTCTCACCCTTCCACTGGGCACCACTGAGAAGAATCTGACTCAGCCTACTTTCCTTCCCATGAGGTATTTGTAGATTAGTCACTGATGTGATCCCTCTTCCCCAGACCAAACAGTCTCAGGTCTCTCAGCATCTCCTCATATGACAAATCACAGGATCTTTGAGGTTGGAGGAGACCTTCAAGATCATCTGTCCAACCATCAGTGTAGCATCACCACAATCACCCCTAAATCGCATCCCCATGTGCCACATCCAGGCTCTTCTTGTACACTTTCAGAGATGGTGACTCCACCTGGTTAATTATTTCAATGCCAAACCACTCTTCCAGTGAAAATTTTATTTTTAATATCTTACCTGGACCTCCCCTGGCACAACTTAAGGCTTCTCCCTCACGTTCTTTCACTGAAGACATGGCAGAAGAGACTGAGCCCCACCTCACAAAGCCTCCTTGCAGGTAGTTGTGCTCTGAGTCCTTAATCACCTTGGTAGCCTTTAGCTGGACTTGTTCTAGCACATCACTGCCTCTCTTTTACCAGGGAGCCCAGCACTGGCCATAGCATTCCAGGTGTCCCTCACCAGTGCTGGATGGAAGGTGAGGATCTCTTTCCTCCACTTGCAGGCAGTACCCTGCCTGATGCATCCCAGGAGGCTGGTGGCCTTCTTTGCAGCAATATCACATTGCTGGCTCATGGTCACCTTGTTGCGCACCAGAACCTGAAATTCCTTTTCTGCCAAGCTGCTCTCTATCCTGTCAGTCTCGTCCTGACCTGGTGCCTGGGCTAACTGCTATTCATGCTGAACAGAATTGACCTCATGAGCATACCACTAGTGCTTGGCTGCAGCTGGACTTCTGTTGTGAGTTCAGTAGTTCAGGCAGTGTTCAGCCCAGGATGTAGTGTTGAAAGCATGGCTGAAGTTGAGATAAACAATATTCATTGCTCTTCCATCATACAGTGAGCCATTCAACACACATTGTACAGGGCTATCAGGTTGATCCTATGTGATTTTTCCTTTATTAAATTCATGCTGACTGCTTCCAGTCACCTTTCCGCTCTTAATATGTTTGGAAATGCTTTCCATGATTATTTACTTCATCACCTTCCCAGGGATAAAGGTGATGCAGACTAGCCTATAGTTCCCCATAAGTTGTGAGACCTCAGGTTGCATCAGGGGAGGTAGGTATTACAGAAAATTACTTTACCAAAAGGGTTGTCAAGCATTGAAATTGTCTGCCAGGGAAGTAGCTGAGTCACCAACCCTGGAAATATTTAAAAGATATGTAGATGATTTAGTTGTGACCTTCTCCAACCTGAATGGTTCTATGATTCTATATCCTTCTCCTTGCTCATTTTGAAGACAGGAGTGACATTTGCTTCCTCCCATTCCTCAGAATCCCCAGTTGTGTCAGCCTTGCCAATATTATAGCAAGATCTCACAATCATGGCCAGAGTTGAGAGTTAGTCAGCTTTATTATTCAGAAATCTTTTTATCTGCATGTGAGAGTTGGCAGAACTACGTAATTTTCATCCTTACATGCATGTAATCAAGTTATATACACAGGTGTTTGTAAGATTTGAATTTAGGGAATTTTTTGAAATACAATGATTAAGTAACAAATATAAGACAGAAAGCTATTAAATGTAGTCTTAATATATCGAAAAATACTGTAAATATGCCTAAAGCTATGTTAAGACATGTTCTTTGGACTGTTCATTCAGTTAAATTTAGGATGAAGCCAAGGTGTATAAGTGTATTGCCTGTGCTAATTCCATTTTGTTGTTTTATAGAATGGCCTTGTCACAAGCTCACCAGAAATGTTCAAGCTAAAATCTTGCATCAGGAGAAAGACAGATTCAATTGACAAACGTTTCTGTTTCGATATTGAAGTATTTGAGAGGTTTGTTTCCATTTTGTTAACAATTTGAAAATAATTGCAACCAATAGATAATAATTACTCCTGTAGTAGGAACACATATTTACCAATATATTTGTAAACAGACAAACTAGGTTTTCAAGACTTAGTACTTCTTTTTTCAAACCTGGTTTTCTAATTAAATTCACTACACAGAATATGTGTTGTCTTTACTACATGATGTTTGCATGCAGATACAGCATGGATTCTTATGGAACTTGTGGAAAAACTGACTATCCTATTTTAGAAACAGATCATAAATATTATTAATAATATTTTATAAATACTTGTTAATAAGTATATTCTGTAAAAAACTCTATTACTTTCAGAAATGTATAGTAGTACTTTTTTTTTCTTGAAAATTATGTCTGCAATTTTTTTCCACTTACTCCTGGATATTATAATTATATCAGATACCTGAGAATTGATTTCCTGTATTTAAGATACAGATATGCAGTATTTGTAGAAGTGTTTTTTTCCAATCTTGGGAATAAAGAGAAATCTTGAATTAATTTTTGTGTTAAAATATGATAAATTGACTCAATTTTGTAGTAGTTCTCCTAAGAAATGTTTTATGACTGTTAGCAAACTTTAAAAAAAAAGCTGTATTTTATACCTAGCTCAAAATTATTCTGTTATATCAGAAGCTCTGATATAACTTCCTCTAACTTCTGTCTGTCTTTTCTATATTCACATCACTATATATGTGGATTCTGACTTTGGATACTGTTTGAGAAAAACAGTAACTTCAATGAATGTGTGTTTTTGACAGACCTGGAATCATCACACTACAAGCTTTTTCAGAATCCAACCGAAAACTTTGGCTTGAAGCTATGGATGGAAAGGAACCAGTAAGGATATTTTTTAATTTTCATTTTACAGTTTTCTAGATAACATATTACAGAAAGAAGCTAGTGTACATTTCAGATACTCTGTCACAATACCAACAAATAGAGTTGTTTTCTTTGTGAAACACTAATGCAAGTATATAGTGAAGATAACTACAAAGCAGAAAAGTAGATCTATTAGTTTAAGCCTACATTTATATATATCATTATTTTATGTTAGGGTATTTAAATTAATACTATTTTAAGTAACACAATAGCATATTGTCTAATAGGGTTCATGGTTCAGATAATATATGTGAAATGGTTGTTATTACAGTGGTAAACAACATCCATCTTTTGGGCATTTTCATAGAGTAAACAATTAGTACCATCTCAAATGGCATTGCAGAGAGCAGAAACACATGTTCAAAGCTACTGAGGGACAGGCTTGTCTGAGTTTTCTTCCCACTATTTGTATGCTCTTAAAGTAGTCACTGAATGAGGCTGATGTCAGACCTGTATCTGATGGGAAAAGAGCGGCTGATCCATTTTATGAACTTCATGAGGGTTTTACATGCTCCTTGTTGGCCTGAACGAGTACAGGAATTATAATCACAAGCTGGTTTGAAATCTAACTCATCTGGTCTCAGTAAATCTGATTTCCTATGTATTAGTTGCATTATGGTAGCACAGAGCTGTTAACCCAGCAGTGTGCTGGAGCAGTAAATGTCAAGAGATCATGAAAGGCAAGCTTGGAATTTCCCTAGCAGCAATCTAGTACATAGCATGTTGCAACTCCTCACAAACCTGGCAATAAAGGATTTAAAGCACAAACATTGTTCTATTGCATTGATGTTGTTTGATTGGTTTTTGTTCTTTTTTTTTTTTACAGATCTACACACTGCCAGCCATTATTAGCAAAAAGGAAGAAAGTAAGCTTTTTTGAGTTGTCATATCTTGCTAGATTTCTGTAATGTTACAGTTCCTTGATATGTGTGGGAGAAAGATTTTTTTTTATTTTAGTTCTGTTGCTGTGGAGTAACTTTGTTGGTTATCTAAACTTTCCCTGGCACAACTGGAGGCCATTTCCTCTTGTCCTATTGCTTGTTACTTAAGAGAAGAGGCTGACCCCACCTGGCTGCACCCTCCTTTCAGATGGATGTAGAGAGTGATGAGGCTCCTTTTCTCCAGGGTGAACACCCCCAGCTCCGTTGCCCTTCCCTGGACACGCTCCAGCCCCTCAATGTCTCTCTTGCACTGAGGGGCCCAGAACTGAGCACAGCATTGGAGCTGTGGCCTCAGCAGTGCTGGCTACAGGGGGACGGTCACTGCCCTGCTCCTGCTGGCCACACCTGGCTGATCCAGGCCAGGATGCCATCGGCCTTCTTGGCCACCTGGGCACACTCTGGTTCATGTTCAGCTGCTGTTTGCCAGCACTCCCAGTCCTTATCTTTTAGACATCTTTCCAGCCACAACTGCCTGGGGTTGTTGTAACCCAAGTGCAGGACCCAGCACTTGGCCTTGTTGGACCTCATACAACTTGCCTTGGTCCATCACATCTTTTTAGTTTAAGGTGTATATGCACCTATTAGACATACACTGAGTAAGAAAATTAGTGTATTTAAAGGTACTATGAGATTTGTGTGCATAATTGTATTAACACTGTATTAACACATTGGTTATTATTGTATGTTAACACAAATATATAAAACTAATTCAAATAATATATCTCAGAGAAATAGATTGGTGAAATTTGGACATACATCTTCATTGAAGGTATATTTGAGACTCAGAAAATCTAAAATTTAAGCCACTATCTGTTATTTTTTATGATGGTGTTTATTTTAATGGTGACAAATACACTGTTTTAAGATCATTATTTAGGTAGTTAGAGCAGTGGGTATTGAAGATGCAACATTAATAAGAAGTACATTCGCTTGAAATAGGATGACTAATTAAACTCAATAACAAGGATTGTTCTTCTACATTACCATTTTATGAGTGATTATGTGCATATGCAAGGAAGAAAGAACATTGTTGTATTAAAAGCAATGAATATATTCTGTTCATAATGTAGGTCCTGGACTCTTAAAAGCATTTTGCTCAGCAGCTTTCAACTGTATCTTTAGAGAGGCTACTGATTGCTGAGAAAGACAGTAGAATATTGAGTTTCTAATGGTACAGAATGACTACAAAGATGGGTTGTGAATGCTATGGATGTATCTACAAAGAACATATTACTGAACAAGTCTTATAATGTAATGGATAACCATGTATTAGCCCTCCTTGATTAGTGCAGGAGTGTAGCTAAACAGAATATTTTGTATATTGATGTTGGAGAGTAATTACCCTTTTTTTTTTTATAGTGTTCTTAAATGAAGCGGGTTTCAACTTTGTGAGGAAATGTATTCATGCTGTAGAAACAAGAGGTGTGTATTAAACCATAAATAATGTCTTAGATTGTTGTGACTTTTTCTAAAATCTGGCTTTTTTTAATTCTGCATGTTTTACATCTGTGCTTTGAAGTGTATCCATTATTTGGTTTGGATTTATCATATCTGGGGGCTTTGCACTCCAAAATGTTGTCTTCGTTTCCAGCAACAGTTCTTAACATATTTGAGATTTTTAAACTTTTTCGGTAGTTTCTTGTTGATTAGACAGTTTAATACACAATTGCACACATCTTTAGTCTTTCCTTTGTGTGCAGTGACTTGACTTTTCTTTTGATACAACTGTAGGGAGTCTCAGCTCCCAACCTGGTTTTCAGGTGTAAAATCAGAAGACCTAAAAGTGATGTTAACATTCTTTGCTGGTACATCTGGTTTTTTGTAGAGTATAACCCCTATAATTTTATTCAGTAATGTTGTACATTTTAACTTTTTTTTTTTTTTTTTATGTTTAGCAGCATTTAATGTTTAGCAACACTCTTTTTTGTTAGTGGGAATGTAAAAAATGGAAGTAAAAATCACTTTACCAATGAGGTGGTATCTAACAACTCACAGTAAGTTTTAAATGGAGAGTTATGGCTGTATCATCACCTATAAAATGAGATAGCCTTTTCTTGAGTTGTCAGTGTGCAGATCTCTTCTATCCAAATGTGATCTCTGTGCAACTTTAAGCTCAACTTGAATTCAGTTTCTCAGCCAGCAATGTTATCATTGTTAAGTCACTGCTGACTCAGAGCTTGCATTATTTTCTGGGCCAGGGAGGGTGAAAGAGGGTTTCAAAACAAAACACCTAGGTTATCTAAAATCAGATTTAGAAATGTTGTTTTCAAAGGAAAAGTAGGCAATTTTAAAATGTTAAGGCTTGAAGTGGGGAGAATGGAAGACATTTAAACCCTGCTGATTTTAAAAGGCAGTTAAAAATAATAAAATAATTGTGACTGAGATAATCAAGTATGTCTTAAGCTGTGGATATTAGAAAAAAGTTTTTTACAGAAAGATTGATAAAGTGTTGAAATGGTCTGCCTGGGGAGATGGTGGAGTCACCATCCCTGGATGTGTTTAAAAGAAGATTGGATGTGGCACTCAGTGCCATGGTTTAGTTGAGGTTTTAGGGCATGGGTTGGACTCAATGATCTTTAAGGTGTCTTCCAGCCTAGTGATTCTATGTTCTAAAGACTGTATTCTGAATATCACTCTTTAACATTATTTGTTATTATTTACTGTGCTGTGCTTAAAAACTGTGCTGTGCTTAAAAAAGGCCTGGCAATTTTAACTGGCAACATAAATTCTCAATTTGTATGTTAGAACAGTATACAGTATATTTTTTTTCATATAAATGTCAATCACATCTTATTTGAAAGGATGGTGGTCTAAGCAAATACAGTTGCATAGTAATTCCACTGACATTTAGGCAATATAAACTTGTTCATGTGCAATGTGTTTTTAGACTGCTTTTGGGTCTTGATTTTCACTTTTCCTAGCCATCACCTTACTGTTAATATGGGTCATTTCTATGCAGAAGGGTTCTGTTAATGTAAAATTATGCTTAGTGTATATTATGGTGTGGACTCAGTGGAATGAATTTAATATCCCACAAGAGGTTGCAGTAGGGTAAAGCAGTACTTAAGAATGTAATGGTACAGTTTTCCATAAATACATTTAGATGTTTTGAAAACGTACACCAAGAATGCATTGGCATCTATTGAAATCACCATATTTTAATTTTTTTAATTTTTTCATCTACTTGTTTTCCCAATGTAGGTATTACAATACTTGGACTGTACAGAATAGGTGGTGTAAATTCCAAGGTGCAAAAGCTAATGAATACCATATTTTGTAAGTATCTGAAGTGAACTTTTGTCATTGTGCAGTGTGTTTGCTGTGATTCCTTTTGCCTCAACTGCTGTGCTCAGAAGAGTGTGTCACAATATTCACAATTTTGTATGTGCACTGGCTGCCACTGAATTGAGTTTGGACTCTTAAAATGAGTAATTCATGAGTAGTTCCTTGTGTGTATTAGTATTCACTTCTGCATGTTACACATGAGTAAATTACTAATAAAAATGCTTTTCTTCTTCTGGCTTTAAAGTTCTATTTATTGATAGATATTTGGCTTGTTCCACAAGTTCTCCAAAGCTTAGTTTCATAACACATCACGGCTCACCTTAATAGGCACTTGTTCCAGTCTTTCACTTTTCTTGCTAATTTATCTCTCTGATGCTTGGGTTTGCATGTTTAAGACAACTGAATTAGTAATTCTCTGTGGACTTGGGCTTACTTAACACTTTGATATAGTGCATAGTTAATGTTTATGATTACTAACTATGAGCACTGAATTTACTTTTATTTATAATTTGGCAGAGATGAAGAGATTTAAATTGATCAGATTGGTGGTTAGTCTAGCTAATAAATAATTAGTTGAGCTAAATGGCTGATCTAGTAGCTTCTGTTTGGCTACCTTTCTAGTTAATGTGTAAGTGAAACTAACAAAATCCTAATTCAAATTCCTAACAGCCCCTAAATCACCTCCTGATATGGATATTGATATGGATATTTGGGACAATAAAACAATAACAAGTGGACTAAAAAACTACCTCAGGTAAGTATGATGCCACACAGTTTCAGTATTCGTTTCTGGCCCATTAATCTTTGGCTTGTTAATATTTCTTGGATACATTTCTCATATCCATTGCCATGGTAATAAATGAGTATTTTATTATCCTGCTTAATATTCCTGTGATTATGTACAATAATACACACCTTCAACCTTTTTAAGATATCCTGCCTTATATAGCCTTAAATTCAATTGCATGTTTTAATTTAATTTTTTTTATGTTAACCACAAAGCATGTTGTGCTCAGTCTTTTCTTTGTGAATCCCTTAAGCTGTGTACCATAAAATTTCATTACATTTTGGTTGAATGAAACTCCCAGCAAAAGCATAGTTTTTTTATCCTATGTTCTTAATATCTTCACAAATAAAATACCCCTCCTGTCATTTTTGCTGATAAGAGACAGAATATGGTGGGTGTACTATGCCTTCTACTAATCTACATTTCCTATACAAGTCATCTCAGAAAGGGCAGCATCAGAAATCCCTATTAACCTGGAAAAACATGCCTAGGATTTGTAGCAGAATGGTCATGTACATTTCATTGAAAAGACTGGCTTTGGTTGAAGAAATTTATAATACATATTCAGAAGCCCAAGTCATTGTTGCTACTGTATTTGTAAAATTTGGACATGAGTAAGCAAGCAGTAATTGTGTGTAAGGGAACTCACAGTCTGCCTTTCAAATGATGACTCTTTTAAGATCTCTCACATCAGAATTTCAGTCCCAAATTTCATCATATTTTTGCCTTTTCTTGGGCAAAAGGTTGCTTCTGCAGCCTGTTATACCTTGCTGCAGCTGTATTTATTCCTGTCCTACAATATGGAAGACAGGAAGCATTGAGGCTCTGTGATGAAGTAACATTTTCCTTATTAACTTACATGGTGACACCAGATTCAATTCAAATTGATTTTCAGACAGTGTACATGACTGAGTTTTATACTACCTGTAATCCGTCATCACTGAATTGGATTTCCAAGGACCAATAGAGCATCATGCAGATGTTGAGGGCTATCATAATCACACTCATAAAACTTAGATTATGAGTCTGTTTTAAATTTAAAATCTGGTTTTTTTTCACAACCAGGTGTCTTTCAGAACCACTGATGACTTTCAAGCTGCACAAAGATTTCATTGTTGCTGTTAGTAAGTAAAAAGTAAAATGATAAATATGCTTTCATGAAAGTAGTATTGTTTCTAACCCCTAATCTCCTCAGTCACTATTTTTACTTTTCTTCTTGCTCTAATATTCAGTGATCCAGCCCTCAAAACAGAGAAGTCACACTAGATGAAGCTGTTCAGTGGTTTGTTCTGATCTTTTTAGTGGTTCTGTGTGACTGCCTTCTGCATGGAGTTTTGAACCCTCATTTAGATGTTTGCTTGTTTGTTTTACATAGGCTGATAATTATTTTGTAACATTCATCCCTCTCGTCTAGGGACCTCTATTTTCCTAGCTTGCCTTGAGAAATTAGAAAGCGCAAAAGTGAACTCATTTTCAAAAATGGAGTAGTTGGATACAGAGGTAGCAGAGATAATTTTTCTAATTACTTCAGTTTAGAATTTGAAGATATTTCTCCATTTTCTCTTGTCTTTAGAAGAATAAAAGACAAAAAATAATTTTAGCTATTTTAATCTATATTTCTTAGATTAAATCTTAGGCTTCACTGAAATGGCACATCAAGTCAATATTGCCATTAATTTGTTCGTTCCAATATTGATAGTAATTGCTTTAGGCGAGTTCCTTGAAATACAGATTTCACAGTGTAATAAATATAATCAAATTTTCCTCAGCATTTGAAAGCTAATTTTGTTTGGCTTCCCTTAATGCATGTTTGTGTTAGCATACAGGCACTGATGCCATTTGTAGTCACTTCTTAGCACATGTTATGATTTATCAAAATTTTGTTTTCTGTTTAATAGAGTCAGATGATCAGAACTACAGAGTTGAGGCAGTTCATGCACTTGTGCATAAATTACCAGAGAAGAACAGAGAGATGCTGGACATCCTTATTAAGCACTTGGTCAAGTAATTATTTTTTATTTTTCTCTTTGGTATTATTGTAAGATGTTATGATTTCTGCTTTAAATTTGTCAGTGTTGCTTAATCCATTCTCTGTGTTGAAACAATGACACTCAAAATTACATTTGATTTCTAAAATGCTGTTCTCAACTTAACTGGAATAATACTCTCTGTAGAAACAGAATAAAAACACTAAGTGTTACCAAGATTGCAAACTATGCTTATAAAATAAACCTAGTCAATGTTTTCATTCATGCTTTTACTACAGTTCTTATAACCAATTAAATAGAAGAAACATATAACACTATGCTGAGGTTGACGGAAACCTGGTTTGAATCTGTCTCAAAGTCCCAGAGTGTTTTAGAAATGAGATAGATTAGAAAGGAGATAGAATGAGATAGATGATAATTCCTGTTCTTCATGTTTGATCTTATTTTTCTCTCTAGCAAGTCTGAAGTGTAGTATCACTTGAAAGCACTAATTTGAAGTATTTTCATTTATATTTTTGATATCTACATAGATGTCCAACTTTTCAATCTCCATTAACATTCCCTTCATTTTTAATTGTCAGATAGAAAACATTTTGCATTTCTTTCAATTGGTGACCTTTTGTTTTCACAGAATTACACTTGGCATGAACTGTGAGATAAAAAAAAGACGAGTATTTATTCTCTTAAGTTTCTGTACATCTTTGGTTAGTTTTTGCTGGTATTTGTTCAGTACTTTTGAATATGTATTATTCTTTTTGATTTAGGATGCTGTATCAGTACATTTATGAGTCATCTGGGAATGTGAATAGTGAAACAGTAGTTGTTCAGATAAGGCTCACATGACTCAGACATTTCGAAGACATGAGAAGAGTCCATGTTGTGTTCATTCAATTCACTACAACCCAGATGTTTTGCTTTTTTGATCACAGCTTGAGCTACAGGCTGCAGTAAGCTACAGGCTGTCTACAGTGGAACCTAATGCAGTTTTGCTTCCTGCTATAGAAATGAGAACTTTGAACATTTCTTTGACAGGAAATCATTTAGCCCTAAAAAAATTGTTTTAGCCCATTATGTCCTTAGCCCTGGAGAACTAGCATTATAGCAAGCTGCTGTAAATGCATTCATTGCAAAACCTGATTATGCAGACCTTGCCTCTCCTTATACTTGGGCTGACATAGAGAGCCAGATGGGAAAAAAGTTTCGTAAGTTTCTTTACTCACAGAATTGTTTAATTAACTTAAAAATACAGTATCTACTCCCTCAGAACCCTCAAAAATGTGAAAGTATTTAATGAAAGATTAACAATTTCGTAAAAGCTGCTGGTCTGGAAGCTTCAAAATTAGAGGAATATATAAGCATAGGAACAGACTTATTTGTCAGTGCAATTACTGTTAGGCAAGGATTGCTTTCTTCTTTTCATTGCTTTTCTCTTTATTCTTAGTGTAACCTCAGATGCAATTCCAAAGAAAAGCATACCTGTAGTATTCCCTTATTTAATTGTTCTCTTTAACTTTCACTTTTCTCATCTTTGTTGAGATTCTTATTTCATAGAGATGCAATCTTAAGTTTACACTGAATGCCTTCAGTACTTTTCTTTCCAACATAAAATTCACCCCTTCTAATTTCCATATAATTTGCCAACTGTTGTTTATGCTAGCAATTCTAATGAGACTGAATTTAAAATTAGTCTCTTGAGTGTATTAGCCATCTTCCTCCCTCATCTTTTTCCTACCACTGTCTGGAAATTTTTCAAAGAATAGATGAATGGCAGGTAAAGTGCCTAATTTTATTGAAATGGAAAAACTTGGGGAAAAAATCCAACCTCCTGTTTTCATCATTCTTTTGTTGAAAATCCAATTTCAAAGTGCATAATTACTTTCCTATATTTCTTTTAGCTGTTCAGCTCCTTTATAAATGTTTTTGCAGCAAAGTTAAAATACTGTAGCTCTGGGTTATAAAATAAGGATAATGTTATTTTTTTCTTGGTTTAATTCTTTACATCTTTGCCTAGCTTGACTTTTGTGTTACCATGCAAATTTAAATAGGATCAGATGTGGGATGTAGATCATACTAGAAACAAACAAGCAAAACTGGCAAAAAAGCACCTAAGCATCCTAAAAAGCACCCCGGAGAATCATGATACTGCATGGATACATAGTCAGTAGCTAGGCAAACATGGCAAGTTTGGGGTTACTTTCACATGGGTAGCTCATTTTTTGGTTTTTAAACCTATCTAGTCAAATTATGTCTACTGTAAAGAATGAATCATTCTTTGGTATGATTTAACAACATAATGCTTTTCTGTGGTAGGCAGCTGGGAGTCGGCAGTCTGGCAGTATCACAGATTTTCTGGTGATACATCAAATGAAGAGATTCTGAGGAGAAAGCAATGGCATTTCCATGAATGCCCTACAGCTACCTGAAATGCATGATTACCTCAGCTTGTGTCTGTGCTGTAGCTCAGCACCAGTAGGTGTGGGTCAGGGGAAAGTGGCTATCAAAATGATCCATTTACAGCCCTGGGTTCTTTCTCTTTTGCAAGAAATTGAGCCTTTGAAATGCGTTGTAGAAAGCCCTTTCGTGCTGCAGTGTTATTGAATTCGCCATTTCTTTTATTAACCAAGCTCCCAAATTTGTAACCATGGAAACCCAAACACCAGGCAAACACTACCTTCTCTCTTATGCTATAAGATTGTAGTATTTGTGTAACAGACCTCTACAGTTACTATGCAGCACACAGCAGAGTAACATTACAAAGGGAGGGTTTTTTAAAGTTTTTTTATAGCATATCTAGAGCTGAGTTATTCAGCATTCCAGTTTCATTAAAATACTAGTGGACTTCCCAGAAGATCCTTAGTCATCTAAGATAAACCTAAGATCTGTTTCAGAGAAAGTTAAATTAAGCTAAAAATGTGCTTTAACAGTGGAATCATTTTCATGATATGGCTTCCAAATAATAATCTCTGCCAGTGTGTTTGTCTGAGGTAACATTTTGGAAAGTTTTGAGGTAACTTATTGAAGCAATATAAGAAATATGTAAGAAGTTATGCATTTGTTTTCCTGCAGTTTATAATCGTGCTGCATCCTATACAAAACCCTTTCACATATTTCTCCTACTTCTTGATGTAAATGGGTTGCTAAAATCTTCCTGCCCCAAATTGAAGGGAATGTTTTATAGATTTTACTATTTCTTCATTTTAAAAGTTGAAAGAGTTATTTTAATTGTGTAGGAAATGGCTAAAAATGCTCAGCTTGATGATAGTAGCAGATGGCAGTGAGAAGGAAGAGGAAAATGGGACCCAGTGCCTCATTAATAAGTTCCATTTGGTAACAGATTCAATAAGATTAGGCATTAAAGTGATTTTAAAATCCTGACTTGGCATAATATTCCTCAGAAATGAGGCAATAGGGCAGCTGTGACTGGGGAATCACTGGCAGTTTTTTCAAAGGATCTATGATGATACAGTTTTTAATTGGCAAATCTTAGTAGTGAGTAGAGAAATGGGGCATTGAATATTACTGATTGAGATTTAACTATGTGATAAATTATTGGGAAAACTAAGCTTTTAAATTCTACATTAAAAAGAAAAAAAAAACTGAAAAGGTAAAGTATATGATAGCAGAATATACAGAAGTTCAAGGTTAATATATTTTAAAACCAGATGTCATTATGATCATCTAATGTTATCTATCACACAGAAACAATAATTTCACTTAATCCATTGATCCCATGTCTTCATCAAATTGATAAAGAGATCCTATTGCAAATTAAGTGTTTTCAGTAAGTAAGCTTCATTTCTTTACATGAACACTAAGGTATATGATAGATCTCTGTTACCACACAGCACCAGTTGAAAGTATGTGAGGACCTATATAATCATTGGAGAGAGATAGTGCTTGCCCTAAGACTTCTAAACTGTAGATTTTCTCAATCTCTCTGTGTAGAACTCCAAATACAGTTGCCTCTCCCTGTCAGGTGTATCAGGAATTGAAATACTACTCTAGGAGGGCATACTCATTATCAATTAAATTATTGAATGATAGGAGCCTTAATGGAAACATAGTAGTTGTACTACATTGTATTTTGATTCTAGTGTAAGTGGATGTTTTAAAAATGTATTTTAAAGAGAGACATGAACTTGGGATCTTGTAAAAATAGTAGTCTTAGCAAGTTTTTGACTGTTAAAATTGTAGTTTAGCACACTAATTAAATCACATACTATTTGTGTTCATTTAAAGGGTATCATTGCACAGTCAACAAAATCTTATGACTGTATCCAACCTTGGTGTTATCTTTGGACCAACTCTGATGAGAGCACAAGAAGAAACCGTGGCTGCTATGATGAACATTAAGTTTCAGAATATCGTCGTTGAAATTCTGATAGAACATTATGAAAAGGTAGAAAGAAATAATCTGTTTTGTTATGGAGTGGAACTAAGTTCTCATTTTCATTGCCATCATTAAGTCTTTAAGAATAGAGTCCAAAATGTGTAGAAGGTCATTAATAGAAATAATAGCTTCTTCCCACTCCATACTATGAATCTATATTCCTAGCAAGTGTTTCATGGCTGTGCAAGGTACAGATCCAAGGCATAATTTTCCATGCTTTGAAGGCATTGCTCTGAATCTTCAGTTGCTTTCTGAAGATTGCTTCCTGAGTCTAGAAACAGAAGGTCATAACTTTGCTCCTGGCTGTTCCAGCTCTTTCTTGCTACCATTGTATGAAGGTTCACTCTGGGTGAATGCAGGGATTCCTCTCTGAGTGCATCAGGTCAGGGTGTTTCTGGCCATTGCTGTTCTTAGGGGACATGTCAGCTGTATAGTGGTGATTAGTCACTATAAGGGTTGAGAAGGATTTGAGCAGGAAATCTTACACACTTTCTTTCAGTCACTACCATTGCTGGTATCAGCTTCACTGAAAGCTCCCCAGATTTTTTGTTTTAATTTTAAACTATTGGATTTCAGAATTCAGCCGAACATTCAAGACCTCCTTTACTTACTGTACTCAAAAGGAATTTTATTCTGGGGATCTTAGTTGAGCTATGTCATCTCCTCTGATGACTGACAAAACAAAGTGAAAAAAATTTTAATTTCTTTCATCGCATACTAATCAGCTAAGGGGCAGCTCCCAGTCAATACCAGGATCCCCTGGTTGATCAGTAGGTGCTGACAGTACAGCTTGGTATCATATTTCATAGGGACTCCTCAAAATGGCTATGAACCTGATAGACTTCTTGGCTCTGATTGCAAAACATATATATTGCATTTTTCCAATACTGAATTTCTTCTCCAGAAAATCAGAGTTCATTCATCACAAAGACTATGACTGCACAACCAAAGCCACTCCTGCTCTATTTCACTGTCTACAGAAATGTTTTTATATTGATTTGCTACTCACTAGGGCTTACTACAGTTTTAATGTACTCCGAGAGCATCTCAAGATGTCCATCCAAGTATTTCCTACTATAGAAGTATATTTGCTTTCTTCCACTTCTATGAATGGCACAAAGGTGTCTTTTCATGGTTTGCTTCATCTTCTTTTGGGAATGCCCTATAGCTAGAGAGCCCAGAAATCCTTTCAGAGATGCCTTCTGGCATAGCATGGTAAAAAATTGAGTTTTTTTGCAGCAATGAAATGCAAAATTGACCAGTGGCAGCACTGGTATGTAAGAGATAAGAAGCAGGAGATGCCTTAAACGTAAAGTTGTTCCTCATTAAACTTGACTTGTTTGGTCAAATAAAGCTTTCTGAAATCCAAATTTGATTGTAATAAGTTACGACTGTGACGTATTTCTGTGATGTATAAAAACTTTCTCTGGAACACAGAGCAAAAAAAAATCAACTTTGTCATAATATTTAAAAAATATGTTACTTCTTGGATAAGAGTCATTCGTAGGCACCTATTTTGTTTTACAATTTTAACTGTTAAGCCCTTCTTAACAAGAGATAGAAAATAAATCTATTTCAACAAATTAATACAAATATTAAGTACAGCTCAGTATTGTGGTTCTTGAGTTGTAAAATGAGATCAAAGCAAAGCTTATATTCTGTGCCTTTACTCTTTTGTAATGTATGAGACTATGTTAGTGTTAATTTCAAGCATAGTGGGGAGGAAAACCAATGGATTAATAATGAAAGTGTAAGAGTATCTCTGTTCTTTAATGTCATTTTTTCTCTTTTTCTAATCATGCAGATATTTCACACGGCACCAGACCCCAATATTCCTCTTCCCCAGCCTCAGTCCCGATCGAGTTCAAGAAGAACAAGAGCAATTTGTCTCTCCACAGGCTCACGTAAACCCAAAGGAAGGTACACACCATGTCTAGCAGATCCTGACAGTAAGTTTGTCATTCCATACTGGTTATCTTGCTTTTTATGTGATCTTTTAACTTTGCCTGAATAATATCCTATAGATACTGTATTCCAATGATCATCAGCTTTTTAACCTCTTTGAGTCACAGCAGCACTCTTGACTGGCTGCATTCCTCACTTCTGAGTAAGGAAAGATGTTTGGTTATAGGCAAGTCTTATGTTGCATACTGTGTTCAATTTAAACATTATATCCTCCTATAACAAATGTAATTCAGTAAAGGATAGGAGATCAAAACCATCACTTGGCTTTTTTCACATGCATGAAACTGTGGTCATTCCTTCAAAGTCAGCCACTGCCTCAGCTGCCAAAACCACTGAAACTTTCTTAGGTTTTCTGGAATGGAAACCAACTCTAATATTCCTGGAGAAGCAGTATATTCATCATATGGCTTACTGTTTAACAACAGGGAGTTTATCTATAATCCACTGCTTGTTTAGAATACTTACTTAATTTTTTATAGATGTAATTAAAAATTTTTACTTCATTCATTCTCATCTATTTGGGTCACCAATTTTTTACTTACTGGCTGGACTTTTAAGGAGTATTGAAACTTTATAAAAGCTTAAGTCACTACTGCAACAGACTTCCTAAAGAATTTCTGTGTCCCTTGGTTCCTCAAAAAGATTTAGATGAGACTGGATCAGTAAGTTAATCCACAGCTAAAGTGCATCTGTTCTTGAGCATCTGTAGTAATTCTGAAGTCTGTAATGTTTAGAAATCTATCCTCAGTATATTCTTGCACAGCTGCTGCACTTTCCATAGGCCTATGTTACTTGTTTCCAGCCAGGCAGAGTTTAAATACTAAATAACAATAGCTCCATGCACATGGATTGCCAGTGTGAACGGCGTGGAGTCCCAAGTAAGAAGTTACAAAGGAGAAGTCAGTTACACTCACCAGAGGATAAACTGGGCAAGTTTCAGGTGTTTTTCACTGTGTGGCTGCAATGAATGAATATCAGTATAAAAACGGGATATTTCTATGCAAGTATTTCACATAATGCATACAAGCTTCTTCAGGCTATGCCAGGGAAGATTCAGGTTGGACATCAGGAAGAATTTCCTCGCTGAAGGGCTTGTCAAGCATTGAAATGGACTTATCGGGGAAGTGGTGGAGTCTCCACCCCTTAAAATATTCAAGAAATGACATGACATTTAGTACCATGCTTCAGTTGATGTTGGGGTGTTCAGTGAAAGGTTAGATTCAATGATCTTGGGGGTCTTTTGCAACCCAAATGATTGTATGACTTCTGTGATGGTGGCAGTTTGATTGCCACTAGTTCTGATCCAACAGCTCTCCATTAGTGTTTTGCTTATTAGCTGAAACTCAGCACTTGTGTAAACAAGTTCCAATTAGTATCTCACTTGTGCCCTGAAACACTGAGGTAGAAGCAGAAGTACTCCTCTTACCAAATATCTCTCAGTGTGGCAGGTATGAGGGAGCCAAGGCTTCTGGCAATAACATTTTCAGAGTACAAGATGGTTTTAAGTCATCATTTAAATGAAGCACGGACACAATTATATTGCAGGAAATAAAGGAAATCTGTATGGGGTGAGAAAAGAGCTGCAAGTTTCATATGGTAGGGAATGATAAAAAATTACAGAAAATGCATCTGACAAAAAATACATTGGCGAATCTTGTGACTTTCAAGGGACTAATGCTCCATAAATGGGCAAGATGAGTATTCAAGTCGTAAATAAAAAAAAAGAGTTGTGTTCTTTGTGCAGGAAACCACAAATTAATGAATTTGATAACAAGGTACAAAAGAGCTAAAAGTGGCATGAAAGAAATGTACATGATTAGAAAATGCAGATTTTTCACTCTCTCTCCCTTCCCCGCCTCCTCCCTAGGTGACTCGTACAGCAGTAGCCCTGACAGCACTCCCATGGGCAGCATTGAATCTCTGTCTTCTCACTCCTCCGAGCAGAACAGCACCACCAAGTGTACGCCCTCACAGCCAAGGGAGAAATCAGGAGGGATTCCATGGATTGCCTCTCCCTCTTCTTCTAATGGCCAGAAAAGTTCAGGCCTGTGGACTACAAGTCCAGAGTCCTCATCAAAGGAGGATGCAACCAAAACAGATGTGGAATCAGACTGCCAAAGTGTAGCTTCCGTCACTGGACCAGAAAATGCCTCTCCACCAACAGACCCGACCAAAAAGAGTTCCTACAGTCTGTCTGGGCTGAAAAGGTCTTCAGCATCTTCCCTTAGATCAATTCCATCAGCTGAAGGTAATTTCCAAGGTCTTTTATCACATCAGTGTTATCTTATGCGTCAGAAAACAAGAGCTGGATCTGAAAGTTAATGATACTCATTAGTCTTGTTTGTTTGCTTGTTTTTAATTTTTGTGGTATGTTGTTTCAGTTTTCAAACTGCTTCTGACATATTTCCATTGCTTATAACCTGCACAGTTCACACACCTTAAAAAAATGTTTTTCAAATTTAGATCACCTTCTATACTCCTACAATTCATCTATAATTTGATACAGAATAATACTATAGATTATAAATATCAATATTAGAGGTATTGTGCTTGTATTTTTTGGATCTCTGTATTATGACAGTGTGTAAAGCATTATTAAGCAATGGTTGGTCTTTGGCATAAGGAGAGAAGCAGATGCTGTTTTCATCTTGCAGAACATCCATGGAAACAAGGCAGCAATCCACTGAGAAGGTCCCTGGAAGAACACATGTGGACATGGCTTATTAAAAGGACATCTTTTGTGTGCTATACAGTCTATAAACATATAGATTTCCTTTATCAAGTTGCAGTGGCAATTGTTTAAGGCAAATCATGATCATTTACTCTGAAGTATATTTCTTAAACTGCATGAAGCTTTTGTGGATATCGAAATGTTAATTCATACAAATTATTGTGGTCTGATTTCACACTGCTTTGATCAGTTGACTTCCTGAGAACCATTTCCCTGTGAATTTTTTTCAATTTTATGCAAAGTACTACTTTATAAATGCTTTTATTGTCACTTTTTAGTGATTGTACTATCTAGCCATGTAATTGCAATGTAATTTTTTAGCCTTCTCAATTTTAGTGTCATTTCCTCATTCTTTCTGTTGAGTCTA
Organism: Molothrus ater; assembly: GCF_012460135.2. NCBI lineage: Eukaryota > Metazoa > Chordata > Aves > Passeriformes > Icteridae > Molothrus > Molothrus ater. Next base: position 76,662,509 of record NC_050479.2, on the reverse strand, counting down.
TTCTCCTGGCTTTTCACCTGAAAGATGGTTTTTCTCGCTCTTAGTAAGTAGTTTCTCTTCCTGTTTTGACTCCTAAAAAAAAGAAAAAAAAACCTCAACAACAACAGCACGACCTTTGCTTTGCACAGTTATACATGTTTTGTAACAAATTCAAATCAGCTTTAATGTTCTCTATAATTTGATGTTTTCTTTAGGTAACAAAAGCTGCAGCGGATCTATACAGAGCTTATCTTCAACAGATACCAAAGATACACTAAAGGCTCCACCAAACCCTGATTTGCCTCCCAAAATGTGCAGGAGATTAAGATTAGATACTGCATCCAGTAATGGCTATCAAAGACCGGGATCTGTGTAAGTCATTAAGGCCCTTTGGAGATTTGTGTTGTTACAGTATTGTGTATTAGAAAGTCATTCCAGAAACTTTCATAAGTAATTGAAAAAGTATGCATGAATACTTGATTTTAATATTTCTGTATTTGTTATTTATTTATCTAGTTTTGTTAAAATTGTAAACAAAGGAGATGGCACAAAGTCTGTTTAAGTCAGTGGAAAGACTACCATTGACTTTATTAGAGAGACAAGGTAGAAATTGGAGACAAGGTAGAAATGTTTCCTAGGAAAATGATTAGTATTACTATCTCTGGTTCTTCTGGAATTTAATATTTCAGAAAATAGCAGAAATGCTATTTACTGTCTGTGCTGTTATCTCAGAAAAACCATCAGATTTTATTTGTGGAAGTCCAAAATTGGAGGAAGGAAAAAGAAAAGAAAACAAACCTTCAGCTCTGAAGTGTCTTCATTTACTGCTTGATAAATAGCTGATTTTTAACAGCTGGATTTTGGTTTGGTTTAGTTTTATTTCTTCAATGCTGAAAGGGAGATAGTTCTAAGCAATAGAGATTGTGATTTAGCCTTTTGAGATTTGGGTTAATAATGTTTCTCAGTGCTTTCAGAACATTGAAAAGTACGATCTCTCCTGATCTGACTTTGACCCAGAATATCTCTGTCTCAATGAACAAGTATTTCCAGATCTGCAGAGCATCAAGAAGTTTTTCAAATACTGCAGGATATCATTCAGCCTCTCCACTTTGTATCTGGAAGGGATCACCATAGTCATTTCACAGACTCCTGTGTCTTCCTTAAACAGAGAATTCTGCACAGCTCAGAGTTCCAGCATGAGTGGTAGACTTTCAGTAAAAGCAATTCCAATACATCTGTTGGCCATCCATGAATACAGTTTTAAATACAAAAGGTTGAGGTTTCCATTGGTAACTCAGCATGGCACTGGAGCAGGTGGAAGTCTGTTGCCCCAGTTAGGTTACACCCTTAAAAAGTCTGGTAAATAGGTATGTAAATGAATAATTAAAAAGAAAGAAAATTCAAATGTGTCCATGTCTTTAAATGATTAGAAGTGAAACTAGTGTGTGCAGTGTAAAGCAAGGCTTTGCATTTATTTTCAGAGTGGCTGCAAGAGCACAGTTGTTCGAAAGTGCTGGTTCACTTAAACAAGTCTCTTCAGGACGGTAAGTGCTACAAACTGTTTGACATCCTGTAAAATCCTTTCTGTTTTGCTGGCCTCAGGGATTGAAAAGAAGTGTTGGAGCTTTGTTCTGTGTCTTTTGGACAGCATCCAGTGGCATGTGAAAATTTTTTGGTTTACTAAGCTCATCCTTTCCTCAAAAGAAAGCTAAATTTCACAGATAATAGCAGCCAGTCTGGTTATTCTCTCACCTAGGGGAATAGTGAGAGAGGGTCAGGTCAGCTGTCTGCTTAAGGACACAGATACAAGAGAAAATTACCAGTATTTAAATTAGGATGAGGGTGCTGTATTTTCTCCATACAGCTGTTTGTATGGAACAGCTTCAGCAGAGTAGCAAACCTGCTGGTTTATGGTAATTTGCTCATATAGGCAGGTCTGGAATAACATCTACTTTAGAAAGTTCAAGATTAACTTGATCAGGATTTCTGTCTTTACCATCACACCTTCCATGCCTCAGTGTCTGTCTGGAGAAACTGTTGACCTTTCTTCTTGGTAGTGTGCAGCAGAAAGTATTGGCATTTTCTTCACAATTGTTCGCATTTACTTCATTAATTTGATTCATTTTTATATTAAATTAATTTAGAATTTTCTAGTAAGTGTTTGTCTAGGAAGCAGTATCTTCTGTACATTACTACTTTCCTTACAATTAATAGACAAAGCAGCTAAGTAAATAGTTGTATGAAAACATGTCTCTCTTCTCACTGTCCCAACTTTTAAAATTCTTTGAGACAGAACAGAGATTTAGAGCAGATCACTGCTTTACTCACTGATAAACCCATAACTAATCAGAACTGTTGACCCATGAAAAAAAGATGTCAATCCATGAATCCAGAAGTAGTAGCCTAAAGGAGCACAGATGTAAAGGAAGATGCCAACATGCTGAAAAATGTGTGGCCGTGGAATGCGTCTGTCCTCTCTGGCAGATCTAGCAGGAGGGGGAAAGAAAAAGCTCTCTTGCAAAGGCCTACTGATTTTGTGAGAGAAGCAGCTTTCAGGAATCGAGGCTCTTGTTTTGTGTAGTACCATGAACTGTAAGATGAACAAAAAGGAGGGTGGCAGGAGAGGAAAGGGGTGTGAAAAGATCAGGGCAATAATTTAAGTGAAAAAAGTATAAAAGAAGAATGTTCTTAAGCCAGTGCCCTAAGTTCAAAGCAATGACTGCTTCACCAGTCCTTCCTCATTTCATTTTCAACACTGTTCCTTTTCTTATTTTGTATTACTTCCTTCTTTCAAACTCTCTCCTGTTGTTCCTTCAGAGCCTATGCCATCTGTATATAAAAAGCATGTAAGAAGCAAAAATCTGACAAAGGAAAAAGTAGCAGTTTGGTAATGGATGTGGAGAGGAGATAACAAAGCTGAAAACATTGAAAGGCTGAATAGCTCCTCTACTTCAGCCTTCATAAGAAGGTAGAAGAGCAACAGGAGCAAGGAGAATGGAAAATGGGAGGTCAGCAGACAGAATGAGGAAGAAATCAGTAATAGCTCAGCTGTTCTTATAGTGCTGCTTAAGTCGGAGTATGATTTTTAAATTTGGAACCAGCTATTATTTAGCTGCATTTTATGAACATGAAGGCTGATTTAAAACTGTAGATTAGACATCGTTGTTTTGGGGTTTTATTTGGCTCTGAAGTAGATAGGAATTATGGTAATTACAACTTGATCATGCAGAAGAAATGCCTCCTGTGTTCATTACTCTGCTGACCATTGAATGTATGCAGGACTGAGTGTAAGGCAGAAAAACTATTTTTAAGCTGCCTGTTTTGATACCAGAAATACTCAAGTCAAGAGTCTTGGACTCTCTGCATGGGTAATTTACCCTGCTAAGATAAATTTCAAGCTACTGCTTACCTCTGCATTATAGAATGTAAGTAACTTCATCCCTGCTTGAGGCACCTGTTGCCTGCTGTGGTCTTTTGCACAGATGGCAGATCAAAAATACCTGTATGGTTTTGCAGTCTTACATTGTTTTCTGTATTGCAGCAGGTAATGCTGCACTTGAGATTTTACTGCCACAGTGGTCTGGTCCTACTTAGTTTCTTCTTATATTCAGTGTTTGCACCCCTGCTTTCTCACTTTGTATGATGCAACAGGTCTCTAATGAGTTGTATGTCCTCTTTTTTAATGCATTATTTGACCTGTTTTCTCTCCTTGTATACAAATATTGCCTTAAATGTCTTTTGTCACAGTATTACTCAGGTGTCCCATTATTAACATGGGGACCTGGCTTGATAGTAAAATTATTCAGATTTGAAATAATCCATGTGATTTAGTAAATTCATTACCTACTACTTTATTACAACTACAGCAATCTTTAACAGTTACTCTACTGTTTCAGATGTGTAAAATCCATGATTATGCCACACAGGTGTATTGGGTTTGCATAACAAGGAGTCATTCACGAGTCAACCCATCCCAACAGGCTGTTTTGTCATAGTGTTACTGATTTGGGTCAGGATAATTAGAACATCTGTAGTGCTCTCCATAGCTTTGAGGAAAAAGAAGATTAAATAATTTTAGTTTATGTGTGACCTTCAGTAATGTTATCTAAACTGCCTCTGTATATACATTATTATGTGTAAACTTGTACAGATTAAATAGAATAATGAATCAAGACATCTATCTTGTCAAGTGTAGGTGGCAAACTCTTCACAACAGGAGGCACCAAGGAGTTATTTTGGGAAAACTCTACTCAGAGCAGTCTACACCAGCCAGAGAGCAAGCTAACATTTAAGCAAAGTGAACAAACAGGGATCCAGTGCTCATCTTGTTTTAGTTAGCTGATGGGATGAAACCAGGATGACAGTACTAAAAATCAGAAATATTTCCCTGAAAATAAACTGCCCCTTGGATATTGTACAATTCAAAATTCCTGATCTCCTCTGAAAATCTCATCCTGAGAATGTAACCCTTGAGGAGCTATTAGTTCTCTTGAGATGAAGACAAAACATGCCATTTAGTCCAGTCACAAGTCAAAGAACCAACAGCAAAGCTTTTTATTCAGAGGGACAAATCATCTCTGGAAAGCTCTCACATAAAAACTTCAGAATATGTCCATCCACTGTCATACACTTTTAAAGGTTCAAATGAATTATGATAATGCTTATGATGTGGCACTCTTAATCAATCTATCATGCACCTCTTATATCTCACTATTTTGGGAGAAAGACATGATAGATTACATGCCACTTGCATATAGACACTCTCAAAAAGTATGCAAAAAATTTTAAACTTTGCCACGGGTCACATATTGGGTCACTGAGATAAATCCTGGCTAGAATGAAACCTCAGCTGGCAATTCCCCATCATATCACACAAAGGTGAAGTAATCAACAAGTTCATCTTCACTTAACGTAGTGTGGGTTTAAAGAAATTCAGAAAAATTGGTAGCTCATGTAAAATTGTTCTGAGTGTGTAAGTGAACATCAAGGTATTAGGTGAAGTGCAGGAATCTAAAGAGAACTAATTTCAATCTTCATGTTCAAACCTTCATTTTGTACTTTGCAGAATCATAGTGCCAGACCCCAAGAGGTTACTTTTCCTGTCCTCCTTCTCTGGCACAGAATCATTACTCCTTTTTGTCTCATGTTTACTTTCTAAGTATTATTTTCCTCTGTAGACCTATTAACAATAGTTTCTCACAGGTCAAGTTTTTAGACCTTTAATGACTTGATGATCACTTTTGAATTTGTCTCCAGGCAATCCATGGCTTGCTTCAAAAAGTATGCTCATTTCAGTACTTATTTGAATGAACAACTTCATTTTAAAAGTTCCAAATTATATTCCTGTTTAAATATCTAAGTGGGATGGAGTGCTTTTTTCTGCAATAACAAGCTTGTTAACTCCAGTAAGCTTGAAGTTATTATCTACTATAATTCTACTCCTCTGAATTGCTGTGTAACCAGTCGTTATCATATAACATTTGTACATCTGCTTATTCCCAGGTTTTAATTTCCTTTATGCCCTTTTCCTTGTTATCTCATTAATTGCAAGCCTGTATTTTTTTCTTTCAGACAAGCAAAAGCCATGTATTCCTGTAAGGCTGAGCATAGTCATGAGCTGTCTTTCCCACAGGGGGCAATATTTTCTAATGGTAAGATTTGTTCTACATTGCCTTACATATTAGAAAGAACCTATAAAAACTGAACTGTATTACCAAATGGGGGCATAATTCCATTTTTAGCTCTCAGCTTTTGCCCTGATTTTTCAATTGCTCTTGAATAAATACCATCTAAATAAATATATGTAGCATGTATGGGATTTTTAACAGTGTTTAAAGTTGTGTATATGTTTTTTTGCAGTGTATCCATCAGTGGAACCAGGCTGGTTAAAGGCAACTTATGAAGGCAAAACAGGACTAGTTCCTGAGAATTATGTTGTCTTCCTCTAGTAATCTTTAGTGGACAGCAATATCTTCATGGTATCCATGGTAACAAATAATAAGCACTATGATTTTTATCTGACACAGATATGGGATCAGCCCCTTAGCTGAGTGGTAGATTTCCTTCAGATGCTGCAGCTGCAGGTTACAGAGCTCCCTGCCAACAGAACAGAATGTGATGAAACAGTTAACAGTTTCTGTGCTGAGGACGGTACTCTGTTTAAATAACTTCCATTGTTTGAAAAGGGTTGTTCTGTTCTTCCTTTATGGGTAAGGAACTCTAGAGCAATAAAATAAATTTTAAAAAAATGCTATTTAGCTGCAGACTTTCAGGTCCGAGGATGTTGCTCACAGAAATGTGAAATTTAGAGGCAGTGCACTCTATGACATTTCTTGTAATCTGTGGTTTTTAATATGGAAAATCGTGGACTTTTTCATAATGTAAGTACTACTTCTATTGTGATCTGAATTCTCCCTTAGAAAACTTGATTCTAAAATTGATCCTAATCATTTCACATAAGCAATTACTTTACTGCAAATCAGAAGTTGGGACTTCTGTTAGTCATTGAGTTACAATATGGTATAGAATTTATACAGCTGATAATATCAGTTTATACACTGCCTGCACAGTGAATGCTCATTCAAAATGTGATATGTTTAATGAATGTTTCATTCAAATACTTAGTAGATTTCTTTCCTGCTTTCTGTATCAGCATAGATAATATTAACAGCTTTTATTTCAATGATAACCATCATCTGGAAGATATTCTCTCTGTGTCCCAGAACATCTGTAGAAAACAAGGAGATGCTGAATCTGGACTGACTGGGAGTCATGTGAAGTGAGCAGTGAAAAACAGCAGTATGTTTTGAAACCTGAGATAAATTGTAACTCATTCTTTTTTCATTGCAAATAAGACAAATGACCTGTGAACTAGCCAATTTTAAAAGCTATGAATGCTAAAAGCTCCATGTAGCAATAAAACTACTTAGTGTTATTTCTCCTGACTTCTGCTAAAATATTTGACAAAGATTCTCTCCTTCCACAGAATAAAAAATCCTTACTTTTCAAAGGTGTTGAAAAGACCTATTGATTGCTCCTGGTAGGACTGAAAACCAAAAAAAAAAAGCAAATAAAACCAAGTCAAAGAAAACCCCAGAAACACTAAGTAGCTTTCTCAGTCTGAGCAGTTTTCTTGTACACCTTGAGGGAAAACATGCACTGCTTGCTTGGCTACTTGCCATTCCTGATTGAAAACCATGACATTTAACCTCCATCTTAGTATTTCTTCAACACCAGTGCTTCCAAAACTATTCACTGGTTCATAGAACTATCTAGGCTTAGTTTCATAGATATGTCAATGCTCAGTTCTTTCTTCAGTAGCAGAAATCAACATACAAATCATCTGTTGATTTCTAAGTCCTACACTGCTTGAAGAAAATTTAAAGAAGAACTGCTGTTAGGGCTAAAAACATCAGTAATTTTTGACCTGCTGTTTTTTTCTTTCCATAGCCTTTTTCTTATTTAAATTGAAAAGTAAGATTCATCACCAACACAAAGTAGCACACCAGAACTTTCTTTACTTACATGTAGTGCATGAATTCTTCAGAGCAGTTGCTGGATTTCAGGCTGGTGGCAGAATGCTGCAGGATCTTTCTCCTCACTAATTCAATTATTGAGTGATGATCAGAGAAAGAGAGAGGCTCAAAGAACATTTTTCCAAAAATTGTTTTTTCAAAGGAGGAGTCTGAGCAAGACTGGCTGCAGGCAGTTGAGTATAGACCCCAGGCATTAGTGACTGAATGACCTGGGTTCTTTCTTGACCCTAAACAGTTTTATTAATCCCAAAACACATTTCACTTCATCTTAAATCCAGACTGTGCCCAGTGCATGGTGATGAAGGGTTGTTCCAGATGGCACTGGCAGTGAAGGCAGACTTGTGTGTGCTCATCATTTGCCCAGAGCAGATGTGAAAGGAAGTGAAGGTCTTTCCTCAGCCAGTTGAATCTTTCTTCATTTTAAGGCAAGCCAAGTTTTTTTAGTCTAAGCTATGCCTGAGACTGCGATTGCCCTGAGAAGACCAACATGGTTTTGGTTGTGTTTTTGCTGTATTTCGCAATCAAAAAGCTGTAGGATATCAAAAGGTTTGCCTCTGGTGACCTTCCCAGGAAAGTGCTGCTGCAGGCCAAAAGGAGCAGAAAGGGAAGCAGAACTTTGAACAGAGGATGGGAGCCCAGCACATCTCATAGGGGCAGAAAAATGCAGTGATCAGGGGGAAGGATCCCAGCTTGTGTCTCTTGCATGGAGTCAGTAGAAAACCTGTACTGAACATCCTTGGATGACTCCTCATACTTCTTAAGGGCAATTTAATTGTTGTGAAATTCTCGAGGAATTGTGAAATAGAAAATGTAAAAATTGTTTGCTCTTACTTGCTTTGTTCTAGCATGATTTAAAAATAAGTGGGGAAAAAACCCTAAGCTTAGGTAATTTCACATCCCCTGCATGTGTCTCACAATTCTCCAGTACTGTGTTTTGAAAGCAGCTGATCTGAGTGCAAGCTAGAGAAGTCAAAGATGCCAAGTTCATTAAAAATTTTGTAAAACTTCCAAGTTCAGTTACAGATTAAGCAAGTAGAGCCTGTGAGGGCTGAGGGGAAGGTTGTAGAAAGACCTGGAGGAATCCCTGTGGAGGAGAGGTGTTCATGTGTTCCCACACATTCATCTCACATTAGACCAAAACTAGGATTGGAGAAGACAAGTTCATAAGAAACTGGATTCCATTAATGTGCTGCTCACAGAACAAATCTGTGTTTTCCTCTGCAATGCTCTGCAGCTTTGTCAGGCCTTCTCCTGAACTAGCCATAAATGACTTTTAAGTCATTTAGTTTAAAATGGCATTTCAATCTGAAAAATGTTATCCCCATTCTTACTTACAGTTAGCCACTCACTCTCCAGGAGCAGGGGTTTTCATTTTTGGAACTCTATGGTTTTTCTTGTACTCTCCTCTGCAGCAGGTAGTAGCATTTTCTGTAGGGTCTTACTGCTGGGTGGTGGGTGCCCAGCCCTTCCCTACCTTTAAAGAGGGAGTTTGTCTCTACAAGAAGCTGAACAGGGAACCAGAAAGCTGAGTAAGTAGGGCTGCAAAGACTGAAGTGGGGAAGGGGGCAGCACCAAAGCTTCTCTAATGATGATACTCTCAGGCCTGACCAAAAATCTTTTCTGAAAATAGCAAAGAATCAGAAATCTATATAACATTTAAATGGAGATAAAGTATTTTGATAATGCCTTACCAGAAAATTAGGCAATCGGAATTAAATTAGCTCATAGTAGTGATTTACTATTCTTCATGGAAATCAGACTCACTCTACAAGCAAAGGTTAAACACTTTTTAAAATTATTATTATTATTGTTGTTGTTATTATTACTTTCCTTCCTAAAAGGATGCAGCAGGTTTGTTCCAAATATCACTGTCGAACTCAAGATAGATGATACGTTGTTGTTGTTGTTGTTTGTCTTGTAGAAATAATGTCTGTACCCACAACATATAATTAGCCATGTTTTTTCTTTGTTAAACTTTTTGATACATGTTGCTGCACAACATGAATCAGATTAATAGTGTGAAGGATATATTGTATGATAGATATGTAAAGTATATTAATATTCTATATTCACACTTTTTGTTAATGATGATAAAGGCTACGGTTTTAGTGTGTAATTCCTTTGAGTTCAGTATTAAAATGTCTTTGCCATATTTTGGCATTTAGAGTTATATGTAACAAAACTGTTAAATTAAACCATCATTATTACTTATGTCCCTAACTAATCTATAATGTTCATTGTACAATTATTTCTAGAAAAAAAAGATGCACAGATTTGCTGACCAGCACTATTCTATGATAGTAATAGTAACTTATTTTCCTTTTACATATTTTCTGGTGCTAATCTCTATTCTTTGCCTGTAATTGGATTGAATTGTAATGTGCCTTTAGGAAAGACATGTTAGGAGAGGAAAAGCTGTAAAATTCTGCAGTTCAAAACAGTAATTACAACAACAAAAAAAGCACTGTATTGTAGTAACTGGATTTTTTTTGTTGTTAACTTTTCTCCCCTGGCCTATTTTCTACTAAATAAGATTGCATCAGAATAAATAATGAAACTGAAAAGCACATTGTTCTTGATATTTCTTTTCCTAAGGCAGAAGGTTGTGCAATTTTGGCTTGAGCAGCAAGAAGAGAAATCCCAGTTGAGGAGCACATCCTCCAGACTGGGATGGATCTTCTCCACTGATGGAAACTCTCAAAGTTCTAGTGAAGTCCAAGACAGACCTTTGGCAATTGATAGTGAAGGTTTGCTGGCCAGAAGCCCCTAGAAAGGAGGTAGAATATTCTGCTAATGTGATAATCTTTGATCCAGCTTGGTGTTGTCCTTTCTTCAGCAGAGCGGCCTGGATGAATTGTTCAGTGGCCAGAGATGAAAGCCATAGGCAACCTTAGTCTCTCTCTGGCTGGTCACAGAGCCCTGAAGATGATGCTGCTGCTGCAGCAGCATCCAGCCCATCCAGCTCCTGCTCCTGATTAAGTCCACTGTCAGTCAGGCTTTGTCTGTACACATTGGGAGGTCTCTTCTTTTTTTGCTTAAGATTTTGCATGGGCTTTGGGAGTTTGCTCTGTTTTGTTTTAGTAACATGCTTGGCATCCGAATTCAGTCGCTGAGGATCATATCCGTTCTTTATTTGCCCTGTGTGTGGCAGTGTTTAATAAGCCATCACATTATTCTTGTTGTTTTAAGTGTAGAGCACAGTGCTCCAACCCTTGGACGCCCCTGCTGAAAGCTGTTTTGCCTCTGAACTTTCTGCAAGTAATTGTCATCAAAGCTCTGGCACTAAAGATAGCACCATTATCTCTGCAAGAGTTTCTGTTGGAGCAAAGGGCAGAACAGCTGAACAGGGCACATGGATAGTTTCAATTTTCAATCATATTTATGGCAATTTTGGAGGTATTAGAGTTTATAAGAGTTACTTTAGATACTATATGATATTTTAATAGGAAAATATATACAATCAATAACTATATCTATTTAATAAAGTCCTAAATTATCTTATTGAACTCTCTGTTTATTTTGTAGTGTGGTTTCAATAATTATCTGCACTCTGTATATATCTACATGTAAATAACTAGCATGACATGCATAAGCTGACTTCGCAGACATAATTCTATGTTGTACTTTACACTGTATTTCAAAAATTTGAAAAAATGTTTCTCAAAATAAAAATCCTTTATACACAAACTGGTTTTTTTATTTGTTTTCAATTTGGGTTCAGCTTTTTCTTTTTTCCAAGTAATACCACTTTGGTTCTACTTCTATTCATACATGCATTTTAGAGTAGCATTGCTACTCTACATAGTTGATGGGCATGTGAATTCCAGACAATAGTCTGTCATACACTGTCCTGATATCCTTATTATTATCTTTGGAAGTCTCCAAAGATGTGGCTTTTGTAGAAAAGAAAACGACAGCTTTGGATGCTAGGTAGCAACAAGCAGAGCCCTGGCGAGGCAGAATCTCGCTGATGAGGTCTTTGCCTCTGGAATTCAGCAGGTGGATGGGCTCAAGGGAGGGCCTTCCATGGCTCCATTCCAGCAGCACTGCCAGGTGGGGGAAGCAAGGGAGTGCAATGGCCTCTGCAAGTTCCCTTGTATGCCCTCCCCAGCATCTCTCCATGACTTTTTGCCTCAGTTTTTACAGCCCATGGGCTGGAGTTACAGCTGTGCCCCAGGCACAGGAGCTGTGAGGTGGCCTGCTTTGCCTTTTCTCTGAAGGAACTCACCAGAAACTCAGGAGACTTTAATATCCCTGAAACAATCAGGCTTTATTATGATACAGACTAAAAAACCTGTGCTTCTTAAACAAGATCAAACCAGCCAGCTGATAAACTCTTTCCCTGTTCACTGTGCTTGGGCTTGGTCAGTGCAGAAAACTGCAGGAGGCCAGGGAGGATGGATACTGCTCCTGCATCCATGGCTGCCAGCTGCCAGCTCCTGTCCCTGGCACGCTCAGGCTGCTGTGCCTCCTGCCTGCCAGCCTCCTCCTGTGTGGGCACTGTGCCCTCAGCTCTGCCCAGAGGCACATCAGAGACAGAAACAAAACACCAGTACCCTGGCTGTAAGTAAAAATGAGACTGTTGAGAAGCCAAGCAGCACAGACCAGATGGAAAAAGAGTCTTTCCCTTCTGGTGCTTTCTAACAACTGCTCCGAGGTGAAGCCTGTGTTTCACAGCTCTCCTTGCTTGAGGACTTGAGAGATGTGGACTCTCCTTTCAGGAATCAAAACATCACCTGCAGCCTGCAGTCACCAAACTGTCTTGCACCTCACTGAGATGCTGGTGTCCCCAGCAGGATGGGGCCAGCGAGAAGGCAAGGTTCCCCTTGGGACCAAGGGATGCAGTTGAGCTGGCAAAGCCCCTTCTGGCTGTATTAGTTCAGCTGGAAAAGCCTGACAAGTAGAGGGGCTGCAGCAAGGGGTTAGAGCTGAGCTGAAGCTTAGTGCCCTGACTTCAAGTGTAGAGAACCACCCCTGAGTGAACCGTTCCTGTGGAACAATAGCAATGTCACCATCACTCCCTGCAACACTCCCAGGTGCCAAGGGAACTTTTGGGAAGAAGAGAAGAGCAAGGACAGACGCCCTGAGGCACCTGCCCGTCTCTGCTGCCCTTTGTGCCTAGTGAGCTGGGCTGTGCCAGTGCCTGCATCAGCACTGCCACAGCTCCCTCTGGAACCAGCACTTGGGACTGGATTCCCCTCCACTCCTGCTGGGGCCCATGAAAGCAGCAGTGTTAGGAGCTGGAAATGCCACAGATACCCTGCTCTGCACTGTGAATAGGCACAAGAGCAAATGGAGAGTATCTCCATGTTGATAGTTCATCAAAAAATGACAGTTCATTACTGATTTTGTGTTAAAAATCTGGAAAAAAAAGGTTGTGTTTTCTATTAGAGTTTTCTGCTCTTTTCCATGGAAATGGAGGCTTCTCAGCTTCAGAGCTCCTGATCTGCAGGGGTGAGTGAATGAACATTACTTTGGAGTCTAGACTAAGCTCTAAAATAGTTCTCATACTCATTTTTACAATGTCCCATTTTATTTGACATCAGGGAATAACTACAATTTTTTTTTTTTTTATTTCTGGGAAGCCCATGTTATACATGCTATATTTTGACATTTCATTGAACATTTAAATGTAAAAAGATTTAAATTGCTGTTGAATCAACACAACTGTGTTGAATTACCACACTAACACCTAATTTAAAACTCTCAAGGGGTGAGACATCTCTGCTTCTTACCAGAAAGGATTAAGACACATCTCATTACTTGGTTGCATTAAAGCACCTTACTGGGAATGATTCTCATGTGTTTGGAAAAATTAGTATTTTTGGCTTTATTATTGATAAGGCTTCAATGTCAGCTATGGAGAAAGTGATGTGTGGAATTGCTTTGGTATAGAATGTGTGCTGAGATGAGCCAGGCTGGCCACAGCCTCCTGCCTAAAGAGGAGAAACTTCAGTGATCCAAGGAAACAGCATAGGCATAAACTGAGCAGGTGGCAAAGTCAGTTCAGGTCCTGGTTCAGAACATTTTCTCATTAGTTTAGCATGATGCATTCCTTCAAAACCAACCTTTCTAACACAAACACTGCTCATTAAACATGGTAAATAAGGTATCTGCACTTTCCTCTTTTAAAATTTTATTTCATGTTTATAAAACTTTTCCTGTGTCATTTGGATTAATCACTGATACAGAAACAAAGTATTGAAAGATATTCTTGGCTTCTTTTGCAATGCTTGGCTTCTTTTCTATTGTATTTATGGCAACAAGCTCAAAAGCTGAACTAACCTAGAGCAAGTGCCTTTGCCAAAGATCATGGTGTGCTTTTTTAATGTAAACATGCAGGGATTCATGGGAACATTAAGTGACCTCCACAGCCGGTACAGAAAGGAGTCTTAATTCACTTGAAAGTACTTTGGTAATTGGAATACATCTCTCTGCCAGTATAATTGAGGAACTGATTAGTTAGACCCAGCACGGGTGTATTTCATTTAAAATTACTGTTAATGGTTCTTGGGTGCCCTTAAAAGGGATCACAGTTCCATCTGAACGAAAAACATTAGTGATTTAGTTTTGTCGGTGGTCATTGCTTTTGTATTCCTACAAAAAACCCCACACATGCAAAGGGAAGCATGCAGCACATCTGGATTTGGGGTATTTTCAAAACAAGGTTTGCAATGCTGTGCTTTGGCTATGGCAGCAGGTGGGGGGGCTGAGAGGGTGGGGGCTCAGCCCTGGGTGGGCTTGGGGCAGGGTGGGGCGTGGATGGTGCCCAACATGTCACAGCACAGCAGAGCTCAGGGCAATGGGCTCCAGCCAAGCTCGTTTGGGGTCTCCATGTTCCAGAGATGACCATACACTCAGGGCAGCCCTGGGGAAACACCAGCACAGTGCACAAGCAGGTGAGACAGCTGCACACTGGGAAGCCCCGTGAGAAGCCTTTCAGAGGACAATTCCCAAACCAGGCAGAAGGGGTAAGAAACCTGAGCTTGATCCGTGGAGTGTTCCTCCAAATAAATTACCTGGCATGCAGGACACAACTGGTTCCTAGAATAGAGCACGTGCTGTTTGCAAGAGCCTCACCAGAAGGTAACAAGGGTTAGGGTTTCAGTGCACCTGAGCTGGGAGGCTGAACACAAAGTGCTGGAAACAGAGACTGGGTAAGCAGTGACAGCTGTGAGCCCTGAATTACCACAAAACAAGCAGGATGCCTCTCAGCAGAGAAAATCCACAAGAAGAAAAGACAAAAACCACACTGCTGGGCCCTGGTGCACCCTTCAGGGGCATCTAAAGAAATCTAGTAGATAGCAGAGACCTCAGAGACACTTAGGTGCAAATAAATTTTGCTGGGCAGCTGTGATGCAAAATATCTTTACATAAAACATCATCTTAAATTGTCATTTTAAGTTTGTTATTTCCTGCTATTGCTGTTGCTCAAGGGATGCTTTTGTTTGGTCCTGTGAAGGGCTGTTTCTTTTCTGTAATTAGGACAAACTGCCTGCCTTTGATGGGAAATATGGCCATTCTGCACAATGTCCTTCTCCCCAGACCTTCCCTGAGAAACCTGCAGTGAATGCCATAGGAGTGTGTCACCCTCTTCCAGCTGTGATTTGCAACATTTCCAGATGGGCCTTTCTCCCTGCCCTCCCCATCCCCCTGAAGTTCAGACAATACAAAACAAACCAGCACAATTATTTTTACCCTCAGAGCAACACAGAACTAAGTCTGCCCCTGCCAAACCCTTGCCTTAATATTTTTTTCTCACCTTTGTTCAAAGGATGCCTTGAAATATTTCTGAAAGGAACTGGGACCAAACGTAAGCATGATCATAATAATGATATCTGTAAGCACATCAGCATGAGAAACTCAGGTGAATCTTGTGGCTTTTTAGCTAATTAGCTTGGCTGGATAGTTTGTATCCAGAGGGACAATCAAGACAGAGTGTTTATCATGGTGTTATTTGTGTAAATCTCTCACAAATAGCTCCTCACCTGAAGGCAAAAGAAACAAGCATGGCTCTTTCCCTGGCACACGTTTAGGTCAGCCTTCCCTGCAGGAACATCTGAGTGAAACAGTGGTAACACCAGAGCCAGGGCAGCTCACAGGGGGTGATTTAGGATACTGGACCTCCTCAGAGCATCACCTCAGCCTTGGCTCAGTTTGGTGCCTTCTCCAGTACTGCAGTACCTTCATTACTGACACACAGGAAAGGAAATAATGGTTTCATCTGAATTCCCACAGGGCAGCATCTCTGACACCGCTCATTTCTTTCATTTAGAAAATCACAAAATGCCAGCGCTGCCTTCCCTGCAGGCAGGCAGTGATTATTGCTTCACTTGTTAGTATGTTTAAGAGGAAGCTCACTGTGCTGTGCAGGGATGAGTCAGGCTCGAGAGCATCTGCACATCATTGTTGAGTCTGAGATGTCACAATAAAAATCCCATCTCATTTAGGGAGACTCTCATCTGCTAAAGGTTAAAGCAAAACCTTCTACCTCAAAGGGTTTAGACATCCTATGTCAAATAAGGAGTAATCTTATTTTATTCTTTATACCCTTCTATTACCATGTCTGTTAAAAAGAATAAAACCCCAAACTATCCTTGAGCAAAAGAGGTATGCATTGAGGCTGATTTGGGACAGAGCAGATATAGATGGAGATATGTAGAGATATATATATAGGTATATAGAGATGTATAGAGATACATACATACATACACACATATATACATATAGATATATATGGACACACAAAGCTATTCCACCCAATCCTGAGGAACATTATTGTGTAAATAAATAATGGGGGCCTAAATAAAGGTACCAATGAAGATGTGCTCCACTGCATATTTAAGTAAGACCATATTCTTTCACTTTGACATCTTGAAGTTCAAGTGTCTCAGAGACTTTAAGATTATTTTCTTCTGTGTCCTAGCTGTTAACAGAACTTCCACATAGAAGAAATTCATGTGTTTTTGTACCGACTAAATGCCTTCCCCAGTCGTTTTATACTGCATGGAATGCTTAAAACTAAATTAATTTGGAAAATAAATCATCTGTGTGGTAAGTCCCAGAGCTGTCAACCTGTGATGTGTACATGGAGCACTGGTAACATCCAAGATATCAATTGACAAGAATGAGGACATTCAGAAATGAAACTGCAACATCACTTTCAAGATGTTCTGTATTATATGGAAATTATGTCCATGAGTATTGGTGTTGTTGGCATGACTAATCCTTCTCTGAGGGCACACTAACACTGCAGCACACCCTTAGAAAGGGGTGACATCTACACCAGCAGTCCAGATTTTTGCCAGTATTTCCTTGGAACAGAAAAGGAGGAGGGTGGTCTCTCCTGTTGATGGAGGACCACCTGGCATTTCCCAGCCATTCTGCCTGTGCCCCTGACCAGGCTGCTGCTCCCACTCCTTGCCTGTTGCACACCATATCACAAGGCATTGGGGTGGGAAGCAGAACACATTAAGGATGAGGGAAGGATCACCTGAGCACTGGAGTCAGTTCCTTATAAGCCAGGGGTGATGTTGGTGCAGCCCTGTTGGTGCAGCCAAGGAAAGGTTGCACCAGTCCAGGTCCATGACCAGCAACAAGAAAAGTTCTTCTCCCCCATGACTGAGGATCCCAGGGTGGATGGATGGCAGATGGATGCATCCTGCAGTGTGCACCTCAGAGGACAGATCTGGCACTGACCAATTCTGGCAGCAGAAAGCTCCAGCTCTAGGTGTGGACTGGCTCTGTAAAGTCCAGGGACAATTTATTCTGAAACCCTGGCTTTTAAATAGTTACAAATTAATGATTACCCAATGTGTAGGCTGCTGTGCTAATGGTGTCTCTACTCAGATGTATTTTTGCTGATCTGGACCAGCAGTGCCATGCCAGCACCTCTTTTCCCACAGTGCCACAGTCTGTGCTCTCACATCAGCACCTCTTGCTAGTGCTGCTGTGCTTGGACCTTCTGCACTGCAGGGCAGGCTTTTTAATAAACTTTCCCTTTGTATGTGTTTATGCCAGGAGATCAGGAATGCATTGTAATTTATTTTGATTTTTGATGCTTCTATCAGCTGGCAGTTTGCTTCAGTTTTGATTAAAGTCACAACCTTCCATGTAAGAATAAATAAAGATATAAATAAGTAATTAAAATAGGTTTTATTGTATCCTGTCTTGTAGAGGGTTTGAATGGCAAAAACTGTGAAAGACACTTCTGCCCCCCCGCCACCGTTTCCCAGCCATACAGGTTTGAACTCAGTGACTAATCAATGTGCATTGTCTCTAACCTGGAGCTGCCAACGTATTCCCCCAAAATCAGCCCCCCAGCAGCTGCTCTGGAGGACTGCAGCACAGGTTCAGCTGTCTGGCAGCTGCAGCCCTGTGTCCAGTGACAGCAGTGTCATTCTGCAGCTTTAGCTTCCACTCAGTCTAGAGGATTTTTGTAAATCTACTGAAGAGTTAAACACTTCTCATACTACTACAAAGCAAGCACATCCCCAGTTTATTGGACATGACACAATGTAGCAAGACAACACCTTTGCAAAAATATTTGAAGCTATTATTTCAGTTGTACAAATATAGAGATGAAAGCTCCTCAAGAGGAAAATACAGAAATCTTATACAAGTCTTTTTTTTCCAAAAATAAAAATAGCAGCAAAGCATAAATTGTATCTATCATGATCCTAATGTCAAATACAGAGAAATATGAAGATCAGTCCAAAGATGTCTCAGAATTAAGGATTATTTGGCTTTCTACAGATTTTTTCCATTAAGGATTAGAAAGACTCTACAAAGTGTTAATGTATTACATACCCAAGAAACCCATTAGGAAAAGCAGGTGTGTTGAAGGCACAGAAGGAGGGGAGAATAAATGTTTCACAAATATTTGAAATGTGGATTTAGACGCTGTAAGAAATTCAGAAACTTCAACAGATCATGCATTCCAGGAGTGCCCAGCTTTGGTTTCTGCTTTTCTCTATCATGTAGTTTTTCTTAAAATTAATGTTTGTCTTCAGAGAATGCTTAAAGGGTACTTCCAGTGCAAAACTTCATTAAGTAATATTTTCAAAATTTCAGATGTTTGGAGTTCTTTTTGTTTTTTTTTTTTTTTTTTTTTTTATGTCAGATTTGTGGAACCCTTTGGCTGTGGGCAGCCAAGTAGACACATGACCTGTATTTTGAAGCTTGAGAAAGGGAAGCAGTTTCTGTCTCCCAGTAAAACCTAAGCTGGCTGTAGCCATCACTAGGAACTGCTTCTAACAGCAACTGGGGATGTGAGTGTGTAAAATTATTGTAAGAAATATACTGGCCAGTGCAGTGTGACTGTACTGTAAGCTGAGCTTTAGGATACAAAACATCTAAATTTTCAAATGAAAAGCCTTGACATCCTCAGCTGACCAATGCTTGATGTGTGGTGATGACAGTGCCAAAAGATGATTATTCCCATGCATTGTGTGTAATACCCCATAGGTGACCTGAGAACCTGTCCTGACAGCATCATGTCACAGTTTTTTCTATTTAACAGTGGTAAATTTTTGTCAAGTGTGTTGCTCTTTTTCTGCCACAGAATATGCCTCCATGGGCCATCAAAATCCATGTTTTACTCTTCGGAATGTTGCTGGAATCCAGGGAAATGGTTGGGAACATATTAACTGCAGGTGGCCAGGTATTTATCTTTCAAATACTCTGAGTAAGATCACATCCACACCTTTGTGATTCATACTGCCATGCACATGTTGGTTTGGTGTTTTCCCTATTCATGCTCCATATAGCCAAGACAGGCCTGCCAGAATAAATCAATTTCTTTGAGCAGCACCATGATGAGAACATTGTTCTCAACTGGAGATATCGCAGATTAGAGTCCCACACTGGACATCACTCAACAATACAGGGTATGAAGTGTAACAGTATTCCTATATTCCCATCCAGCATATGGAAAATAGGCCTCTGAGAGAACTGTACATCCCTGGAATGAGCAGCTTATGGTGATGCTCATATAAATCTCACCTGTATAGCACAAAGGTCTCTGTACTTCTCTGCCCAGTTATTTCTGATGCGATGTCACAGGTGATTATTATGCTCCCTACCTGCTTTTCATTCAATCTAGCCCCTTGTTTGAAGATCAGTGATGCAGTGTTCTGATTTCCTGACAATGATTTATTTCTTTTTTTTCCTCCACAAATGAAAAGGAGATTTTAGTCATGAACTGGCTGGGTAGGTATTTGAATTGAGTGTGGGAAAATGCAATAGAGTAAGACTATTTAAATGACACTGTGAGAACTTCCTCACTGTTATGCTTGAATGTTAAATTGGTGGAACTATTGTACCCATAGACATGAAAAGATAACATAGTTTTCATGGTCAGAAAAACATGATCTATGACTAAAAGGCTCATGATGGTATTTTTATTATTTATAATAAGCCCACCCTACACCAGCAAGAAATTGAAGTGTTGCCAGTTTTAAAGGATATACTAGAATTAAATGAAAACTCACCACTATCTGATGTCCTCTATATATGCTTAAATGCCCCATACAGAGCACTGTGGGCTCAACCCAGGGAAAACAATTCCTAAATGTGAACAAAAAAATCATCAAAGGAGCAGCACTGTTCATGTATTTGAAGTTATGCAACTGCTGCGTAGTTCCAAGAGCACTTAAGGACTATTTTCTGTGTGTTATTTATTTTCTCTTTAAGGTAAACAGACAGATAAATTTTAACTTAGTTATTAATATCTGTGCAGTCACCTTTTACTGCATGTTCCTGTCCCAGCATCTGAGAAGCTACAGTACCATTCTGCATGCAAATAACATCAATCTAATAAATTAATAGCATTCATTGAAAAAAAAAATTAAACCAAAAAATACCTAAAATATTAGAGTTTTTTTCCTTTTCATCTTCCAAGGGAAAAAGAGAACTAAACTAAAAGCAAATCTCTGTTCAAGTCAGGTCACCATGACACAAAGCAGTACAAACCAATAAATCCAGCAATGCTGACAGTCCAGCCTGGCAATATGCTCACAGGCTTCTGAGCCATGGAAAGTTGGGAGGGCTTTGGATATAAGCTCTGTGGCTGCAAGCTGACTTCTTGGAATGAAAGAAAGGTCAGCCTGCCACAAACAGCATGAAAGGCAAGAAATGTGTGCTCAGAGTTGCACTGCATGGGGGGGAGGGCAGCCCCATCCTCTCCTGCTCTGCAGATAAGCCAACCTTAATTTTGGGCAGGGAGGAGAGGAGAGGAAGGAAGGATTCCTGTAGGATCCCTGCTGTTAATGCTACTGACACATCACTGGTACTGAGATGAATATTTGGGTGTAGGTAGGAACACAGGAAAGCAGCTCACCTTCCCAGCAAAGGTAATGGAGAGAGAAATACTTGAAAAGAAAGAAAAAACCCAGCTAAGGTACAAACAAGGCATTGACTGTCAGAAAACACAAATTTAGGTCTCACTTTCAATGAGAAAGTTTATACGTTGCACATATAGCATGAGAAAGCATAACCCCAGTGCAGCTGAAGAAACAGCTGCAGATCAGAAATTATTATGTATATTTATTATGCACACATATAACCAGGACATTTCAAAGTGCCATGAAATCAACTGAAAACTTTTCAGAACACATTTCCCTCTGTCATGGACTAGGTATTAAGGAACCCACATTCCTCCACCCCTAAAGGCTGGTCCCAACTGTGGATACAGTTGAGACCTTTGAAAACATGAGCCAAGTGTTTGATCTTTTGTGTTTCTTGGACCACAGCAAGCACAACTGCGGAGCAGCTCACAGACTAAGAGAACAGCTTGCAGGGGCTGGAGGTCTCACCTCTCCAAACACAGGTGAGCTGCCATGGCCAGGCACCTCAACCTCCAAAACATTGTTTAAAAGCCATAAATATGATACCTGTACAGAGCTGAAAGGAAGCTGATGACTTCATGGGTTGGTTTGGTTGCTTCACTCAAGCACCAGCAGAAGGTAAGGCTGAAGGGCTTTGGTCAAAAGTACTCAACTGCACAGAACAGGAGAGGCTTAGCTTCAGACGCAGCCTGCATTATTCAGTGCACGAAGAACTTTTAGTCATAGCTTGAAACAAAAGCCTGTAGAAGATGGCTGGCAAGATTTCTAATTAATAAAACAGGTTTCACACTTTTAAAATGTAGTCAGGCACATCCTAAATGTCAGAAAAGAAGAAAAGTCCATCTGCTGAAACCTGTTATTCCTAGTGTATAAACACACCATAAGAAGATCCAGCATTCTGCCTTGCTCAATATATTGAGAAGCACTACAAGATGTCTATTTAGACAAATTTGTAAAGCTCAGGTCCAAAATGCTTTGCTCTTTAAAAAACTATTAAAGGACATAAGCACATACAACTATAAAACCTTGTACTCAGTAAAAAAATCAAGTAATTTCTCTCTGAACATTGCTGCAGGGTTGAAAAGTCATAGTACACAAGATTTCTGTAGGGAAGGAAGAAATCAGGTGTATTGATCAATGTTCACAGAACCAGAATCATTTAGTTTGGAAAAGAACTGCCAAGATCATTGAGTCCAAGCTTTGACTGATCTCCACCTTGTCAACTAAACCACAGAAGTAAGTTCAGTCATCTCTTGAACACTTCCAGGGATGGTGACTTCAACACTTCCCTGGGCAGCCCCTTCCAACACTTAACCACCCTTTCAATGAAGAAGTTCTTCCTGATATCCAACCTGAACTTCCTCTAGAACAGCTTGAGGTCACGTCCTCTCCTGCTGTCAGTTGTTACCCAGGAGAAGAGGTCGACTTCTGACCCCCACCTGGCTGCACCCTCCTGTCAGGCAGCTGCAGAGAGTGATGAGGTCCCCCTGAGCCTCCTTTTCTCCAGGCTGAACACCCCCAGCTCCCTCAGCTGCTCCTCACAGCACTTGTGCTCCAGAGCCTTCCCCAGCTCCGTTGCCCTTCCCTGGACACGCTCCAGCCCCTCAATGTCTCTCTTGCACTGAGGGGCCCAGAACTGAGCACAGCATTGGAGCTGTGGCCTCAGCAGTGCTGGCTACAGGGGGACGGTCACTGCCCTGCTCCTGCTGGCCACACCTGGCTGATCCAGGCCAGGATGCCATCGGCCTTCTTGGCCACCTGGGCACACACTGGATCGTGCTCAGCTGCTGCTGACCAGCACCCCCAGGTCCCTTTCCACTACTCATAGTCTCTACATAACCCAGAGCAAATGACAATATCAAAATGGACATTAAAGGCCATTTTATAATCTGGGCTTATCGCTGGATTTTTTTTCCCAACTTCATACAAACACATAATGATCACAGGACTTTCAGACTTATAGCAGACACAATTACCCAATCATTCTATCTTGTGTAGTGAATTCAGCATGGCCACGAACTTTCGGGAAATTTTTTCTGTGAGTTAGAGGTCTTTCAGAAATACAATTTGAGAATGTTTTTAAGCTTTGTTATCTATTCCCTTAAGGTATCTTTTTTTCCTTTTTGATTATGCCTTTGAGGCAAATATAGTGCATTTCAGACTAATCTGCCAAGTTTATGGACACGGTGACATGTCAGCCACTTAGGGATTGAGTAAAACGCAGATGTAGGCAGATTCATGCATTCCTAAGGCAAACATACTGCCTGATCTGTCATCTAATTTCAAAATTAGATGATGAGGAGTAATTTTTACTGTGGGAAGTTTCTGTTATCAGTTTAATCTAAACAATAACATAGACGGTCTGCTTATTTGGTGGTAAATCATGTGGCAACACTTCAATTCCAAAAGAATGCATGGAAATACAGTTGTTACATGAAAGTGGAATGATTGAAATGGATTTTTTTACTGAAAATCACATTTACTGAATGAAAACACAAAATAAAGAAAAAAACCTTCAGGATGTAGAAATAAAGAATTTTGTGCTATTTATTAAAACATAATTGCTTTAAGGATCACAGTTAAAAGTCAGACTGTATGGAATATCAAAGACATTGCTTTCCTGGGCAGTTAGAAATTACAAACCTTGTCAACTAACACAGAAGTCTGTCTATACCACTTTATCTAGGGTCACACATTTGCACCAGCTCTAGTGGGTTTTGTATTGATATGTGGGGATCTCAAAAATGCTCTTATTCCCAGTTGTAATGTGGATTCTTCTTCGTTGGCTTTAGGAAATTATGACCAGTAAGGACACCTTGAGACATTCCTGTACTTGTCAGTTGTCCACAGTTTTTTCAAGAACCAAGATGTAATTTTTACCAACAAGCAACATCACTTATAATTTGAATGAGGGGCACCCTGATTTAGGTGGGGATACTGAACTTGTATTCCAGGGGCCTTTGTTCATGTGACAAGGATATGTCTGTACAGACCAAGCTACACATCACCAGCAGGACACAGTCACACAATGGGGACATCTAACAAGCCGTGGGCAAAAGCAAAAGCATAAGGCCAGAAGTATCCAAACAAGACTCATAATTTCCTATGTTTACATATCATTTGTAATGACTGGAAAAATTTGTCATATTTTAATAGACTCATAAATTCTTCTTAAGGTTTATCTGTTCCTCTGTTGTTTGAATAAATCTACAATTTACTGCCTTAAATGTATGAGTTGCCGTACATAACCGTATCAAAGGAACAAACACCACTACATTATAATTTTTCAGTTGAATATTCATTTCTATGGTAAAACATGAATATAAAGCTAATTGAGTCCAATTCCTTTTTTACAATTACCCCATTTATAATGGTGTGCTTTTAAAATAGAAAATATGTAGCTCCAGTAAATCATACTGAAATAAGTCTGATGTGTATCAAAATGTTTGCAGTCATATTTTCCATTTCTTTTTGCATCTGATCTCACTATAATTTGATGCTAATGGCTGATTGAGTGTTCAGCATTGGAATGCAAAACATTAAGATTATTAAGAGTTGCAGTCAGTGAAAACATCTCTATTTAAAGCTTCTGAAATACAGAATGTAAGAGTTGATGAATTTAGGATTATAGCTAAGTGATTTAGCTTTAGTAAGTGCTGAACTTTTAAGGAAAAATAACACAAACCAAAGCTTAATGGGTTTGCATACACATTACTTCTGGTGTAACACACACTGAAATTTTCCTAAACTTTCTGATTTTTGAAGAAGAGCTCCACTGAATGATGCAGAAAACAGTATGCTGGATCAAGAGTTTCAATGCAACATGACCACAGATGCGAGTATGAATGTATACTGTGTGCCTAGCACATTATTTATTTCTGATGGCATTGCAGTAATAAAAAGTAAAATATCCGTAAGAAAATGTGGGCAATATTTATTTTAATTCCTCCAAAATCTTACATTATGCACGTGCCCACATGTACCCATGCACACAATGTGCTAAAGTAAAAATTTTGCACCGTGTCATACCAGAAATTCAAGAGTGTGCAATGTGTAAGAAAAAGGTATAACTGTTGTTAGAAATCTGGAAAGTCTATTCACTGTCATTCATATGCATATCTAAAAAGCAGCTTAGACAAGTTTACAAAACATTTCTTATGACTGTTGGGATTTTTGCAGTTAAGGAATTAGGAACTCACAATATGTACATCAAGCTTGAATGGCTTGTGTATGTTACAGGTATAAAGCAGTCAGCAGGGTAAGTATGTCAAATATGCTGAAGTCCTGACATTGCAAAATCTTGACCAAAATAAACAAACAAAAATGACCCAGGTATCATCTCTGTGATAAGAGAAAAGACATTTCACTTCTTATGAAAGAGAAGAGGTTTCACCATCCCTGCTAGAATCTTGGGTAGCTGTGCAGCAATCACTTCTGACATCATCTCAGGGAATTCAACGCTCAGTGCACGGGACTGGAGAAATGTGTTCAAACAGAAGAGATGGAGCTGTTTCACCAGCTGGATTTGATAAAATACAAACATGATCAATCAGGCTAACAGTAATGCAGCCACATAAACATGCTGTCAATCACTTATACATTCATCAGCTCACATCATTCTATACCTTACCCTGTCCTTTCTTGAATCAGTAATGAGGGTACTTGTCAGACCCTCTTAATGGCAAAAACCATACATATGGTCATGGCAAGTCATATAAAACCACTGCTCCACTAATATTACAAAGTAGTATCACCCTCACTCAAGACGTATGTGACAAACCATGGCAAATACTTAACAAGCTTTCAACCTTACATCTTGTTCTCACATTCATGTGTGTGCTTTGGTCACTACCTGCTATTTAAACACTGCTCTGAGAGGCAGCATTTACTGCTTACCTGTGAGCTTTGACATGGTTTTCATTATGATCATATCCGTGTATGCTGCAAACACTGAACTCCACGGACTCTAATCCCTTGAAAACAACTGCTCAATACATGATAATTACATCTCTTCTAGCCTCTCTGAGAGATTCCAATTTTTATTTCAGACCAGTGACCATTATGTTGTTAAATATTGGACTATTTCTGCTACCTTAGGCTTTAACATCACACAATCTCTCCAGTGTGATGATTTTTCTTTTCCTTGTATCTCTCACCACCTTATCAGCCTGAGCTGAAACAGGACTTGAATGAAAATACTCCATGGATCAAATACTACTTTGTTACTTTGCAGCAAGCCTCTCTCCCTCTTTCCCTTCCTCACAGGTTATTTTACTGTATGCATTTAAAAGGAAGAGACTGAATTAAAATAAACTGCAGATTTGCTGAGTTCTGGAGAATACAAAGATGCAAAGGTCCTGTCCACCTTGAACTCCTTAGGAGTTCCTCACAACGAACATTGAGTTCAAGTGTCCAGGGCATGATATCTAGAATTGTCAAAGATTACTCAATTTCTAAACCTAGACAGATACTGAAAAAGTGGTACAGAATATCACATAAAACCAGTTGAACTAAGGTTGGAAATCCAATCTTGGTTGCCTTTCACTAATTCTTAGTAGTCTGACTTTGCAACTTGAATTGCCTCTACCTCACACTATTTTCCTGAACAAGTATACACGCGCTCACACACACATACACCAACCCTACCGAAGCCCACAGTTGTACTGGTTAAAATACACTAAAAGTTAAACAAAATGGTAGCACTCTAATGCATGTTTCACAAATACTTTGATGTGGTATACCATAAAATATGTGCACAATACAAATACTGATGTTGAATATAGAGCTATCTATTCACACAAATATACACAATAAAGGAGTTTTTTGTTTGTTCTTCTGTTGTTTAGCAATGCTGATGACTCCCTTTCATGGAATTACTTTTAGGAAATTCCTTCTTACATAAAGAGCAGAAAGCATTAACAAATCAACTTACATCATGCATGGAATCCATCAGTTTTGTAAGTTGATAAAAACGCTGTGAGTTGGCCACAACGCCTTTCTGGCGCAAACCAATTGCCTTCACCAGTTCTCTGATGTAGCTTGTTCTCATCTCATCAAATTGGCTTTGACTCCTTAGACCTTCCAAAGGAACTAAAAAAAAAAAACCAAATCAGTTGGGCTACAATTTACTCTGAAGGCGATGAAATTTCAACTACAGGAAAACTTTACAGTATTTCATGCTGTACAGTGCAATTCATTATGATGGGCCAAGTACTTGTTCCCCTTCAGGAGTTACTCCAAAACCAGTGATACAATTAGTTAAAAGGATATCCCAGGAGCAATCAGTTCATTTTGCCAATTGCCTTATGTCTAGAAATATCCCTAAGCTTCAGTTACATGTGTTAGCTGGGGAAAAAAAAATATGGCTTAAAGAACCACTCCTGTCTTTGAGGAAACACGTTATGGACTGATCTGTGCTTACCCTGCTGAGGGTCTGCCCTCTTCACAGCAAATCTGTGGTAGAGAGATCTAGCTGGAGTGCTTCAAAATGGAGTCAAGGAATGAACTAACAGCTCTAAAGTAGTGCAGACATTAAAGTTGCCAGGGCTCAGACCTCCTGTTTGAACCTCCTTCACTTAATAGAACCAATCAGAGACTTAAAGGTGAACAGCTTTTTAGAAAAATGAGCAAGGAGGAGAAACTGGTTGAACTCCCTCTTCTCTTAAAGGTCAGGTGTGAGAATCAAAATGAGGCCATGGAGAGAACACTGAGATAAGAACCTGTTAGTGGCTGCTACTGATAAGTGTCATGGAAAAAGAATACCTTAATTTTCAAAGCCTGGATGATTCTAGACATTTCTTTTATAGAGAACTAAGGAATGTTTTCATATAAAGTGGCTCTGATGGAGTTCAGGGTTAGATGGAAGTTATCCTTGACTTACATCTCTAAACCAGCAATTAAGTCTTTATATTTCCCCTGCAAATTAATTTTGAAGGTATCTTCCATCAATGAATCACTTTTTTCCTCTGAATTCTGCAAAAAGACAGTCACATTCCCACCTAATGACCAAAAGTTCCTTGTAGCTATCTATGTGAGCTGCTCCCTTCCCCAAACATGTGTCAAGAATGAGGATACTTTTATTCAGTGGCACGAACCGAGCCAAAATCTTATGTAACAAGATTTAGAAATTCCTTTAAATCAGAAGACTGGAGAGCATTACATTTAAGCCTCAGCCAACTCAAAGAAAAAACTGTAAAATCAAATATAAGGTTAAAACTTAGGCTGGGGGTCCATTCAAAATTAGAAATGTATTGAGACTGACACTCAGTTTATTTCAAATTATTGCTACTTTAGAATAATCTAAAAATGTCAACAACAGTTCATCTAAATAATAAATTGAACAGAAGACACAATGAGAGACTAAAGGATTAGACTTGATTTACTGTCAGTACACAAAAGATTGAAATGGCTGTACTTTCACAATAGAAGTGGATTAAGATGAACATCATGACTAAAATAAAAATAGTCTTAAAACACCTTAAAACAACAACACGGTTATATGGCTCTTTAAAAATGCTTTTGTGGAATTATATTTATACAGTACCAAATGTTTACTAAATGTCTCAGCAACAACTGTTAGGTGTGTTCCTTTTCCCAAAGATCTGACAAATTGTTTTTTCCTATAAGACAATAAGTGCAGGAGAGAACAAAAAGCAAAACTCATCAGAACAGGTAGAAATACTTTCTTTTTTTTTTAAGTGATTTCTTGTATATACAAAGCATATCATCTTAAAAAAATAGCTTCTGAATGCAATGCAGTTGATAAAGAGAGGTAACTGGATGAATTCTATTAAACTGATGCACTCAAAAATTAGAGGGATTGCACCAACTCTGTCATGCTTTTTCGAATTTGATATGAACTTTCTGGAACAGAGATAGCTGAAATTTATCACAAATTTGTCAGAAATTTATCTAAATTTAACTGAAATTTTAGAAGATAGACAAGAAAGTTTATTTGGGATGAAAACAAGGTGGAAAGCATTTAAAATAGGAATGCATTAATATTCTAACAAAGCAGCTGGAGTTATACCAGGATTTTTATCCACATTACCTTTACTGCTTTAGCACAGTGTATGGAATTTTGCTATTCTTTTAGTAATTTCCATGTTCATATCTTTTTAAACTTACTCTCTGCTGAAATGAGTTGGTTTTTTTTAAATGAATGGGTTTATGCAAATACCAGCCATGAACAGATTGAGAGGGACTAAATTTTAATTCCTTATCAATTAACTAAACTTTGTAAAACCAAGAAGCAGGTCATGCCGGATTTGCACATCTCTCCCCTGACCCCTTTGTGTGTTGAGAACCAAACTTTTACATTCTTTCCACTATATTTTTCAAAAGTGCTTATTCTCATTTCTAACAGCACCTATATAACTTTAAAAATTTTCTATTTGGGGATTCATAATTAACAATTATGGCCTTAGCAGATGCAAATTTTAGTATTTCAGAGAAGATTTTGGAAGATAAGTTCACCAGCAATCACATTTCCTATGTAATGGGGAATGCAGCTGTATGCTGCATTCTTTAAAAGATGCGTATAATTAAGTGACCACGGATTTTGTTTCCAGAGAAACAAACCAAAGAAAAACATTTCCATTTGTTTATATCTGTGCTAAACTTCACCTATTTATAACCATAAAAAGTTGAATAAATGCTTGTATTGTTTGTCATGGCCACTTCCCTAATTCTTTTCAGCAAACGTGCTTTAAGATCTTGGTCAAGATAAAGCCCTCAGTCCTGATAATTTATTAAATATTTTTAAATATATTCTAATACTTTTAAGATTGCTTTGATTTGGTTGGAGATTTTTAAATCTGTGTAGAGTCATTTGAACCGATGTTTCCATGCAGAAATACTGCACAGTTGTTTTGAAAATGTGTAACACAATATAGCCATATGTCAAAAGGGATCCAACATTTCCCCAGTATCTTTATACACAATAAAACCAACAATGAATCACAAATTCTTTGTTCTTTATAAACATTAGAAAAAATATTTTTTAGTCTTACAATACTAACAGGCCATCTAGGACAGCTCCATTTGTTAAGCCATAGAGCTTAGTGATTGTCAAGTTTTCAAGTTAAACAACATGGTTCAAAACCCTTTTAGTAGTAATGTGTTAGAAAGAAATAAAAGAACCTACTTGTGTTGAGAAGTAACAGTGCTTTCATACACAGGAACTCTTCTTGGCTTACTTGAAGTCTGACAAATTCCTGTGGGAGTTGCCACATGGATAGACACAGGGAATAGAACGATGATTCTTTCATCCTCTGTCTTACACCCAGAAAAGTTTAAAAAAATAAATTAACAAATATGAAAACAAAGACAAAGAATGACTCCAGTACTAACCGCTTGAAAGAAAGGTCTTATTAGCCATTTATCACATTACAAAAATTAAAGATAAGCTTATACACGTAAACAATTTTCTGATTATTTTTGTTCCTATGCTAGTTTTTTATTGCAATGAATGTGCTATTATTTTGGATGTTAAATCTGTTACTGCTGTCCAGAAAAAAAACAAAAATTATCAAAGCTGAACTCTAACCACTAAAAATAAGGGAAGTTTACTAATTAAAAATACCCTAATGAATAATGTGAAGTACTCTCTTATTTTAGAAGTTGATAGATTCTTGTATCTCCGTAAAGATTTCAAAGCATAGAACTGAAGACAAATCTGAAAGTCTATAGAAAGCTTGTTCTTAGGTTTTCCAAAAATATCTGTATCAAGATACTTTGTAGCAACTCTAGCCTGGTACCTCTAGCAGCAATGATATTACTCTGTCGCATGTTATGCCATTAAAGAAACAGTTAAAAATGTTACATGCTAAGTAAATGGAAACATTAATGCTACCTTTCCTAAACTCCCACAGAAGTAACCAGAACAAATCACACAGGAAATACATAAAACTGTGGGGTCTTTGCAGCACTTTGATACCACTTTTCTCTTTGTGATTTTGGTATATTGAGTATATATTATTGCATATACTTAGTAGAAGAAATTTTCAACTACAATGACTGCAATGGTAGCATTACAAAGTTTCTAATCTAGACTGAATTCATTGCATATTAACCTGATGATCCAGTAACTTGGACTGATTTTAAAAGTGGGCATCCCAATCCAGATGAATTAGGTACAATAACAGGAAGATTAAATTTTGCTTGCCCACCTGCTAGTGAGTTCAGATCAGCATTCCAACCTGACTGCAGGTAGTGACCTCAGCAAACAAAACAGGATATTTTCCATTTAAAAAAGACTTTTTCAATGCATTGAATTTTTTTCTTGTCAAAGTGTTACTGTCAGCTTGAATGAATTATTTCAATGTTGTTCAACATCTGGTATCTTGTACCAGCTCTTAAATGACATAACCATAGAAATTTAATCTTTTAGACCTGAATAGACTTGTTTCTTCATCTACTTTAAATCTCCTTTTCTATTACTTTTTGGTAGCATCTCTTCTTAATTATTATCTATGAAGAGCAATAGCAGCTTTTAGGGTTTAGCAGCTTAAATGTTGTTCTTACTCAAATTTTCAGATCCTGCAAAAATACAAGAACAGTAAGTCCTTGCAGGGTGTTAATACAAAGAAATCTTTGTCAAACCAGCACTACTGGCTTTCTTGGTCTGAAACTGATGCTACCAAACACATCCTTCCCCAGAAGCATTACAACTCAGTTCACTAAATGATAGAATGGCTGTGACACAAGCTTTGGATTCTGGTTTCATGGTAATTATGAAACAACTATGGTGTGTGTTGCCCCTGCAAAAGGACTTTCTATTATCTCCTTCTACCTCTAGGCACACACTCCTGTGATTCTGGCATTAGTGCCTGCACTCCTACATGGTGAGTCATGTCAGGGATCATCTCTATCTGCTAATGAATGGCTTTTTCTGGGGCACCTCTCAGGCATATAAACTCCTCATCTGTTTGACAGTGCAGCCACAGAGTGTTTGGTCCAGCTCAGCTAAAGTCATGGGGATGCATGACCAGGACAGCTAACTTTTTTGGCAGTGTTCAGCAGTTACTCTTGCTTAAGGTGAACATGAAAGTACAAACTTAAACATCATCGTAGATAAAGTCGTTTACATTTTACTGATCTAAAAGCTAACTTGTTTCCAATAAATAGTTGCAGATATGATTCAGTGCATCAGTCACTTTTTATATCTCCTTGTTTATAACATCTCTAGTATGACCCTGATGAGATGTTCTACAACCAAGAGAGGAATATGTTGTCAGCACCCAGCATAGATGATCTTGAGTTGATAATAAGAATCTGTCTCTGGTGGATTACTATCAGGGTTCATAAATCTTAACACCATTCCCAAAGAAAGTACTTAAAGTCTTCTTCACAAGCTGTCAGCAGTGGTGCACAAGCGGGGTGATACTCCAAGACACGACACTACTGCTTAAAGCTATCATCTCACTCTGTGTTTCGTCTGAAGATAACCATAAGATGTATAAGACTATGCTGGGACAACAATACAGCCAGAAATTCATTCAATCCCATCACTTCTAAGTATTTCAATTTGTACATCACAATTAATAAAAATGGGACAGGAAAGAATTCATTACTCAACAACCTCACAGTGATTTACAGTCATTTAAAAGAGAAAAGGTCAGGAGCTATAGGGTCAGCTCTACTGAATATCTCCTACAAAGAACTTCACTGGGAGGATCTTGCACATCTATAGATTTTAAAATCAGGTGTCTAGATCTTCTGCAAATCCACCCCTTAATCCTTAAACAACATGTCTTACAAAATACCTGTTTTTCTTTCAGCTTGCTTCATAGCAGTTTTTTTAGTATTTTAAGAAAAAAAAAAAAAACGAGAAAAAGTTATTAAGGAAAAATAAATATAGGGATTAAATTATGTTTTACTGTTCCTGGCAACCTCCCATGTACTATAACAAAAGAATATAAAATTACAAGTCTGACAATATTAATTTGCGGAGCTGGAAAACTGACAAAGACTGAAATGATGATTACCTAATTAAACAGCATAGTGAAGGAAAATCCAAGCCAAAAAGCCTCTGCCATCCCCCAGCAGAAAAGAGCAGTCTCATATAATTTTTCCTTGATATTAAAATTCCTACTTGATAAGTAGTTTTTTTACTGAGCATTTAGATTTTAGGCAAACTATTTGCGAAAACCACCCAAACAAAAACAACCAAAAAAACCCACACTCAGTTCCATTTAGTAAACATTAACTCATGACTTATTCATACGAATTGAAGTAAATCTTCTGACAGCATGATTTTTTTTTCCTTAGATAATTAAAATTCTATTTGAACTGCTTTTGCTTGACCATGTACACAGACTAGTTGAGGTTCCCACAAAACCACTCCCAAAGATACTAAACTTTGATATGGTCAGAGGACTTGGCCATTAATTTTGAAACAGAACAAGTAATGAATGAAATCTTGGCCTCAATGGAGTCACATTCCCATTGGCACATAAAAGTTCAACATGTTATTCATGGGAGCATTCTACTTACTCATTTAGAATCAGATCTGGTGCAAAATACAACATCTGACCACTGACGTGTTTGTACGATCTCCATCCCATGGCAAAAACCATTAGACTCATCCAGGAATATTGGATGAGGGTTATCTGATCGTCAATATGCAAATTCCGAAAACCTGGAAATGAAATTCAAGATAAAATATTTCATCATTCTCATTTAGACAGCATCTAAGTAGGTGTTTTGAGATTACAAATTGAGCTATCAAACTGAGAACACCTAGAAAGACAAGCAGTTTTGGGGATGTAGCTCTCCAATGCTTGGGTAATAACTGCCTATCTTACTTTGACAGTTAACCTCTTGTCTTTTTGTTCTCATCCAGTATTTTGAAATGTTCACACCAAAATTTATTTTACCAAAAATTACTGTTTCAGAGGACAGGAATGTATCTCTTTTTCCTTTGGTAAAAATACGATAGTTTGTAACATCATCACTGTAGCCAACTCTCAATGAATGTCAACAGCTTGATCACACAAAAACATCCAGTATGAGCATCTTTCTTGCATTCAACTTAAGAGAACCATATTCAGTTGTGAGCTTGTGTTTGATCACTTTTGCTGTTTGAAAAATTTAAAGATTGCCACAAATTATCTGAGTGAAACTAACAGCTTCCTGCCACTGAAAGGAGCACTCCTGTTCCTCATTGTGTGGTCCTGTTACCTCCTTCAAGCAAGCTTTGGCAGTCATGCTCTTCCTCAGTGAACTGGTTCAGTTCATGAAGACATCAGGAAACACAGAGGACTAAAAAAAAGGTTTCTTTTCTTCTCATTTAGTGAGATGAATCAATTCACTCAAGAGGTCTGTTAAGTGCCAAATGCAATGGGAAGAGCAGTGATTGAGACTACTGCTTCTTGCAGCAGCAAAGTGTCAAATTGAGCTCACATGAAACTATTTTCCAGGCTTTCTCCTCAATATATTGATTTCTATATATCCCAGGATGACCATGATGATCCCTATCACCAAACAGCACACATAAATACATAACATGGATCTTTTTTTTTCAATCCAGTTGTGGATCTTCATAAATTCAATTACTTCTCATTACCAGTCTGTGAGCAGCTTACTTCTAATTGGTATTATTTATAAAAATTTTACTTTTTGGTGCTTTCAAAAATTCATTTTAGTAATAAGAAGAATAAAGAATAAGCAGATATACAACCTTTTTTATATCAAATGAATAAATAGAAGAAAGGCTGTAATAAAAATCACATACAGGAACTATCTGAGCTCCTGTGCTTACTTGGAGTGAATCTAAATATTTAGATGGATTCTTTCAAATATGCTTCCCTATTAAAATATATTTGATTAGTTAAATTATCTGATAAGGGAAAGCTTAATCATTTCGGAACTTGTAAAGAATTGACAGGTAGTCAATAGTATTATCTTTAGACTGCTCCTCTCATGGAATATTTGCTTAAATACAATTCACTACATATAAGAATTTATACTACCTGGTAGTAATTTAGACCACTTGACTACACAAAGAAGTTGCCTCTCACAAAGATGATTCAGACTGGTCAGCAAGGAACTTGGTGTTTCGGGTTTTGTATTGTCATAACCAGCATAGACAACTTCTGGCTCAATGCCTCGTAAAACGCTTATCATTGGGGGAACAAACTGTATTTCTTGATTTGGAGAAAAGGACAGCCTTTGGGTTAGAGACTGGCTTTCATCTTGAAGGACTGCTGGCTGCTGGAGTGCAACATCTAATGTTCTCACAACCTTTATTTTGTTAAACTTCTTCAATTTTCGACCTGAAAAAAAAAATTGTTGATCTGTTAGAAAGAGTTAACCAAGAACATTAGTATTTTCCAGTAGTGTTGGATTACACTTTTAATCTATACAAGGAAACTAGAACTGTCTTCAGAATAAATTTTTTACTTTTTGACTATTTATGTAATTGAATAATGATGATGGAAAATTCTTTAGAGCTTCTCCCTCTGTATCCTGCTCCTTTCACTAAGGGATGAACAGCACCCACCCATTAAAATTATTGCCATGAATTCTAGGTTACAGTAACCTCGTAAAGTGTTTTCTGGTTCAATTCCCACTCTTCTCTCATATGCCAACAGCTGAGCCAGCTCTCTCTACAATTCAGTTTCTATTTAATGTCAGTTAAAGATACTGCTTCTTTTACTCCCTAACATTCAAAACCAAAAATGTTAGTAATTAATTACTACACACAGAAACTCCTCTCCTCCAGTTCCCTAAGAGCATTTCAGTGTCATGGCTGAATCTTATTTTAGTGCCCAGGGGGATGAGTGAAAGACTGACAAATACTGTAAACTCTTAGAAGATATTTCACTTCCTAAAGCATAATTTCCCTGTCTCAGTATTTTTAATTGTTAATTCCATACTGCAGTGGTATGAACAACACTAACTGAAACAAATTAATAGCTGAACTGCCTTCCCAAAATAAGAACAGATACATGCAGTATGGCTATTTGCTTTAAATAGATCCTCAAAGATGATGAAAACCCTGCTAGATCTTTAGTTCTGCCAAACAAGTTTTTCTTAGGGAAAAAGGTCAAAAAATGCAATAAAAATACTGATACTTATGGTCTGATTTACATGACAGGGGGATAGAAATAGACACAGGGGTGATGGCAAAAACAGTAACACTCATCATGCAACGACATTCAGGGGTCATATTCCCACTAACTTAACTGCAGGTTTAATTAGATTAGTATCAAGTGCCACAACAATCATATGCTCATTTTATCACTTGTGGTAAAAATAAAAATATTTCTAATTGGAGATTTCTTAGTAAAGAACCAAACACAAAGTCGCATCTTATGTTACAGCTGAACCAAGGAAAAAAAAGCAAAACAAAAACCCACAAAAGAATAGAGAATTTATTATGCTGAAAGACCTAGAGCCAATTTTTATCATAACAAACCTATACATAGTCATAAACTTGCTGGGAATTTCCCACTAAGTATTGTGTAGGCATGAAGGAAAACAGAAGTAACAATGCATTTGATAGTTCATAAATAATGATTTCAGGCATTTTCAGAAATAATGGCTTCAGATACTTTTACAGTTCAGAGAACAAGTAAAAAAAGAAACCAAACAGAATAGTTATCACAAGGCAATGTTAGTAGTTAATAAGTACCCATGTTTCCAAGTGACTAAATGTATCAGAATTAATGTCATACTGGTTTGCAGAACTGCTCATGTGTTTATTGCTAATTATGTTGCTTAACAGCAATCAGTAAAACAACTCCACTTGTTACCTATCTACAAGAGAGGTGATGATTAATAACTCGCAGCAAACTTTCCCATCTACAACAAAGGAGACCATGTCAAATTAATAAAAACTCTAAAGATAATAAGGAAAACAATGGAGATTTGACAATAGCTTAGTTTTTCATTTGCTGTTTACAAAGCAGGTAAGTTTTGCTGTAAGATAAGTAAATGTCTCCCCTTAGTCCCATAATGGGTAAATAATACCAATCCACTCTGACAACTACTTTTCTTAATACTATAATATATATTTCTTAATACTATATGTCTGTGCATATTTAGCACAAAATTTTTGGTAACATTTTCATTACCTCACTTTAAGACAGCTAACCACTCAAGCTGTTTCTTCATACTCACTGTTCCCTACCCTTGATGACTACGA
The DNA here is from genome assembly GCF_012460135.2 of Molothrus ater. NCBI lineage: Eukaryota > Metazoa > Chordata > Aves > Passeriformes > Icteridae > Molothrus > Molothrus ater. The sequence goes on along the minus strand of NC_050479.2, from coordinate 76,625,499 downwards.
ATAGCATGTTTATGGTGTTTGTGTTCTACATGTACCTATTAAACATTAAAAAAAAAAAATCTGTTTAATCCCACTATCAAATATATTATGATTTTCTCCTTACTATCTAATTCTGTATTTTAATATTTTTTTAACTAGGTATACAGAATCATACAGACAATTAGACATTACTGATGGTAGACAATTTATAATAAAAGGGCTGGGTTTCTAGTAGAAGTTTAACATCTCACTACCCTTCTCCTTACCCTGTAATGAGGTGAAAAGCATCAATGATGTATTATTCTTGACAGAACACAATGGCCCTTACTTTAAGGTCACTATGCTCTTGCTTTTTGTGTAGAAAAAGAAGCCATGTACACCTTAGGAGGGTGTATACAATTCAGAGAAAGCAGCAAAGCAGAAGGAACACATCTTGGTTTTAATAAACTCTTTGATCCTACCTCCGAAAATATTACCTGGAAAATTAATTCACCTTTTTCTGCATGTAATCACTGCACTGCGGACCGAAAGCTGATTGAAACAATGAAGGACGCAGTAATTTAGCAATACAACTGAACAAGGAATCTGTGATAATCAGCCTGAAAAAATTAGATTCACTCATAATAAATAAAAGAGTTGAGTACTTGTTTATTCCAGGACCTGATCCAGCAACCTGCTATCCTATTAGGTTTAAGATTAGAAAGGGGATAGATTAATGTCTCAAGTTATGAGGTTATAAAGCCCAAAGACAATTAACACTTTCAAAGAAAATGACAAATACAATACTGTGAAATGAATGTTTTTATTGATACTTTCCTTCTATAGACTAAGAAAGGCGAAACAGTCTATATAGGGAAATAAATTATTGAAGCTATTGGTTGCTATTCTATAATTTACTTACAACTGACTTTAAATTTCTTTCAAGATATTTCAGGGGTTTGAAATTGCTTTGAATTTAGGGTTGAAAAATGGAACTGTTGTCCATATAGTAAAATACTACACTTTTATCTATATGGTTGCCACTCAGTGACATTCAATGGAAGATAGGTGTACTTCCCTAAGTAAGCTTAATTTAATTAATATAGTAATTTTTGGAAGCTTATCATTAATATCCTGCAAAATTTCAGTGTTTCTCATGTTAATTAAGTAATGTAGCAAGTCTGCATTTAACTCAAGGCCAGCATTAAGAAACTAAGCATCAGAGGTAAAATAACAAAAATATCTCTATGTAAGTTCTAAATGGCAGAAATCACAAAATGCACAAAAAATCTTGACCTATATAGGTTGTAAACACAAGAAGAGATTTAAAGTATTGCCAATTCCAATTAATTTTAAATACTCAAGGATGTCTCTAAGCATGTACTTTATTCCAATAATTGCAAATTTGTGTATGGGCTTTTATCACAGAATCACAGAATTCCAGGATGGGAAGAACCTGAAGGACTACCCAGTCCAACCTTCCTTGGCAAAAGCACAGTTAGAAAAGATGACCCAGCACCTTGTCCAGATGAATATTAAAAGTGTTCCACAGTGAGAAGTCCACCACTTATCTGGGGTGATAATGCCAATGGCTGATCTTTCTCATGAAATATTTCCCTCTTGTGTCTAATCAGAATCTCCCTAGGAGTAACTTGTACTCATTATCCCTTGCCTTTTCCATGTGACTGCTTGTAAAAAGGGAGTTTCCATCTTCTTTGCAGTCACCCTTAAATATTGGAAACCAGTCATAAGGTGTTCCCTAGGCCTTCTTTTCTCAAGACTAAACAAACTCAGTTCACAGAATCAGAGAATCACAGAATATTTTAGCTTGGAAAAGACCTCCAAGACCATCAAGTCCATACTTCTATGCATCACCACCTTGTCAACTACAGCACTAAGTGCCATGTCCAGCCTTTCTTCAAACACTTCCAGGGATGGTGACACCACCACCTCTCTGGGCAGCCCATTTCAAAGTTTAACAACCCTGTCAGTGAAAAATTTGCTCCTGATGTCCAAGCTGAATCTCCCTTGGCACAGCTTGAGGCTATGTCCTCTCACACTGTCACATGATTCCTGGGAGAAGATGCTGACCTCCATCTTGCTACAACCTCCTTTCAGGGAGTTGTAAAGAGTAAGAAGGTCCCTTCTGAACCTCCTTTTCTCCCAGCTAAACAACCCTGGCTCCTTCAGCTGCTCATCATAAGATTTATGCTCCAGACCCTTCCACAGCTCCGTTGCCCTTCCCTGGACATACTCCTCAATGTCTTTCTTGTAGTGAGGGACCCAGAGCAGGACACAGCACTCAAGGTATGGCCTCAGCAGTGCTGAGTACAGAGGGACAATCAATCACTGCCCTAATCCTGGTTGTAACAGTATTCTTGATACAGGCCAGGGTGCCATTGGCCACCTGGGCACACTGCTGGCTCATGTTTACCCTTTCCTTGTGTGGCAGGCTTCCCAGCCCTTTGATCACTGATGTCTTTGGGAAAATTACCTAAGCCCTGTAACACTCCATATATGAATCATATTGTGCTGATCAGCACATCAAGTCATGGTAGGAAATTTTGCTCATGTGATACAACAAAGGAATTGTAAGAAATGGTAGATGAGCAAAAGGAAGAAAGGCAACAATATAAACATAGAAAGAGTATTATGGTTAACAGTCTATCTTGAGATTTTGTTTGCAGTTTGATTTTAAACCCCCATTTACAAATAGTATAATTTCACTCCAGTTTTCCTCATTTTTGGTCTACATTTGTCTTTTATTCTTCTTTTCAGTACTAAGCACTCCATTTCAGCCTGCATAAAACAATTAGCTTCCTAATCTCCCCAGAACTGTTCACATCACTAAGAGTACCTGAGGCATTTAACCTGAAGCAGCTAAAAAAAATAAGAGGTGCCACAGTCACAGCTCCACTCAGTATTTCCTTTTTTCCATTGCCCAACTATTCTCTTCTGCTTTCTATTTGCTGCCAGATTACTCCTTTCCAGAAGATGGTGTAGGTGGGGATATCAGGGCAGATATCTGATGAAATGCAATGTCTCTCTAAGAACCAGAGAAACTAGACTGCACAGGCTTCTCAAAAAATGGGAGACAGTTTTGATTAGGTACTTAGGAGAAGACTAAGCAAGACAACAAACCAGCTAGGTACAAAAATCTAGTATTAAATACAAAGAAAATATTTATGCTTGCTTTGTAATAGCTGAGAAAAAAAAGGTGATCTGAAAAGGTGATGAGAAAGATGAAGATTTTACTCTCTTCATACGTGATAGTAATGAAATAAAAGTCAGAGTATCTTTATCCTCAGGTTTTGTAGGAGGATGGAACATCTTGCTATGAGAACACACTAATGAGGACATACCATCTGATCAATATTGCTGGCAAAAGTGTCCAACTTTTTCTGTTCCTAGCACCTACCCCCAGAGAAAAATGCATATATTAAAAAACACTAGGGAAACTAGCATCCATAACGGCACACAAAGTGTAGAATGAAGTCAAGCCTGCTGGCGACTTTTCCTATTACTATGCAGAACAATGCTGAAGCAAAAGGACTGGACAATGATAGTGAGTCATCTCACACTCTTCTGCTTGTTGAAACTGCTACCTGTGATGTTGAAACACACAAAGTTTAGTTATTGGTGTTATCCAGGGTATCATGAATGAAAATTTAGGTTAGATCATCATCAAACTCCTAGCTGTGCAAAATTCACAGTAAGGAATGAATTTTTATCTGTATTAATTTACACACATTAGAATCATAAAATAGTTTGGATTGGAAGGGACCTAAAGATCATCTAGTCTAAGACACCTGCCTTAGGCAGGTATATATTTTAGAGGTCAAATTGATCAAATCTTGCATATTCTCCCAAATTTTAAAAGGCAGTTACTACATCTGCCAACTCCTCTTCCTCTTACTCTGCATTTTCCACAGCCTACTCAGGACCTCTGCCTCCCTGGCTTTCTCCTCTTCCAAAGCTGGGCAAACAAGGCTTTAGACTCTGCCTTTGTACTAATAATGTTTCCCTACTGCACTGCTACTCCAGTTTTAAAACACTACCTCAATCTGAGAAGGATCCAAAGGACATGTTCTCCTTTCGTCCCTCTCCCCTCAGTCCAGTGTGCTTGTCAGCTCCATTTCTTTTTTTAACTGAGAGATGGCACTGACTGATCACGTAAGAATGACACAAAGGCCATGTGTGCAGAATACCCCAGCTCCATGGGGCTGGCATCCAGCTTACAGGGGCTGGAAACACAGAGCTGTGCAAACTATCAGTCTGAAAACTATATGCATGTTTTACATTATCAAGGAATGCTGATCAGCAAGATAATGCAATGATGTACAGGATATAGTGCCAGCTCTTCCTTCAGGGATAAAAAACAATACTTAAATGTAGTGGAGGGAATGTAGGTTGAGCAGCGGAGAGAGACAGACAGAGGGTTTTGATGGGCTAAAACAGATTAAATTGGAAATAAAGCAGGTTTTTGTCCTTCCCCCCCCCCCCCCTTTTTTTTAACTCCCTTTAGGAACATATTCTTTCTATCACTTTAATATGTCCATTTTCTTATAGCCTTAGCCACATATTTCCAAGCTTTGTGCTGATACAAAATAGGGGAAAAAAACCCAGCAAAAATAAGCATCATTCCTGCCTGTAAACACATCAAAACTTGCCATGTGGCTACCTAATCATACACCATTTTCTCCCTGTAGTTTTTCAAAGGCACAGTGCTCAATTACATTTAATGATACATAAAAAAACCCCCCAAATCTGTTACAGAAAGAACTAATACAAAGATGGGATTTCCCAGCACCTAATATGCAAAGCCTGCATTATTGGGGCAACCACTGCCTGTTCTCTGGTGGAACAGAAGGATACAATTTTGTTGACATGTATTCAAAGCAATGATGAAGAGTATGACACAAATTAGATGAGCACAGTACTGATTCCTGATTCTAATGTCAATTTCAATCTACATTTTTTTTACCTATACCAAACTACCTGATCCAAAATTATTAACAAATACACCTAAGACATAATTCCTTTCCCTTCAAGAAAATGAATGTAAGGATATACAGTACAGAAAAGTATTTTGTCAGGGTTTCCAGATTCACTAAAGAAAAATTCTAAGAAAGTATAAAGCATTAGGTAATTCTTCCAAAAATAATATTTGAATGTGGTTTTTCTTTTACAGTATCAAAGTACTGTTGTTCAACCTCAACAGACTGAAGGTAGTGTACTTGACTGCCTATTTTTTTAAATCACTTGAAAAACAGCTCACCTCCCAGGACCATACCAGCCTGACAACACTTCCTCAAGCGACATGCTGGGCAGTTCTTCCTACGGATTTTATCGACTATGCAGTCATTTCTTCCAGCACACAAATAGTTGTGCTGCCCTGCAGGAAAAAGAAAAACTGTGTGAACAATATGTTTTCTAACACAAAAAAATTATTTCTGTGTATAAATGTTGCAAAAATAACTGAAGATTCAAAATTGTGTACTTGAACCATTAAAGAATTCCTTCATTTTATGCTAACCTTTGACCAATCATGTTACTATTTGAATATAATGCTTTATTTGGTCTGTTTAAGGGCATAACTCCTCATCTATGAAATTCCAAAATAATTAGCAGTCAGCATGAACTGCTTAAATTATTGTACTAACAGTAATTCTTAAGTAAATCAAGCACGAAGACAGACCAATTGTTTCTTTAAAGTTTATTTTTCTGTGAAGTTATCAATCCTATTTTCAAAGAACTTAAGTACATTTTGCTTGGATTGATGTGGAGCTTCTGACAGCAAACAGAAAGAAGAAGTTGCGGTAGTGTAAAAAAAAAAAAGCCCTTAAAGCAAAGCAAATGACTTCTGATGGGCAAGCAGTTCTGTAATAAACTTGCTGAAATACCAGCTGACCAGGTGCAGCCAACACAGCCAAAAAGGACAAAGAGAAGGGGATAGTAACTCTGTGGTTTAGATTCGCTTAGTTTATTGCTTAATTTTGCATTCGTTTCTGTGCTACCATTTTAAAAGTTAAACAGCTTACTTCTTAATTTTAGTGAAAGAAACCCAATTGTCTGAAATTCCTTTTCATAACAATTTCTTTTTTTTTTTTTGAAAACTACAGGTAAACAAAAACCATTTCCACACACATTGCCTGGCAACAAAAATGACCTTACTAATGTTTTAATCAGAAGAAATTCTCATTTACTTTGTCTCATTAATTCAAATTCTGGACTCCTCCTTACAGGAAACATTACCAAAAGCAGACAAATGAATAAAAATCCATCTTGCTATTGGCAGCAGACCAGTAAGCAAAACACTTACTTGGAACAATTCTTCCATGGGATTACTTGCAGTTTTTCCTTGTACTTCTTTGTCTTTATAAGCTACAAAAAGCATTGAGTCTTTTGATAAGCAACAACAATTTTAAAACTCCATTAGTTTAATTAAAATCCATGAGTATTATCTCAGCTCCATGGCATTCTAGTGCTTTAATGCACAGCTAATTTACCAAAGAATGCTTAAGCATAGTTAAAGTTTTCTTTGTCCTTTTCTTGTTTTGGAGGTTTTCTTTGGTCGCCTGAAAAGAGATTTCTTCTGGACCTCTTTTCTAGGGAATTTGTTAATTCTTCACAAGATGGTCTGACTCCATATAAACCTTGTCCTTCTTATTATAAATCTAAGGCTGAACAACATTTTTCACATTTACAAAACAAATCATAATTGAATCGCAGTTTTTAAAAGTACACTTCCATGCTCATATGTTCTGAAGTTTCAGATTAGACAGGATTAAACAGTGTCTCTGCCCAGTGTATACCAGGCCAGAAATTAAATCTGTTACTAGAATTTAGGCACAGTAAAATTTGCTTAAAAGCCAAAATGCTGTTAACCCAATTCTATCAAGGGATTATGGTGACAAAAACTCAGGCACCTTTTGATGCTTACTGTTAACATCTTCCTTGTTTTCAGGACTTTTAAGAAACCACAGTCATATCCTCTACCTGACTTACACCTTCGTGTGACATCTCTACCCCACCTCTCCCTGACACCTTCTGTCCCAAAGTGTATTCCACTCTTTTTGATTCAGCTACAATTTATTTGGAAAACATAAAAGTTTCAATTGTTTGGCAGTTTTCAGTTTCATCAGTAAAGAATTTTGTTTTTAATTGCAGTGATCTGTGTGGATTTCATCTCAATAGATAAATCTGAGTAAATGTTCCCATTTGAAATCACTTCTACCATTGTGCAAAGCTGGGTTCTGAGAAACTGTTACTTGCTTGACATTTTTTTATTAATATTTCAGGGACAGCAGCCATCTAAAGGAGAGATTGTGTAAGAAATGAACACATACCAGATATTTGCCTAATTTCAAAATTACTGGACAATATTTAGTTAGATGACTAGGTTTGGAAGGTTTTCCAGGAATGATAAAATATGTATTTGAAAATGTACTTGCAACAGTTCAGTCTTCAGGATCATCTAGATTTGAACTAATTGTCTTCCATACTTGAGCACTGCAGTTATACCAAATGCATGTACTAATGAAGTACCCAAAACCTCCATCAAGATACAATCACCATTCAATTGGTGGCTTGATAGTCAGTATCTTGTCTATGACTACTGTCATTATAACCAAAAAAACAAAAAACAAAACCAACAAGCAAACAAAATACTCAGAAAAAAACCAAGATAGTATTATAGTCACTAGTGCACAAGTTTGAAGGAAAAGTTTTCTATTAGCACTTCTCACAAAAATATGAACCTGGGGACTTTCTGGCAATTGCCACACCTTCAAAAACTTCACCTAATGTTAAGTTTCCTATGCATGTTTACTTTGCACTGTTTATTGAAAATGCACATTGAGGGTCACTCTCAATGTATTCACCCCATGACCAGCTTGATGAAGAAAACACAGAGACGATTTTATCTGTCACTTAAATGTTCCTGATTTTTGTAGGATAGTATTTTCTTAAACTTCCATCAAAATCCATTAATATTAGCAAAGCTGCAAGTTCTAATGTAAGCAGGCAAACAGAATTTTAAGTCCTGTAATGACTATTGCTATTCTGGGAGGTTTTTAGTCCAGTGGTGAAAGTAGCACATACAGTGTCTTTACAAACTGCACTATTAACTTAGCTCACTGACATGCTGTAAGTCACTTATAATCACCCCAGTAAACTCAAGAGTTGCAGAGACTTTGTAAATGTACAAAATATGGAAAAAATAAAGCTTTATCTGCACCTGGAGTATCAGAAAGAGCAATCAGTTATTTGGGTAAATACATCTGTGCTGAACTGCTGCCACCCTGCACAGATGCAAAACACTTGCAAATTCTCAGTTCCTCTTAGCTGCAAGAAGAGTACTATCTCACTTTTTTTTTCTCTCTCCCAGATGGGATTTTACCTCCCTGTATTTCTATTAACTGCCAATGGTTTTGTATAAAACCATCAACCTCAGCAGAACACATCGTGATATTTTACTTAGTTTTAGATTTCTGTCTAAAACTTGCAGACATCTATTGCATCTCTTTTTAAATTATTTTACTGCCAAATGTCTCCCAACATCGCCTCTTTGCTTCCTGAAGGCTCACCTCAAGGTTCTGCTCAATAATTTTCTAAAAGTATGTTTTACGTCTTATAAACTTCTGAAAAAGTACCAATTAAATCAATAGGTAAAAAACCAAACCAAAACAAAACAAAAACCACAATGGAATTGTGGAAGCTGAAAATAAACATGGGTTTAAAATTTAAAGAATGGAAAATAAGTTCACCTGTGCACCTAAACAAAAGATAATGGTGCAGATGTAGCTTTTGAGTAAAAATCTGACTTCTGGAAGCTAAGACAACAGACCAGGCTCGTCCCTAGCTTGTGGAAAACCTGACTTGTCAGAGTAAATACAGGGTAATCCTTATGCTGAACATGCTCTGACAAGACAGGTTTTCCACAGCTAGGCAGTCTGGCCTAGCTCGTCCTTGGTAAAATGGGAAGTAAAATTATATGAATTTAGCCCAGATCTAAATATAACACTCTTCTATTTGCACTGTGTCAAAGTGCAAAACAGCAAATGCAGATTGAATTTACCTCTCATCATGTGGGGTTTTTTAAAGTTGTGAAGAACTAGGAATCTACACTACACAGTCTCCACATCCCTGTATGCCATCCCATGCTATTAGTCTCCAAGATTCCACACACTTCAGATAATGCTGTTGGGGTTTTAATTTATAATTGATTTTATTTCTGTGTGTTTTCTATGAAAATAGAAAAAGTCTCTGAAGCGAGACTTCTGATTCCAACTACTTAAGCAAAACCCACATCCATCATGGACTTTTACCATAATCTTTTGATAAAGATTTCATTTCCCTCTTGGCCCACTGAAGTAAAATTCTCACTTCCAGTTCTTAAGTAGGTGTTTCAACTTCCACTCTGTAGCCTATATTGGTATAAAGAAAGACCTGCTATTGATGCAGGTCTTTCTTTATACCAATATAGAATGGTATATTGGTATATAAATATACCAATATAGATATATTGGTATAGATATATTGGTATATCTGCTCCTCAGCAAAGAATTAAGGATTTAGTAGACCAAAGGGGTCAAAGAGTGGAAAACAGAAGAACTTGTAAATATGTTTCATCCTGGAATCTAACTGAAATAATGAAGAATTTCTTTCTTCATAATAATATATTTCATAGTGAAAGCAATAAAAATAATTGTTTATAACATCATTGACTGACTCTTTCCTCCTCTTGTATAGTGATCTCAAAATCTTCCTGCCTTTTGCTGTGAATCCTGCAATACTATTGTTTGTCTTTCCAAAATCACTTCTCCAAAGAGCAACCTCCAAACAGAGTAAAATTTTTAAATAATATCTACAAAACAGAACAATTAAATTTAGCTATCTTGTTTTTGCTCACTTCTATAGAGTCAAAAGCTGCAATCCTGTTTTTTAATCTTTTTTACATTTCCCTGTCTGTTCCATCATTTCCAACAAGAAAAAGAAAAAAAAATGAAACAAGATTAACTCATAATTCATGGAAACTATAATGAAAAATTAGGTATATTGTTTCATATTGATTTTCAACATGAAACAATTGGTTTGCCTAGGCTGTTTACCACTGCAACACCTTGAAATGTGTAAAGTTTTGGAATCTAAATTTTTTACTGACTACAGTAAAAACTTTCCATAGCTAATACCCTTTCAGGAGAATATGGTAGCATCTACAAATCATTATTTCCAGTTCTTTTTATGACATTGTGTCACAATTGTTCCTTGGTCATAATTTTTAAATAATTAACTACATCAGGGGTATAAATATGTAAAATAATGGAAGTGTCAGCATATTTGTCAATTGGAGGTTTGTTTCTTACAAATACAAAACATGGGATTTGAACACAAAACCTACTTTATAAACACACCAACTATTTCAGAGGTATGGAGCACTGAAGTATCAGTCCTTTTGATCCCTGTTATATTCTTCTATCAAGATAAGACTCCATATTTGCATTTCAGTCATCATATCATTCTTATTTTAGTGGAATTATCATAGCACATTGCCATGATACATTTTTTCATGTGTATTTTCTTATGTTCCTTCACTTGTCCTACAACTGAACCAGTGGGACAGGGTCATCCACTATATTAGCAATAAAAGTGGAAAAACCCAGAAATATTAGCAGCAGAAAAATGTAATATGCAAAACACCCAGATATTGCTGCCTCTTGATTGAAACACCTTAGATTAATTTGATTCTATTTGATTAATTAGATTCTAAAATGTAGATATCTATCAAAACTCTGCTAGTTTGCACTTCATGAATACTGTGGAACAAATGCACAATTTAAGGCAATGGACATCATTAATCCCAAATCTACTTTTAGCACATACCTATACAATTTATAAATACTCTAGTACTTAAAATAAGTATGATTGGTATATGTAAAATAATCTAACGATATCTATAATACCTTATATATAATACTTAAGCAACATGAAATTATTATTTTGTATGCTTATTATATTTCTTTTATATACTACAGAACTATATTATCTACCTTGATGATGTGGGTAGGGTTTATATCACCAAATGCAGACAGTGTGCATGGTCACCTGACACTCCTTTATACTCAGTGCTGAGAAACAGTTACTGTCAGAGCACTGCTATTTTCATCACAAGTACATATTAGAAATGTCAGTGTATTTCTTCCTAAATTTCTTGTTTCTCTCCATACACCATAAAATGAACTTAAGATGGTTGCTGACATAGTGCACATGGGAAGTTAGAACAGCGAATTAGCAAGGCTGAGCAGCCACTTGCTGGTGCTCTTTAAAGCAGGGAGTCTTACACAACCTGAATTAGCTTCTAATCTACCTCAAAAGATGTTTAAGCTAATAAATGATACTGTTTCTAAAATACTACATAAAAGTTAAACTAAAAATTATAGTACTGACATTTCTGCAGGTGATTATGTACTAAGCCATGTCTATTAGTAAAACAGTGGTAAAGTCACAGTTAGAGGAGTAGGAAGCCCAGCATTAGCTCAAGACTCAAAGCACCAGAACAGATGACACCTCAGCTCACTTCACCCTCGTGCTTCATATAAATCAATTCATCAAATTGCTGTTTGTCAAACTGCTGGATAACAAATTCTTTTGAAGTCAGAAGTATGATAAGATATATCATTATGTATCAATGCAGATTTTCTTTTCGTTTTCATGATGCAAATTTTTTGAACTCACAAAAGTGACATTCTCCATCTGTATTTTAGGGTCCTCAATAAAGCAATTTTATACATTTGGATTTGAAAATACACTTGGCTTACTGTATTTTAATACATTTTGTCCATGTGCAAAATAAATGAACTTCAATAACATCAAATCCATTATATTGAGTGAAAAGAATTTTTATCTCTCAACTTGCCATTTGTCTGCTTTGTGTGTTTGCATGTTTTCTAATTCATGAACATTTCATCGCCATCAGGTTTACAGTACATGCTGTACCAAATTCTGATCCCAAGATCCAGACTGGAAAGTTGGATTAAGAATTAGAAAACCCTTCAGAGTTGGGAGAAAAAGGAACTTTTAACACCTGCTTCATCAAGTTTAAAGATAAAAGGGTCTCTACACTATTATTTCTCTCTTTTCAAAGAAGATTTTCTACTAGTGGTTGGCATTTTTTTCATACTTGGCATGCTGTACCATTTTAGATTCTTTAGCTATGGAAAAGCATAACTGTTTAGACAAACACTTTTCCTTATGCACAGTATTGCACTATGAATATAGTGAATCACACTGCCATCACAAAACTGCTTATCATAACACTGAGAAGGTCAGATAAACTTTATCAGAAAGTTTGGTTGAAGTCATGATCAACCTTCTTACTGTGTAGGTGTAGCTCATCACCAGACACTCCACAGAACCTCTCCATATACAGACAGTGAAAACTCTCATGGAAATCTTACTTTCTGCCAGCATACCAAATTCAGATCTCAGAAAGAAGGAAAGTTCACACGTGGTCAGTTAAATGTTATCTGCTACATGTGCTTGAGCTTGTTCTCTGATGCCATTGATGCAACAGAGTTTAAGGTCAGAGTTACCCTGACCTTAAAGCACATATTAAAACTACACAAATGTTTTACAATCACTTGATCAAGTTTGTAACACATTCCCAGGTATTTAAACAAACCAAGAGTCAGTTTCTGACAGATATGCTGCAATATCATGTATTCATGTTGGTCTCAGACTCTGAGTTTGAGCAACTACTTTTCCTTAGATATCAACAATATAAGCAAAGTGCAAATATAAATAGAGAAGAAAAGTAAGAAGAGGCTTTGTTATAGGAAAAACAGCACTTGAATTTTTTTGCAGGATTTAGGTAATTCAAAATTCTCATTAGTAAAACTACTGCAAAAGAGACACTTTCAACAAGAAGGCAATAATGCAGGCTACCAAGAAACTCTGTGTTAGCAACAGTTCCAGAATCCCAAAATTTTGAACACTGGGCTCCTCTCAAGGGAAAAACATCTCATTGTGATGGTCCACAAGCATTTTGATCATAGCTGCCCTGCATCATTTCACATTATGGAATCTTTATAAGACATCACAAATGACTCTTTGGCAATTTAGTCATCGAAAAGTAAAAGTTTGTCTCTTAATCTTCATTCTCCTAATGCCTGTTAGAAATATTCTCCTCTACTTTTTATTACCATGAATGAGATATATTGGTAGCAGTTAAATAACAGCTGGTCATCAAGAGCAAATTATTTTACAAATATAGTAATTCTACATATTTGAAAGCATTTTGAATATTATTTCTGATTTATTTTTTTTATCTCCAAAATCCTCATCACATTCATCTCACTGACAGGAACAGCACTACCCCATCAGCACAATTAATTCAATTTTGGCTCTTCAAATTTCTTTACTGAGTATGAATAGCTGTAACTTTCTTTGGTTTCATTATACTCAAAGGAGATCTTTAAAGTATTTTTTAAAAGCCTTCTCATTTCTTTGTACATTAAGTGAATCTACAGATTTTTAGTTATTTGTAGGAGTCCAGCAGAAAATGTACAACCTCTAAATGCAGATAAATGTTTCCTAAGTAAAACCAACCCAGTATCTTTGTCTCCTTTCTCCTCCTCACTTGCAGTACTAACTTTTTTACATATCTGCTATGCTACAGGTTCCCAAAGAAAGGACTTGCATTTTTGTTTAACCTGCTTCAAGATTTTGCCTTGAGAACTATATATTTATTACATAAACTCCAGCCTTTTTTTCATATATACAGCCATATATGGGGAACCAGGAACCCAAAAGACAGAAAGTATCTACAATGCATATATAGTCTAGAATTCAGTGCCAAGAAACATTCTAAGTAATCTTCGTGATTCTCACATAACTCTGACCCCTCATTAAGTTGTATGTGTATGTATTAGTTACATTCAAATGTGTTACTAAATCATAATTAGTAAATAGTTTTAAATCATTGATAAGTCATAATAATTTAAATAATCTGGTTTTATTTTAAAAAAACTAGATATGGAAAAAAATGAATTTTCTGGATAACAGAGCAGTTCATTTTATTCAAATGGATGTATTTAACCAATAAAGTATTGTCCTCACACCAGGGAAGGTAAAATAAATGGTGTATTAATAGAACAGTTTCTGTGAAAAAAACTACAAAAAAAATAGGCTGTTTGATTTGAAACAGCAAATGCATATCAGATTACATAAATAATTAAAATAGAAAATATGCTTTTTCCATTTCTTCTCCAAGAAATGTAAAGCTACTATATTAAGTACTTTTTTACCTACGCACAAAACCTCATAACATACAAAAAAACCTCTCAAGATAGAGAAAAACCATGAAATAGCAAAAGCCAGCTATTTCCAATCATGTTTTAATTTCTCATAAAGATCAGTACTATATGGAAATGACATGAAAAGTAGAGTTTTGACCAGGATTTTTACTCACAAAATTTAACATTTTATTTGAATGAATTATTAAAAATTCCACGTCTGTAGTAGTACTAAAAATTTAAAAAAAATAAGTAATGCATTTATGCTCAGAGAAATTATGGGCAGGGGACATTTCATGGAAGAACTATGTTTCAAATTTATATGATTGCCAGTGAGAATTTTAAACACTATTTTCTATTGCATTTAAAATACAAATACTTTATGTCTTTTTACAGAGGAGCAATTTTCCACCATTATTTCTGATATTAAATTTTTTTAAAGTATTTAAAGTCCACAGAAAATCAACTAACTGTCAATAAATAGGATTGGTTTAGTGCTGATAATTATATAGTATGCTGCAATCAGTCTATCTCTAAGGAGCCCCCTGTAGTCTTGCACTTTCTACACAAAAACAGGTACAACTGTATTTGTTCATTTTGCCAATGCCTACACTGCTCATTGTCTGACATTGCTTCCCATCAAACTCAATAACCTGCATCTTTTCTGATTACAGTCAGGTTTCTGATGCACATCCTTGAACATTCTTGGAAAATCCTTACTAGAAAACCCAAACACACTTCCTCAACAGACTCTCAGTCTGTGGATTCATTTAAAAATTAAAATGATGAAGCTGCTACGTAAAACCTAAGACTTTTGTTTGTGTAACTGCATTGACCTCTCATTTGTCTCTAAATAACTCTATATTCTTAACCTGGTAAGACTCTGCCAATATAGACTTTGAACAGTCTGTGAAAACAACTTTAAGATGTTCCTTGTATCAAGTTCTTCCTTCTTAACATTTTTTGTTAAAATAATTCTGCTGAACAATCATGTAACATATTATGTTTTTGAGCAGGTGCATCTACTGCAAACAGAACTGGGTACTAAATTAGAAAAGAGATGAAATCTAAAATTGACAGAATAAAATTCAAAGAAATTATTACATTATAAGTAAAAAGCAAAAATAAAATTTATTTTAAAATACAGTACTCATAAATGACACTACACTTAGTATTAAAACTTCAGCTCCCTGACTTTTAAACAAAATATTTGGCTGATTTAGAAAAACATAGCAAAAATGGAAAGGCAAACCAGGAGACCTACTAGCAGATGCAGTGAAACTTAAATGTATTCCTGTAAGTGACTTAAGAGCTTTGCAGCCTAACACAAATATTTCTAGTAATTTTCTCATGAAACCCATTGAATGCATTGGAGAAATGTGGCATGGCCTCAAAAGTTCACTGAGACCACCAAGACCACTTTGCAAATATTTAATGTTAAGGAAGAATATTTAATGTTAAGGAAGAACATGAGCATATGCTTAAAGTAGAAAGTAACAGCACAGTGAAACAAAAAATCTAATTATATTATTATGCTAAGCTTTTACCTTTCCAAAATTCCCTTTTTCATTTGGAGAGAGACAAACTCTCTAAAGCAGAAAAAACTACGTATCACAACGACAAAATACAGGATGCAGAGTTTTTATTTTAAGGAATCCTATCCATTAGAACAATGGTTTTGTTAAATACATGGAACAGAAATTTGAATATCCTAGTCTGGTAGGATCAGATAAAAATCAAAACAGGAGACAAAGCCTAAAAAGTAGAAGGATTTGTTCTACTGCTTTATCTGTTGAACCATATAAAACAGTCCGCGCTTGTATTCGTATTCAAAATCTCAGTGGACCAGGCATATAAAAGAATCCAAAATGAAAAAATAAACCTAGATATTGCTACTGTTTCATTAAACTTGCAGTTTGACTTTGCAATTTAACAACTATTTGGAACAAATCAAACACATTTATTGTTATTATGACTTGAAAAGGCTCAGTGAAATTTTAAATACTTCCATAACTTCCAGGAAGCCAAAACTCTGCAACTTGAAAGCAAGAAAAATTTCATATTTTCAAAAAGAGAACAAAGGCAAAACCAATTCTTATTTGCCTATCATGAGTTCATACCCAGAATATTTTCCTTGGAACACCATTTATACTTTTTAAAACAAGTTGTATAATGCACAAAATTTTTATTGAACTCTGCCTACCTGGAAAGATTAACTGATAAACAGTAAATAATAAATAGCAAAAAAGAAAGTAAAGCAAATAATACTAGAAAAAAACCAATTAAGGAAGAACTTTGCCAATATCCACTGTTGATAAAACAGCAAAAAAATTCACTGCAGTGACAATATTTATAAAAATGAGCAATAAATAAACAGTATGCCCTAGTGTCTAGAAGACATATTTCAGATAATTAGGAACAATGGCATCTTATAGTACCTTCCATTGCCCTTTTAAAGAAGACTTTACAACTTCCACAGGTAAGTACTCCATAGTGGCAACCTGAAGCCTCATCACCGCAGATGAGACAAATCTTCTGGGGTAGTGATTCGAAACTGAACTGAGAACATTGGCTGGTTTCCGTATCTGGCCTTGAGAAGAAAAAGAATTAAAAGAAATGAAAGATCTAGCTTTGTGCAGTTAACTACTTACCTGTATTAAGGAGTTTTATATTAAAAACTTCTTTTTAAAATTTGTAGTCAAGATACAGAAGGACACGAAAAAAATAAAGTATGATTGCCTTTCTGCTTAATGGTTTGTCTCTACTATGGTAATACAGGAAAGCATTGCAAAAAAAAGCAGAAAGTTGTATTTTAAACCATTTAGCAAAAAAGGTACCATCTAGGACACTCTGTTAAAATGTTCATCTTCCTCAGATCAACAACTCTTGTGAGTGGAGTCATACTGATGATTTTTTTTTCCTGTACAGAGACAGAATCACATATATGTCAATTGAAATTCAAAGGTTTCTTTCACATGGGAAACATAAAATTTCATTTCAACTAAAAAAATCTTTAATAATCAGTTTTTCACCCCCCATTCAGCTGCAGTATTCTCAGCAGTAACTAAGTCTGATGGGGATATCAATGATATTTCAATTTGTCTCCAAGGCAGACTAATCTAGGTAACCACTGCATTTACTAAAAAAAAAGGATACCCATACCTGCAACATTGCATGCACCTTTTGTTGCATCTATTTGTAGGTAATACAGATCTCAGCAGGATAGTACACCATTTCATTCAAGCAAATCAATATACAAGTATTTCAGTTTTTCTTTTTCGTGTGAAATCAAATGCTTTTTGTGGTGTTGGATTATTTGGGTTGGTTTTTTGGTTGTGGTGTTGTTTTTGTTTTTAGCTTTTTGGTTTCTTTGGGTTGTTTTTTTTTTTTTTTTGGTTCTTTTTCAAATTGGGAAGTATTTTGGAAAATATTTAGGTATTGATGAATACGGTATCGCTGAAAGTGAGGACATGCTAGAAAACCTGCACGCTGTGTCCCGGGGCCGGGCACTGACTCGGACATGGGGCGGCCCTGAAGTCCCGCTGCGATAACAAACCAACATCCCTGGGGCGTCACCGTGCCCAAAGCCTTGAGGCGCCAGCTGCGGAGCCGGGGCACCGCGGCGTGCTCAGGCAGCGCGGGGAATGCGAACGGGGCTGCGGCCACTACCGAGAGCCCAAAACGGCCCTCGCCGAGAGAAACTTTATCCTTCCTTCAGCATCCCCTTAACATCTCCCCGAGGCGCCCACCGCGCGGCACGCCCGCCCGCCCGCCCGCCCCTGCGGAGAAGGAGGAAGAGGAGGATGAGGATGAGGAGGAGGCGCGGAGCTCTCCCGCCGCGCAGCGCGACCCCCCCCGGTCCCGTCCCTCAGCGAGCGCCCCGCCGCCGCCGCCTTACCGCGCGTAGCCGAGGTAGGGCGGGCAGAGCTGGGGCAGGCCCTCCTTGAGCACGGCGGCCGGGAAGCCCAGCGGCTGGTGCCCGTTCAGCCCCAGGGCCGGGTAGAGCCCCGGCGGCGCGGCCGAGGTGGAGGGCAGGCTGTCGGGCGGCGCCGCCGGCCCGTAGGCGCCGGCCAACAGGGTGGGCTCCGCCTTGTAGAGGACGCACTCCAGCGAGGGCTCCTGCCCGGCCCGCGGAGCCTGCGGGTAGTCGTGGCAGCCCGCCGCGGGGGTGGCCCTGCCGCCCGGATAGCGGGCGGCGAGGCCGAGTCCCTCCTCCTTGATCTTCATGACGGGCTGGATGTCGCCGTAGGCGAAGGGCCCGTCCTTGGCGTCGGGCGGCGGGAAGCCGTAGGCCGGCAGCTCCGGGGCGGGGGGCGAGCAGCGCGGCACCGCGCCGCCCTCGTACTCCGCCCCGTCCAGCAGCTGCCGCGTGCGCGAGGCCAGGAAGGCCGAGTTGAGCGGCAGCAGCGGCACGTGCAGGTATTCCTGCCCCGGGTCCCCCGCCCGGGACCCGCCGGGCAGCGCCCCGACACCGGGGACATCGCCCTTGGACGCCGTGGTGGGACACTCCGCGCCGGAGCCCGGCCCCGCCGGCCGCGGTTTAGCGGCGGGGACCAGGGCGTCGCCGGGCGGCCAGAGCGCGGCGGGCCGCGGCGGGGGCTGCGAGGGGCCCGGCGCCCCCGGGGCGGCTTCGGCCGCCTTCTGCGAGGCGCCGCTGCTCATCGGGCCGTCGGGCGCCTCCTCCGCCTCGAAGAAGGACCAGGGAGCCGCGGCCACGGTGGAGCTGGCATGAGCCGCAGGAGCCAGGAAGGTGTCCAGCACGGTGTCCAGGGAGTCCTTGACCGAGAGGGAGCCGCTCCCTGGCTGGTAGCAGGGGGAGTCCCGGCCGTCTTCCCGCCCCAGATGGTGCTGTTGCTGCTGCGCCTCTTCCTCCTCCTCCTCCCCTTCCTCCTCCTCCTCTTCGTCCTCCTCCTCGTCGCTGCTCTTGGGGTAAAGCAGTCCGTCCAGGGAGATGTCGACGGACTCCGCTTCCTCGCGGAAGGGATCACAGCCAGGCTGACCCTGCAGCAGGACCGCCCCGTCTGTGGCAGGCGGAGGCGCTCTGGGCTCCTTGGCTTTCACCTCGGTCATGCTGTCCCGGGGCAGCGATGGACGCCGGCGAGTCTCCGGCAGAGACAGAGCGCGGGCAGCCGGGCAGCGGCGGGGTGCGAGCAGCCGGGCTGCTCCTTACATCCTGGACGTGCCCGCAGCGGCGGTGGCGCGGCTCCTGCTCACATGGCGCTGCCCTCGGGGGGACGGCTCTGCCCCGGCCCCTGCCGCCGGGACGGGGGTGACTCGGAGCCGGGGGCGGTGCAGCCTGGAGAGGGGAAACGATGGGAGCGTGTGCGGGAGCCGTTCAGGAAAGGAGGGTGCCTGCCAGGCTCCGGCGGCGGCGGACAGGCTGACTCCGCGCTCCGCTCGTCCCCCGAGTGTTTCCCACCGCCCGGGCGGGCTGGCCACGGGCTCCACGCCCCTCGCCCGTCCCTCCCTCCCCGCCCCTCCTCGCCTCCAGCCCCGTCCCTTAACGAGGGTCTGCGCTGCGGGGCGCGGGCTGCCGCCTCTGGGAACCGCTGCTCCTCCAGCGGCCCTTCCATCGGCTCCTCCTCCGCTCCGCCTGTCCCCCTCCCATCGCTCGCCGTGCCCGCATCCCTTTCCCATCGTATCCGGCGCCCTGTGCCTTAGGTCAGCGTTTTTTGGCTTCTCCTGACCATCTCCCTGTCTTCTCATTCCTTTCCCCCCACCTCTTGTGCCGCTGCTTCGTCCTCTCGCTTCACCATCCCATGAAGTGCGGCTCTGCACTGAGCAGAGGGCACAGCCTCTGGGTAGGTCGCTGCTTTGGAGAGCAGAAAGACAAGCTTTACTTATTTGCAGCGACGGCTCCCTTTCGTCTGTTTTTCACTGTCCCCTTCAGACGTTCAGTGTAGTTTTTCGTGATTAAGCTCTGTTCCAAAACCCCTCCTGACGCAAGATCCGTTTTCCAGTAGCAAGAAAACCAAAGCATTGTAAAGTTCTTTATGTGCCATTACAGGACGTCAAAGCATCCTTTATACCAAGTATCACAACGTCTTTTCGGCAAAAGATTTGGAAAGTGGGGCATTCATTTCTTCTAGGTTTTAATTTCTTTGTCAGGGAAATGAGAGGACATTTTAAAAGGACTGGCTGGCCAGCCTGCATGTAGCAGGTTGCAATTCAGCCCAGGTTAGTTCTCACCAAGAAGCTGTCACCAGCTAATTGCTGGCATTTTGTGGAAAATGCTGGCTTTGTGGCAGAACCCACTCAATAAGACAGCTACTAATGTGGGGAAAAAATCCCCAAAAAACCAATGCAACCTTTAATATACTTTTCATTATATAGAAATCTGAAGAAAGAAATTTGAGTTGAAAGATACAGAGAATAAATTGGTGCAGGAGTAGTCCTCCTGGCTTTAAGCAGAATCAGTATATTTTTGGATAAATAAAGTGTGCTGCTAAATCCTTGGTTATGCCCTGTAGGTGTAACATGCTGTTTTGAAAGGAAACAGCTTTCAAGAAAAAAAAACAAAAACAACTGTGATCACCACAGAATAGTTGCTTTTGTTGTTTTACTTTCCAAACACCTTCCAACTGAAAAGGACAGCTTCTCAGGGAGATAAACATAACTGTTGGAAATTGTTTTAGTTTTATTAAATCATATAAGGCAAGTTTATAGAAGCAGCAACTTCCCACAAACCTTATTCAACGTGGTGTGTACTTTCTACATTATTCTTGACAAAACACTACTAGCTTATAGACTGCATTGTGACTTCTTTTTTATTCCTTTAGGAATAAACAGAAGAAAATCTTTATTTTTTTGGTATTCAAAAGAATTGTGGCAATATGATAATTAACAGCATTTTAAAATTCAGATGTTATTGTGGGCACCTCTATACACATTTAGAGGCTCAACAGTATGATGCACTTTCAAGTACACTTGTTGAGTATAGGAATATTTCTTGAACAGCAGTGTTTCGCTCTCTTGATGTTGCATGGGAAAGAACTGTTTGTCCAGCAAGTACCAGGAGCTGAAGATATTTTCACAAAATCTATCAGTGGAACCAATGTCAAAAGAATTATTTAAGAGGTGCTACCCAGTTCTGTAATGACACGACATTAAAATAATGTGAAGTGCTTCAATGACTAATGAGTTTCTGTTTTGCATGCTACAAAATTTTTCCCAAACCTGCCTTTTCTCAGAGGAGAGAGAAGTTCATCTCCAGTACTGTTCATCTCCATGCTTGTTTTGGTTTTCCCCTGATGTTGCATGCTTAGTCAGCTGGTTGTCATGCCTTTTTATTGCCACTGCCTTGCTTTCTCATTTCCACTTCCCCATATGTACACAGCATTCATGGCCTGCATCTTTATAAAAGTGTGCTCCAAAGACATGTTTCCTTACAGTGACTTCCCCCCTTCCTACTGCTTCTGGACTAGGAAGAGATGAGAGCCAGAGATGGCCTGACTAGAGGGTCCTGAAAGGAAAGCAGTACTGAGCAGTTTCCACTCACTGCTGCTCATGACTTGTCCATTGAAATTCTACACCAACAAGGCTATGAGACTGTAAACACCTACATATTTACCAGAAATATAAATATTTTCTACTTGCATTATTTTTCTAAATGTTAGCATTTAAATATTGTCCAGGTTTTCTGCTGTGCTTCCTAATTTCATTTTTATGACCTGACAAATGTACTCAAATCTTTAATGGCAACAGCAATTATGCTGAGTTTTCATTGCTTAAGGAAAATATTTGGGGTTCTATATCCTTAAGAAATTCATTGGACCTAAGTGAGTGGACATTAATTTATATTGGCTTCACATGATTTCTATGAACTTTCGCTGGAAACTTTTGCTGTTTTCTTTACATTATTCTGTCCATAACCCTTGTGCCCGTATCTGTAAGTGTTCAAGGTTAATAGTGGGGCATTGAGCAATGTGATCTAGTGAAAGGTGTCCCTGCCCCTGAGAGGGGATTTGGAATTAGGTGGTCTTTAAGATCCCTTCCAACCCAAGGTGTTCTGTGATTCGTTTCTTTTGCTCTTAGATTTTCTCACATCATTTGGAAGCTTTCCCTGATATTGCTATGGTACCACAGGTGTTTTGATAAGAACATTTCAAAATATGTCCTCAATTTTTTTAGCAGCCTACCATTGCCATTTCTTAATTTTCATTTATTCACTTTGTTGGTATGTCAATCAACATTAAAGAAAAACATATGGCATATCTTTGACTAGTTTTCATTTGCAAGCCATTAAAATCGAAAGTGATATTTTCAAATCAGGCCTAAAAATGACATTTCTTTATATTCAATAATATTTTACTCAATATAAAATTTTCAAAGAGCAAACTGTATGAAAGTACTTATGTACAGACCTATTTTGAACCCAAAAGTAAAGCACTGGAGAGTTTGATTGATACTCTTGCATTTTTAAAAATTCTGTGAGAATGTGAAAATACATCTGAGAGCTCAAATAAGTTGTGTCTATTTTCTTGCTCTGTTCAAGAAGTGTGGATGAGTAAAAGCTGCACTGAACAAAATTTCTCATCTGTGTTGCTTTTCAGCACGATTCTTGTATAAAATGTCAACAAGAATAGCAATAGAATTGTACTGATAACTCCCACTGTAATGCTCTAGATTTGTACTTGATTTTTTAAGTAGTTCCTGAGTATTTTAAGTAGTTCCTGAGTCTGACCATTCAGCCATTCAACTGTACACTTTTAAACAGCAAAATTTTTTTACAGACCCTTTGAAATATTTCTGATGGTTCTGGCTTAAATAAAAAGACAATGTTGTTTGAGAAACAAGATAAATGCACAGCCTCCTCAAGCAGTACCAATATCAAAATCACATACTTTTTCTATGATGACTTTTTTTAAAAATATCTTGAAGTATGGACTGAAGGTCAAAAAGATATAAGTTCCTTTTCTCACACTAAAGTGTTCCATTTGTATGCCAAGATTGCTCCATATAAACAGTGAGTGAGCTAATGTTTGACTCTGGAAAATGACAGATTAATTACACTGAGTTAGTGTCTTAGCCCATACAGACCTTTCTTACAACATTGTTCTGCACAGCCTGTTGGAGAACAGAACTTAGAAGATAAAAATAATACTGGTTTCCTTTTTTTCAGTTAATCAGTGGCTCACAGTTTTGTACTATCATTGTGCAGGACATAGTACAACTAAAAATGTGATTCACTTCTTATAAACAGAGAGGAGGAGAGACTGCTTCAAACAGTTTATGAGCTCATGGCCAAAACTAAAAAGCAGCTTGCATAAGGAGAGACATAGAGGCTTTTGCTTCTATCACAGAAGTAACATTTTTATTTTAAAAAAATAGACCTCCATAATTGTATGAAAAGCCCCACATTTCAGCATATAGTGTAGACAATAAAAACATAATACTGTCATGTGAATAACAGCACATTCTTGTTATGTTACAATTTTTGGAGACATTTCTTTCCATGGTTTCATCCCTATTCTGTAAAAATTTAGACCCCCAGTTATCAGGCTTCAGGCTGAATTTCACTTACGTTAGGGTGCCAGCAGAGATTAAATATGCTCTTCTCAGAGATCATGATTTTGGAGTAGCTGCTAAGCCATGGAAGCACTCAGCATCAGGAATATGATTTGATGGTAACTGTTCACATCTGAACCTGGTGATTAGGCTTCCATAGTCAGGTAAGAGTCATAGATGTCTGTAGGTACCATTTTTTCTGGAGCTCTTCAGACACTTTGTGTCTTGTTAAAGACATAAAGGACTTACTTTGATCTGAAGCACTCAAAGAGCCATGATTTTTGGCAGTGCAGTGTCGATGCCTAAATGAAGAGGTATGAATGGAGTCCTAAATCCTTAAAATGCAGTATCAATGTGCCCTACTATCAATGTGCATTGCTTAAAGTAATAGTTTCAGAAACTGTGCTGTAAGCATGCTTTCATTTCCTCTAAGCAAGGGCATGTTACAATGTAATTAATCTCTGTGGTCTGTTATCAGGTGTTTTGTTAGCTTAAGCTAAACCATCAGATTTACTAAAAGCTATCAAAACTATTGGTTTACTAAATGCAAGGGTGTACTAAAACATATTGTAAGTGCAAAAGGCGTTGGCAAACAGCGAGGTAGGTGGCAAAGAAGGTAAGCAATAGAGCTGTAAAAGGAGGTGAGGGAAAAGGAAGCTAATCACAGTGCATGTTACATAATTTTTTGCTCTCAGGTGCTAAAGTTCCCACAGGCATAATAGCAATATGGAAGGTGCAGTGGACTGTGAGACACTTTTATCTTTATATATTGTCTAAAGGGAGGAAACAGATGGGTATTGAGTCACAGTTATGAAAGTGGTAGCTCTTTCTGGTACAGGAGTCGCATATTTTATTTATTGTTCTTTGTTTATGTTTTGGCTAACGCTCACTGAAATGCAGAATATAATAAACTTGTCACTGAGTAAATAAGCTGGAACATGAGGAGTGAAAAAAAAAAAGAGAAAAAAGAGGAAAAGAAGCTTTCTGTTTTTATGCCCCACAGAGGATGTCCTTGCTTGCTGGATAACATCCTCAAAAACTTTCTCAGTTATTTTGTCAATGAATGCACCACCTTGAGGTGTCAAAGGGCAGGTGCTATGCTTCCCTCAAGGTCTAGCTGGCAAACTTTTACCCAAACCCACCATCTTCCTCAAAATGGTTTTGTTCCTGTGTAGCCTCAGGAAAAAGAAATAAACATTGCTTTGTGTAAAATATGATATTCAATTATCTTTATATATGAAATACATATTTTATATAAATATGTTAAGTGGCTGTATAAAGATGATTGAACCCAGTGCTGCTGGGTGGAACAAGATGACATTGTACTACTCCCCTCCCAGCAGTATAATATTTGTGATGTTGCATCAAGTCTTGTTTGCTGGCTGGAGAATAGAAAGTTGCAACCAGTGATACTAAACAGCTGTTAGCATCTCTGAAATTTAGAAAGAAGTAGTCAGTAGATCTTCAGAAGTATTAACACCAATATCCTGATTGAATCGTGTATCCTAAGTAATCATAGAAAAGAAGGTAACAATTAGATAGGGCCTTAGGAAATACACAAGTAAGTTTGGTAATCCAAATTTATGTTAAAATGCTTTTTAATACAGAGATAAAAGAGGGTTGAACATAACTATGGCAGTTTCTTAAGAGTTCAAAAGCTGATTGAAATACAAGCAATCTTGAAGTTGAATCACATTATAAGTGGAAGTAGGAATAATTTTCTTTTATTTTGGTACAGCCTTTGCTGCCAACTTTAATTTCATAAGAAACATCCTTCCTATGTAAATTCAAGGCATCTTAGCAAGGATTAATTTTCCATCAAATTATTATATTCACCAGCTTTTCTTCCTGTTTCTACTTACAGTCTAATAGTCCACCAGGAATTGGTTGTCCCATTAAATTTCAAAACTGACTCTTCAGCCTTGAAATATTCACAACCTGCTCTGAATGAGCAGTTTTTCATAACCACTTGTTAAAGACAAAATGTGGCAATGTAGTATTTTTCTATAATTCGCAGAGAATCAAGGAAAAATGTGGGGTCCTGAACCTGGAGAGAATAACCCCCAGAACCACCACAGGATGGAGCTGACCTGCTGGAAAGCAGCTCTGCAGAGAGACCTGGGGTCCTGGTGGACAACAAGCCATGAGCCATCAGTGTCTTTGTGGCTGAGAAGGCCAGTGAGATTCTGGAGTGCATCAGGAGGAGCAGTTCTGCAGGTCGAGGGAGGAGATCCTGCCCCTCTATTCAGCCCTGGTGAGGCACATCTGGAGTGCTGTGTCCAGCTCTGGGCCCCTCAGTACATGGAGCTCCTGGAGCAGCTCTAGCGGACAGTGGAAAAATGATGAGGGGTCCAAAGTATCTCCCTTATAAGGACAGGCTGACGGAGCTGGGCCTGTTCTGGCTCAAGAAGAGACACTTGAGAAGGGACCTCACCAATGTATACAAGTATCTGAAGGAAGGGTGGCAAGAAGATGGACCAGGCTCTTCTCAGTGGTACCAAGCAATAGGACAAGAGGCAACAAGCAGAAGCTGATGCACAGAAGTTCCACCTGAACGAGGGGAAGAACTTCTGTACTCTGCAGGTGACTGAGCCCTAGAGGAGTTTGACCAGAGAGGTTGTAGAGTCTCCCTCACTGGAGATAATCAATAATCATCTGGACACAATCCTGTGCCACGTGCTTAAGGATGGCACTGCTTGAGCAAGGAGGTTGGATCAGATGACCCAATGTGGTCCCTTTCTTGACTTGACTCATTCTGTTATTCTGTGAAAAATGTAACTGTGGGGTGAAGAATGGATGCAATGTATGAGGATTATCTGTGAAGGCGTCCATGTGTTTGGCAATTCTGGGTA
The DNA here is from genome assembly GCF_012460135.2 of Molothrus ater. Lineage (NCBI taxonomy): Eukaryota > Metazoa > Chordata > Aves > Passeriformes > Icteridae > Molothrus > Molothrus ater. The sequence continues at coordinate 76,598,888 of NC_050479.2, read as the reverse complement.
GAAATACTAAAATGCAAAGGAAGGTGCCCTGTGATGTTAAAATTAAGCAAAGACTGAGGCAGAAGACCTTCACCTTTTGAAATGTTCAGTTCTACCCAGAAGCTGCATGACAGTAAAATCTACTCAAAATATTGCCAAGTTTGTGAATCAGCCAGCCATTAAAGTACTGGAATATTAAACTCTGAATTTTGCATCAAGTACTTGAATGCTATCAATCAGCACAGCTAAATGAGATCCAGAGGAGGAACTAGCTTAAAAACTGTCAAGGGACCAATATTCTTTAATTCTCCCAGTTCAAAAGTTCCCTTAAATTGTGTTACAGGAGGGTAATAAATGTAAGGTCATTGTTTCCTAGGAAGCCTAGAGGACTGTCACATTTTTTGGGTCTGGATACTTGTCTAAACAGTAAACTGCTGTCAGTGTCATACAAAACCAGTACTTCACATCTGACTGACTGAAAAGGGATAAGTTGTTCCCAATTCTTGGGAAAGGAAGCATGATTCTGAATTGAGAGACGAAAAGTATTGTCAATAAACTCACAACTGGAGATTTGTCAGGCAAACATTGTACTTACATATAATCAGATTTTAATTTATTACTCATTATTGAATAAAAAAGGGCTAGGTTTAAGCCATAAGCCTGCTAAGCACTGATTTGGATGTGAAATGTTAAACAGCAGGAAGTGAAGGGAAGATATACCCCTGCAGGTTCATGATTGCTCCATTTCTTAAATGAATCAAAGAAAATTAAATTTCATTGCTGAAATTTAACATTACTACATGCCATTTATAAATTCAATCAATAGTGAAACTTGTCTGGAATATGAAAAATGTCACCACTTTAATTAAATGGAATTTTCTATAAGGTGTGAAGACTGTCTAAACTGAACTGGAATAAATCCTGTGCTGATTTGCCACAGAGTAAAACCTTCAAGTTACACAAGCTATTTTCATGTCCACCTGAAATGACAATTTGCGGATGAGTCCCTTAACTAGACATGGAAAGATGTAGAGACATGGTTCCTTGTGCTTTGTGCTAACTCCAAAGAAGCAAATTTATTCATGTCAGTGAAGGGCACAGACTTTCTCATGCTGATTTTGACAAGCTCTGGCTAAAATATTCCTTTGTCAGATAATCTTGCTAGTTCTGTTATTACTGGTAATTGCTGGTGTGTCTCGGTCCCTCTGCGAGCCTCTCAGGAGCCCTGGGCCAGTCCCGAGTCGGCAGACACCGGGGGGCAGCCCCAACACGGCCGACAGCGGGGAGACACTGTCTGTGTGTGCCCCGAGGGTGCTGAGGGCACCTGGGCTGACAGCAGGGAGACACTCTGTGTGTGTGCCCCGAGGGTGCTGAGGGCACCTGGGCTGGCAGGGAGACACTCTCTGTGTGTGCCCCGAGGGTGCTGAGGGCACCTGGGCTGGCAGGGAGACACTCTCTGTGTGTGCCCCGAGGGTGCTGAGGGCACCTGGGCTGACAGCAGGGAGACACTCTCTGTGTGTGCCCCGAGGGTGCTGAGGGCACCTGGGCTGGGCGCCTGTGCAGCACAAGAGACACCAGAGACATCGGTAGAAGATAAAGGGCCGACTCTCAGCAGAGGTTAATCCAAGGTTTTATTAGGATCCCAAGGGAGCTCCTGCACCTCAGGGGGCCTCCTGCCGAGAGCCCCGGGAGATGGGCCAAGGTCACATTTAAAGGGAGGTGGAAACCCAAAGTAGATAACATTTTACCAACCAATGAGTGACCCTAAGGGATGGATGCTGGGGGATAGACACATAGGACAGCATATGGGGCAAGGCTTGGGGGGCTGAACCCTGGCCTCTGGCTAATCGCTCGACGACCTGGACCGAAACTTCTGGATGGAGGGATGGGATGCTGAGTGACTGACAGAGAGCCAGGGTGGGGGTTTGGGGATGATCTCATCCCGGGAGAGGGATAACACAGGTAAGGGGAGGGGGGTACAGTCTGGGATAAACCATTTGGGAAAAATATGGGGATACAAAACAAAACTACTTCAAAGTATTACAAAATATAAAAACGCACTACAACACTGGTGCTGTGATCATCCTTAAAGGTGTCTGTCACTGATCAGAGGTCCCAGTTCTATGTTAGGTATTTAACAGAAAAAAGGTCTCTTTAAAACCTCTTACAGAAAATGATATTAAATTAGAGTCATCTAAACAAAAGACAAATGTTAAGATCATTGTGCAGTTTGTTTTAGAAATAGATACATGTCAGGGGGATGTTCACTTAATACAACCCTAGAAGAAGACAGAGGCCTGCTACATCTGTTAATCACCCTCCCCTAAAATTAATCCCAAAATAAACTGCCCTAGAAATTCTGGCCATAACACATCTTACAAGGATATTTTAGGGTGTGTTTCTCTTGACTTCTGCTGACCTTAGGCTAAAAAATGACAGCTACATTTTTCACTTTGGAGGGCCAGTGCACACACTGGGAAATCTAAAACCAATAAATAATTGCGTACTGTGCTGCTAACTGTGGGGCTCTCCTTGCCATGAAATTAAAAAAAAAATACTATCACTGCTCATGGAAAAGTAGATAAGTGAGGTAGGAACAAGGTTATCAGAGTAGTGACAGCTGGTAGCAGGAGGGATGAAGGAGGCAATGTATAAGAAGGAGAAGACCTGGTGACACCAATGCCATGATTACATTTTGGGTACTCGTGGGAGTTTCTGCTGCAGGGACAGAAGCCTGGCTGGCCTTGTTTTATCATAATTCTGTTCATCCTGTTCTTTTGCATGACTTATTCCCAACAAAACCTGTGTTAACCAGAACCTCAAGACTTCTGCAATATTTCCGACAGGTAGACTGCCACAAATCTGCTTACATTAGCCTAAAAATCTGAACAGAGTGATCAGATAGAAATATGGTCTGAAATAGTGTGTAAGTTCAGTTTTTAATAGAATACAATTAATAAATGAATAGGACACTTGTTTTAAGCTATTGGAAGTCACCAGCAAAAAAAGTGGAGGAGACAAAAATAATTTAAATATAGTAATGTTCTTGCATTTTATATAGTTTTATAAATTATATAGTATACAAACATGCCTATTATAAATGTTTATATTATATACAATGTAATGTAAATGACATGAATGTATTAAAGTCCCCCAGATTATTACTATGGATTTAAGGAATATTCTTAATATCCTGATGTCCAATGATGTCCAAACTGTAACATTCCTCTGAGTGCTAAGAGAATATTTTCCCCTTTGGCCCAAGGACAGAAAATAGGAGTGATATAAACAAAATGGATTTTTTAAATCTACTAACAAAACAGGGACCATTTAAGGTTAAAACTATGAGTCAAGCTTTCCTTATTTGACTTCATATCTATTCTTTTATTGATATATTTTTAAAATCAGTACATGGCATCTTTTCCTTTGGTTTTTGCCTCTGGGCTTTGTGTGTCTTGTTATATTCATCCTTTTACAAAGAAATAAGGAAAATTAATATGACCAAAAAAACCCCACCATGTCTGATCCTAAAGGAAATCTGAGTTGGAGCCACAGCTCTGTGTTTTAGGCATCATTATGAAATCAAGGTAAAAGCAGTTTTTGAGTAAGCAAATAAATGCAAATTCTATCTTAAATCAGAAAATGATCCTGACATGTTTAGATGCCTCTTGTAGACTGATATATCCATTGTGCTGTTTGTTACTAATGCAGGATTTCTCTCCCCAGAAAAGGTTTCTGTCTCTGGTTTAAGCCTCAGCCAGTAAATGTTCCAAAGCATTTGCAGTAGTTCTGAAAGGATATGAAGAATGTTCCATTTCACCAGAACATTAAAAAGCTTTCAAATAGAACAGAATGCAGTTACCCGAATAAGAACCAGGTCACAGCACTAGAACTGCTCCCCTGACCCATACAAAAGCAGCGTTTGTTATCTTTTTGAAATGCTGACTGATATTAAAGATGTGGCACAGTGACTCAATAGATATCTACACTGTGCAGGAGGGACCTGAACAGGAGTATCAAAAGTAATTTTTCAGGAAAATATTAAAAATATTAAGTCTTACAGTTGATTTTTTATATATTTATCACTCTGAGGCCTTGTACAATCATGACTGCAAGAATTATGAGGACAAGAAGCAAGCAATCAAGATGTAATTTAGCCTATCATACCAATAAAGAAATGCAATGAAGGAAGCAGACTAAGTTTTTCTTCTTATTTTTCCAAACCAGTGATGGCTCAGTGTAGACCATGGTCTGAGTTTGAACCTACAGTATTCTGTGACAATTGTGAAGTGACATTCTTAGACTGATGTAATTTTAGAAAGATAAGAAATTAATTTCACTGGAAACTGAACTTTCTTATAAAAGACAACCATCTCAAAGTTTATCTGAACAAAATCAGCCAAACCTCGGTTGGAGGCTGTACATGCCTTTTGATTTTAAGTGTTTCATAGTGTAAAGCCTTTGTTACAGCTCATCCATTAGGAAAGGTGGGAAAGCAGCCTGCTGGTTATGGAAACATTACTCATAGATGAGTGATAATGTGGCAAGTCACAATACTTGTTGAAAAAATAGATGTACTGCAATGGAATTTTTTTTTCCTTTTTGAATTATTGCACAAGTGAATTATTCTAATCCTAAAATTTCCTCTACATTTTATTTCTCAGAAGGAAAAAGAAAAAAAAAAAGAGGGGAAAAAAAAGCTTTGGTAGCAGGTCTGAAATCTTTTAGTGGAACATATTGAGTGTTGAGCGTGTAGTCTGAGATCCAGGAAACTCCTGCTCAAATTATAGAACCAGGAATATTCAATAAGAAACATCCATTTGTTGAAGTAATAAGTAGAAATGTACTCTCTCTCTGTCTGTCCTGGACAAACTAGAAAGCTTTCTAAATGTCTTTGATCTCTTCATATGAAAGACCCATCACAGCTCCACACAGTTCCAGTTTACCTGGGCAGGGATAAATATTTGATAAAAAGCCAGGAAGATGCTTTGACTAACTAAAACCAAATCCAAAGCTACAGAAAACAAAACAAAACAAAAAATCCCCACAAAACAAAACAAAACAAACAAAACAAAACTGTGATGACCATGATCCTCATGGAATATACTGCCCTTGGAGCAAGGAAAGCCAACATCATCTTGGGCTGTATAAGTGCAGCCAGTGGGTGCGGGAAATCACCCTTCCCCTTCCCTTGTACCTCCACTCATGGGGTACATCTGGAATGCTGGTCCAGTTCTGGCCTCCCCAGTACAAGTAAGCCATGGGTGTGCTGGAATGAGACTCGTGGAGGTCACCAGTGGTCAGGGAGCCAGAGCACTGAACTTACAAGAAGAGACTGAGCAAGTCATGGTTGTTCAGCCCGAAAAAGAGAATCCAAGGGGCAAATCTTATTGCTGTCTACGATTACCTGATCAGAGGATATCAAGGAGTTAGACTCCTCTTGGAGGTAGGTACACAACAATAGGAAGAGAGGAACCTGAAAAATTCCAGTTAGACTTTTTATTTTTTAAATACCAGAATATTTTCTCTGAGAGGCAGTGTGTTCTTTCTTAGAGATGTTCAAAATTCAACTGGACAACTTGAGGTCCTTGGATTAGGCAGTGTCCTAAATTATTCTGTGTCCTGTGGTTCTGTAACTGCCGGAGCAGGGAACCTACAAGGGGTTGGCTATAAGATACACTTGAAAGGAAATAAATTGAAGTTAATTCTTTATTGAAATCCTTTTATTTGCAGGGATTGTATTGTATGAGTATATAGAATATATTTTATTTAATACAATTATTTTTGCCATATATACAGCTATAGGATCTAGGATGAGTAGAATGCAATACACTACAAATGCAGTTGCCACAGTATCACTCTGGTGGAGAATTTGTTACTCTTTGCTATATAGGATTTGCATTATGCCAACACACTTCTGCGACGTCAGCTGACATGTTTTGTGCCAAGTCCACAGCATAGACCACAGCATCCAAATTATCCGATAGAGAGAAATGTATCAGGCTATTGTGAACATTCATCAGCTGATCAGCCAAGATGCACCTAACCTGTGGGACCCAGAATAATCTTCTAGGCTATTTTGTGCACTCTAAATACACCCTGAGGTCATGTCAGGATGAAACTCTCTGTGTGCCATGACTCACCTGTACCCCTCTTGCTCGCAGAAACAGCAACAGCAAGGTGGACACAGAAACCAGGACTAGCAAACAATCCATGGCAGGTTTTGATACAGTGCAAGAAACTAAAGCCATGCCTAGGCTTCCTGATGATTTGGGGATTTAAGAACATTGCAAAAAGTTGTAAAAAAAAAAAATTAATTCTCTTCAAAGTTTTATCAGGGTGATTATATTAGGTTTAATAATGGGGCACTGTTCTGATATAGAAATCTGTTCCTGATATTTTCACATCAGTATCTGCTGGCTTAGCCTCATTATTTGTCATTCTGTATGTCCCCAGTTAGTCTATTGCCTCACTCATTGAGTCTATACTCAATGATTCTCACCTGGACATGCCTCCAAACATGCAGCATTTATATTCATTCATACATTTGTAAATATGTTAATTTTTTGTTTGCATTTGTGTCTTTGAAACTAGTCAGCAGCTATAGTAGATTTTGACTGCTCCTTTCATTCTGTCATCCACAAAATGTAAGAAATACTGAGTGCTTCTTTTCATTCAAAAAATATCTCTAAGTAAAATATCAAATTAGAAGTAAATTTTCAATAATACATGTCATATTAGGTTTCTAGAAAAAAAACAGCATTCTATTTTCTGTCAAGAAATTCTATACAAGGGTGGAGGTGTATCTAATGGAGGAGGGAAGATGGAACTCAAGATGTCAAAGGAAAACAGATCTATCAAGACAAACCAGAAAGATCCTGTTCTTTCTGCCATCAGAATGTATGCTGCTCAGTTAAATTCTGCTGGCTGCCTCTGGGTATTTGGGAGAACCCAAAAGCTCCGGCTGCACTCTCGTGTGTCCAGAATCTGTGAGCCATCCAGATGTTGAAGATCTTTTTTCTTGGAGAATGAGGCCTACTGATAATATTAATGGAGCTGGTTTCCCTGCCTTTCTGAATAAGAAAAAGATGATGAGCCTTTGACTGGCAAGAGGAGTGGGAAGAAAGTTCTCTCCTCTTTCCTTTTCCAGGATGGAAAAGTGCTGGTAAAGTTACAAATTAAAATTCTGTAATTAAGGGAAGAATTGAGCCACCAAATTAATTTAAAAATTGTGATTGATGAATCTAGGAGTTTACAGAATTATTCATGACTATAAAAATTATCCAGGGTGTTTTTCCTCCCTAGTGTTCTATTACTGTTTTTCTTTTTAAAAGTTACGCTAACAATTTTGAGAGATCCACTAAAAGGCATCTTAAATATTAGATTGAAATATTTGATCAAGAAATAGATGTTTGGGCAATGAACTGAATATTATTGCTAAATAATAAGAATTTTTCATAAATAGGTTCTCAGGCCTCTTAAATGATTACTGCCTTTTAAATTTGATCTTTATAAGTTGCTCACAAAGTGAAGAAATATTATATGAATCTTTGCCTTTTCAATGCTAGTATTAGAGAGCTTTTTGTGGTTTAACAGGCAGTTTAGTTCTCCTTTCTCTTCTCTTGTCAAAGGAAATAGTTGGAATTTTTTTCCCCCTTTGCTTCTTCTTTGTACAGATGATCTGGTTTTGCTGTTGCACCCTTTGGTCAGTCAAGTTCTGCATTAGAGAACTCAGCTTGTTTTATCTTTCAGCAGCACATGACAAAAGCCGCTGAGAATTGTTTTCTTTTTTTCACAGACTGAGACAACACACATAGAAAGTCGGTAGACATATTACAGAACTGCATGTGTTTTCTCCTTTATAAAATCTCAAGTTATCTATAAGTTTATTCCTGACAGTAAAGAGAAAATAAGGGCAGTATTAAGTTTTATGCAAACTGCTTCACCTCAGTTGAGTCAATAGGACAGCTCAGTTCTGAGAACTACTGTCTGGGCCTCAGTTTCCATGTAGCCAAGAAAACCTCTTCTTGCTAGAGATTTGGTCAAAATACACCCTGAAGTAATGTGCCAGATTCTTCAATTTTTCAAAATATGTACAATTAGCTGATGCACACCATCTTTCCAAATTCCTCACTTACAGATATACCTTGTGCACAGTAAGACCTTCCAAAGCCTAGAGATTAAATATTTCTGCAATCTGCTATTGCCCTTATTTTTGTTAGCCTTGAAAAATAACCTGGTTAGAGCTGTAGAAAAAAGTCATAAAACAAACAAATTAAATTATGTTCACAGAAGAAACCGAAGAAGTCATCAGCTCAACAAATGTTAGCTATAGTTGATTTTGCAGTCTGCCCATGTGTGTGTAATTATGAGAGTATGAAGGCGTTTTATAGATTGATAAGATTGATAAAATGAGCCTGTAACATTTTCTGGTTTCGAATCTGAGTAAGGTAGATTGGGAGTCATTACAATTTTTTTTTCCATTTGTGTATCTGACCAAATTAAGGATCTTCTGCTTTCAACATCTTTTCCATAAGTCTCAGATTACTCATATCCTCTCATCTGATAAGTGTCATGACCTGGTTGTAGGTCTGTAATTGCACAGGCTCAAATGTTAAATAAACTGCTGTGTGGCAAAGAAAATATATCTGTTCTTATCCTCATCTCTCATTTGTTATAGAAGTAAGATTCAAGTATGCAAAAGACACAGTCTTTATAATATGGCTTTGCTTTAGTCTTTATTTTTTTAATAATAATTTCTATTTGTTATTAAGGGTTGATATTATGCTTTCACTTTCTTTTTAAATATGTCATTAGTCTTTGCAGATTATACAGTGTGCTGTAAGCAGCAGCTGGAATACTATACAGTCATCCACCAGATCTAAGGAGAGGATGCTCAGCTCACTTGTTACTTATGGACATGGACAGGGATGCAACACCAGGCACATGGAATTCTCTGCCTCTGGGAGCAGCCTGGCTCTTCAGGAATGCCAGCAGTTCCATCACCATGAAGCCCAAGGTCATACGCCCACACAGGAATTCCATATAGTCTTGGCCATTGAGAAGAAAAGATGGGAGACTAAGAGAGCCAAGGGAATAGGGCTTTGGGTTTCAGGACATGCAGACACCTGTCTCTCCTGGGTGTCAGCAGCATTAACCAGAAAAGCATTGGCCTGTCTGCTTCTATGTTTTAATTCTTCAGATCACTGCCAGACCATGTGTGAGTCCACAAATCAGTACTACACTCTAAAAGAACAGGCTTCATCTAGTGTTCTTCAGTGTAAACAATATATAAACATTGAAATGAAGTCCTGATGTACTCAACACAACCTAATCATAGAGAAAACTAACTTTGGTCATCTTGGCAGCCATCACTGTCTTCTCTTCAGCACTATTGACATGAGTTGGATAGGTAGTGCTATTTTTATTAAACCTGCACAAGCTGTAATGATACCTCCATATGCTTGTACACAATATGGACACACACACAAAGTATGGATGGCGCCCTTGTTCATTTTTGCCAACTAGAAAAATGATATGCCCTTGTCTTATTCATATATGAGGAAAAACTAAATGTTCAAGTATCATTATGTTCATGATTTAGAGCACTTGGTAGGCTATATTTTTGTAATTTTGGAGGCTGATGTTTTCTGGTGAACTGTCATTCACTGAAATGTGTGAGGTACTTCTTAGGTCAAAAGATGGAGTATTTGTTCAGCTGCTGTTTTTGGGGTGCTGTTTTCAGAACTTCTTGATGGCAACTTTGTCTTCCAAAGCCTTTGGATCTGATAACACTAACTGACAGATTCAATAAGACAGGTAGATAGGAAATAAAGTTATAAATGTTTGTAAGGTACACATTTGCAAGTAAAAGCAATGCTGACTGCTTTGGAAGCAGGGTAGTCAGCATGCATATGATGAAACATTCTGCTTTCTTAATGGAGCATTGCACAGACAGAAATCAAATTACCATCCCCACTTTCCTATTTTTATACCAATCAGTCCAGGTCACTCATATTTTCACCCCATTTTGAGATGCAGATGACACAAAGCATCCTGACTGCTGTTAACCAGGTCATGCCTTCATCTCTGAGTCTGCCAAAACATCAGTATCATGACTGGAAACTGTGAAAATGTGACTGGATTTTGTAGAAAGGAAAATAGGGACTGGAGAGTTTTTTGGCATTAATGCTAGTACTTACCGAAGATAGAAAACTCCTACCACGAGAGGGTTTGCTGTGGTTACTGTAATTCTTCCCTTTTTCTACCTTCTTCTGAGTGAGTGATTTTTTTTCCTTTTCTTCTTTGTCTTTTACCTGGTTTTCTGGGTGGAGATTTTTTCCACCCAGACAGGCAGCCCTTTGCATCAGCATTCAGCAACTGTCCCTGACTTCCTTAACTTCAGGGGAATTTTTCAGGCACTAATAGTGATTTGCAAAACCTCAGGTATTCTGAGCAGGAAATGATAAGGAAAGTATGTGAGAAGAGAAGAGTGTTTTTGAAAATCAATCATAAATCTCACTGGGCTCCAGATTCTCTTGATGACAGGGAATTTTTTTTTCCTTCTTTTTGCAACAGAGAGATGAAAGAGAAATACTAGGCAACAAGGTAAAAACTGCAAGGTTTATGTTACTTAATGTTGATAGGTATGTTGCTTTCTGCTCCTTCTATATGTCTTTTTCTTTTCAGGTCAGCCCTTGGCATGCACCCTTTTGGGGCTGTGTCTGCTCATAAACCTGAGGGTTCTACAACTGCTCACACTTCGCTGTTTGCTCCATTTCACAACAGCAACCACATTTTATTCTAACTAGTTTTGTAACATAAGCAGATGGTGATAGCATGGATGTTACTTGCAAACAAAGAATCATGGAATTGGGTTGAAGGAACCTTAAAGGTCACCCAGCCTAAACCCCCATGCCTTCAGCAGGGATATCTTCAAGTAGATCAGGTTGCTCAGCATCTCATCTAATCCAAACTCTAATCTTTCCATGGATGGAGGCTTCAACCATCTCTCTGGGAAACCTGTTCCAGTATTTTACTACCCTCACAAAAAAAAAAAAAAAAAAAAAAAAAAAAAAAAAAAAAAAAAATCTTTATATCTAGTCTGAAAGAACACACACAGTATTTTATCACTGATATTAAAAGAAGGAGTGCCATAGAAAAGACTTCCGTTCTGCTGCTGGCTGCTGAGATGGGTGGGACTATCTTGTACACACACACACACACACACACACACACACAGAAGCCATGTGATCCAAGCATGGCCTAGCTCCTGGCACCTGCCAGGAATAGAGGAAAAGCTGATAACAGTCACCACATACATAGCACCAAAACAAAACCTGATAAATTTGTGCAGAAACAAATACTGCTCTAGGTCTTTTCCTGCTTTTTAACATCTTCCTTGCCCACAGATCAATGGTAACAGGAACATTACAATATATTAAATGTAGTCCCACACTGTCCCCATGACCAGTATTCTGCTGTCTGCTTAGAAGCCTGAATGTAATTTTTGGTTCCTGTCGCTTCTGTACTGTTCCACTTGGCAGAAGAGTGAGGTAAAGCACTGGCCAAGCTGGCTTTGTTTCTTTTGAGGGATTGTTTCTGCACTAACAGCATTGACAATGTCAACAGGGCTTTAAGAACAGTGTTTGCTAACTTGTTCTGGCTCTGTAACAGGAGGTTATAAATACTGTAGCAATTTCATAAGCTTGTATTTCCTTATTTAGCAACAGAGTGCATGTAGTGCTAACAGTTTAACAACAACAGGGACACTCCTCACTAAACTATAGAGGTGTTGAAAAAAACTTGGTTAATAGTCAAAACTGGGCTGAAATTCCCTTTGAATCTTTGAATCTATGACTAGCTCATTTATTGTTATTTTTGTGACCCAGATATATTTACATCAGTTCTGTTTGCTCATTCCAGTCCAAAGAAGACTGATCAGAGGAGAAATACACATTTTGTAATTGCAATAGATTGTGGTTAAAAATATCTTGTGGTAAAAAAATGTGGTTTGTGGTAAAAAATATCTTGAACTTCAAGATAATATTAATATTTCAATATCTGTGAAAAGTAACAATATATAGTAACAAGAAAAGTAACAAGTCTACTTAGGCCTCTAATTATAGTCTTCTTTATGTTTTCGTAGAACAATAGCATCTACACACCTACTTTCATTACCTCGACCTTGGCTGTTTATTGTACATATAAGAAGAATGTAGCATAATTGTCTTCAGCCAGCAGGGTCAGGAAACATTCTGTAAATTTAGGCAGAGAAAGCAACACTGAAATTGATTATCTTAATTTTTCTTTTTCATTTATCAAACTAAAAGAGGATCCTAGGAAGAATTCATAATACACTGATACTTTGTTGTTGCTGTTTTAAAGTTTTGAGTGTTCTGCATCTACATGGTCATTTTATGTGTTTTGCCATAAAGCAGTTGTACATATATGTCACAAAACTTATCATTTGTCCTAATCAGTTTTGTGAATCAACAGCATGAATTAAGGCAAAGGACAAAAGACTTGTATAAAGCAAAGAGGATCTTAAAGCAAGTCAATTAAATTCAACTTACAAGGGTGTCCAAAAAACTGCCTGTTCCTTTTCCTTATTCTTCTTATTCTTTCTGATTCATATCCTACAGTTTTGGTATTATTTATAAGAAGGGGAAAAGAAAAAAAAAAAAAAAGAAAAGAAAAGAAGAAAGAGAAATGAACATTCCTTTAATTTTGGGGGCAAACACGTAGTCATTTTAAAATAGCTTGTTGCTTAACAAGGCTGTTTGAACTGGAAAACCAGGCTACTTGAACTGGCCACTTTGAGGTAGAACCTGATTGACAGAGTCTGCTGGACACTTTAGGAAAGCACATATGTGTATTTGTACAAGCAGAAATATGATGTACAAGGGAAAGGTAATCACAGAATCATAGAATTACTTAGGCTAAATAAGCCCTCCAAGATCATCAAGTCCTATAACCACATTGACAACTAGACCTTAGCACTATGGGCCACATCCGGTTGTTTCTTGAACCAGCGACAGGGAGTTCACCACCTTCATGGGCAGCCCATTCCAATTCCTGACAAACATTTCCATGAAGAAATTCTTTCTGATGTCCAACCTGAACCTCTACAGGCACAGCTTGAGGCTATGGCCTCTTGTCCTGTCACTGGTTGCCTGGGAGAAGAGGCCGACCCCCAGATTGCTACACCCTCCTTTCAGGCAGTTGTAGAGAGTGATAAGGTGTCCCCTAAGCCTCCTTTTCTCCAGGAAATCATGCAGACATTAATCTGTAAAATAATTTGATACATTCAGTTTTGTTTGCTCACCTAACTATAGAAATTCTAACAAATCTTTCAAAAAGGTATATTTCTGACTTGAAGTAAGTCCAGCTTGCATTCATGGTATAGCCTTGGACACAGACATGCTTGTCCTGTGTCTTGTCAACTCTCTCCAAATCCATTTATATTTTTAACATCTTTACATCCTCCCGATGCACTTCCCACTTGTGTATTTTATGGATATGACTCCTTTTTTTCCAGGTCACTTCTCAAAACTACCTTTCTTCCATGATGACTTTTCCCAAACCAAGTAACTTTAAATATACTTGAAAGAAACTACATGAATTGTTTGAATACTATGCCTTTGATCTGTGAACCTTGTGCCTGAGTAGTCCTCTGGGAGCTTAAACACACTAACTCATTGACAGTGTTCAGTAGATATTCCAGATGGAAATCTTCCAATTACACTCAGTGAAATATCAGCCTTGAGTTGCAATCAATTTGGTTTTGGTTAGAAAAAAAATAGGCCACATATTAGTAATTTTCTGATGTCAGATGGTATGATTTTACTTCATTCTCTAAATGTCATACTTCAGCTAAGGCCTTGTCTTTTTTGAAGCATATATGCAAAGGACTGCACACTGTGTGCTTATGAAAGGATTATGATAGGAAATTCTTGCTGTGCAAAGGAACCTTTGAGTTTTAGGTTGAATTCTGATTAGAAAAAAATATTTACGTAGTTTGTGAAGTTACTCCAACTCATTTGTCACATAAAAGCTATCTTGAGAGCGTGTAAACAACACAAAAAACAGTGTACAAAACACTTCTGTTTATTGTCATGTGTGTACAAGTACATGTAAAACCACCCTTAGATTTCAGGCAGACATTTTGGTTATTAACTTGTTTTCTTTAAACAGAACTAGTTATAGTGATAAAATTACAGGCTATTTTCACTCATGAAAATGAATAAATAATCTTCCTAAAGCATGTTTCAAATGTAAATTTCCTAGTACTGTGTAATCTGCTAGCACACTATCTTGTACTACAGAATCCTGATTGCCTAACCTTGATTTAATTGTGCTCTGTGCATAAGCAGTGACCTCACTTGGGCTGTGAGTTGCTGAATCAATGGAGCAAAAAGTACCATGTTTGACCTTGACATTAATGACAAAGCCTTAAAAGAGTATTTTATTTTATTTCATTTTATTTTATTTTATTTTATTCCTTTACATCATATATATATATATATATATATATTTGGGATTATTACTTAGTTTTTATTTTTGAAAAATATTTTTTAAAAAAAGAAAGTGATGTTCTAGATCCTGATCTCTCCCTTCCCTTTAACCCAACAGGTAGTCCCTGAAAAAGTTCAATTTCACTAATTAAAGGCTAGGATTTATAAAAATGTCTAATATTGTTTTGATTGCAAAACTGCATATAATAGGAGTTGTATTAAAATCAGAAGATAATAGCCTTGTAACATATGTGAAATTGTAGTTAAATTTTTTAGACTGCTCAGTGGTTGTACAGGAATGGGGTTATACAGACATATAATGTGACAATGAAATCCAGCCAGCTGACAATGAGACAACTGGGGAATATTGCTGCTGAGTTTGTCTTTTCAGAAATGAAATTATACTTGAAAGTATAATATATATTACTTACACATCGAATGCCACTTGACCTTCACCTCTGGCTTTCTTGTGACATACCTTTGGGACTAACACATGATTTTTATTTTTGAGATCCAGCCTCAGACAAAGCACAGGAATTATGTTATTATTTTATTGTTACTTACCTGCTCCTAATATCTGTCCTGCATCAAGATGTGGCATGTGTTACTTCATTTACCAGAGTCAGATGCAGAGCTGAAAGTTATAAAACTGTTATTTAACTGTTATTAAATTATTTTTGTTTGTTATTTTACTTGTGGATGACCCACAGTATGTTTGGGACCTGTGAAGATATTCAGGCTGATGTGACAGTGACACAACTGCATACTTGGTAGGAAATGGTGTGCTTAAACAGTGTGTCTCCCTACCAGGTGGGAAGACACACTGTTTAAGCACACCATTTCCTACCAAATATGCAGTTGATCAAAATGAATCCTCCTGAGTGTGAATGAGGATGATTTTCTTTGACAGAACGAAGAGCATGAAACTGTATGGTTTTGGAATTTCCATTTTGCAGGAAGGCAAGGTTGGTGTCAAGTGACTCTCAAATGGATACCTGTCATGGTTTGACACTGGCACAATGCCAGTGCCTCCATGAAGATACATTCTCCCTGGTAGCTGCTGTGAGATGTGACCAGGAATAAGCAAAGCAGGCTCTTACTTAGGAAAGAAAAGAACCAGAACTTTATTAACTACCCTACAACTACAAATAAAAAGGAACACACACATACAGGGAAAATGAAAACTTCACAAATGCATTTCCTCTTCCCCCACCAAATTTCCAACCCAATACATTTGTTCTTCAAATCACCAACTCTCAGTCCAGCATCACTTTTTAGACAATCAATCCTCAGTTCATCAAGAGGAGAGGAGTCCTTCTTGTGCCATGGGCTTCCCCTGGAAACACAGTCGAAGCCTCGTGTGTTTCTGTGTCACTTGTGGCACCGCCCGGAGTACATCTGCCGTCGTGACTTCTTCCTTTTCATGTCCAGTGCTCTCACCACTGAACACGGACCAGAACTGCTTCTAGGGTTGTCTTTTAAGGATGCTCTGTCCTGATTTAAAAAAAAGGCACAGTCTCTCCTTTGGGACACCTGTCCCCACAATCTCTCCTTTTGGGACACCTGTCCCCCCCATATTTTTTCACCCCCTGGGGCCGAGGGGCACCAACACTGAACCCTCTTGGTTCTGAGGCCATTGCCTCCCCCTAGAATGCAGTCTCTGTATCACAAGGAACATGGTTCTGTCCATGGCTATACAAAAAGAGTCCAGCAAAAGCCACTCCATCATCTCTTCCTACTAGGATTCTTCTCTATTCTTTTACTATCTCTCACTCGCCCAGACCTCTCTCACACTGGCCCATTTCTTTCTCATCTTTTTCTACTCTATCTTCCAGGAGAGGTCAATGATCTGCAAAGTTCTCATTCTCCAAAAAGGGGTTAAAAGCTCCTACAAGCGGCCGGCTGAACCCCCCCTCTTCTCCGTCCCAGCCGTGCTGCCGGCGCAGGCCCATGTTTATCAAGTTTCAAGGTTACAGTCCCAGGCAGCGGCTCTCTCTCTCTCTCTCTCTGTGTCTCTCAGGGGGGGCTGCCCGATGGCTCCCGGTGTCTCTCTCTGTGTCTCTCTTCCACCCCCGGGCTCAGGCCTACCTCTCTCGGCCACATGGTTTTCCCCTCCCCCTGCCCAGCCAGCAGCTGGGCCGGGGGAGAGACCCGAACTCTTTCCCGCCGGAAACCCAAAAGGACCCTCCCAGGGGAGAGCTCTGCTTTTAACTCCGTGTTCTCAGAGGCGTGTCCATGTCTCAATGGTCAGGTTAAATGCCAATATTAAAGTCTGAATATCCATTGGCCAAAAACACAGCATCCCAAAAAACACATTTCCTGTCAAACCACCACAATACCCAAGCAAGCAGAGGTCTTCAGAGACCTTATCTGATTCTTATCCTGAAGCCCAGATTTAGAGGCTTTCAGTCACTGGGGGAATTCAAAGAATATTTCTCCTTCCTCTTGCAAGAGCAGCCTGTAGGCAGGGTCTTCCACAAGTATCCCCAACAACAAAACTCTCAGCTTTCCATGGACTTCCTGTATGTCACGACATGAACACAATATTCCATGATTCTCCCAAGTCAAATTGTTATGACTTCCTTTAGTTTTCCTCTAGTCTTTGCTTCCTCATTACGTGGTTATTTCTAGTACTGTTCTACCCCACTGATTTTACCAGCTGATATGGTCGTGTTAAAATATTTGAACCAAAAACTGTAGTAAAATATCTGATTATTTCTCAGGAGTTTTAGCCAGAGTTAGGTGCCATGTTCTTTTGTCATGTTCCCCTTGCAGGACTAGGATGGCACTGTGGTAAGCCAGAATAACATTTTTGTTCTGCCCCATCAAAAGACTGCATAGTTCTGATCAAATTAAAACCTTCCTACCTGAAAATGTACTCCTGAGAGGCAAGAAACAAGAAAGGTTTTCTTTTCTCTTATTATTTCAGAATATTAGATGTTACAAAGGGTTCTTTATTAATGCACCCAGCCCATCTCTCTTCCATCTTATCACTTTAGAAGAGTGGAAATGAGTAGAATTTTTCTCCAGGAGTTAGGAAGAAGAGTTCTACTTTGAACATTTTTACTGCCTTGTAGAGGTCATGCTGGCATTTCTGAGAGCTACTTCAGACTTCTCAAATTTTTTTTCATTATGTTGTTTTCTGCTGGGGACTATAATTTTTTAATCTAAAACCAGGCTGACATTAGTGCTCAAGAAATAAAACCATGGGCATAAAACTTGTATTGCTAGAGCAGCTCTCCAATCTGCAGAGTGCTCTACTGTTATCAGCTGAAACATCCTTTATGAGAAGTTTACTGCCATTCAGTTCGAATTCTGCATATGTGGCAGTCTTTACTGTAACGTTGTTGTGAAATTTTTGTTCTTAGCGGTAACTATTTACATCATGAAACCAGAAGTGATTGATAATGGCATTTTTAAATTGAGCTATACCTAGCAATTGGAAAGTTGGGCCCTGTAGGTGGAACATTTAAGTCACTGGAAACAATTTCTTTTCAAGATGGGTTCAGAAAGGAAATTTCAGAAATTACTAAAAGCATCATTAAAGATTTACAGATGGTCTGGAATGTTAGCATTATTTTCTTCAAATAGACCAAGTCATTTTCTCTCACCATCAGCTTCTCTTTTTATCTAAGAGAATCAGCAAATTCATCTGGGCTGTGCTGTGATAAGTATAAAGTTAAAGGTTCAGGACTGAAAAGGATTGGACAACAATGTGTAGGTTACAATTGCTGGTATATATTTCCTTAATAACACATCACAGGAGCAGGGGGGCTTTTTCAGGTCATACACTTGATGATCACAAGCTACCAGGTCATAAAATTCATAGCTGTATACATCAAATTCTTTTTTTGCTTTAATTATGCTTGTGGTCAAAAATTTTCCAACATGCTACTTACCACTGTCCCATGTTTATCTATTTGACAGTCCCAATCACAAGTACAGGCAGGGCAGGGAATGGATCAAGAGCACCCTTGAGGAGAAGGACTTAGGGGATGTTGGTTGATGAGAAGCTCAGCACGAGCTGTCAGTGTGCATTTGCAGCCAGGAAGGCAAAGCTGTCCTGGGCTGCATCCAGAGCAGAGTGGGCAGCAGGGGCAGGGAGGGGATTCTGCCCCTCTGCTCTGCTCACATCCCACCTGCAGGGCTGCATCCAGCTCTGGATCTGCTAGCAAAAAAAGGACATGGACTTGTTGGAGTGAGTCCAGAGGAGGGTGACAAAGACAATCAGAGGGCTGGAGCAGCTCTGCTACAAAGACAGGCTGAGAAAGTTTGGGCTATTCAGTGTAGGGAAGGCTCCAGGGAGACCTTATAGGATTCTTATAGTACCCAAAAGGGACCTACAAGAAAGCTGAAGAGGGAGATTTTGCAAGGGTGTGTAGTTGTAGGACAAGGTGGAATGACTTTAAACTGAAAGAGAATAGATTTAGATTAGATATTAGGAAGAAATTCTT